>NC_056512.1:40840072-40871331 GCF_014905685.2 Nematolebias whitei
GGATGGATGGACAGATGGAGGAACACATGGATTAATGGATGGATGGACAGTATGGATGGACAGGATGGATGGACAGATGGATGGCTTAATGGATGGATGGATGATGGATGGATTAATGGGTGGATGGATGTGTAAACCTCATCTGTCCAACATCGTTCCAGAAGTCTTGGGGCTCATTCAGATAAAACCTTCTGACCTTCACCGTGTTCCGAGTTCTCCTGCAGTGCTTCCAAACAAGCCAGACCTCTTCAGTCTTTTTCTATTCATCTTGTCATGACCTTCAACCTTTACCTGAAGTCTGTAGAGCAGGACTGTTCAACTAAACTGCTCAGGGGGCCACAGTTACTGAAAGCCAAGAGCTCAGGGGCCGGACATCCAGCAGTTATTCTCTTTAAGTAAGCTTGTTTTATGATTTAAAATAGAGTTTTATTTAAAAATGAACCCCTGGATGGAACTGAGCACACCCGGGGGCCAGATTTGGACCCAGGGCCGCCATTTGAACAACCCTGCTGTAGAGTCTGGGATGGAGCTCATTGCACGGTCTGACCTTTGGGGTGGATTTGTTTTGTCTTCAGTGTTTCCTTCAAGTGAAAAATCTTTCTCTCTGTAAAACGATGGACTCCAAATAGTTTGAAAAATAACTATGACCCACGTTTTCTCCGGCAAACTGCTGATGGATCCACTATATTGCTGCCTGGTATTCTGAAGTATTTACAGTAAATGGTAAGTCAGGTCTTCTGGTGGAAAATTACAAGGCTGTTTGAACCCCCGGTTTTTAGTGCCGGCGACAGTATCGGGAGTTAATTTCACGGAGAAACTTCATCTGAAGTGCCGTGAGTAAACATTCTAAAGTGTCCCCCGGGTTTCCGTCCTAGATCAGTTTTTCCTACTTAACATTCTAAGTGAAACCCTTTAAATCATCCTGAACATCTGAACTTGGATCTGCTCTCAGGGGTACTTTTGATTAAAAGATCAAATTACCCAAGCCCATAAAAGCAGAGAGAGGGGCAGACTGGAGGGAAGGGGGGGGGGGGGGGGGGGTAGAGGTGCCGACAGGGTGGCTTTTTGAATTGATGGAGACGTGTGACCTCAGCCGACCCTGGATCCATCCTGTCAGCAGCTGGTTTGGACGAACAGTCCATGGACGTGATGCTCAGTTAACCCCAATCCCTTCAGCTCAGTTTCAAACTTTTGTTTTTCCAAACAGATTTCATGATGGAGACAAAGATAAAGGTGTTCTGATTTGAGTGAGAGTTGATTTAATGATCGATGGTTCCTCACCTGAATCAGACGTTCTCGTTGGACCAATTAACACGTGTTATTTAACGCCACACACCCTGCAAGCGCTGATCGGTTTCCCTCGTCGTCTTCGGAGCAGCGTCGTCTCTCGCTGGTCAGAGAACATCAAACGTTTGTGCGTTGACTGACGAGCAAACGCCCCAGGAGGGTTTCATCGGTCCAAACACAACCTGAAGATCAGCTTCTTCAGGGTCGGACGACGGCAAACACAGTGAGATGCAAAAGTATTCACCCCTTTTGGAGAACTTTCCAATCTGTTGCCTTAAACCGGGGATTAAATTGGATTTCTAATTCTTGACAAAAACAAAAACAAATCACCAGATTAATGATATTTAATGAACATAAAAGTGAAAAGCGGTGCGTATGTTTTTAGCCCCTTTGCTTTGAAGTCCTGACCATCACCTTCAAACGGTGCATAATTAGTTGGATAACCCTCCTGCTGCCCTCAAAATGACGCATGGAGCCTTTTCAGCAACAAGGGCCTTGGTTCAGCGTCTACTGCGCAAAGTGTCGAGTTATGTGGGTTGAATATATACACACACATTCTTATTCAGTTAAATGTGATAAATTAATTAAAAAAAAACAACTTGAGGCAACAACAATGAAAATATGGAGGAATACATTTGTGAGGCGTCTAAAATAACATGTGACCCGAGAAGCTCTTGTATTCCCTGCAGGCCAGTTTCATCCAGGCTGCCTGTAATATCTCAGGTCTAACGTAACGTAGCACCAAACACACTCAGACATGCTGAGCAGAGACTTCCTGTTGCTCAGCTTCCCTCCTAAACGGCCACTTAAAGGGAATAAAAGCTCAGGGAGCCCAGGGAAGGTAATTTAGTGGGTTGACACCTTTTAAATTAAAACTACAAATTCTCCCCAAACGAGAAGATAATTTGGTGGTTTGCTCGGTCCCTTTGTCTCCTGTTGCTGTCTATTATCTGTGCATTCATCACCGTGGAGCCAGGCTCACGCCGTCTCGTTTTAATTTGTGAATCACAGAACCAGGAGAGCTGTCGGAGCTGTCCGGTCTGTTCGTCGTGAAGCCGGAGAGTGTCACTGCTACGAAAGGTGACCTGCCTCCAAAAGCCTGAGTTCTATCCATTATAAAACAATTCATCCATCTTGACTAACGTCTGCTTGATTTTGTTGCTCACGACAGGGAGGGACATTACGTTTGTGGCTAAAGTGGACTCATCCAGCCTGCCGAGGAAGCCGGCGATGAAATGGTTGAAGGGGAAGTGGCTCGACCTGGCGAGCAAGGCTGGAAAACACATCCAGTTTAAAGAGTCTTATGACAGAGACACCAAGGTTGGTCTTTATGTGTGTATCTGAACATTGATTCATGCTTTGCCTTGTTAGCCAGGCCCCGGGGATCTTGTTGCTTTTCATTCAGATTTAAAGGCACTCACTTAAAACGACGAACTCCAGTAAACCAAAGGTTATCCCGAACTAGTGCAGTTTGAGTTTACTCAACTACTTCTCCAGATGTATCGATGCGTGTTGGAGAGAAGCACTTGCAAAGTCAGATATATACTATCATGTACATAGATACACATGAGAACCAGTCACAGAAAAAAACACCCCCGAGCTGCGTTATGCGCTCGCTTTTATACCTTTATCAGTTCAGCCGAGTTCACAGAGTTCAGAGGGTGTCCTTGGAGCCAGCCGCAGCCAAACATAGATAGACAGAGATAGTGTCTTGGGAGAAAGTTTCGATTATGTCTTGGGGTTCTTGTTCTCAGCCACAGTAATAAAAACATCCATAACCTTTGACCAAAAATTCTCAGACAATGTGCGACTCTGAAATGCAACGTAAACAAAGCACTGGGCTGAATCTACTGGAAACCACACGGACGTCACATGATTGATTAACCGGGCCGTAGCTTGTGTAGGTAAACAAATATGGCCGATACGTTCAACCTATATGTAGTCACTTTGATAATAAGGACAATAATTATGAAAATGAGAAAATTATTGTGCAGATTTAGTTTCTTTTTGAATTTCATCGTCTGGTTTTCATGACTTTGCAATGAGTGCTTTTAAATGTGCAAACATGTGCTCTGAAGGCAGTATTGCAGTATTTTGTGGTATTTTGAAACTCTGATGCCGTCCAACAGCCCATTCTCATTCACCTCACATCAACTCCTGCCATTTTATCAAAGTTCATGGCTTTTCTGAAACACCCGGGAGGCGTCGGGGCGCAGCCACTCCGGCAGAATCAGATTCAAGATCAAATACAGGCGAACATTATTCTGGACTGTTAAAATCATGTAAGGCTGTAAAAATAGAGATGGAGGAACATCACAAGGCTCAGAAACATAATTTTATCCAAAGCTTTAATTACAGATGTTGTAACCTCTGTGTGAACTTAAAACAAAAACCAAAACACAAGTTTATGTCGGTGTCAGAGAACGAGCTGCTCTGAATGAAGAAGCCGAAACAAAAGCCTCATTGACGTTTTGTCCAGAATTAAAAACAAAACCAACTGCGTGAAAAACGTTAAACGGGCGTATGAACGAGTGGCTCGTTACACTTTAACGGATGATACGACGTCACCTTTTTATTTCTGAATTTTGTTGGTTTTATGTCAAAAAGTCGGGATTTGAATAGTGAATGTTTGTTTCCTTTGAGATGAATGTTTTTCTGGACTGGAACAGGGAATTAAGTAAACCTATATGTTTTTGACAAAGGGTTGTAAGCTCAATCATCCAGGTAGATAACATAAAAGGTTAAATCGTGTCATCTGGACTAGTTTCTTTAAGTGAGAAACGTTTCGTTCCCCATCCAGAGGACTTCGTCAGTCTGCGGCCTGCCAATCAGATCTATTCCACAGGTAGCCTTCACTGCTGTGTTTCAAGCCAACTCAGAAGTAGACTTTTCACACATGCAAAACACACCCATCCAAAACAATAAACCATCATGTACAACACTCAGATGTTTTAGGCCAGATGACCAACTTGCTACTCACAGAAACAGCCTGAGGACACCAAGGCCAAAGTGGTTCAGAAAAAGGGTTGTAGGCTCAATCATAAATGTTTTTGGTTCAGGATGTTCAAGTGAGAAGGAGTTGCACTGTAAAAGAACAGAGGGAGGGTTTATTCTTGTCTGAGGTGGTGCAGCGACGAATCCTGGCAAGGAGGGAGACATTTTATCCATCACCAGGTGCAGTGGTGGAGCTAGAGGGTGACTAATGGTGGCCTTTGCCACCATAGAGTAATTTTTGGACACCCCAATCATTTGATGAAACTATTTTTTTAAGCAATATAAAAACTAGAAAGCAGAGCTTCCTCAAATAATTGGGGTGGCCAGTTTATATATATATATATATATATATATATATTTATATATGGTGCCTCACTTATTTTTCAAGTATGCTCACAACATGCATGGATGGATGGAGGGTATTTCCATTTCCCTTCGTTCTCTCCACATGGGTGGGCAATAAAGAGTGAAGATAAAAAGTAATAATTGAAACATAATTAGTGTACAATATGTATCTTTGAAAATTATTTTTTAAATCTCATTATCACAAAACTATCAGTTTTTAGACCATTACCAAAAGTTATTACGCCGAGGGATTTAATGTAATGATAATTGTCTGAAAAATTAATTAACAACGTCTAGTAGCTCATGGGATATTTTGCTGACACACTGACAGAGTTGATCCCAAAAGATGATGGCAAAGGTCATGTGATTTATTAGCACTCAGAGTTTGTATTAGGGATGACTCTCAGCCACCACCACACCAACTTTTAGTTCAATGTCTGTAAAATTGACCGAGCTTTATCCATTTTTGCGTTTGCTAATATATTCACAACATATCCATTTATGTTTTACATTTGGTGCACTAAATATATTTTTATTACATTCCCTGAATGTTAAATAATCCTGAAATAAAACACCCGCTGCTGCTGTTTTCATCAAAAACTCAAAATTGGTGGATAATCCAATAAACTTCTTAAAAGCTGCGTTCATCGTCGTGGGCGTGAGTGTGTGCTTGTGAGCACGTATTGCATGTCCGTGCACACGCGCGTGCGCCCAGGTGTGGGTTTTTTAATTGGGTGTGTTCTTAGCATATCGTCCCATCTCTCCGCCAGATCTACTCTTACGAGATGAGCATCATCAAAGTGGTGGACGGAGACGCAGGTGGCTACCGCTGCGAGGTCACCTCCAAAGACAAGTGCGACAGCTGCACGTTCGAAGTCTCCGTGCAAGGTAGGTCCGTGCACGGACACTTAATCACATTATTGTCATCTTCCATCCAGCATGTCTGCCGTTACTATGTAAGCGACTCTGTCAGCCAATAACTCAGTGAGTGCGATGCACATTAGGGCCCATCATTTAGTGGCCCTGTGAGGTCATCAGTTCATTATTCCTCTGCTGCTGCAGCCCTCTGCGTAATGAATTAACCTGGCTGGCCACTCACCAGCCTCTCTTCTCCTCCTGTCTGCTTTCAGCTGCACAAGAGGACCAGCAGGACAACATCTTGGAGGCTTTTAAGCGATCGTGAGTGTCAGTTTCAGCGAGCGCCGACTCAACGTGTCAGCCGTCACAGTGTCTCCCTCTGTAGATCGCTGCCTCCGGGCAGCTGTCAGTCTCAACCAGTGTCTGCACCCGCACGAGTGTCAATCCCTCACTGGTAGCAGACTCTGTTCCAGTCGGTCTGTTCGCCATCTCCCTCTCTTTCTGTCACGTCTCAGTGCGTCTGCTGCTTCATCTGGAGTTCCTCACGGTTAGCGTCTCGTTTACAATAAAAACAGGTGTGCAAGATAAAAACATAATGCAATGATTTGAAAGTTTCATAACCCGACCTTTTTTTTTTGTTCACTGTGGACCTCAGTAAACATATCAAATGTTTAAATTTAAAAAATATACAATAAAAAATGATTTATGGCAACATTTTGATATGGCAACAAAAGGCGGTAAAAGTAAACGATGCAAATAAAAAACAGCTGGAGGAACATTTTGCAACTAATTGGTTTAATTATCAACAGGTCAGTCAGAGGACTGGGTAAAAAAAAAACATGTCACAAAGGCTGAATCTCCCAGAAGTAAAGACGGGCAGAGGTTTACCACTCTGTGATAAACTGTCTAAACAAATGGAACAATTTCAGAATAATGTTCATCAGTGGAAACTGAAGACGTTGAAGCTCCCGTCGTCTACAGTTCATAATATAATCAATGATTTGGAGAATGAGCTCAAAGGACGAGGCTGAGAGTCATCACTGGATGGTCGTGATCATCGCGCCCTCAGGGGCCACTGCACTCAAACAGGTTCTGGGCTCAGGAACACGTCCACAGATCATAAAGCTCTATCAGACAAAGAAGAAGCCAGATGTGAACACCATCCAGAACAGCTGCCGTCTCCTCTGGACCAGAGCTCGTTTCAAATGGACTGAGACAAACTGCTCTGAGGTCAGATCAATCCAGAATTTAATTTCTCTTTGGAAATTATGGATTCCACACCCTCCAGACTAAAGTGTGGCGGGACCATCCAGCCAGTTATCAAAGCATAATTCAACTACCTGCTTCTCTGATGGTATGTGGGTGCATTATTACCTCTGCCATGGGCAGCTTACACATCTGGACAGGCACCATCAATATAAAAAGTATCCACAGGCTTTATGATATTCTCACATCCAGAGGATGTATTTTTCAGGGAAAGCCTTGGATCTTTCAGCAAGACCAGGCCGAACCACAGACTGTTTCCATTACAGCAGCGTGGCTTCATGGAAGAAGAGTCCTGGTGCTGATCGGACCTGCATGCTGTCCACACCTCTCACCAACTAGGTGCAACATGAAACCAAAAAAACCAGCAAAGATCCATGACTGAACAGCTAGAATCCTCCATCAGACTCCTCAGGTCCTGGATGGAAGTTCGTGTTTATGGGTTTATGAAATTCTCAAGTCATTGCATTCTACTTTTTACTTGCGTTTTCCACAACGTCCCAACTTTTTCAGACCTGGAGTTGTATTTTGTTACATGCTGTAGCTACTTTAAAAAAAAAAAAAAAAAAAAAGTAACTCTTTCTATTTTCGTCTCCACGCCTGCCTTTTGAAAACCCACCTCACCTTATAAGTATGTGCGCCACGTGGTTGCAAATCATCCTCGCTCCGACACATGGAGCTCCATATTTGAAAACATAATTCCCCATCCTTCATTAGAGAAGGAGCCGAACGGCGCAGGTAAGACGAGGAAGTCAACATGCAAACAGACAGCTTCATATTGTGGCTTGGACAGCGTCACGGAGCTTATTTGCAGAGTTCTGATTTGAGGGAACGATTGGGTGCAGGAGGGTGGTTGTGTGATAAATAAAAAGTGAGATGTTCGTTAAGACCTGACTGTGTTCAGGAGAGATAATATATGAGAAAAATGTTTTGTTACTTGGAGGTCATGCAGGTTTACCTTTTTGAGGGTAAATATCGAGGATCGCTCCTAAATGCACTGGATTTGACCACATTCTTTACCATAAAACTTTACTCTTTACAGCAGTGTTGCTACATTTAGTCTTTTTTATCTTCTTTTATTGGTTAAATTCACTTTTTCCTATCATTTTTGTAAACATTATATAAGCAGGCAACCGTTGAAATGAAAAGGCTGCTCTGGAGAATCTTTATCCTGCCTGATGATGTTCATCAGACATAACTGAGAAGACCTGTGTGTGGAAAAAAACAAGCTGCATGTTGGAAATATTGTCTGCAAGACAAGATGATATCAAGGCACAGATCCAAGGTGGCATTCCCAAATGTGTTGACCAGTCAGTCTTCAGTTGGTCAAGCAGCTAACCATTAAGGCAGTGGTTAAGATGTGGTGTCTCCTTGTGGGGATGAGATAATCTTACAGGATGACTTTATGGTTAAACTGATGCCTGTACTAAAGATCAAATGGGAATTAGCTAAAATTAGAATTCCCTCTCACACCAAGCAAAACAAAATAATCTAATATGTTACAATATAATAATTTTTCTGCACTCGCTCTCGTGCAAGTCAGATGCCTCCTCTCCCTCTCCTCTTCTCCTCCTGCTTTTTTTTTGTTGCTCTTTGTCTGTGTATATGAGCTCCTGTTACGCATCTTCCGAAACTAAAACTACTGCCATGGATCTGGTCAGCTGGACTTTCAACGCAATCGACAAAATCTTTTCAACAAAGTGACAGGGTCCTGGAGAGCCCTCATGCCCCATTGAGACTCATGCGGCAGGATACATCATGGATCCGTGGGGACTTTGGGAGCTGACGTGTCTTTCAGTTTTGTCGCAGGAGGACGCCGAAGATGTTCATATAATTGGATTCATGCTAGCTTTCTAACATTGGCAGATTCCTATGTTATCGGCTATTAAGGAAGACGGCAGCAGCAGTTTTGGCAAGGGCAAAACTACGGAGTCTGTGTGAAGGTTTGGTTCGTGCGTCGAGGACTCAAAATCAGCTGATTTGAGCTAACCCGTAAGATGGAAGCGATTTCTGAGAATCGCCAGCATTTTCGAGTCGACCTTGGAGGAGCCTCAAAGGCACGGACCAGAGGAATGCCCACTAATCTGGCCATTTTGGAAATTGAAAGTACCAGCAGGACTCAAGGCTGACAAGACAAAAACAGTCTGTCTGGGGAAAAAAAAAAAAACAATTGAGGTTTATCTGAATTTTACTCCCCCGGTTGGCCTCGAAAACAGGCAGACTTATCAAATTTCTCCTGGGATATGTGTAAACTAAGTGAAAGCTTCGTCTATCGCAACCCACCCCCCCCCGAGAACTTCTGTGAAGGCTTATCAAAACTGTGCTGGCTGACCAACATCTTATCAGGACTATGGTCTAACTGGAAGTGCTTCATGGACAAATATCATCATCTTGCCGTCAAATGCATGTGATGTGTTTATAAATGTGCTTGCTGCTAGAGATTTTTGATGTTTTAAATTGTGTCCTGACAAGCACAAGATGTGGAGATCTTTTTTTGTAATACCACTATCCTGTCCTCATGGATTTTTCCCCTCTTCTATCTTAAAAAGTATTATGAAAAAGGATAAGGGGCCGCACACCAGTAGCAGCAGCTACGTGCACTCCGCCCATCTTTCGGACGACTGTACGAACATAATTTCCTCTGTGTTTGGGTACAACAATAATAAAGCTAATTCTGATGTAGGAAATTGTTATATTTTTCCTGAGACACTAAACTTTTTATACCAAGTTGGATATCGGTGAGGTAAACTTTATTATTAGTAGTAATTTTATGATTGGTAATAGCTTTTGTATTTAGCTTCACAACATCAGAAAAACTCTGACCCCTGAGCAAATCTTTCCTGCTGTTTGTGTACGTTTCATACTGATCCTGTTTCTATGCTCACCTGTGAAGCACCCCCCACACACACATTAAACAAGTGGATTTGTAACTCCGGAGCAACTCAGTCGCAGAGCTGAAGACAGCGAGCTGCTCGGTGTTATGACCCATTCAGACACCCGAAGCAGGGCTCAGGTCACAATTCTGCACGTTACCAGGAAGAAACGCCACTAACAGCTGCTTAAAACATGCAAAACCTGCAGAGTGAAGTCAGCAGATAAACACGTGGGAACTGAAAAACACGCAGATGACTTGAAGCTTCGGGGGTGGGGGGTGGCAATAGTCACCCCTAATGGTGATCCCCCCACTTGGCCAGCCAGTTTGATCTTCTTGAACCCTAATCTTCTGCTTGGTGTGCATTTTTTATTTCATCAAGCTGTTCAGGGTTAGAAGAACCTCTTAAACATAAAAACAAACACAGCAGGACTTTCGTGGCCTCCCCATTAAAGAATTCTGGAGGCGCCACTGCTCCTTTTATCCCATGAGATTCTGTGTAACGTCGTCATTGCTCAGCATAAAACGATCTCAAACCCTGGCATGGAAGACAGCGGGCGATATGCATTAATCCATAAACGGAAGCAGTTTGAATGAGTCTGAAATATCTACATCATAAAGTGTTTAACTCTTACACATCCTGAACTCCTCGTTGTATTTCTAAGCTTTTCCAGATCTTCTCCTCTCTTCAGCGTCATCTTCTCTGACTGGTTGGGCGACCAAAAATCCTTCAGCCAGAAAATTCCCATGAAACGTGCATTGTCGTCTGACACGGCACTCTGGGATCGTTTTGACAGCACTTTTTTAGTATTCTTAAAATACTACACTGTATTTATCGTCAGAAAGAAAACGTGATGCTCATTTCAGCCTCTGGACTTCATGTTGGATGGGTTTACTCAGATGTGAAGACCAAACGATGGACATTTTCTTGACTGAAATGTGCCAAAGCATGATAAAAATCTCATTTCTGTTGTTTCCAAAGGAGGAGGGTGATGGACTAATGGCACTGATGCAACACGACAATATTTAAAACAATCCATTTCAGATGTGAAAGCTTTAATCCAGGCGGAAAATCGCAGTTAATACGTGTGAGCCTGTAGAGTCTGCAGGAACGTGTCTTAACCCTTAAAAGTTACACACGAAAATTCATTTGTTTGTTTTTCTGTCGCCACATTTACACAAGACGAGGCTTTTCACATTAAACGTTTGTCACAGACTTATGCACACACAGCCTGACCCTCGTCTAATGGGGTCAAGTTTCACTGACGCTGAAAAAAATCTCTCCTTCATTTTCTTTCTCGGTATTTGGCGTCTAATGATGGCTGCCTATCAAAATGCTCCACACTGTCTCCAAATGGCCAAGCGAGGTGGATTTACTTGAAACGCAGTCGACGCTGAGCCAAGCTGACATCATTTTCATGCTCATCCGACCATTTGTTGCCTTGTGAGCAAGAACAATTTCACCCAAAGAGAACTGACTCCCATCAGAGGATGGATGACGTCCTTGGATAAACTGTTCAGCTGTAAAACAAGCATGATCATCTAGGATGTGGGTGAATCTACGGGCATTTGTTTTGGCCTCGGACGTGTTAAATTAACTCCGAACATACGAGGAGAATGTCTAGACTTCACAGATGAGGGTGTTAGGCACCGCTGGTCACCTTGTTGAGTGATTGATAACACGAGACTTGTATCTCCTTCTATGTCTGCTTCTGTGCACTTGAGTTACTGAGTTCCTGTTAAATACAGATGAAACTCTTTAGTTTGTTTTTAAAGCTTTGACCTGGTTTATTTTTCTGAACTTCTCTGTATTTATTGAAATTCTAGATATCTTAGATTTTCTAAACAGGTCCATTTAGAAGTTCAACCTTCTAGATTAGGAGTGAAACGAGATCTTGTGTCGTGACTGGAACGTCACGAGTTTTCCCGTCCAGATGAAAACTGCCTCGACCGAAATTAGCACTGACAATTGTCCGTGTGGCTGTTGATGAACAGGTCAGGCACTAGGACCGCAGGGCCTCTCACTCGAGCCAGGTTTTGAGTAGCTTCTCCTCCAGCCTCTACAGCTACGTGCTGTGAGGAAGAGTCTCTGATGCACATTTATTTAAAACAGGCTGGGCTAATGCTGAGTTCATTTGGTGGTTTGTTGACTTTAAAGGTGGAGGTAATTCATACGTTCATACACTCGCTCTCGTGCAAGACGGACGCCTTTCTTCCCTCTCCCGTCATTCTCCTGCTTTTTTTGCTCTCTGTCTGTGTATCAGAGCTCCTATTTACACATCTTCCGAAAAGTAAACTACTGTCATGGAGCTGGTCAGCTGGACTTTCAACGCAATAGATAAAATGTTTTTCAACAAAGCGACAGGGTCCTGGAGAGCCCTCATGTCTCGCTGAGACGTACGCCGCAGGACACGTCATGGATCTGATGCGCCTGTCCGTATTCTTTCAGGAGGACGCCGAAGATATTGGAATCAGGATAGCAGGGTTTCTGCTTTTTGGCACCGGCAGATACCTATGTTATCAGCTATTAAAGAAGACAGCAGCAGCAGTTTTGACCATGGCAAAGCAGCCGACCATGTGTGAAGGGCTGGTTCGTGCTTCGAGCACTCAAAATCAGCTGATTTATGAGCTAAACTGTAAGATGGAATCGATTTATGAGAATCGCAGGCCACTTGCGGCTTCTGGGACTCGCCAGAATGTTGGGGACGACCTTGGAGGGGGCTAATAAGCACGCACCAGGGGAACGCCCACATTTCTGTCCATTTTGTATTAAAATTACCAGCAGAACTCAAGGCTGACGAGAAACAACAGTCTGCCTGAAAAAAAAAATCAACAACTGTGGCTTATCTGAATCTGACTCCCCCGTTTGGCCTCAAAGCAGGTTGACTTATCAAATTTCTCCTGGGATATGTGTAAATTAAGAAAGCCCTGTCTATCGCAACCCCCCCACGAGAACTTCTGTGAATTCTTATCAGAGCTGTACTGGCCGACACCAACATCTTATCAGGATTATGGTGCTATCTGGAAGTGCTTCATGGACAAATCTCACCATCTTGTTGTCAAATGCATATGTAATGTGTCTATAAATGTGTGTCTATAAATGTGCTTGCTGGTAGAGTTTTTGATGTCTTAAATTATGTCCTGACAAGGACAAGGTGTGAAGAGATCTTTTTTGTAATACCACTATCCTCTCCTCGTGGCCTTTTCCCCTTTTCTATCTAAAAGAACAAGAGGCTGCGCTCTTATGAGCAGCAGCAACGTGGAGTCCGCCCAGCTTTCGTACGACTACGAACATAATCTCACTGTATTTTGGTACAATGATAATAAAGCTTTCATCTACGTCTTTTAGCCGAGGTCAGGCTTTTATTTAAAAACACTGTCCTGATGTGGAAAAGGCCATTTGTGTTTTATCAGCTCGAGGCTTGACTACTGTAAAGCTCTTAATGTTGTGCGAACCCAGTCCTCCCTCAGCTGTGTTCAACTTGTCCAAAATGCTGCTGCTCATCTTTTAACTCACAACTCCAGGCGTGCGCAGATCTGTTCTATTCACTCTTCACTGGCTTCCAGTCCAGCTTTCAGCTGATTTCTGTTGTCTGATGTTTATATGTTGCTTAAATATCATTTGTTTCCCTTGTCACCGAAACTGATATAAACTTTGAGTCCATTTAAAGAGTTCTGCTCCATTTTCACACCTGTCCCTTTTATTAATGTATTCATTTAGAGCACAGGATAAAACGGGGATAAGTTTTAACTATTTCTTATTCTTGTCGTAGTGTGTGTGCTTATTTTTAGTTTGTTGCAATGAGGAAGAAAAAGGGATTTATAAGTGAATATACTAAATCTCTTCGGTGCTGATGGCTCTCTTTTCTATTTGGATAGTAAATGCAGTAAAACGGATCCAGTGCACCATAATTAATCAGAAATATCTTCTGTTTCCTCCAGCGGTGATGCAGATGAGGATGCTGGTGACCTAGACTTCAGTGTGTTGCTTAAAAAAAGGTAAGCGTGTTTCCAGAGACGCTCCTTTCCCTTCATCTGTGTCGAGTTTGATTCTTGTTTTCAGTGCGGTTCAACGTTTGCATTCAGGAAGGAGAAGAAACAGCAGGAGCCGAAAGAGGAAGTGGATGTTTGGGAAATCCTAAAGGCAGCCAAGCCCTGCGACTACGAGAAGATTGCCTTTCAGTACGGCATCACGGACCTGAGGGGCATGCTGAAGAGGCTGAAGAAGATGAAGGCGGAGCAGAAGAAGAGTGACGGTGAGGAGCCGAGGAAGAGACGAGACAGATTTTATGAGGCAAAAGCAGACGAGGAAGGAGGCAGTGGGGGGAAATGAGAGCTCTTTAATGCATTAGGCTGTAAATACTGGCAGCATTTAAAAGGCCTCAGGAGAGACGTTATACAGCCGAGATGACAGGTGGAAAGTGTGTCAGGTCGGCTCTCTTGGATTATTTTACTATTAAAACTAGAACTTTCCTAACATCATTCTTTGTTCTCAGCTTTCCTGACCAAGCTGGATTCGGCCTACTCTGTGGAAAAGGGGAAGAAGATCCAGCTGACAGTGGAGTTGGCTGACCCCACAGCTTCAGTCAAGTGGCTCAAAAACGGGCAGGAAATCAAACCATCGGCCAAGTGAGCTGCTGTAGACTCCCCCGTGTGTGTCTGTGTGAAAAATAGCAGAATAAGTGGGAAAAAGTGGCCGAAGGTACAGGATGGAAGTTTGTCGCAGTTACAGAAATTATTAGCGTCAAACACGTTGATGACTATTGGTGCAGTTAGGTTTCAACACACCTAAAGTTTCACTTTGTGTTAAAAAAAATTCTCACTTTTTCACCCAAAACACCAAATGTTGAAGCCAAATCCACATTTCTGGATGTCAGACAAATACCGATTGCAATTGACTATCGCGCATTTTTCTGGCTGAACACTGAGAATGTTGTGCCTCCTGACATTTCACCGCCTTTAATGTGACCTGATTTACATCTTAATTTTACATCCTTCCTAATTTATATCCATTAAAGTTTTCAGGAAATAATAATTCCAGCAACACCGTTCACTTCAAACTAACACTACGCTCACACCGCAGGGCTTGAGGCTCAGTTCTAACTTTTTGCTCAGTTTTGTTGGCGTGGCCGTTCACATTATAATTAAAATGTGAACTCCAGTGTGAACAGTCCACGGCGCTGAAGTGACCGCAGATGAAGACACAGCACGCCGTGTTTGCAGAAGGAAATATGGACGTTACATGTTAGCAAGTGTGTGCAATCACATCATTCATGAACAATATGAACAAATCCTTCTGCTTCCTGCATTTCAACTATCGATTCCATCAGGTACTGCTACAACCCAACATGTTGGTGACATTCTGCTTTAATGTAGCTGAACCCACGTGCAGGCAAACGACGGGAGACTCCAGGTCAAAATAATAAAACTTTATTTTTACAAACAAAACGAAAAGCTGACGGGGCAGCAAAACTTAGATTTAGGGAGGAGATGAGGAGAGGAACAGAGCTTGACAGCCACAATGCACGGACAAAGGAGGAACACAGAGACTTTAGACAGACACTTACGAGACATGATGACAAACACCTGGGGGGGGGGTTGGAACTGGAGACAGGTGTAACAGGAGCTAGAGTTGCATTTGGGCCCAAAAAATTTGGCCCGACCCCAGCCCGTAGCCATCATTTCAGAATCCCACCTGACCCGACGTATTAACAGTAATTATAGGTCCGATCCCGATAAAACCCTGACATTTTTAATTAAGCTTTGTCTGCTTATATAGTTATTAACGGTTGAGGGGGCAGAAGATCGGAGCTGAGGGGGCGTTTGTCCTTTCATGGCCATCAAAGTGCATTAGATCCCTGCTTCTGCCTTCATTCTGCATTATGCAGACATGGACCATGCTCTGACATGACAAATATTTTGTGATCTCATGTGTCTGGACTGAGTGCAGCAGCTGAATGAACGTCCATTTGGGCTGCTGGATCGCTGGCAGTAGTCCATCTGAAGCTTAACTGATTTTTTTTTTTTGTACCTCTTTCAAGGCCGGTCAGCATGCAGTCAAATGGTAACGTGCGGCTGGTGATTGTATGGCAAGCCATGTTGCTATATAATTGGATCGTCAGCCGTGCGCAGCCGCTGACGCAATCAAAAGCCCAACACCGACCCAGTCTGCACATTATTATGGTCCGGCCCTAACCCGGGTTGGGCGGGGCTGGGCTCCAGGTTCGGGTTAGAAATTACAGCTCCTGTCAGGAGCTGACCAACAAGGAGGGGGAACAGGAGGATTACGATTACAGAAATGACAGAACAAAACCCAGAAATCACCACAGTTGGTGTGGTAACATCATATGTTGGAGTAAACTCTGTATTTCAGGACAGATCTAAACTGTTAACGACAAACAAACTGGACTTCTGTTCCTCTACGTGTGACGTTCAAGCTTTCAACTGCACGACGTTGGTATCAACGCTTGGCTCGATCTACCTCACTGACGTCAAAGTCTGGTGAAATGTGACAAAACCGCTCAGACTGAGGTCGCTCTGAAAAACGTCAGATTTCGATTTGGCACCAAATAAGAAAAAGACCTGGGTCAGATTAGACGTGATCTGGAGAATATGAGCAATAAATAAATAAATAAATAAATACAGATTTGAGGCGTTGCCTGCATGTGATCGCAGCCTTATTGGATCTCTTTGGCTTTGTGTCACGTCTGACAGTTTTACACAGTATACATGTTGGTGTCGAGCCCGTTGTACCCGCTGGGCTTCGTGCAGCGTCTGCATCCCCGTCTGCTGTGCTCTCTTTCCTCCTCCTTCAAAAACGTCTTTTGGTGTTTTATTGAAGAGAGTACAGCTGTTCGAGTGGTGTTTCTTCAACGTCTCTCCACCATCTGCTGTTCTGAGATCTTCATGCTGTTCACAGAGAGGGAGGAAGGCCCTCTCCTGTCAGGATGAAGAGGAGGAAGAGGAGACTTTTATTTTGGCTCATAGCTGAGCCTCCCCCGAGGGTTTTTCTGGCTGCTACCAGAAAGCTCTAAAAAGACGTTTCCTCTTTTTAAAAACGGTTCTTTTTGCATCACGCCAAAAAACAAACAAACTAAAAAATAAACAATAATAAGCCAGAAAAGCTTTTGTACATAATAGTTAGGAGAAAAGACTTTAACTACTTAACAAATACAGAATCCAAATCCAGCTTTACTAAAAATGAAATGTAAAATGATGAATTGTTTTCATGAATTCAGTCGTTTGAAAATTTGCAGGAGTGAAACGCTGAACTGCGGTGTCGCTTTAAAATGTTATTAAAAAAACACAACAGAGACCCTGAAGCCTTACAGCAGGGGCGTCAAATATAAAATCATATTACTGTGGGTCAATATTTAATAAACATATTCTGCAACATGTCAAACTATTCAAATAGAAATGTCAATAACTTCTTTAACGACATCAACTTTAGAGTAAATATAATAAATGTTGTCAGGAAGAGACTAAAACATGATTTTTCAGAAAAAAACAACAACTTCTTGTTATAAATTAAACTCTGAGGTCACTTGTTCATAAATTAATTTTTACTGCCCTCGAAGCACAACTTCAGTCAGTCGGAAAGTTTCCAGGACTCAAACGGACAAATCTGGAAAAAAGATCTGAAAAGCACGTCAGTTTTTATTTATTCTTATTTCAACAAAGCTTGAACAGAATCATATTTTTTAAATTTAGCACCTAAAAATTACTTTAACGCTCGTTTTCTGTATTTAATATTGTATTTTTGTTGGGTGTGTTTAATCTGAAAAGTATCACAAATGTTTAAAGAGCCCAATGTTTTATTTTTAGTAATGCTAAAAATAAATTTACTCTCTCTCTCTGACACATAACTACAGGTGCTGGTCATAAAATTAGAACATCAGGAAAAAGTTGATTTATTTCAGTAATTCCATTCAAAAAGTAAAACTTGTATATTATATTCATTCATTACACACAGACTGATATATTTCAAATGTTTATTTCCTTTAATGTTGATGATAATAACTGACAACTAATGAAAGTCCCAAATTCAGTATCTCAGAAAATTAGAATATTACTTGAGACCAATTAAAAAAGTATTTTTTAGAAATGTTGGCAACTGAAAAGTATGAACATGAAAAGTATGAGCCTGAAAAGTATGAGCATGTACAGCACTCAGTACTTGGAGCTCCTTTTGTCTGGATTTCTGCATCAATGCGTTGTGGCATGGAGTCGATGAGTCTGTGGCACTGCTCAGGTGCTATGAGAGCCCAGGTTGCTCTGATGGTGGCCTTCAGCTCTTCTGAATTGTTGGGTCTGGTGTATCACATCTTCCTCTTCACAACACCCCATAGATTTTCCATGGGGTTAAAGTCAGGTGAGTTTGCTGGCCAGTTAAGAACAGGGATACCATGGTCCTTAAACCAGTTACTGATAGCTTTGGCACTGTGTGCAGGTGCCAAGTCCTGTTAGAAAATGAAAACTGCATCTCCGTAAAGTTGGTCAGCAGCAGGAAGCATGAAGTCTCTAAACTTCCTGGTAGATGGCTGCGTTGACCTATGACCTCAGAAAACACAGTGGACCAACACCAGCAGATGACATGGCACCCCAAACCATCACTGACTGTGGAAACTTGACACTGGACCTCAAGCAACGTGGATTCTGAGCTTCTCCTCTCTTCCTCCAGACTCTGGGACCTTGATTTAAAAAAAAAAGAAGCAAAATTTACCGTCATCAGGGAACATAACTTTGGACCACTCAGCAGCAGTCCAGTCCTTTTTGTCTTTAGCCCAGTCGAGATGCTTCTGACGCTGTCTCTTGTTCAAGAGTTGCTTGACATAAGGAATGCGACAGCTGAAACCCATGTCTTGCATACATCTGTGCGTGGTGGTTCTTGAAGCACTGACTCCAACTGCAGTCCACTCTTTGTGAATCTCCCTCACATTTGGAATGGATTTTGTTTCACCATCCTCTCCAGGGTGCGATTATCCTTATCGCTTGTACATTTTTTCCTACCACATCTTTTCCTTCCCTTCACCTCTCTATTAATGTGCTTGGACACAGAGCTCTGTGAACAGCCAGCCTCTTTAGCAATGACCTTTTGTGTCGCCCTCCTTGTGCAAAGTGTCAATGGTCGTCTTTTGAACAACTGTCAAGTCAGCAGTCATGATTGTGAAGCCTACAGAACTAGACTGAGACCATTTAAAGGCCTTTGCAGGAGTTTAGAGTAAATTAGTTGATTAGATTGTGGCACCAGGTTTCTTTAATATTGAACCTTTTCACAATATTCTAATTTTCTGAGATACTGACTTTGGGGTTTGCATTAGGTGTCAGTTATAATCATCAACATTAAAAGAAATAAACATTTGAAATATATCAGTCTGTGTGTAATGAATGAATGTTATATACAAGTTTTACTTTTTGAATGGAATTACTGAAATAAATCAACTTTTTCTCGATATTCTAATTTTATGTCCAGCACCTGTATTTGCGTGATTCATAGACAAATACTTTGAACTCATGCACGTCCAGAAGTAACTTCCTGCAACAATAAACTCTGCCCATTTTTGTCACCTTAATAATTTTTTTTTTAAGTTTAAAGTTCTAGATCTGCCACATCAAAATCAAAACTTACAGAATCATTCAAACCTAAATTTCGTCACTAATGTGCTCAGTTTTAAACAAGAAAAAGTTTTGCAGACTCAGGTTCGAGGACAAGTTTCAACACATTTAACATATTCTCTCGCGGGTCAGAGAAAACTGTAACGATGGCCGCATGTGGCCCATGAGCCTTAAGTTGACGTGTTTACAGCGCCGTTAGTCTCCGTTAAATAAACACTTATTAACTCTGAGTGGAGGAACTTTGGACACCGATGGACTCTGAAGTGTCCGATGATGCAGGTTTCAGCTCGTAACCATGGCGATTTTCATCTCCGTTACACAAGACAACTCTGAAGCCTTTTGATGTTTGCCTCTAACGTTTTACAGTAATCTGAATGTGTGTGTAGGAGCTGACATTGTGTGTGTGAAGGTCTGTGGGAAAATGTGCGTATTGTTGAAGACTGACTCACTCTGTTGTCACCAGCCCGATTTACTGAACGCATTCATTCACTTCTCTCTCCAGGCTTTGACTCTTTCGTTTTTTATTGTTGCGTGGTCTTCTCCCCTCACGGCAGGTATGTGTTTGAGAGCGTGGGCAACAAGCGGTCACTCACCATCAACAAGTGCAACCTGTCGGATGACGCGGCGTACGAGTGCGTCGTCGAGGAGGAGAGGTGCTTCACGGAGGTTTTTGTCAAAGGTAGATGACTCACCGAGGCTTTCAGATGAACGCTCAGACGGGGGACGATTTTCTGCTCCGATGAGCAAACGTTGCGTGTGGGGAGGCCTGACGGTGTTTTCTGTCTGCTCACTCATCTTTAATGGCCTGAAGAAGGCTTGTATTGCCACAGATTAGTGTCTGTGTGCTGATGAATTCATTAGAAACTGATTTATTGTTTTAGAGGACGTTGTGTGTATATACAGAGAAAAGTAAAACGTCATTTTTCTTGCTATTTTCCTTCCAAGCAGATGATTTTTAACTCGTTTGAAGTGGTCTTGTTAGTATTTTTTGTTTTCAGCTGCTTTTTCTCCACTTTTCAGTCAAACACCTGAGAAATCTGTTAGTTGGTCAGAGCACCGAATCATTTAGGCATGAAAAACGAGTCCTAAGCTCAAGGAATGAATTCAAAAACCAGCGGTTTCTGATGTTATCAGCCATTAAGTGGACGTTATTAGTTGTATCATTCCCACAGGTAGCGTTCAGACTGTTCCCTCCTACCTCCTAGTAGGTTTAAAAGTATGTTTTGACCGGTGATAATATGCATCATGGCTCGTGAGTAAAACCGGAAGTGTATATTAGTTAGCTTTATGTAACCCTTTTCCTAAACCTAACCATACAGCTGACCCTGAGCACTGACCCTAAACTTAACCCCCTTACCCTTGACTCTTAACCTAACCACGTGACCGCATAATCAGCGATAAGAACGTACCTTTAAACCTACTAGGAGGTAGAGGAGGGGCAGTCTGAACGCTATGTATATGGATGACAACAAATAATAACGGCCATTTAATGGATGATAACATCTGAAGCGGGTGCAAAAACTCAAGGATGGACCAACGGGAACCCAGTTTGATCAAAGTAATCCCAGCAGCAGCAAACCGTCTGAGCAGCACCCTCAGATAAGATGGAAACGCCCTTGAAAATGAGCTTTCTCGAATCAAACAGTTCCTTCGTGTCTTGGGTCCTTCTTTTTTCAGTCCAGCCTCAGAACCTTGAGCACCATTTCTGATTCAGCGACGGCTTTAATAAAAACACGTAAATCCAACAAACTACAAACTGTCACTTCCATCTCAAGAATGTCTCAAAATCTAAAGGTTTCTTGTCCAAAATTGAATTTGAGGTGATCGTTCATGTGGGCTCAGCTTGTTCACGTAAGCGAGGAGCCGGACCGTCTTCAGGTCGTCCAGAACTCAGCTGCAAGACTCTATCGAGCTCGCATCGCACGTGTTTTAACTTCCTTTCACTGGCTCTCGTTTTAAAATGATAGTTTTCATTTTTAGAGCTTTGCATGAACAAACTCCTTCTCATGGATTCAGCTCCGTGCCCTGCAGGTTCAGGTCAACAGGTTAGATGTTGTTGGTACCAGTGAACCTGGTGCTAGAGGGCGGGCCGGCTGGGCCGGGCTGGCCTCATTCAGGACACCCCCCCCCCCCACCCCCCAAGACAGATTACACTGTGTAAATAAGTTGAACCTATGCAATGAATTGACTCAAGACAACCAGCAGAGGGTGCTGTAGGCGATTAAACTGAACTTTTGTGCTTGTTTCTACGATTTATGCAAAAATTGTTTATGCCAACTTGAGCACAATTTCTCTGCATTTTCTGGTGACTACATATCACTGTTTATTTGTTTTGTATTAATAAACAACATATGGTTATTTCAGTTGCAAGGTTACGCAAACATTTATGTATTTACATAAAATAAAATGACTATTTACTGTGGCCCCCCAAAATATTCCTCAGCCCTCCCCCCAGCTAAATTCTTCTGGAGCCGGGTCTGGGTACCAGCACCCATTTTAAATCTTTAAATTTAATTCAAACACGTAAAAGAACTTCTAGACATTCCTTCATAAACAGGCTTTAGGCTAGATGTTTGACCTGTAGTTGTTTATTCTGGTGCATGCTCATAATTTCTTCTTGCTTTTATTGTGAAGCACTTTGTTCTGTATCTCAGCATGCAAAAAAAAATGGTTAAATCATGTCATCTGGACAGTTTCTACCTGGAAGTTTGAGCTTACAAACCTTGTTTTTGTCTCAGCGTGTTCGCCACCTTCTCACATGACCTGCTCTCAACGCTCAAATATTCAGGTGCTTCCTCTTCGGTCCTGCGTCTGTTTGTGTCCCTAAAGAAAAACACATTTCTCAGCTTTGACCTGGACAAACTGAAGACTCGTTTTATAAATCTTTAGTGAAGCCTGCAGTAAAACCTGCTGCTGTTTCTGTGGAATAACTGCCTGTGGCCTCGCCAGCTGAGAGGATAAAGACGTGGGGGTCTGGGGGAGGGACGGGGAGCTCGGATGCAGAATATGACCAATAGCCGAGGCAGAGCCTCGAGCATCACACTGTGGGGTTTCACAACGGGACTCCCACCTCCTCAGGAGAACATCTTTAAAGACAGATGTTTGGGGGTTTCCTTAAAGACTTTAATGAGACATTATTCAAGTGCAAACGACACGCTCTGGGTTTTATTTTGACGTTAAAGTTTGTTTTCAGGCTGTAAATCTTTTACACGCTGTGTCTCAGTCTGGACACACTCTGTCCGTTTGTCCCCAGAGCCTCCGGTCACCATCACTAAGCCCCTGGACGACGTCCACACCGTGGTGGGGGAGAAGGTGGAGTTTGAGGTGGAGGTGTCAGAAGAAGGAGCCAACGTTAAATGGTGAGCAGACGTCCTCTCGAGCCAAAAGTCTGACGTTGATACACGGATGGGTAAAAAAAAAGGCACGAAAAACCTTAAATGCACTTAAAAGGCTTCATTAGACTGAGTGCTAATGTCAGTGAAGACTTTAAAGCTGTGTATTTATTGTAAATGCAGCACATTTAAAGAAATACTCTTATTTTTTGTCTGTGAAGAATCTCTCCTGTCCCTGAGGGATGCTCGGCGGTTCCTCTTTAACACAGCCGGGCTTTGATTGCTTTGTTTGCTTCATAAGAGCTAAAGTCCCCGTCAGAGACGATGCAGGCAGAAAATGAGCTTCTTTTATTTTGAAGAGAATTTAAAAACGAGTGAATCTGTGCGATCTTCCACGGACTATTCTGAACTTTCTGCACTTTAGTGTTCACATTTAGGCAGGACCACATGCTAAACTGTGAACATCACTTTATTTTAGCTCAATATTTCAACAACTGACTGAATTTTAGCCATTATTGAATTGATTAGATGTGTTGTCCATCTTGACTTAAACTGACTACAAACATTTATCCCTTGTGGAGAAACATGCATTGATTACAGATCAAAATCCATCCAGGGCGACCTTCCTGGGTGGAGTTTACATGTTCTCTCCGTGCATGTGTTGGTTTTCTCCGGGTACTCCAGTTTCCTCCCACAGACCAAAAACATGCATGTTAGGCTGATTGGTAACTCTAAACTGTCCCAAGGTTTGTCTCGTTTGTCTCTCTGTGTCCCTGTGATGGACTGGAGACCTGTCCAGGATGTCCCCCGCCTCTCGTACATTGACTGCTGGAGACAGACACCAGCTCCCCACGACTCGAAAGAGAAAAACGGGTAAAAAATTAATGAATAAAAAAACATGGGTGGATAAATGGTTTAAGAAAAGTTTTGCTAACAGACAAAGTTGAGCTCATATTGTTAAAAGTGAGATTTTAAACCAAGCTGTAGTGCTCAGATTGTGTGTTAGGGGTGATGCTCAGCTACTACCACTCTAAATTTTAGTATGTCTGTAAAACTGACTGATCCATTTTTGTGTTTAAGGTCACTTGGCTGTGGCAGCCATCTTAAATCAGGTTTACTCAAACAAGGTAATCAGTTTTAAGCACGTGTCAGTCAATTTTGTCCAGTGGAAGATGAGATCATGTTCAGAGCATTTGAACCCAAGTGCAGACAGACACGGAGAGCTCAGGGATAAAAATAAAGAAACTCATTTATTAAAGCAGAAACAACAAAAAGGCTGATGTGGCAGCAAACTTACAAAACAAGATAACACAAGGGGATGTGGAGGGACAGAGCATGATGGCTGTGGGAAGCACAACACACCAGGAAACAAGAAGCTGAACTTAAAGGGACACTAACAAGACACCATGAGGAACACCTGGTGTGATTGGGAGCAGCCGGTGAAGCAGGAGCTGGCAACATCCATCCATCCATTTTCTTTACCCGTTTATTCCATTTTGGGTCAACGGGGGTCGCCGGTGCCCATGTCCAGCAATCACTGTGCGAGGGGCGGGGTACACCCTGGACGGGTCGCAAGTCCATCACAGGGACACATAGAGACAAACGAGACAAACAACCATTCACTCTCTCACTCACACCTAGGGACAATTTAGAGTTACCAATCAGCCTAACATGCATGTTTTTGGTCTGTGGGAGGAAACCGGAGTACCCGGAGAAAACCCACGCATGCACGGAGAGAACATGCAAACTCCACCCAGAAAGGCCCCCGGACCGGGATTTGAACCAGGGACCTGCTCGCTGAGAGGCAGCAGCTCTACCAGTTGCGCCACCGTGCTGCTGAGCTGGCAACATGACGGAAGAAACTCTGAGGAAGGCAGGAAACACAAGAATCTAAAGAAACGACACAAAACAGAACAGATTCTCACAGAGACGTGCACAGACACAGGTAAACACATGATCATCCTCCTGCTTTCAGCAGCGGGTGATAATGAAGATTTTACTTTGAAGTAAAGTTGTTTTAACTCGCAGTAAATTAGCTCTGACAACTGGATCAATGTTCTCTAAGGATTATAAAAAAGATTTAACTGCAAAAAAGAACCACATAAACCATAAGGTGACAAAATGTGTCCAGCAGTCACTGTGTGAGAGTGGGGTGGGGATCATCCTGGACAGGTCTCCAGTCCATCACAGGGACACATGGAGACAAACATCCATTCACTCTCACCTAGGGACAATTTAGAGTTACCATTCAGCCTATAGACATACAATTAGCATCCATCTCATGTCTCGTTCTCTATCATCAGTTTTTGATTTATTAATTAATGCATTTGATCAAAATCTATCAAATCATATACAAATAAAACCCTCAAAATTTCTAAGAGCCACTAACATTTTAATTTAAAATGAGAAAAAAAGTACAAAAAACTCATTTGGATGTTCTTAGTTGCTGTTTTCACATCCAGGGACGGTTGTAGGGGGTGGCCCAGAGGGGTAGCAGCCTCCATCCATCCACCATCTTTTACCTGCTTTTTCCTTTTTGGGTCGCAGGGGGTCACTGGTGCCCATGTCCAGCAGTCCCTGTGCGAGAGGCGGGGGACACATGGACATGTCTCCAGTCCATCACAGGGACACATAGAGACAAACAACCATTCACTCTCTGTCACATCTAGAGACAAGTTAGAGTTACCAATCAGCCTAACATGCACGTTTTTGGTCTGTGGGAGGAAACCGGAGTACTTAAAACCCATGCATGCACGGAGAGAACATGCAAAATCCACCCAGAATGACCCCTGGCTGGGATTTGATCCAGCAACCTTCTTGCTGAGAGGCAGCAGCTCTACCATCTGATCCACCGTGCCTCCCAGTGGTTGTTTCTGTCTCTGTAAAGGTGCCTCCTTTCAGGAAATTTAATACAAATTGAAAACACAACGTGTTCTGATCCTGTTGGTTTTGGAGAAGTTTGAAGGGGAGATGTTTCTTCACGAGTAAAGTTTTAAATCAGGCTCCAAATGCCTAATGAACCCATTAATCCGTCCTCGTTAACCCGTCCCTCCGAATCACGTCGAGCCTCGTCTCTGTGTCAGTCTGCTCCTCTTCCTCTCGTCTCGGCGAAGAGTCTCTGATTCTTGAGGTTGTTTTGTTTTGTTTTTTCCCTGCAGGATGAAAGATGGAGTGGAGCTGAACCGAGACACGGCCGGTTCAAAGTACCGGCTGAAAAAAGACGGGCTGAGACACATTTTGATCATAAATGAAGCCACTAAGGAGGACATGGGGACGTACTACGCTTTCACCAACGGTGGCGACTCGAAGGCAGAGCTGGAGGTCGAAGGTATTCAGCTCCTGTGACCAGACTTAGAGCAAGACAACGTGAAATGTATGCATCTCATACATGTGTGAATGTCCTGAGAGGGTTGGAAAATGATCGTTTCAATCTGCCACAGTGAAAATCAAAGAGCCGCCGAGGCAGCAGCTTAATCAGCTGCTGTTTAAAGTTTATCGACACAGATTTCAGACTGCTTCCAGTTAGAAAACGTAAAGAAAATTCCCTCGGATCAAGTTGACGTTCTGCTTCCTGACAGGCATGAGAAGCAGTAAATTACTCATTACTTATGTCGTAATTAATACGGCTGCGTTAATCCCTTGTATCAGCCGTTCGCAGCGTTCGTCACACTGATTTTATTTTACACCTTCAACGCTGATATCTGGCGCCGGCCGTCAAGCCGTCGGAGCCGCGGCTCGTAATTGATTCCAGCACGAGGAAGTGTCCCCCCCCCCCCCCCACACACACACACACACATTTTAACTGATGAGATTACAGACAACAAGCAAGAATCTAAAATGTTCATCTGAAGACGGTATGTCTAATAATTTACCTCACAAGATGATACAGGAACAACTTGTAGTAATCGCCTGCTGCCAACGTGTCCGTTTATTTAGTTAAATACTCGCCACATTTTTCCTTGTTGGATTTTACTCCAGCTGTCCAAAATAATCTTAGCAAACACAAACATGTGCAGTCTCGTCTATATGGAAATGATTTTTGAATTTTCAGCCTTGCGTCCACACGGAAACGGCGTTTTAGAAAACTCTAAAAGTTTTTTTTTTTTTTTTAACTTGGGTCTACAGTGAGAACATTCGGAAACACCACCCTTGTGTTTTTGTCTGGACAGCCTAAACGCAACCTTTTGAAAACTATGACGTCATAGGCCCACCTCTAACCTGACCTATGACCCAATCATGACATATCAGCTGGTTGTGTTTGAGCTGCAGATGCCGGTTTCTAAACTGCAGCCAAACCTTCACTGAGCAGACCAGGCTGAGAGTAGAGCAAATATAAAAATAAATCCTGTCACACCAAATAATCCAAGACCAGAACAGAGTTATCACTTTAACGAACTGTCCGGGTATGGTCAAATGATTAAGTTGGATCTTAATGTCTCAAAATTTTGTTTCAACTGTTCCCACTTCAGGGCTGTCCACAGTGAGTCCTCCTCCTCCGTCTACTCTGTCCTCTGTCCTCACTCTGTCCTCACTCCAACTCCCTCCATGTCCTCTCTAACTGCATCCATAGATCTCTTTGTCTTTTTCAAGGCAACTGCATTTCTAACATCCTTCTACCAATATACCCACTGTCCCTCATCTGGACATGTCCAAACCACTGTCCCTCCTCTGGACATGTCCAACCATCTTGGTCTGGCCTCTCTAACTTTATCTCCCAGTTGTTCAACCTGTGCTGTACCTCTGATGATCTCATTCCTAATCTTCTCCGTTCTTGTCTCTCCTAAGGAGAACTTCAACATTTTCATTTCTGCCACTTCCAGTTCTGGCTCCTGTCTTTTTGTCCATGACTGTCTCTAAACCAGCTTGTCTCACCACTGTCTTGTAAACCTTTCCTTTGACCTTTGCTGACACCCAGTTGACCCTTAGTACCTGACGTCCTGCATCTTTGTACCCTAACTACCCTCAGGAGGGAGGGCAGTTGGCGTCCAAGTTCAACTTGAAAGAGAAATGTAAAAAAAAACCTTCAGGATTTGCCATGATGGACTTTAATTCTTGTATTCTTGTCCTCCTCCAGATAAGGAGCTGGAGATCCTGCAGAGCATGGCAGACCTGACGGTTAAGGCGGAGGAGCAGGCTGTGTTTAAGTGCGAGGTGTCTGATGAAAACGTTACAGGAAAATGGTTCAAGGACGGTGTGGAAGTCCAGGCCAGCGATCGGATCAAAATATCTCACATTGGAAGGTACGAACGCCCGAGCAGGCACCTGCGAGGGTTGAGGGTTTAGATGTGGAGAAAACTGTCCATCCCTAACGTTTAAACACAGAGTGAACTGTCTGCCAAACAGTTCGGCAAACTATTACTGCGAGGTGGGGGGGTCTTAATCGTTTGACCTATTTTTCACATGGGCTGCAATCTGTGAGGCTCTACCCTCTAAACACACACACGTCTCAAGGACTTGGGCTTTCCCTCACTAATCCCTCCATCAGAGGAGCCTGAACACAAGGCGACCGAGGTCGCTCAAGGTGAAACCTGCTTCTCGTTGCCTCGTGGAGTTTGTTACCGTGGCAACTCGTCCTAACGAGCGCAGCCTCTTTAAAGACATCTGGTTTCATGTCTGCAGGACACACAAGCTGACGATTGACGACGTGAAGCCTTCAGACGCTGGAGATTACACGTTCGTCCCAGACGGTTACGCGTTGACCCTTTCTGCAAAACTGAACTTTCTGGGTGAGGAACAAACCGGCTGTAAATGTGGCGCGTTACGAGTTATGAAAAATAGATTGATGTGCTTCTTTTTCTTGGCAGAGATCAAGATTGAATATGTTCCCATAGAAGGTAAATGTTTTTCTGTTCAGCAGCATGCTGTTCGGCTTTTTGTTGTTGTTTGCCTTAAAAAGAAATTCACTGGAATACAAAAGTACGTGCTTCAAATGTTTCCCGCCTGTTCTGGCTGCTGCCGTCAGTAACTGATGCTTTATTGTTAAGTTCGTTATAATCCTCACGTTGTTGACGCTTGTACCTTTTTTGCAGCAACGACTGAAATAAATCACTGCCTCTCAAACTCAAACCGATTTTAATTATTTGGAAATGACACACCTGTTCATAATCCTGTCATGAAATGTAACTTATCAGTTTGTGTTTTTAGTGATTCAAATAAAACTGCACGAGTGTTTGCACTTTGAACAGGAAAATATACAGTCAGGGTTGTCCAATGGTGAACTGTGGTCCACATCAGAATCAGAATAAGCTTTATTATCATTGTACCGAAGTACAGTGAGATTATGTTCGTACAGTTGTCCGAAAGATGGGCGGAGTGCACGGTGCTGCTGCTCCTAAGAGCGTGGCCTCTTATTCTTGCGATAGACAGCTTTCTCAGTTTATATATATCCCAGGAGAAATTTGATAAATCAACCTGCTTAGAGGCCAAATGTGGAAGTCAGAATCAGATAAGCCACAGTTGTTGATTTTTTAAGACAGACTGTTATTTGTCATCAGCCTTGAGTTCTGCTGGTACTTTTGACCCAAAATGGCCAGAATTGTGAGCATTCCACTGGTCCGTGCTTATACAAGGTTGTTCCCAACATTCTGGCGAGCCCCAAAGCCGCAAGTGGCCTGCGATTCTCACAAATCGCTTCCATCTTACGGTTTAGCTCGTAAATCAGCTGATTTTGAGTGCTCGAAGCACGAGCCAAACCTGCAGACAGGGTCGGCAGCTTTGCCATGTCCGAAACTGCTGCCGCCGTCTTCTTTAATAGCCGATAACATAGGTATCCGCCAGTGTCAAAAAGCAGAAACCCTGCTATCCTGATTCCAATGATGTAAACATCTTCAGCGTCCTCCTGAGACAATACAGAAAGGCACATCACATCCATGACGTATCCTGCCGCGTGTGTCTCAGTGGGGCATGAGGGTTCTCCAGGACCCTGTCGCTTTGTTAAATTTTTTTATCTATTGCGTTGAAAGTCCAGCTGACCAGATCCATGACAGTAGTTTATGTTTCGTAAGATGTGTAAATAGGAGCTCCGATAGACAAGACAGAGCAAAAAAGCAGGAGGAGGACGGGAGAGGGAAGAAAGGCGTCCGTCTTACACGAGAACGAGTGGTGGAAAACAAAAAAGCTGAACCAAAGCAGCCCTAACCTAATTTTTTTTTAAACTTCTCACTTAAAAAGATCCTCCTAAAATTCACATGAATACTGACGGCAACAAGAACACCATCATGGTGGTGGCTGGAAACAAGCTTCGCTTCGACGTGGAGATCACCGGAGAGCCGGCGCCCGAAGTGCGCTGGATGAGAGGAGACCAGGTGAGACCTCGTCTTTCACCTCAAACACTCCTCAGTCCAGATCTGTGGGAGAATCCTGGGAAACTTTGCAGACTGGGGGGGGGGGGGGGGGGGGTCACCTGTTGTGGCAGCAGCAGTCAGAATGTGACACCGTCTGGTTGTCCTTGCGACAGGTGGTCTCTGAGGATGAGGGACGGGTACGCGTGGAGACGGAGAAGACCGTGAGCAGCTTTGTGATAGAGGGGGCGGTGAGAGACGACGAGGGGACCTACACCATCTCTGTGATCAACCCTGCAGGCGAGGACACGGCGGACCTCTTCATCAAAGTCGTGGGTCAGTGGCTTTTTGTTGGTTCTGCTTTCAGTTCTGTCAATTTGCAGACAGTTTACTGTGTGCCTGTTAGCAAAATATCTCACGAACCACTAAACGCCAGCTGACTGAGCTAAAAAAGTACAAAAATGTTTATTTTGCTCAAACAGTTTGACAGATATAGAGCTGAAATTGAATGTGGTAATAGCTGGAAGAGCTTGCACAAGATTGTACTAAGAGTATTTTTCTTATGTCTACGGCAGAAATCCTTCCAGGACTTAATGTTTTACAGAGCTGACTCTTTGAATCCCATCTGCAGGATCCACTCACATCTCTCTCCCATCTTTCCTCACTTTCCATTTTCCAACTGTACCCCGGCTCTCCAGATGTGCCCAACCCTCCTGAGAATGCAAAGTGCACATCAGTTGGCGAGGACTCTGCCACGATCACATGGGACCCTCCATCGTTTGACGGTGGACTTCCTGTTAAAGGTACCGTCGGATCAGGCATCGTGTCACATATTTCCCTCCCAGGAGGAAACAGCTTTTTGCAATCCGCTCAGTTCATTCTGTTACAAAGATGGCCGCCTCCTTCCTGCAGGGTATCTGATGGAGAGGAAGAAGGTCGGCTCGTCCAGGTGGACCAAACTGAACTTTGATGTTTATGAGTCCACCACATATGAGGCGAAGAAGATGATTGAAGGTGTGCTTTATGAGATGAGGGTGTTCGCTGTGAACAGCATTGGCGTCTCTCAGCCCTGCGCAAACTCCAAGCCCTTCATGCCCATCGGTGCGTTGCCACAAGTCGTTAGCGGCACGGTTAATTACCAGAGGCTTTTCACACAGCGCTCATTTTGTTGCAGCTTAACCTGCCGTCCCATCCCATTTATCCCAGGCATTAATGTCATAATTAGCTCTCGTCTCCCTCAGCCCCCACCAGCGAGCCCACTCGCCTCGTGGTGGAAGACGTGACGGACACGACCTGCGCACTCAAGTGGCGACCACCAGACAAAATTGGAGCGGGCGGCATTGATGGCTACATCATCGAGTATTGTAAGGATGGAGGTAAATCTACAACCAAACTGAAAAAATACATATACAT
>NC_056512.1:40871731-40891707 GCF_014905685.2 Nematolebias whitei
TGTGTGTGTGTGTGTGTGTGTGTGTGTGTGTGTATGTGTATGGTGGCGACCATCATGGATTTATACGTAGAAACCCAGTTATCTAAAGGAAATTTTCTTTTGCCTAAATGTAGCCACATACCAAAATGGAAGTTGTTTATTTCCCAGTCTATCCCACTCACAACATTCACGACAGAGGGAGGGTTTTCTTAATTCTTCCTTTTTGCTCCCCATTGCGGTACAATAAAACAAAGGTGACAAAATTCTACAGTGTAGTTGTGCAGGTATATGATATAAGAGCATATTACTTTCACACCAAGTATTCTGTTTGTATTGCTTTATACTTCTGTTAATGACATAGTTTACTGAGACCATGTCATCAAACATTAGGTAAACAATGTTCCTGCCTGATGTTTAATGACCTTAATAGCAGAACACGTTTGCGAATCTTCTGGTTTCTGATCCAACAGGAGACCAGTGGATTCAGGCCAACAAGGAGCCTGTGGAGATGAACCAGTACAGGGTCAAAGGTCTCCCAGTGGGGGAGAAGATGCTGTTCAGAGTGGTGGCCATAAACATTGCTGGTCGCAGCCCGCCCGCCACTCTGTCTCAGGCTGTCACCATCAAGGAGATCATGGGTCAGAGATGCTCCTTAACTAAAACCAGATGCTGTCGTGTTTAATGAACACAACAAGCTTATTGTTGTTTTATGAGCATTTTGTATTACGATAAACAGCATCCATGATCTGATTCATCTTTTCTTTGTCCAACATCCAGAAAATCCAAAGATCTGTCTTCCTCGCAACCTGAGAACAAAACTCATCACTACTGTGGGTGAGAAGGTGAACCTGGTCATCCCGTTCCAGGTCAGTTAGACCTTTAACTTTCAAGTTTTTACCAGGAAAAACCCGGAATTTTTATTTATAACTCCCTCGTGTACATCCTGAATGACGTGCAAACTTATTTCCTCACTTTAGTCACAGAACTTCTTAACTACGTCTGAACTTCATTGCAAAGAATTCCCCCGTTTTTTTTTTTTTTTGTTGCAATTTTGCAAGCCATGCGCACAAAAATGTGCTATAAATGTCACAAACCGTCTGCTCCAAACGTGGACACGCTGGTCACAAACAGAGTTCATCATTTTGAGTTGCCAACTCGTCTCCAACAGTCACAGCTCAGTAAGATGCCACCTAAAGAAGACGCATTGTGCATTAAGGTCATGCAGAAATGAGAAAAGGAATGAGATTACCAATTTAAACCGTGCACAGCTGCAGCACGTCTGTATAAAGTGTCCAAATTCATGTTTTTCTGTATGTTTTGGAGACTGAACCATAAACTAAAACCCCCGATGGCTGCAGCCTGACCGAGCAGCTTTTCTTCTCCTGGAATGCAAATCTATTCTATAAATATTGCTCTACAGAGAGCGCGAGCGCTTAAAGGGCACAGGGAGAGCTACAGCGTCTGACAGCAGCTTTCGAATGATGACGCTGGTTAGAAAAAGAAGCTAACCACGAGCAGCGAGGGGGAAAACCCTGGTTGTAAATAAAACCAGACAAGAAGAGAGCACAGAGAGAGAGAGCAGCTTACACGATGATCTGAGCATCAACATTTCTGCCATCTTACATAAGAGCTGGACGTTTTGCTCAGCAGCTGTTTTCACATCAATCAACAGTTAAATGTTCCGATGGTTCTGCATCAACTCTTCAACGTGCCAAAGTTCTGGTGATTTAATGAACAGGCTCAGGCTTTGGAGCGCGGCGGCGTTTTGAGCGTTTAAAAAGTGAGTAAAGTGTTTTTATCTGCAGGGAAAGCCCCGTCCCGTCGTGACCTGGTCGAAGGACGGCGTCCTCATGGAGGACAAGACTGTGGGGACCCGTACCAGTGATGTGGACACCGTCCTCTTCATCCGCTCTGCAGAGAGAAGACACTCCGGAGCGTACACTCTGTCTGTGCAGATCGAGAACATGGCTGACAGCGCTGACATCCACATCCAGGTCGTAGGTAAGGTTTTCGCCCATGTCTGTGTGTGTTAGCAAAATATCTGAAATTACTGGATGTATTTTAACGAGACCTTCAGGAACAGATCACTGGATGGGCATCTGATTACGTTTTAGAGTCAGTCTGATTAGAGGCGGCTGCCTCGGTTAATCCAGTTAGCCAAAACAAAATGGCTGAAAGATGCTCCTTGCAGGTCGGGGTGAGTCTCTGCCACAAGCAGACGAGTTTATCTCAGTAGGATGGAGCGGATGGATCAGCGGATCAGGGCCTCGTCCTCAGTCGCTTCAGTCGGTCATAGTGAAGAAGTAGTTGAGTCGAGAGGCAACACTCTGTTTTATGGTCTGTCAAGAATGGATGACTGAAAGAACCAGATCTGAACTCCTCAGGGTCCCCAGGAGGAGCTGGAGGGTGTCGCTGAGGAGACACTTGGTCTCTCCTGGACCTGTTGGGTCTCGGATCTGACCACAGATAAGAGGCAGAAATTTGTCTATTTTACAGATATTGAGCTACAATTTGATTAAGTAGTAACTGAGAGTCATCCCCAACACGTACTCTGAGCACTGAAAGGTTCAACGTTCTTTATCGTCATTCACATCACAGGTGGTACATGAGGTGGAACAAAATTGTGTACTCAACGGCCAATTACACCCAAAAATAACAAATATATAAAGTATAAAAATAAACAGTATACAAAGATCTAAGATATACGCTAAACAATAATAATGTAAATTAATATGTTGTATTAAACAGCAGCCTGAACATGAGTCTGTTGTGAGCAGATGGATTTGAATACAGCAGCTCTGAGGCAAGAGATCAGCAGCATGGATAATCAGCAGCACAGATAAAAGGCGACATCTTGTAAAATGATTTTGTTTTACAAACTGACAGTTATAATTTTATAAATTTTTCAACATAAGACGATCTTAGTCTGAAACGCTGAAAGGCTGAAACGTTTTCTTTCAAGGAATGCTATCTTTAATTATTATTTTTATTATTATTATTATTATTTAAGTTAGTGATGTTAAAACTACAAAATCACCCTTTTCAGTCAACTTAAAAATTTGTAATTTGAGGCTAATTTGTGTGTTTTTGTCAGATTGGTCCGATCATTCTGAGACTCAGATTACGGCTCGTTAAGGATGATTGACAGAGAGTTTTTGTGTTTTTGTGCCGGCAGAGAAGATCCTGTTCTTGCTGCGATGACGCTGCGAGCAAAAAGCTGATTATTTTCATGAGCTTCGGCTGCGGAAACTGTCCTCAGCGTCACTTGAAGACTCTGATGCTCGTTCTCTCATTAGGATTAGAACATCGCGCACGTTCAAACTTTTCAAGGTGTGCGATTAAAAACCTGTCTGGAAGGAGACGGAGGGTTGAGCATAAATCTGCGAGACGTGCTGAGATTCCTTCTTTCAACACTGATGATAATTCCTCGTTTCACGATCCCAGGAAATCTGGAACCATCAAAGAGCTCATTCCTCTCTTTCGCCTAATCCCGGCTCCTGCGCCACCGCCTCAGAGCTCGTCTCTGTGGCTCGGGGTTCCAGCTGGATTATCTGCTGAGATTATTTTTGTGTAGATTCGGATTAGGTTTGGGTTTTAAGGGTTGCTCTGTCACTTACTCACTCGCTGCTGAGAAGGCTGAGCTAATGAGAGGCTGTGATCGTGCCCCCCTCCCTCCGCTGAGCTGTCTTCACGCTGTTTGAGCAGGAAGAATAAAAAGCTGCTATAGAGATAAATTCTCACGCGTCGTACAGTGTTTGGGTGTCGTGCAGACCACACAGAGGGAAGGATGATAAAAAGATGCATTCTTCTCCTTTGTGATGCAAAGCTGCGGTTGCTTTGTGAGTTCTGCTGCCGTTTTCTCTTCGTCCTTTGTCTTTTGCTCTGTTAATCTGTCACTCTCTCTAATCTCTCTAATCTGTCTAATCTCTGCTCGTGCAAAAATTGATCTCTTTCTTTCAGTAGGATTTCCCTCCTCTTCCTCTCTGTATCCAGGAGAGGAAGTGTTTTCTCACCTGTCTCTGCTCGTACGTGTTCGGTTCATGGAGCCTGCTGAAAGTTTCACCTCAAACCGTCTCGTGTGTCCCCCCCCCGCAGAGAAGCCCGGCCCGCCCATCGACGTGCGCGTCACTGACGTCTGGGGCTTCAACGCCGCGCTGGAGTGGAAGCCGCCCAAAGACGACGGCAACTGCGAGCTCATCGGCTACACCGTGCAGAAACGAGACCTGAAGACAAAGGTATGCACGGGGGAGGGAGGGGCATGGGCAGGTGAGGGGCTCAGGGGGCGGAGCCAGACAAATCTGTTTCCGCCTCTAAATCATAGTTGCCATGTCCGCTTATTATAAGCGACTTTGGGCTTGTTTTTTTTCTAAAGTCGTTTGCAAATCTTGTGAGTCGTGGGCTCCGGATTGTTGGGGCTGTTTTTGAACGTGAAGTTGTTTATTTGGGCTCGACTTTCTTTCCGAGTGAAACTAGTTGATTATCTCCCAGCTCCACACAATAAAGCAAAAGACGAGTGGTCGTAGGTAGTTTGTCCCTTCCGCGCCCCCGTTTCCTGTTTATCGCTCCCGCCCAAGTTGGCGAGGCGACAGGCGCACATCCCAAACACTCATATGTGGCCGATCACTAGGGGGTTCACTCACACGCAGTCAGGATGTTTTGTTTTTAAAAATATGTAGAAAAACATTACGTAAGGAAAATTTTTATTTTTATCAGAGCTTAAAAGTATGTTATTCAAAGTGTTTAGCATTATTTTGCTGTTTTTTATGTGTAATGCCATAATAAACGAATGTTTATACTGTTTAAAAAATGGCCTCTGTTTTACACAATGTGGTGGGTTGCCAGTTGGGCCTGTTTTTATAGAGCTGATGTCTTGTTTCTATCGTGAGATCTGGCAACACTGCTCTAAATTCTGTCCTCCGAGCAGGGACGACCACATGGCACCTTGGAGCTTCTTGTTTGGACCAAAGTCAGTTCGTCTTTGTCCCGGCCTGTTTTTGTTTCTTAAACGTCGTTAAATGTAGACAATAATGTGTTTCTCCATCTGTTAGCAAAATATCTCATTTTAATGAAACTTACAAAAAAAACTTGAATGAAGGTACGTTAACTTTTGGAGTCAGCCCAATCCAAGATGGCTGCCAGAGCCAATTACCCTTGAAATGAGCAACAACAAAAAAAAGGCTTCAACTCCGTCAGACTGCGATCTTTAATCTGGTGTGGTAGTAGCTGAGAGTGATTCACGACTCATCGTGCAAATCAAACTTCTGACGTTTTAGAAAAGCAAGAAACGTTTTTAAAAGTATTTCTGTTTTAAACAAAGCGAACAACGTTAAAGATGATGGTTTTTAAAACATCGTTTGATTTTATGTTTTAAATAAATGACATCAGGGCTGTAGATTTTAATTTTTTTTTTAAGTTTAAAATAAACTTATCAATCAAATAAACACATCTAAATTTGTATTATTCCCCTTTTCTTCCATATTTGAGTCATTCTTAGAGTTTTGGGGAAAAACATGTCGTTTGAGACTAAAACTAAAAAGTTTTTATCTAAAAAAATAAAACACATTTTAACAAACTATGAGTTTTACATAAAGTGGAAGTTGCAGAACATTTTACAGTAAATGGACTGGACTTATACAGCACCTTTCTATCTTATTTCAAGATACTCAAAGCGCTTTACAACAATCTGTACCTCATGTACCCGTTCATACAGCTCTATACTAGATCTCTACAAAGATAATTGAACAAATCATTCTAAAGAGACTAATCAGAGCTTTATCACATTCATACACTGATGGGACACACATCAGAGGCAACGAGGGGTTCAGTGTCTTGCCCAGGGACACTTCAGCATGTGACTGCTGGTGGAGTCGAACCCCCAACTCTTGCATTGGAGGACGACTGCTCTAACCACTCAGCCACAGCCGCCTTCACAGTCTGTGAAGTAAAAAAATTTAAATGTACTGATTTATTTACTTAAACAAATCTTTGTTCTGTGCAAAGAAAATTAGATTTTCTGTTTGTCAGAGCAGGTGTGTCATAAAACGTGGATTAAAATGTGAAATAATTCAATTAAAAACTTTATATAACATGTTTTGAACTCGTAATATTAAAATGTAAAACTGATTATAATGTTTGCAGAGAAACACTCTTCCTGCTCCTGTTTCACTCTTGAATTGTTTGATTTTTTTTTTATCTTTGGTGTTGAATAATAATCTTTTGTAAAAGTGGAAAAGTTAACAAAATCAAACATATCATCTTTATTCTTAGTTTAAAGTTTGTCAGTCTGTCAAAGTTAAACGAACCAACACACTAAAGGATTGGAGGAAGATGTTTTTTAAGCTTTCTTCTTCTCAGAGCGTCTCGTTTGTCTCCGCGTCAGGAGTGGTTCACGGTGCTCGAGCACAACCGCAGGCCCAGCTGCACCGTGTCCGACCTGATCATGGGCAACGAGTACCGTTTCCAGGTGTTCAGTGAAAACATCTGTGGCCTCAGCGACCAACCCGGAGTCAGCAAGAACACGGCCGTCATCATGAAAACAGGTGATGGACATCAGTTACACACAAGGAAATTATATTAGGAATATATAGTGGGGTTTGCATGTTCTCTCCGTGCATGCGTGGGTTTTCTCTGGGTGCTCCGGTTTCCTCCCACAGTCCAAAAACATGCATGTTGGACTGATTGGTAACTCTAAATTGTCCCTAGGTGTGAGTGAGAGAGTGAATGGTTGTTTGTCTCTATTTGTCCCTGTGATGGACTGGAGACCCGTCCAGGTGTCCCTCGCCTCTCGCACAGTGATGGAACCATGACCCCCCGCGACCTGAAAAGGAAGAAGCGGGTAAAGATAATGGATGGATGGATGGTAAGACTCTCCATGACCTTAAAGGTGCCACTGTGTTGGTGTTTATTGTCACGGCGCCGGCCCAGTCCGTGTCGTGCTACAAACACGAGCCGGGCCGGAACATCGCTGATCACCAGAAGCTTTTATAACTCAAAGCGCCACGAGCCGATCGACACCGAGGCAGAACAAAGTGGAGGAAGGCCTCTAATGAGACTTTACAGGTTCCTCACACCAGCCATGAAGGAACTACATTATTATTATTATTATTAATATAATTATTGAGCAAACACATTAAATAATCTATTTTCTTCACCCACTTTTTGTGCAGGCTCTCAGGGAGCTGGTGCCCACCTCCACCGGTCACTGGACAATAAATGAAATTAAAATTATTTTATCTGGAAACGACAACTTCATGATTTTGCTTGTTGGACAGTTGCACGATCCAACGTTTTAGAGCCCGACCACTTCCAAAACACAATCGTCTTCTTCAGGTCTTTCTGAAGTTTGATTGTGTCTCCAGCGCAGGATTCAAAACGTCTCTTTAATCCTCCGCGCTGCTGTTGTTGACACCGTTAGTAATCACCACACCTGCTCTTGATTCTTTATCCCTCTGTGTTTTTATACTAGAGGATATTCTTGTGTTTGTTTCAAGTGAAATCATAGTTTTAGTTTATTTAGTTTGTTGCTTGGTTAAAAGATTTCTCCGCACTCGGCCTGATTAACGACACCTGCAGGGAAAGGATGCCAACAAAACCTTTGATTTTTTTAAAACTTTACCGTGCTTGATGGTTCTCCATTTTAATCTTTTTTTTTATCTTTATTTAAATCGGGGGTCATGTTATAACAAAAATAAAAAATAAACTATCTTTGTTCTTTCATTTGTTGGAGGTTCTTCTTATAATGTTTTAACTAACGAGGAAGAATTAATTTTTTATGTTTTGCACAGAAAAATCTGGTTCAGGTTTTCTCTGTCTTTAAAGTGTGTATTCTCCAAGGTAAGCTTTAAAACATGATGTTATTCACATAAACTAAAACGTGAACGCATCAGTTTTCATTTTGTTCAGCTTTCTATTCATGTTACTTTTCAGTTTGTCTTCAACTTTGAGGTGAAACAAAACGTCATATTTATTAATAACCCTTCTTCACGTTCATCCCTCATGGTAGCTCCTTCCTCAGAGCTCGCCTCCTCTCCCCACCCAAGAGATCCAGATGGAGTTTTGGATTATAAGGCGCATTAATTGAAACAAAACAGTCGGATAAGTCAAATTTATTCAACTCATTCACAATAACTCTCAACATTGTTCAGTTGTACCACATATAATCGGTTCGAGGTCAGTAAGCGCAACCAGAATTAATACATAAGGCTCACTGTCGATTTTTGAGAAAATTAAATGATTTTAAAAGCGCCTTATAGTCCAAAAAACACTGTAATTTGTATTTAAGATTAAATAGATGCAGAAGGAAGTTTCTGACCTGTGAAACTTTTCATTGTTACGTGCTTGTGTTGCTTCAGAGGCTGCAGGAAGATTCCTGAACTAACTTTTTTTGTTGTTTGTTTAGGTCAGATGTTTGCTCCTAAACCGTTCAAAGAGAAGGACATGAGCCTCTCCCCCAAATTCACCGCTCCTCTGGTGGACAGAAGTGTGGTCGCAGGCTACTCTGCAGCCATCAGCTGTGCTGTTCGTGGATACCCGAAGGTGATCATCTTACCCTTTTTCCTTTTCAGGCTTTTTCTGATAACGTTCAACTGTAATTATTCCTGTTTCGCTCAGTTTATAGCAGAAATTCTGCCATATTTGATCTGTTTTAGGGCAACAAATGCAGCTGTTTGCTGTTCAGTGTAAATATTTAGCAGCTGACGTGTTAAACTGACAGACAGACGTGTCTTTTTGTAACGTCTGCAGCTCTGCAGCATTAATCTGACCGGCCCGCTGAGCAGAGTTCTTGCTCTGTGCTCCAACGAGTCAAACAATGAGACGATCCTGATGCTGCTGCAGTCAAGATGTTGTTTTACGTCTGAACATGATTGAACACGTTTCCTTCTTATCTCACCACTACGGATGCACGATATTGAAATTTTGGTCGATATCCGCTGTGCCGATATGTTAAAATTTATTTGGCCGATAACCGGTACCAATACCGATATTTTCCCCTAGACCTACTTACAGAGACTACATAGATTTCTCTGCTGTGGAATTAAAATACTACATTATTCTGCATGGTCTTTGTCAATTTGGCCTGCTACAAAATGCAAATGCCAAAAAGGGGCTGAAATGATTTAACACTATATAAATATATATATATATATTTTTTTAAAGCGTCTTTTATATTGAGTTACTTTGATGGAATGGCCGATGTCCGATATTTAACCTTATCTAATATCGGCCGATACCATGCCGAAAGTATTGTGCATCCCTACTCGCCACATAAGCAAAACCCAAATGTTGACCCGATTTCACCTCCTCCTCCTCCTCCTCCTCCTCCTCCTCCTCACCTCAGCCCAAGATCATCTGGATGAAGAACAGCATGGCCATCGACGGAGACCCCAAGTTCCTGATGCAGAACAACCAGGGCGTGCTGACTCTGAACATCCGCAAGCCGAGCCTGTTTGACGGGGGCCGGTACTCCTGCAGGGCCGTCAACGAGCTCGGGCAGGACGAGGTGGAGTGCAGGCTGGATGTTCGAGGTGGGCGGCCTCCACGTTTCTTCGCTCTTCTTGTTTTTATTTGTCAGCTTGAAACAGGAGATGGGCGCTAGGACTTCTGGTTTAGTCAGTTTTGAAATATTTAATTTGATATGCAAATATTTTCATGGGGGAGTGGTGGCGCAGAGGATAGAGAAGGTGGGCCTGTCGAAAGGTCGCCGGCTCGACTCCCCGGACTGACAACATCAAAATGTGGGTGGGAAAGGTGAAACACCCACACCTGCCTCCACCCTCATTTGCCCCACTCTGGGCCCTTGAGCAAGGTCCTTAACCCCCACTATCTGCTCCCCCGGGTGCCCTAGATGGCAGCTCTCTGCTCCACACAGAGGGCTGTGGTAGCTCGGTGGTTTGTGGTTGTGTCAGGAAGGACATCAGGTGTGAAAACAATCGCCAAGTGTTTGTGCAAGTTAGTTCATTAGTGATGACCCCTGAAGAAGGGAGCAGCCGAAATAAAAAGAACATGAACATATTCCTTGTAGTTTAGAATAGATATCTACAATTACTTCAGAAACTTTGTTCTCTCTGAAATCTGCTTCAGAAAACTTTCTCTATATTTGTCACCTTGTGCTTTTTGTGTTTTTTACTTTTTAGCTCCCATTCTGTTACTTTCAGCCTTTAGCCATGCTTTCGGTTAGTCTTTTGCTACCTTCAGCTGATATTTTGCTACTTCTTGATTGCCATTAGCCTTCTGTTACTTTTGCCTCATTTAGCTTTTTAAGTAGCCATTTGTAAATTTTAGGTGGCTCTTTACCTGTAGCCAGCCTTTTGCTATGTTTAGCTAGGATGTTGCTACTTCTACATTTATTTAACATTTTATTACTTTAATTAGCATTTTTCTATCTTTAGCCTTTAGCTAGCATTTAGAAAACAACAGCTTCCAGTTAGCCTTTTGCTAACTTTAGCCAATCTTTTGCTGTTTTTAGCTAGCTTATTGCTACTTTTAGATTTTAGTTGGCTTACTTTAGCTAGTTTTTTTTCCTGTTTTTAATTTTTTTTAGCTTGCCTTTTGCTACATTTAGCTTTTACCTAGCCTTTTGTTACTTTTAGCTAACAAATTTTCTGTTTTTAGCTACCCATTTGCTACTTTGACATTTTAACTAATCCCTGTCTACATTTAGCTCTTAGTTAACTTTTAGCCTTTTCAGCTAAATTTAGCTTATTTTGCCTTTTAAGAAGCATTTTGTTCTGCTTAGCTTTTAGCTGCTTCTTTTCACTTTAACAACTCAATTTAAGTTACTTCAGCCATTCTCAGTTTTCACAGATTTATTTTAGTTCCCACAGATCTGAAAGCAGCTTTTAAAGCCTCACATGCTGCAGCTTTTTGGCTCCTTGCGTTGATTTTATTTGTATTTTTTCTCCACAGTTCACCAAGAGAAAGCAGAAGAGCCGAAGAAATGAACGCAACAGCCGAGGATGTAGCTGATCAGTAATGGATGCTGTAGAACGGAATGGTCACGAATGAATATGATCAGAATAGATGGCCGCTCATCTGCAAACAATTGTTTGATGAATCAGTAATGTGCCATAAATTCTTCCAGCGAACTGCACCTTGTTCCACCCGTCCTGCATGCAGCCGGACCCCCTGCTGTGACCTCACACAGGCGGGTACTTCCTGTCTGTGGACCTGTCGCTGAACCCTCTTATAAAGAAGCTCTCATCCACTAAGACTCCCCGTGTTGTCTTTGTGTGTGTGTAAGCCGATGGTTCCTCGATGTGTGTGTGAGCTGATAGTTCCTTGGTGTGTGTGTGAATCAATGGTTCCTAGGTGTGTGTGAGACAATGGTTCCTAGGTGTGTGTGAGTCAATGGTTCCTAGGTGTGTGTGTGTGAGCCGATGGTTCCTAGGTGTGTGTGAGTCAATGGTTCCTAGGTGTGTGTGAGCCCATGGTTCATTGGTGTGTGTGTGAGTCAATGGTCCTAGGTGTGTGTGTGTGTGAGTCAATGGTTCCTAGGTGTGTGTGAGTCAATGGTTCCTAGATGTGTGAGAGCTGATTGTTCCTCGGTGTGTGTGTGAGTCAATGGTTCCTAGGTGTGTGAGAGCCCATGGTTCATTGGTGTGTGTGAGAGTCAATGGTCCTAGGTGTGTGTGTGTGAGTCAATGGTTCCTTGGTGTGTGTGAACCGATGGTTCCTAGGTGTGTGTGAGTCAATGGTTCCTAGGTGTGTGAGAGCCCATGGTTCATTGGTGTGTGTGAGAGTCAATGGTTCCTTGGTGTGTGTGAACCGATGGTTCCTCGGTGTGTGACGTTTTGGATTAACAGGGATTAAAGGGATAGTCTGAATATTCTTCCAGTTATTTATATTTATCATCGGTGACATCAGCTGATCAGACGTCAGTGTGGCGAAGAGCAAAAGTTTTAATCCGGGCGAGAGGTTAGCCGAGGGGTGAGCAGCCTTTACAACCGGAGACAGTTCTGCTTCTTCGTCACTCTGTAAAGACATATGTTTCTTTCTACTCCTTTTGAACATGTTTATTATTGACTGTTCTTTTTTCTCTTTCTGCATTTTTTGTTGTTTCATTTAAACATGTTCAAAACAATGCCTTAACATCATCATATCCAGAGCAACAACAAAAGACTTCAAAAACCTTTTAATGAAAGATGACGCAGCTTATTTTTTTAACACTACATGCATTAATTATTGATTGTTACACTATTAAATGAAATATCTGCAATTCTGCTTTAAATGGAAAACATTTAATGGCAGTTAGGACAAACTCCTGTTCAGAAAATTAAGTCTGAACTCGTGATAGTCCTGTCAATATAATTGTAGGAAACTATTAATATAAGCGGAGCATTAATGAAGAATGAAGCTGCACTGAAATAAACTTGGAAAGTAATGAGGCCAGTTTGACGCAATACTTGTGACTCATTGAATTCATGTTTTTGTTTGTTTGTTTGTTTGTTTTTGTGAGTTTTTATCAAAGCCAATTATTTTAGTTGTGATCACCCAATTTCAATTGCTTGTGTGCAGAAAGGAAGAAGAGGATAAAGATGATGGATGGATGGATTGTGCAGAACTGCACTTCCTTTTTTTCTAAGCAACTTACATGAAATGTAGCAGACAGTAAACAGCCCGCAGCTGTCCTGAGGCCCGTTGATCACTACTGTCTGGCAACCCGCTGCTGGCTGGAGCTTGTGGCTGTCTGGCAACCCGCTGCTGTCCAGCAGCTTATTACTGCACTGCTCTCCTTTAGTATTTCAAAATACTTCTGTGCTGCAGACATGGCGCCTCGTTAATCACAGCAGCTGTTGTATTATGACTGTACTGCAGCATGGCTGGTGTAAAACCATCAACCTCAATGATCAGAACCAGAGCAGGGCAGTTGCTCCGATACAGATCAGTGATAAACACCTTGATCAGTACTCAGAGCTGATGCTTGCAGCTGGATCAGGACATCAGTATTTCTGTCTATAAGTGTTTGACAGCGTCACTTCAAAATGATTAACCTGTATCTGCAGGTTGTTGTGCACCGGTACGGCCCTCATCTACATAAACACACACAGTCTCTTTGCATTCCTTTACGCTCTAACACTGCGTTCCTCATGGCATGACCTGTAGTGCCAGGCCGTCGCCGATCCACGGCTTACACTCGTGCAAACACAAACACACACTCCAAATCAGGGTCTCATTAGCATCACACACTAGAGACTAATTAATGTACCCATCAACACTGCCCTAATTAGCTCTCCCACGTCATTACTGAGCAAACGAATTACCGCTAATTTACACACCCGCAAAACAAACACAGCACCGACTCTGCTGGGAGCGTCCGCTGCGCCTCGCCTCGCAGACCGAATTAAAGCCTCACCGATGTTCCGCAACACCCAGACTGCCATCCCAGGTGACCCTGAGCTCCCCCCCTCTGCATCCTGACTGATCAAGGTTTGGAAAAACTAAAGTCTCTGCTGGTCCCATCAGGTCCTGGTCTCTCATGTGTCTCCAGCAGAGGGGGTGAGAGCACAAACTGACCATCATTCACTGTGAGTGGCAGATTCTTCACTGATGGCCTCTGTGGACCTTCTGAAACTTCCAAAATGTGTCGGAAACACTTTGCACCTCAGAGGACTCAACTTTTCCTTCTTTCCGCCGCAGCTCAACTTTATTTCCTGCAGCTGAAGACGTTTGGCCCGTGTGGTCGGTAGTTTTGAATCACCGTGTATGGGTTTTATTGAAGCTTTCAGGAAGCATCAACAACAAATAACCATCCATCCATCCATTCTTTACCTTCTTCATCTTTACCCACTTCTTACTTTCTGGATCACAGGGGTCACTGGAGCCCATATCCAGCAGTCATTGTGCGAGGGCGTACCCCGCCTACACCCCGTGTACCCTGAACAAGTCCATCACAGGGCCACAAAAAAACAAACGAGACAAACAACCATTCTCTCTCTCTCTCTGTCACATAGGGATAATTTAGAGTCACCAATCAGATTAACGTGCATGTTTTTGGTCTGTGGGAGGAAACCAGAGTGCCTGGAGAAAACCCACACAGCATGAAGAGAACATGCACACTCCACCTAGTAAGGCCCCCAGCTGGGATTTGAACCACCGACCTGCTCGCTGAGAGGCAGCAGCTCTACCAACTGAGCCACTGTGCCGCCCACAACAATTAACTCTTGGTGTAAATTAAATCCAATATGGCGGCCACAGATAAACACTAAAATATGTCAACCTTTAGGATCAAAAGAGCCGTTTCAAAATAAAATAAATAAAATGGTATGGTACTTCTGCCCCTTCGTTCACTAAATTAAACGTGTCCAGAGCCACAATCCCTGCTACAATTGTCATCATAAACTGGTGGCCCATGGGCCACTTTAAGTTTGTTAGAGGGTGCTTTTCTGGCCAGTAGGTGTGAAATTATTAAACTAAAAACATCTAATGATTAACATTTATTGATATTTTTACATTTTAAGACAAATTAATAGACTGGCTTCCATCTGTCCGTCCATTGTCTTTACCCATTTCTTCCTTTTCATGTTGCAAACATGGCAGCACGACGGCTCAGTGGTTAGCACTGTTGCCTCACAGCAAGAAGGGCTGGGTTCAATCCCCAGTTGGACCAGGGTTCTTTCTGTGTGGAGTTTGCATGTTCTTCTCGTGCTTGCATGGGTTTTCTCCGGGTACTTCAGTTTTCTCCCACAGACCAAAAACATGCATGTTAGGCTGATTGGTAACTCTAAATTGTCCCTAGGTGTGAATGAGAGAGTGAATGGTTGTTTGTCTCTGTGCGTCCCTGTGATGGACTTGCGACCCGTCCAGGGTGTACCCCGCCCCTCGCACAGTGATTGCTGGACGTGGGCACCAGCGACCCCCGTGACCCAAAATGGAAGAAGCGGGTAAAGATAATGGATGGATGGATGAATAAACAGTCATTTTGCCTATTAAAAAAAAAAAAACTTAAATAATGAAATGTGCAGGCTTTTGCATTTTTCATTGAGGAGTAATTGCATATCCTACTTTGAAGGAACAAAGCATAAAGTTAAACTCTGAGTATTAGTACTAGTATCCACATATTTGCAAAGGAATTGACAGGAAAACTTCTAAAACTAGTAAATTTTGTTGTTGTGGGTATAACATCATATAAATTTCAGTTTTGTGATAGTTTTGGTCAAAGCTTGAAAGAGCTGCTGCGGCGGGAACAAAGAGCCACTTGTGGCTCCGAAGCTGCAGGTTGCACACCCCTGGTCTAGCCCAACCAGTTTTAAAGATCTTGAGCTAAAATTTGGTGTGGTAGAAGCAAGAACTGGGGGCTGTGGTGTAGAGGTAGGGCAGCTGATTTGGGACCAGAAAGTCGCAGGTTCAATTCCCCACCATGCCCACATGGTGTCCTTGAGCAAGACACCCAATCCCTAACTACTCCCTGGACGCCTACATTGCCCTGAACAGTTCTCTGTTGAAAACGAGTCCTCGTGACTCAGTGAGACTACCTGTATAAATAAAGGTTAAATAAATAAAATAAAATAAAAATAACTCTCCACATATCCTGATGCATGCTCAGTAATCCAGGTAGAAAAATCTTTTAAAAAGTTAAATCTGGTCCTCTGGACATTCAAAAAACAAACAAATTGTAGAAACGTTTCGTCTTTCATCCGAAAGACTTCTTAACTCTCCACATAATTTACAAGGTTACATCTCTCCCAGAAAAATAGTCATTTTGGTTAAAACTCCTGTGTGGGAGGCAGCGGGCGACATGCATTCTGTCAAGGTCTTTATTGCAAAGAGGAGTTAAAAGTCTGAGGCTGTGCACGACCAAACGAAGCAGGGAGATCCTCCAGATACCTGAAAGTAGGCCACGACTGGTTGCACGATAAACCTGCAGTGCAGCACCCCCCCCCCCCCCAAAAAAAAAATAAACTGAACCCTGTCGATTGATAAATGACTCTGCAAGCATGTTTGTGTTGCTCTAATGTTTTTGTCAGTTAACCCGAGACGCAGTGTGGCATGTTGCTCCGGTGACTGACACATGAAAGCAGCGCTGAAGATACATCGCATGCTGCTTTGCACAGGAGGAGTTTTTTTGTGGGGGAGGGGGGAGAGAATAAAAACCCCAGCGTGTAACCTGGATTTTCCACCTCACTTCTCAGAAGTGATGCTCAGTTGCTAAGCAATCACAATAATTGTATCCACCGGCGTCAGAAACTTTAAAAACATGAGAAGGTGCAGGTTGTGTTTAGGCGTGCGCTTCCTTCCCTCACACACTTTAACAAAGCGAGAGAAAGAAAACTAACAAAGCGTTTTATTTTCAGCTGATCCTTTGACAGACCGTAAAGCTCCTGAAGTTGATCTCTGCCTGAATAATAAACGAATTCCAGGCCGACTTTTCTTTAAATGGATGCATGCTGCCCGCCACCTTCACAGAACAGCTTCACCGAACGTCACGCGCAGAGAAGGTGCTGGAGATGACTCTCAGCTGCTCAGTTTATGGAACAGTTCAGTTATAGCTATTTATTTAGAGTTATCCACCTTATTCCAGGCCCCCATGCTGCCTTGCATGAATTATGGGCGCAACTTCCGGCGCGGACCAAAACCGGCATTTGTTTTTGTGTGAACAGTACGAGCTAATGTAGTTTCTCCGAGCATTGTGGATTTAATTTAAACATATAGGAAAATCTGTTTTAACCGTCAAAAATCGTGTTTTTGGATCGTTAAAAGCAGCTAAGCTACGAGCTAGGCTAACAGGCCGACCTCTGGAAAAAACCTCCGTCTTGTCAAAGCTCCAAAATTCACAGTTGAATCCCGTGCCTTTGTGTAAAAAGTTTTTCTCTGCAAAAATAAGCTGAGAACTTGTTTACTGGGTTTTTATTAAAAACGCTGTATGAAAAATGCTATGCTAAAGAGCTCAAACCGCACCGAGCGTCCGCCATTTTGAGAACTGAAAAAAGCAAGGAGAGACAGCCCGTGTCACTCAAGAGGCCTCCCTCCCATTTTTCTTAAGGGGACACGCTGCTCTCTCCCTCACTATTCATCCTTTGGTTCAACCCGTCTTATACTGCCATCCAGCGGTCAAAAAAGATACTACACTCAAAACAAATTAACCAACATTTCTTGTTAATTTTGTCAATAATTACTAATTATTGTCTAATTTCAAACATTTATCATTTATTGCAATAATTTCTGTAACAACTAATCGCCCAGCAAAATTTGTTATTGTGACAGGCCTATCTCCTAGCATATTTAGCTACATCTAGCATTTTTAGCTACATCTACTAGCATTTTTAGCTACATCTACTAGTATTTTTAGCTACATCTACTAGTATTTTTAGCTACATCTACTAGCATTTTTAGCTACATCTACTAGTATTTTTAGCTACATCTACTAGCATATTTAGCTACATCTAGCATTTTTAGCTACATCTACTAGTATTTTAGCTACATCTACTAGCATATTTAACTACATCTACTAGCATATAAAGCAACATCTAGCATTTTAGCTACATCTACTAGTATTTTAGCTACATCTACTAGCATATTTAGCTACATCTAGCATTTTAGCTACATCTACTAGTATTTTAGCTACATCTACTAGCATATTTAGCTACATCTACTAGCACATTTAGCTACATCTATCGTTTTTAGGTACATCTACTAATATTTTTAGCTACATCTACTAGCATATTTAGCTACTTCATTGACTCTGTTCTTCTGAAGGTGAAGCGATGAACAACATGAAAAGCTCTGAGGTGTATCAGTGTCTCCACAGTAATAAGGTCGGTGGTGTTTTGTTAAAAGAGGAGGGACACAATCTTATTGACCTTAAATCAGACACAGAGCCCAGACAAAGCCTTAAAGTCCTCCATCACCGAGCTTGGGTTAATTACAGAGAAAATCATAAAACTGGTGGTTCATTGTTGTCCAGACACAAAGTAGGACGCAGGTTTTCCTCCATCGGCCGTTTGTCAACAAAGTGAAATGAGCTCACATGCAGCGTTTTGGGTGGTCTCTTCAAGTTCACATTTTTCATCCACATCTTCTTAATTCCTCATCTGTAGGTAGGAGATGGAAACTATACCTCTTTACACAGGAACACTCTTTTTGTTTTGGGTCCGTGTTCAAACTCTGTTGTAGCCACTGATTTAGTTTGGTCTGGTTGTTCTGCAGCCGTGAACACAACAGGTACCTGAACTCAGCACGGCTATTTTAGTAAACTTTATGGTTGTTAAATAAATGCGAACAAAACAAAAACAGAGTTTTATCTGCTAAATTGAATGCAAAGTACTTTCAAATAAACTGCAGTCTGTGCTCCACTACCATGGCTAACCAATGCTAACTGCTACTTCCTGTCTGACAGGAAGTTGTACCCATAATCATTTAAACAGTAGAGCCCCAGGAGTAAGGTGGATAGATATTTATTTATCATTATAGCTATTTCTATGTGTTTCTTAAGACCAGCTGTGGTGGCCATTTTGAACTGGGTAGACTAGAAATCTTAAGTTGTAAATCTGAGCATATCGAGTTTTATAAGCTGATCTTGATCGATGGGTTCACTCTTAAAGTATATGTTGGGGCTGCATCTCAGCTACTAACACATTTTAATTTAAGTAAATTAATTTTATTTATGAGGCTCTACAAGTCACAAGTCATGTCAGAGAAGTGAACAGCAGAAACAAATCTAATCCTGTTACAGTAAAATAAACTCCCATTCAGTACTTTATAAAATGAAAACGTTAGTGAACGTAATCTACCTTGAGATATTTTGCTAACACACCAGCCTTCAGGTGAGAGCGATAACTATTTAAAAACATGGCAGCTCAAGATAAATCACCATCCTCTCCATGCCCACTGTATCTGCTGTGCAGTTTTCTCTCTTCCAGTTTCAGTGAGACGGAGACGAGACTAAAAGAAAAGTGACGAGTCCCACCAGCAGGCGAAGAGGAGGGGCGGACTGGCGAGCATGGAACAACTGGTGTGTCTGTGAAGAAAGAAAGAAGACAAAAAGACCGAAACAGACCTCCTGAAACAGTTGGATTGAGAGAACTGTAATTATGTGAGTAATTATACATGAAATCACAGAGTTGGAGTGAAAAAGAGACGACTGGAGGGGGAGTCTGGGTAATTACAGAACAGGAATTAAATGAAACAGACACACACATTTCACCTGCTTCCATAAACCAAACCTGCCGTTCCTTTAATCCAGACCACCGCACGCTGAGCGACTCAGTATTTCAGCTTTAAACTCTCCTTTTTTGGTTCCTCCGTTGAAGCCGGGGAGAATTATACCCCGTTTTATCATCCTTATTGTTTAAAGAGCTAAAACCCTCCCCAGGCTCATGACCCATATAATGAGCTCCATGTATCAGAGGTCTTAAAGCAGAGAGGCCCTCGCATTTCACAGCGACAGCTTCATGACTGCAGAGTCCACCGGCACCGGCGGGCCCAACCGGGAATTCCTCAGGCCCAGGAAAATGTTTCAAGATGCCGGTCAGGTTCAGGTAACCTCCAAACCAAGAGCTCCACATTTACACAGGTAAATTAATAATAATAACACTAATATTAATAAAATGTAGTTCTATGAGACTGAGATAATTTTCCGTTCGTGGGATCAAACAAGATTTTTTTTTAATTCCTTTAAACTACAAATAAATTCACATTTTCACTAGAAATAATTGTAAAAACCACGATAAACAAAGTACAATAAATAAAACTAGCAGCTGAATGACTGCTGATGTTTGCTGAACATAAGAAGAAAAGAAAAATATAAGCCAAAAACTAGCAAAGCATTAGCTAAATTTAACAAACTATTAGCTAAATAAGTAAAAGTAGCAAAAGCCTAGCCAAAAGCTAAAACTAAATGCAGCTCAAGGCTTGTTTAAGCTAAAATTAGCAAAAGGCTAACAAAAAGCTAAATGTAACAAAAGGTTTTGTTAAAAGCTAATTGAAGCTAAAGGTTAGTTAAAGCTAAAATTAGCTAAAGGCTAACTAAAAGCCAAATGTAACAAAAAGTTTGCTAAAAGCTA
>NC_056512.1:40891717-40894742 GCF_014905685.2 Nematolebias whitei
AGCCAAATGTAACAAAAAGTTTGCTAAAAGCTAATTGAAGCTAAAGGCTAGTTAAAGCTAAAAGTAGCAAAAAACTATCTTAAATCTAAACATAGCAAAGCAGTTTATAGAAGCTGAAAAAGGCAAAAAAATATCTAAAAGAAGCAAAATACTAGCTAAATATAGCAATAGCTTAAAGGCTAAAAATAAGCAGAAGGTAGATAAACATAAAAAATAAAAAAAAGTGGATGATTAAAGTATTAAAGTATCAAAAACCACCTTAAAGATAAAAGTTGCAGAATAATAGGCAAAAGCTAAAAAAAAAAAAAGAAAAATGCTCGCTAAAAGCAGCCGAAGGGTAACCAAAAAAATAAAAATAAAAGTATGTTAAGAAGACAGAAACAGAGACAGTTTGCTGAAACAGACTTTAAAGAGAACAATGTTTTTGAAGAAACTAAATACATGCACTTGTTGTATTTCTGTGGGGAAGATATTTTCAAATGAAGGTAAATACTTTGAAAAGTACGGCACAGCAAGCGTCTCCTGTATGAGCCGAAGGTTTTGAAATGTTAACGGCTAAACTAGCACAAAAAAAAATGCAAAGAAATAAACAAAATTTACAGAGTATTAATACAATGAAATAATTAATATGTCCACATTTTCACTCAGTATTTTTCAAAAGTTCAACTTATCAGAAGAATAGCTGCTCGCAGACTTGGCCTGGAGGTGATGAAGACTATGATCCGAGGGGTGGGTCGACCTGTGCAGGTTCAGCTGCGACGCCTCCACTGCCTGGAAAGTCTGACGAACTGGAACCTTTGAGCAGGAAGACACGCAAACTGGAACATGAGCATCTAATAAAAGAAGCTGCTTGGATTCTGAGATTACGTTTATTTAAACTAAACTCCAGGAAACTTCTCGCTCCTCAGACACGCCTGGTTTATTTATTTTTTATGCCTCTTAGTTTCAAAGCATGAGGGGAGTGGTGGCGCAGAGGTTAAAGAAGGTGAATCCTCCACCTTCGTTTGCCCCACTCTGGACCCTTGAGCAAGGCCCTTAACCCCCACCATCTGCTCCCCCGGGTGCCCTACATGTCAGCTCTCTGCTCCACACAGAGGGCTGTGGTAGCTTGGTGGTCTGTGGTTGTGTCAGGAAGGGCATCCCACATAAAAACTATCAAGTCTTTGTGCGAGTTAGTTCGCTGTGGGGACCCCTGAAGAAGGAAGCAGCCGAAAGACAAAAACAAACTATTTTTCAAATAATGAAGAAAAAAAACATACTGTCAAATCGTCTGAGTCAGCCGTTCTGCTCTCTGCTCCCCGCCACGTTGAACTGGTGACACTGATTTCTGCCACTTTAATGAACATGGCTGCTGGTTTACGTTTCCCTCACTGACATTATTAAAACATGAAAACTACAGAGGAACATGAAAGCTAAAGGATTAGGGTTTTTTTTTATTTTGGTGTAGCTGTGACAGTTTCAGGTTTCTGTTTAAAAATAAACTCAACAGAAGGTTCGCATAAGTAACGTGTGTGGATGCACACACACACACACACAGAGCGTGTGTGTGTGTGTGTTGGCACACAAATGACTCACACATTGCAAATGTAAATCCATCTGCAAGGTGTGAAAGAAATATCAGCCGAAAAAAATCAGGAAAACATACGGAAGACACCGACAATCTGCACTGAGAGAGACGGAGAGCAGGCGGGACAAACAACAACAACAACATTAAATTAAATATCCATTATAATATTAATTGGACAAAAAGATCTGAACGACACAGAAAGTTCTGAAGTTTTCAAATAAGAACAAAAATACAAAAACAAATCATGTCTTAAAGAACTTCAGAATAAAAATAAAGCACAACAAAGCTGGAAGCAGGTTGTTTGTTAGGAACAAATATTTATTTATTGTTTTAGCGCAGAAAATGTATCAATGTTAGAAATTAGTGTAGAAGTAAAACAAAAATACGTCATCTTAATCTGCTTCTTTCTTTTTGGGTCGTGGGAGAAATTCCACCCAGAAAGGCCCCTGGCTGGGATTTGAACTGGCAACCTTCTTGCTGAGAGGCGACAGCTCTGCTAACTGCTCCACCGTGCCGTCCTCTTCCATCAGTAACAAGCGTATGTCCCTCATCGCTGATGGATTTGAAAAGTAAATGTGATTTTCAAAATGAGTGTTTTTCTGGACTGGAATTGAACAGATTGTAATTAAACCTAAATGTTTTTGTTGTGAGATGTTTAAGTGGGAAGAAGTTACACTGAAAAGAAGAACAGAGAGAAGTTGTTTTATTTTGTTTGTCCCAGGTGGAGTGACGCAGAGTGACGGATCCTGGCGAGTGGAGGGAGACATTTATCCATCACCAGGTGCAGTGGCGGTGCCAGGGGGTGGCCTGTGGTGGCCTTGGCCACCATGGAATAATCATCAGCCACACTTTCTACCTCCTGTCATGCCCACTTCCCCGCCGCTAATCAACGCTCATGCCCTAAACCTGCCGCACGCTCTATTTAAACGTTCCATCCACGCCACGTATCTGCCAGATTATCGAACCTGTCATGATATTAGATATCCAGCCATTTTTTCATGTTCATGCTTGACTATCTTGTCTTGACCTCACGCCTTGTTTTGGGGATTTACCGCTCTGCCTGCGCCTCATCTGTTGTTGTTCTGCCCTTCTGACCCTGATAACAACTACCCCTTCTGCCCTACGGATGTTGGATTACGGATTGACCCCTGGATTTGTTTTTGGACTTCTGACTCCCCGTGCTTGACCCCTGCTTCGTCTTTCGGACCCCGACTTGGATTGCCCCACTGCCCATATTAATCAGAGTGTTCCTCCGCGGCTGCTCTCCCACCAGTTATAGTAACGCCATCTCAACTAGCTCCGACTGGTGGTTCCATCATCACCTGCCTGAGAAGACTTGTTCCCATGACTGGTTCCAGTCTCCTACCAGCAGTTGCAAAACAATAAATTTATTTAAAAACGCTGTTGTTGTCTGGCTGAACTTTGGAATCCAACACACACACAAATATATATATATAT
>NC_056512.1:40895142-40897443 GCF_014905685.2 Nematolebias whitei
TATATATATATATATATATATATATATATATATATTGATTGGAGTATAGACGTGTGTATATATATGTATATGTATATGTGGTGGCTATCTTGGATTTTGACATGGCAACCCATTTTTTTATGATGGCCTTTCTTACACCTTGATGCAGTCACCCACTAAAATGGAAGTACTTCACTTATTTTTTTTATTTTTATTTTATAGTTAAAGGTTTGGTCAACATTTATGTGATGTTATGGCTCATAACTTGTTTTTATCATATACTACTGAATAAAACCAAAGGCTGGGCGATAATGTTTTTACCTATGCCTGTGCGTGTTTGCTGCACAGTACTTCAGTAAAATTTGCCATGAGCCACTGGATGGATTTTAATGAAACTTCCAGGGAGTATCCAACTTGATGTAGATCTGCTCCTGAAAAACTTTTGGAATCAATTTAATTCAAGATGGCCACCACAGCTAAACAACTTTAGCAAACACAACAATGTCTGTAACTCAGCAAGGTTTACACATATTGAGTTAAAAGTTGGTGTGGTAGTAACTGACAGTCGTCCTCAACACATACTCTGAGCACTATTGCAGGATCTCACATTATTGAATGTAACGGGTCATGATGTCATTTAGAACTTGAAGGTTCAACCAAAACTCTACCAGGCCTTGAATTAAGGACTTTAGAGGGGTCGGCCTTCTTATGAGCTGCTTGATATTCACACGTGCATGGTGCTCGCGTTATTTTGCTCATTTTGTTTTCTCTGCGTGTGTTTGATCATGATGTCCTCACCTCTGCTGACTCCTCATCATTAGCTCCCTGGAATCCTGCAAACATGGAGGTTTGTCTCCCCTGACTGTCACCGAGCAGACCGCAACATCACACACACACACGGTTTCCCCGGAGAAGAAGAAACTGGCAGCACTGCCTACTAATCTCTGCACTTTGGGATTTTTTCCTCCCTCTGCAACAGCAAAACCTCGCTGTTGAATTAGATTTGCTTACTCGTCCTCAACCATCTTCAAAGGACTCAGATAACTGAATATACCTTTTATTCATTTCATGGCGCTGTAATTGTTTTTTTGTTTTTTTTTCGCCATTGAGTAAATCCTGAGGACATTGGGGAATAGACTTGTGTATATGATTGTGCTTTCATCTGCATTGTGTTTAGTAATAGTGTTCTTATTGTAGGATATTGTTTTTGTTATATTTTTGCTGCCGTTGAGCTTTTTCTCTCCTGCTTCAGAGACGCTCCTACACTTCAGGTTAGAGAGACTCCACTGCAATCAGAGGAGGAAAAAATAAATTACCTTCATTCAATTACACTAGTTGTACTATTCTCTATAATATATAACAAAAAATACATCAGTTTTTTAATCCAGACAAGTAAAAATTGCAAGCAGAGAAAGAAAACATACAGTATGTATGCAACTCATCACTTTTGTTTTGAATAAGATGCCATTAAAATTATCCGTACATACCAGATATGTAAACCTTCACATTTTCATGATTAGATCCAGGTTAGTTTTCATAAAAGCCCAAAGTTTTAAAATAGGACTAATTACATTTCTCTGCTGTTGAATTTGTTTCCTTTCTTTTCCGATGCCTTGCAAAAAAGTCCACACAAATCTTTTTGGTTGTAAAAGCCCATCGCAGCATCACGACCACACATCTTGGTTTCCCTGTTTGGAAAAAAAAACATCAGTTCAATTCAGTTCAGTTTATTTATATATCAGTTGGGTTAAATAGAGAAAAAAAAAACATACAGAAAATGTGATGAATGAAACAAACTATTGAAATGTGGACAGTTATTGTTCCCATGGATGTACGCTAAAATTTGGTACAAACTCAGGCATTACTGTAATTATTTTTGATTTCTCAAAGACTAAAGGAAAATTAAGTTGGCAAAGAGCTCATGGATGCAGAGAGAAGACATAACAACTGTAGGAGCCTTCGGATCACTATCCTGTTTGTAGCCTGCATTTTATGATAAGTTTATTGACATTTGTTTATTTTTATAGTTCTGTTAACTTTTCGTGTTTAAGCACCTCCCACCTTACCTGTACTGGGTGGGGTCAAGTGAAATGTTCAGAAACACATCATCAGTGAAAAATCAACCCACCCTCCAACCCACAAACCAACCAACCCAGTGATCAATCAACCCACCAACCAATCCACCAGCTGATCCACCAACTCACCAACCCACCAACCAACTAACTATCCAACTAACCAACCAATCATCCAACCAACTAACTAACCAATGATCAACCAACCAATCATCCAACCAACTAACTAACCAACAACTAACCAACCCAC
>NC_056512.1:40897453-40897845 GCF_014905685.2 Nematolebias whitei
CCAATCATCCAACCAACTAACTAACCAACAACTAACCAACCCACCAATGAACCCACCAACCAACCAATGAACCCACCAACAAACCAGCCAACCAACCAACCCAACAGTCAACCCACCAACCAACCAACCAGATAACTAACCAACCCACCAACCAACAAACCAACCAACCAACCAACCCACCCACCCACCCACCCACCCACCCACCAACCAACCAACCAACTAACCAACCATCCATCCAACCATTCAACCAACCAACCAACCAACCTACCCACCCACCCAATCACCCAACCAACCAACCAAACAAACAAACAAACAACAAACAACCCACCCATTCACCACCAACCCAACTAACTAACTAACTAACTAACTAACTAACTAACTAACTAACTAAC
>NC_056512.1:40897855-40955581 GCF_014905685.2 Nematolebias whitei
AACTAACTAACTAACTAACTAACTAACTAACTAACTAACTAACTAACCACCTACCCACCTACCAACCAACTAACTAACCAACTCACCACCCAACCATACATCACAGGGACACATAGAGACAAACAACCGTTCTCTCTCTCTCTCTCTCTCTCTCTCTCTCTCTCTCTCTCTCTCTCTCTCTCTCTCTCTCTCTCTCTCTCTCTCTCTCTCTCTCTCTCTCTCCTAGAGACAATTTAGAGTTACCAATCAGCCTAAAATGCATGTTTTTGGTCTGTAGAAGGAAAAAAAAAACCATGCCTGCACAGGGTGAACATGTAAACTCCATCCAGAAAGTTTGGGAAACCCACTATTAAGAAATAAATCTAAATGTCACACTTAGCCAGCTCTGCAGGTGCAGTGACCACTGATGACAAATCAATACTTCTTATCAAGGCAGGCAGTTCTTGAGACCTGCCAGACATCGTGATGGTGTTCTCGTGATGCAGACTAATCCTTCGGACTGTGGGAGGACACTGGATTACCCCCAAAAAACTCTCACAAACACAAGGAGAACATGCAAACTTCACCAAGCATCAACGTCAACAGCAGCAATGTTATATATCTATTTTTTTCTTCGTCTGTGTATTGTGTCCAACTCCAGATTATTTCATATTTTTGTTATTTTATGTTTGTTTTCTGTCAACCAGTGTGCTGTGTATGCTTGGACCATCTTTGAATTGAACAAGTCTGATTGGCAGTGCAGCTTTTCTACAGTTTGCAGTCATTTCCACATCTGGCCTGCACTAGCACTCTGTTTCCTTTAGCGGAGAGAAGCTGGCAGTCCTCAGAGACGTATGGGCCAGAAAAAAAACTACCTGCTGTCTGAAGAAAACTAGCATGGCTGTTACTAAAACAGAAATTAAACATGTATAACCTGGACTTTTACTAACAGCTCTTTGTGTGGACCTACAGTAGCTTGGTTTTATTTGAAAATGTAGCGATTTAATATTAGCCCATATGTTCTTTGATGATGGCGTGTAGTTTTTAAGAATAATTGTTTTCAAGCATGAATAGTTATTAAAAACAGCCCTCGTGTTGGCTAGCTGTTAGCCTAGCCTGGACAAAGACTTCTGCCCTTTCTGCATACTCTGACCTCTATGACTGATGTCACATCTGATAAAGTACTATTTGATAGGACATCACTCATAAAATGACCAGACTATCCCTTTAAGAGGACAAGCTGGAGCTAAGCGGTGGAGGAGGAGCAGCAGTTTGGGCAGCAGGCCTGTAATCACGTTAGTTTCTTGCAGAGTGTCCACAAGGACAGGATGGAACTGACATGTGACGAAGACAATCGGCTCAAACGGTCACGGCTTAAACCATCAAAGCGTCACACACACACATAAACACACACTCATCACTCATACTGTACATGCAAGAGAACAGGTAATACTGAAGTGGAGAGAAGGGTGAGGGTAAAAATAGCACGAGGAAGAGAAAAAGACGAGTGAGGGGACGGGTGCAGCAGTTCTGAACACGTTTGGCTCGGTTGAAATAGTTGCCATGGCATTTAGATGTTTCCATGGAAATGCTAGCTGCCAATAAAATGAATTCGAGGAGGATCTCCACAGCAGGTTGGCAGGAAGGTGAGAGCAATGTGGGAGAAAAGGGGGAGAAAGGGGGTGGCGTCGGTACGGTTGGCGTTGGGAGGAGAGGAGGGTTAGAAACATGGAGGACACTTCTCTGTGTTCCAGTCAGGCGAGAGTGTCGAGGGGAAAATTTCCAGGTAAACAAGGTGGTGGCGGTGGGGAAACATGGCACCGAGGCTGCTATTTCAGTCTGGAAGGGTTGCCATAGCAACCGCGGCCTTCGATAACAGATGGCAGGTGAACGCACGCGAGCTTGACTTGTTGCTGATTAACGTAAAAGTGAATACGCGCAGAAACTCTCCGAGAAGACTCTCCACTGTTTCAGGGAACTGACAGACGGGAGCTTTGACGGACGTTCGTTTATGAGTTTGCACGAGCGAGGAAGGTCACGGCGCTGCTCCTTCAACATCCAAACAACGTCGACGTCTGCTGCTCCTCCTGCATCTTCTTTCAAACCCCGCCCTCCATCATTCTGCTCTTCTTGATGCCCTGTTTGTCTTTATCGCCGGCCATGTGCGATCATTTATTAGCCTGTTAGCACAATATCTCATTAACCAATGGACAGTGTCAAAAGTTAGTCATTAGATGTAGCTAGATGGAATAACTTTGAGTCCGCCTCATTTAAGATGGGCGACTCAGCTACAACTGTAGCAAACACGGAAATGGGTAGAACTTGGTCATTTTCATAGATAACTAGCTCAATTTTAATATAGTAGTTGCTGAGAGTAATTCACAATACATACTCTAACTGATCGCACGAGATCTGTTTTTAAAATTTCCCCATTAATTATTGGAGTCAACTGTGTCTGTCAGAAAAATATCTCATGGATCACTTCAAGGAGTTTAATGAAACTTAGAAAATGATTATTGGATTTTGGGCATCTAGAACGGTTTAACATTGTGTTACCGTATCACAGAGGGTTTGGAAGCAGCTGCAGCCACCTCACACATCACCGTGAGCTCTACACCAAAGCTGATTGGCCTATGAAGGTAAATTTACCGAAAGATTTTGGTTTAGAAGCCTCTGCTTACTTAAATTGACTCTTACAAATGGCTGCTCTGTTCTACGTGCCATCGTTTTCCATTCGCTTGTTTCCTGTGTTCAGACAGAAAGAGGGGAACAAGCATTCAGCGTCCAATAGCGTGGGAGATCACCTCCAGTCTGAATTTCTCATTTCTTCACTATAACAAATGTGAATCTATTAATCGGTGCCAGTGTTTAAATTTTATTTGATTTTTTTTGCTCCAATTTTCTGCATTTTTAATGAACGTTTAAATTGTCCACACTGTTGCCCATTTTTATTTGTAACGTATGCATCTATTTTATGGCACATGTTGCAAACATCTTGCTTGCCTCCCTCCGCCCCCAAAATGAAATCTTGATCTCAATGGGTATTTATCAAAAAAAAACTTTGTGTCGATCCAGTCCAAGACAGCTGCCACAGCCAACCGAGCTTAGAAAACACAAAAGGTCCATAATTCATTCAGTTAGACAGACATTGAGGTCAAATTCAGTGTTGTGGTAGTTGAGCATCATCCTAACACTGTTCAAAAGTCTTGCTCTAAACGATGGAGTTCACTCTGGATGTGAACACTATTTGTCTGTTAGCAAAATACCTTATAATCTCCTTTACAGATTTTAATTAAACTTTCTGTAAGCCAGTGGTTGCCAAAGTGTGGGGCCGAAGCCAATGTAGAGGCAATATGACTGAATGACAAAAAAGAATGCTTGGGCACTGCTAGTGTAACAGGTTAATAATATTACTCTAAGTAAAGCTTCAAATTCTACCAAACCGGTAATGATTTGTTAAGAAAATCAGTGATTTTTATTGTATTAGTACCTGTTTGAGCGGGGACTGTATGTCCTACTGTACTTGAACGCAGCCCAAGCAGCGTAGTCACGTGATTCCACCTGGCACGTTCTAAAACGAGGCTAGTAGATGCGGTTGTCGGAGGTAAGATGTGCAATACTCAAGATTCTTGATTGATTCATGTTTCTAGGTTGTATACTATATGTAATTGTTGGGAATAGGAGTGTTGTTTAGTTGAACACAGAACTTTATCTGGCCTATTTGAACCGAAACTTGTAATATTTGAATGTATAGTAAGCTAGTGCTAGCTTGCTACCGCTAGCTTAATTTCGCGCCGTGTGTGGCGCCTTTTTTAGTTTGATGGATTTTTCTGCATTTTGTATCTTATTTTCTTGTAAAGGGAGATGTCTGGGACCAGGCTGTTAGAAGTATTAAAGTGAGAATTAAATGTCATTTTTGCTCAACAAACATTTAATATTTTTTCCTCTCCGGGAGTTGTTCCTGTTTTTAATTTGCGTGGATAGGCACTTTTTTGAAAAATATTTATTGATAGTTCTGTTGAATATTGTTATCTTGCAAAAAATACCCACTTAACATAATTACACAGTAAAGGTATTTTTATTACTTAAAAGAGGTTGTGGTTCATATTGTAGCCTGTAATTTATTGCAGTTTACTTTTATTAGTTTAACAATTAAAAAACAAGTTGGTGTGTGAAATAAACTGCAGTGGAGTTTGAAAACAAAATGTATGTGTTTGGTTGGAAATTGTGTGCATGTGTGCAGATTTCCTTATAAATCAAAGGTGGGCCCAGCAGAAAAAGTTTTGGAACCATTGCTTACTCCATCATTGGGATGTAGCACATCTACAACTGGAAGCACCATGATTTAATATGGCTGCCAATTAACACTAGCTAACACAACTCTGGGGGTTTTCCAGATGTGGAGCTAAAACCAGATGTGGTAGAAGCTAAGAGTCAGTCACAGCACATATTTTGAATGTAACATGTCACGGGTCACGTTCACCGTTATTCACACGCTTTGACCAGAGCAGCTACGACTCATCGTTTCAGATGATGTCAGTCGAAGACAGCGGGCGATATGCACTCCTTCAAGGTTGGCTAAGCCCTTTGATTACCATTTTTCTTCAACTCTGTTTGTCTCTCTCTCTCTCTGAAGGACAGAGGTATTCCCACATTTCTCGGTCGCCATGGCAACGCCGCAGCAAGAAAGAAGGGCCGCGAGAGGAGAGGTGGTGGTGAGGGGTGGGGGGTGTAGGGTTTAGGTTGGGGATGTGTGAACAATGCTAATGCTACTCCACTGATCATCGATTGTGTGTTTGCTCCCCACCCCTCCTCCCCCTTCACCCAACCCAAACCTTTTGACACACACTTCCTCCCACACTTATTCCCACGTTTTCATCCGATCACGCTAATTCCTTCCTCATTACTCCTGCGTTCGGCCCTGGCTTTCCTTTTCCCCGCGGTTTTAAAAACTCAAATCTCTACGAAGCACCGTCGCCGTTATCATTATTATTATTGGGTCATTTAACAGGCGACGCTGGTATCCACGGCAACCTGCTGAAGTGTCGCCGGTTCCTCGGTGAATACCAATATAGACAAGCATCCATCAATATCCCAGTGACTCATTATCAGTCCAACGGCGAGGCCGTTGCTGTCACACAGGACTATAAATAATGTTGTCTCATTAGGCACCGCGGCTGCGTAAACAGGTCCGAGGTGTGCAGGGCATGAGTAGAAATGTTATTCCTCCCCTTTCTGCACGGTCAAAAGCCACTGAATATGCGCAGGTTCAAGCCTGCTGGGGTGCAAATGCTGTAAAAAATAAATAAAAAACAAGGGGGCTGAAGGCAGAGAAGGAGACGGAGCAGACAGCAGGTGCATCAGAGCCTGACTTGATAAAGCAGGGAGTGGAGTTAATAAGGAAGGTAAACTCCTTCAGATGGGTGTCACAGCCACTGGTGTCAACTTTTTAGCAAGGAAAGCAGCTGTTGGCCATCTTAAAAGTGATTAAATGACTTCATCAACTAATTTACATGATTGGCCACAGAGGAATAACTTTGTGGGCAAGACTAAAGTGATTAAAAACATCCTAAATATATTCAGAACTATTTATTTTATTATTTATTGCAGAATTATTTCTAATCTACCTCCTTCTACCAGGTTTGATACTGCCAAACGTGAACTGAAAGAAATGAATGTTTTTTCTTAATTTTTTAACAGGGGAGGCACGGTGGCTCAGTTAGTAGAGCTGTTGCCTCTCAGCAAGGAGGTCACTGGTTCAAATCCCGGCTGGGGACCTTTCTGGGTGGAGTTTGCATGTTCTCTCCGTGCATGCGTGGGTTTTCTCCAGGTACTCCGGTTTCCTCCCACAGACCAAAAACGTGCATGTTAGGCTGATTGGTAACTCTAATTGTCCCAAGGTGAGAGAATGAACGGATGGATTGAATTTAGACAAAGAAAATTTTACGTGTACGTCCGATCCTAATTGTAAGCCTGCGTGGGGTTCAGCCACTCGAGATTTCGCTTATGACCGATTAATTTGAGAGTAGAAAATGAAGGGAACAACTCCTGCTCCAACTGCAGCTGGGGTCCGGGAGGAGAGGGGGGGGGGTGCGCTGGGCCTGGACTGGACCACCTGTCAGTGCGTTGGGACGAGGGATGGACACACGGCAGCACCCACTGCTTGTTGAGAACAACAGTACGTTAGTACCTGTTAGTTTCCATAAGTCTCCAACAACACCAGAAAAAGTTGCTGAAGCATTGGAAAACTTGCTAAATGTAGCAACAAAGTTGCTAAGTTGCCAACATTAGTCACAGTCCCCCCCCACTCCCATGTGTCTGATATCTGTTTGTACCACAGACATAAATAATGAAAGACCAAATGTCATTGTTGGTCATCAAAGCCAGTAGGAACACTTTTACAGAAGCTGTCATGTATTTTTGGAACCAGAGTCTTCCTACACACAATGTGGGGGCTTAAGCCCCGCCTACTCCCCCGCACACAATCATATCACATGCCATTTCTTTCAAACATGTAATAACTACTCCACCACATATACCTGAAAAGTTTTATTTGAGGTGAATTTTATTTTACCAACAGCATCATTTTGTTAATTTCCATGGAGAGGGCGGGACTTAAAAGTTGTGCCTGAACCAGTGGATGGAGATGGTCGGTCCAGTTTCTGCTTCGACTGCTGTTTTCATATCGGAGGTCTATCAACGTACAATCTGTGGTTCATACTCAGGGTGTTTTTTTATTTATTTTTTCCATTCAACCTTTATTTAAACAGGTTAGTCCCCATAATGAGTTTGAATAAATATTAGGAGTTGAAGACGGAGCTAGGCCTGCCGCAATAAATAATAAATCAATTAATCGCATCATAAATGAAACTTATCGACCTCATTTTCATTCATCAGCTTTATCGTTTCTTCGTGTCTCTCTCTTTCTACTGGACGCTGGATGACAAAAAGTTAAACTCCGGTGTTCTTCACTGACCCCTCCCTTTCTCTTTTCTCTTTAAAATCTGTTTTAACTGTCCAAAATAAAGTTTTTTGGATCGTTAAAAGCAGCTAAGCTACGAGCTAAGCTAACAGGCCGACCTCAGGATAAAATCTCCATCTTGTCGAAGCTCCAAAATTCGTGTTTGAAACCCGTGTCATCATCTAAAAAGTTGTTTTTCTCTGCAAAAAGAAGCTGAGAACTTGTTTACTGATTTTTAAAATTTTTTTTATTAAAAGCTTTGTGTGAAAAATGCTATGCTAAAGAGCTCAAACCACACAGAGTGTCCACCATTTTGAGACCTAAAGAGAAACAGCCCATGTCACATTAAGGGGCCTCCCTCATATTTTTCTTAAGAGGCACGCTGCTCGCTCCCTCACTATCCATCCTTTAGTTCAGTCATAAACATCCGGTGGTCAAAAAAAGGTACTACACTCAAAACAAATTAACCTACATTTCTTCTTAAATTTGACAATAATTACTAATTATTGTCAAATTTCAAACGATATTATCATTTATCGCAATAATTTCTGAGACAATTAATCGCCCAGCAAAATTCGTTATCGTGACAGGCCTAGCTGGAGTGATACACTGTCCCAACAGAATGGTCCAAGTAGAAGTATTAAGTACTGCATTCATGCTTAAAAGAAAGGCTCAGTGACACCATGATGGGGTGTGTATATGTATATATATATATATATATATATATGCTGTATATACGTATCAGCTTCCATAAACCGGGTCCTGTTGACTTCAGTTACCAACAAAAGACGGCTGGAAATCTTTCTTCTTCAGTTTGTATACACGCAGGTGATTATAAGTGTAGAAAGTAGGTGTGCAGAGGATGCTGCAGCACCCTCTGATGGATGCTAGAAGTTGTGTAAAAAAATTAATAAAAGCAGATTTCATTAGTGCCTCATGCGTTTAAAAATCCAGTAGTGTTTTTTTTTTAAATAATAGTATTTTGTCTGTAGAGGACAATCCTGCAGCCTGACTTCTGATCCACTGAATGATGAAATCAAGACTCACCTCAACTATTGCCTCTTTGCTTCAAGTCCCTGCAGCATTTAAATAATCTGGTGCTGCAGCATTGTGATGTCACCAATGATGCAAAACATGCAGGTTTGCAGAATGTGTGTGTGTATTTCAAAACACACAAAAAGACAGCTGGTTCACAATGGGGAAGCAAACAGCGCCTTTATGTAAGCAGAAACACAGAGCACAGAGTCGGGGATGAGGCTCTTTCTTCTCTGCTGCATGCATGTCAATCATCTGCAGAGCGTAGTAATCCTGAGAGGACTCCTCATTCTGCAGAGCCGAGCAACAAGGCAGAGCATGTCGATCGCCTTGCTGCTGGATACTAATGCATTCCTAATTGCATCATGTTCATACGGAACGGTAGCCTTCAATTGAAATTCTGCGCGGTCCACATCGTGTATTTAAATTCTCTTCTAGTGATGGCCATTCTGGTTTCTGTCATCCCCGCATTGTCTTTTCAGACCTGTGCCTGTCGGTGGCCCAGCGGCAGAGAGAAACCTGGAAATTACCTTAAACGCTAGAAAAGCTGTGCAGCGTAAAATAAATTACCATGAAAGTGTTGGCAAATTAAAATATATACACTGCATATAAATGCAACACTTTTGGGTCAACAGAAGACTTTATTTGGGACCAGATCTGGAACTCGGACCCGTGGTTTTGATAATCTCCTGCTTGTTTTAATTAAGTCTCAGATTGTGAACACAAATAATCCACCAAGAGAGCAGCCTGGCCTTTTTCTCCCAGAGTCCTGTTGGATGTCAGGATTTGGAGGATTTCTGTGGATGTTGGACGGCGTCACATCACATGTCAACGTACCGTGTACACGGCTCACCACGGCAGCAGTTTCACGGCTTCTTTAAAGAGCTGTTTCTGACGCACACACAGTCGTGCACGGCGGCTGGCAGACTTGATGCCTTCGCCGGTGTCTGACAGAACATATGTTTGCTCTCCGGAGGGAAACAAACATCTCTTCATGGATAACTGTGCATGAAATACTGTCCCTCGGTGAATCCTTGATATAAATTACGTCTTGTGTTCGTTGATGATTTTTTTGACCTTCTCCTGGGATGATGTATTCTCTGCTCTGTCTAACCGCATACGGTTGTTTGCTGTCGTACCTGCTCTGCTTCGTGAGCCACATGTGCAGCCAATAGTTTGTTTTTAACTGGATTACAGCGTCTTTAATGGCAAGTTGCATCAACCGCAAAGTCAACACTGTGTCATGTACGTTAGTTTTCTAAAGCTGAAAATAAATAAATAAATATATAAAATAACGTGTTGCATCCTGATGCATAAATCTAACGAGGTTAAGTCAGGAATCCATCAGATGACCGGACTTAACCTTGTTAGAATAACGTGTTGTACTCAAATTTATTAAAGTTCGGGGGTGTCGCGGGGGTCACTGGTCCATCATAGGGACACATAGAGACAAACGAGACAAGCAACCATTCATTCTCTCACTCACACTTAGGCTGAATGGTAACTTTAAATTGTCCTAACATGCATGTTTTTGGTCTGTGGGAGGAAACCGGAGTATCCGGAGAAAACCCACACAGCACGGAGAGAACATGCAAACTCCACCCAGAAAGGTCCTGGGCTGGGATTTGAACTGTCAACCTACTCGCTGAGAGGTGGCAGCACCACCAATTGCTCCACCGTGCCACCTTATTGCTTAAAATTGTAGTTCCTTCGTAGCCCTTGGAGTGGCTGAAGATTACTCTATGGCCAACTTTGCCCTTGCTCATGGGTGTGGAAAAAAATGGCTCCTCCACTCACCAGGATCCGTCACGCTGCGCTGCCTCGGACAAGCAACAACAAAAAACAAACAAAAAATCCCCGTTCATTTACTCAGCTACTCAGTAACTCCTACCCACTTGAATATCTCGAACCAAAAACACATGTAGGTTTACTTCATTCCCTGTTCCAGTCCAGAAAAACTCATCTCAGAAACTACAAACATTCATTACTCAAATCCCTCAGTGGCGAGGGACGTCATTGTTTTGCTTGTTGTAACAAGATTTAAGTGTGGACTTGGCATTTACAGAGATTGGCAGCAAAAATTCGAACACATCTGCAAATTACAAGATTTGGATTAAACGTAGGCCTGTCACGATAACAAATTTTGCTGGGCGATTAATCGTCTCAAAAATTATTGCGATAAACCATAAAATTGTTTGAAATTTGAGAGTAAATGTTGGTTAATTTGCTTTGAGTGTAGTAAGGTTGTTTAGCGAGGGAGCGAACAGTGTGTCTTTTAAAAAAAATGGGAGGGAGGCCCCTTGACGTGACATGGGCTGTCTCTCCTTCCTTTTTTTCCGTTCTCAAAATGGCGGACGCTCTGTGTGGCTCTTTAGCATAGCGTTTTTCACACAAATCTTAATAAAAAAATCAGTAAACAAGTTCTCAGCTCCTTTTTGCAGAGAAAAACAACTTTTTTGACAAAGGCACGGGTTTCAACCGTGAATTTTGGAGCTTCGACAAGACAGAGGTTTTTTTTCCCTGAGGTCGGCCTGTTAGCTTAGCTCGTAGCTTAGCTTCTCAGCTTGGCTGCGTTTATCAATCCAAAAACACAATTTTGGACGTTTAAAATGGATTTTATAGTAAAGAGAAAAGGAGGAGTCATTGAAGATTACCGGAGTTGAGCTTTTTGTCATCCAGTGTCTTCAGTAGAAAGAGAGAGACACAAAGAAATGATAAAGGCGATAAATGAAAATGAGTTCGATAATTTTCATTTATCGTGCGATGAATCGATTTATTGTTTATCGCAACAGGCCTATTTAAACGATGACTGCATCTCACTGAATGCAAAACTGGGTGAATTTTAACAAACTGAACATATTTAACTTTTGGACTTAATCCATTTCAAGATGGCAGCCACATCAAACCAGTCTCAGGACACAAAAAGAAACACGTCAGTCAGACGTTGAGCTAAAATGTGTTGAAGTAGCTGAGAGTCGTGCACAGAACACACTCTGAGCACTAACAGGACACACGAGACGGCAAGCGTGATGCTTTGACACCCAGAGGGTCGTGTCACGTCACGGAGTGGGCAGTTCATCCATCTGTCTGTCCGTTAGCAGTTCATCTCGCAGCTCATCCTCCTTTTAAAAAGGAATCTGATGAAAACTGACGCATCATCACGATGAGAAGCTCCACGTGTTCTTTACGCTGCACTCTTAAAAGCTTTTTCCATCCTAAAATTAAATCAACACTTCATTTGGATGATAATCACACTTTTTAAATTTATCTTAAATATACTGAAGGAGGAAGAAATTTCACGAGAATTAACCGTATATACTCTTCCTTTAATCCTTTATTCATATTCCTCCAAGTTTAAATGGATTGTACTTGATGTCTGTATGCTGTGAGCGCTTGAAACCAAAGTCATATTCCTTGTTTGTGGCCCAGAAAGACGGTTCTGATTCTGACATGCATAGATTCAAGGCCCGCTTGGCCTTTATGTCTTAAACAGCGAGGATCATGCAAAGCAGGGTTCTGTTGGATGGTTCTGTTAGCGTTAGCAGAGCTCCTCTACCTCGCTTCATGTGCGACGTTTCTTTGCAGCCACTCTCCCTCCTGCTCAGCGATATTTCACTTTTCTTCTATTTAAATCAAATTACGTAAAAGCGGATTAAATTATGACAACTGGCTGTTTCTGCGCCTTTAACGCTCGCACAAACAGCCCGCCGTCTGGGCAACATATGTAAATCGCAGTATCTGCCGTTGGTGCGCATGTATGGCGATTAGGGGACGTATGTAAATTTTTGCTCTAACCCGGGTTAGACTGTCCCCGAGCTGGCACGGCGCCGCTTCGTCTTAGATAAACACGAATGTTTGGGCCAACACTCCCACAGCAGAGGCTGTAGTTTTAATTCTGACAAAACGACAAAGAGACTGAGATTAAATGTAAATTTTAACCTAAAATTCTTAATCTAAGGCTCCACACAGCTGATGAGTTTAATTTTAATTTACACATCAATATATCTGGTAAACTTCAGGAGGAAAAGTTCAAAATGCGATATTCGACTCAGCCCAGGATCACCTTTACTTCGTTGATTTTATATTTTTCGACGAGTACCTTTAAAATCTTAACAGTTGTTGCATAAAAGAGACAAAGTCAGTGCCTCACAGATGATTTAAATTTCTCCATATTTTTTATTTCTGCTCAGCTTTGACACATAAAGCAGGATATTCTGTTTTTAAAGCTGATAATCTCACTGTTCAGCTTTTATCTGTTTTTTTTTCCTCTTCAAAAGTGTTGCACATCCTATAATCTGATTATTGTAATCCAGTTACATATTATGTTTTACTCCCCAAGCCTTTGTGTGGGTGTGTGCATCCAAAACAGCGAGGGGGGTGGGGGGGGGATTGAGAATGCAAACGAGCTGTGTCCTGTTTTACATGATGTCTGTGCACAGTCCATGTTAAAACATGCAGATGTCTCTCAGTAGAAGTTATCAAAGTGAGCACTCCTCTTAAAGAAGCGATTTGTTGGGAATGCTGATGACGACGGGTCGGCCCTTCCTGATGCAACCTGGGCTCAAACCTGCAGCCTCAGGATTGCTTGCATACCACCGAGCTCCCCCCCCCCACACACACACACACACACACACACACACTTGGTCTTGCTGAACAGATTATGCAAATACACCTCTTTACAATTCTCATTTTCACCTCAGCGACACCAGTTTGCGCACGACTCCGGGCCAAAGAGGAAAGTATGTTCGAGATAAGAAGTGACTTCATGAAATCCGTGACAAAATAGTGAGGCTGAAAGAGGAGGCTCGATTTCTGCCGCCGATCCAGTTTGATCTGAACAGTGGTGATGGGAAAAGGGTGGGGGGAGATCAAAAATTAATGGGAGGACAGAAATGGCGATTTGATCAAAAGAAGGAGAAAATGGAGAAGAGGTCATAAAGAAGTTCTATGAGAAACTTCTCATCAAAGGACCATTACTGGCAGTTTGCTCAGATCTAAGTACCCCCCCCCCCACCCTTTAGGGCTTTTACTTTGCACTCCTCCTCCTCCCTGCCATTCCGCTGCTTGTTTGCTCTGATGGCGAAGGGGCGATAATGTTTTTGCCTGTTTTAATAACTTTTCTTTCATAAAGTGCTCATTTGGTTGACGTCTGAAACTTACGATGGCAGTCATACCGAGCACAAAGGACTCTGTCAACTCTGTCATTTTTACAGGTACTGAGCTAAACTTTTGTGTGGTAGTAGCTGAGAGTCATTCCCAACACACACTGCAAGCTCTTAACAAATCACAAGATCTTTATTTTCAAGGCTGCAGCGTTTTCCTCTCTCGTTGTTTAAATCCTCCGTCATGAAAGGCAGCGGGTGATATGCATTCCTTCAGGAAAAAGCATGCGCCTCTAGTTTTGCTCTTGTTTTTGAGGGTGTGCTACTTTAGTTAGGTCAAGTCCACCATGAGTCCCGGACATGAAGGACAGAGGCAGAAGAAGACACGTCTGTCTCGTGTAATCCGGTCCTGGGTAATGAACGGTCCACGTCTCCCTCTCTCTGACTGTCTCCGCTGTCCCACTCTGCAGCGATACAGTTGTAAAGCGTACCCTTGGGGACGGGGGTTAATCATCCATCCCATAGCTCCGTTAATCCGTCTCCCTCCACCTCCTTGACTCTTCGTATTTGTCCTCCTCACCTTTTCACAACTCATCACTGCAACAGGCGATTCAAGTGTTATATTACCCCGCTCCCCCCACACCGTCCTCTGCTTTTTTTGTTTGTCCTGTGGAAGGACATTTGTTTTCCTGTGGGGGTAGCGGGGATCGACAGCGAGAGATGAGTTATTGATCAGAACGCAGGTTGCAGGAGAGAAGTAATGTGACTCGAAGAAGGCGGGGGTCTGAAGCTATGACACATCCTGTATGTTTGGACTCATACGTGTGCACGGAGCTGCACAACGTGTGCACGGAGCTGCACAGCGCACCCTGAAGGTTTGCACGTCGACCTTGAAAGAAAAACATAATCTCATGCCCCATCACAAGATGTCACGCTCCGAGTAAACGTTGATGATGACTCTCAGCTACTACCACGCCGAAGTTTAGCTCAGCATCAGTAAAACTGACAGATTCAAAGTCGAGTTTATGATTTTTGAAGGTCTGTTGAGCGTCGGAGCCATCTTGAATGAGATTTCCTCTAAAAGGTCATGGGATGTAGATGTACATTTGATTATTTGCTGAAAGCTTCATGAGCTATTTTGCTAACAGACAAACAACTCATACACAGACACAGGCAAAATGTTATCTGTTTCCACCTTCTGTCAGTGGATGATAAAAACCCACAGATTCATATTTCTCTCTGACGGTCCTTTAACCACCTTAGTGATCCTCACACTTACATGAGACTTATCTAGTTCTTTTTCAGACAAAGACTTAAAATAAGATTTTCAACATAATTTTTAAATTTACATTTCCCATTCAATACTGACTGTGGGCAAGAAGACTCTTGGGTACAAATAAAAAAATGCAAAGTTTATGTGAACCTAACCTTTACATCAAACTAACTGTCACAATTTAGGGTTTTCGAATTGATGTAACTCAAATTCGACAGCGAGATAAAGTCAGTTGTTAAATCAAGGTTTGCTTAATTTGAGCCAGCTGGCCAAGATAAGGTTGATTCTTTTGAATCAGTTGTTTGAAACAGTGATCCGTGCCTTCAGCGCTTTGCATGTTGGGGGTCAGAGTCTGCTGTTAAAATGCTGCGATGCGTCTTTTAACCAGCACAATAATAAAAAAGGAATCCACATTGCACCTGTTTCAAAATCTCTCCCTTGGTTGCCGATCCATTTTATCATTAAGCTTTTAAACATTTAAATGGTCTTGTCCTACCTGACCGCCCTGAGCTGCTACACCTGTGAGTACCTGCCCGTTCCCTCAGGTGTGCTGATCAGCTAAAACTTAGGTGTAAGCTTAGGTGAGAACAGACCATTGTGGAATAAGCTGTTTTTGCACATTAGATCCTCCTTAGCTGCTTTTACATCTTTACTTAGAACTTGTGGATGGAAGGATCACTTTCGTTACCTGTTCAGTGTTGATTTTTATGATTCCATTGTTCTTGTGTTTGTTCCTTTTATAGCTATGTATATTCCTATCCTACGTTTTATCCTTTTATTTTTTTTACTTCATTTTTAGGGTTTTTGAATGAGTGTGCACTTGTTTCTATTGTGTTGCACTGTACAGCACTTTGGTCCTTCGAGGAGTTGTGAAGGGCTTTATAAATGAAAATTGGATTGGAAATTGAAAATGTGCTTAGCTGCACTTTAAAATTCTGTTCATGAAGATTTCAAACAACGTTGGTGAAAAAGGACGGCCATAGTGGAGTCACCACCTGAACCAAACTCGGCTCTTGAACTTATTCCACAGAGGCCAAATGGACTATAGCAAAGAGTCCAACACCCTCCAAAAGACTCCTAGTTATCTCTGATGCTCCAGTAGGGAAAAGAGTTGACCCAATAATAGTAATCTTTTGTCCACCATCTTTACACCGCTGAGCAGTTTTTAAAGGAGGAACCACTCCCCAGGTCTGCAAATCCAGATGGACAACCTTGAAACTCTACACAAAGTAGCAAAGATGTGCAAACCAACGGCAAGAACAACCTTGATGGGAGTCTAGGTGAATCTCATTGATCCCCAGGGGTCGTGCACCTGCAGGGTACTTTAAATGCCTCAGCAACCTCAGCCAAACCCCCCTTGAACTCACCGACCTCAGCTTCTGTAAATAAGCTGGGAGTGGTGCGACGCTCGGGTCTGAAGGAAACGAAGGCACTTCTTTTGCCTGAGCTGACGGAAAATCTCCACCATCCAGACCGTCGTGTCTCCAGCCAGTTGAATCAAACACAGCTGAACTTCTGTCTTGATGCTTGAAGATGTTTTAGTTCTTATCCATACCATTTTATTTATAGAGCACTTAAAACAGCGACAAGGCCAACCAAAGTGCTGTACAAACAGAAAAACAGGCAACACACAAAATGAAGTTAAATCAGAATATAGACATAAAAACGTTGCAGATAATAACTAACGACTAACCTGTGTGAAGCATACAGGTTCAAAACACAGATCGTCTGGTGTATCCACGGTGCTTTCTCAAGTGAAAAGCATCTCAATGAATTTCAATTTTGAACTGAGAAAGCTCCTTGAATTAAACGCAAACCAGAAGTCCAGCCTCCAGAGTTCAACCTCTGCCTGAAGTGTTTAAGTCGAGCCAAAAAACATTTTCCATAATCTCAACAAAGTCCTCCCAAACTCAAGTTTAGCTTCTCAGCTACACAATTCACTTCGTCTGTCAATACGTTCCACAAACTAGCCAAGCTCTTGAAGTTCAGCATAATAATTTACTCAAATGTGAATCAAGTAATTAGCTCAGACAAGACACAGCAGTTTTAATACATTTGTACAGCCCTGCCTGTTAATCCAAACCCTTGACTTTAGTCTCGCGCACGGTAGAAGTCAATAACTGTAACCCCGAGTCACAAACACTCAGAAGCTGACCTGCTGGCAAACCCCCAGCCTGCACGAGCTAAGTGTTCACCGCAGGCTAAACAACATCGCACAAAACAACACGCACCCACGTGAACACAGAGACACAGACAGACGCAGGGTGCAGGCGGAGGTCAGCAGCCGGGTCGCCGTCACATCCTGCAGCCAGCCGGTCTGCACCCAGTGTCAGAGCAGACGCTGACACAGTTCCTTTGAAACACATGCACACACACATGCACTCTGCAACAATGTAGCTGCACACCGAGGAAAAAGAGCTGACTGAAAACATGAGAACAGAAAAGGAACAAAGTTTGTTTAGCTCTGCTCGTTTCTGCTCATTGAAATTTGTCAGAAACTTAAAAATAATTATTTTCAGTGAAAAAGCTTAATTTTTAGGACTACACGTCAGCGCAGATTTAACGAAAGAGCCGCAGCCGAATCGTTAAAGTCAAAACGATCACAGCGAAGCAAAAAAATTTGCCTAAAAAAGATAACAGCTAAAATTAGTAAACCACAAGACAAAAGTTACAATTTGTAAAGTGGTAGCTGAAAGGAAAATAATAGAAAAATGTTTAAATTATCAACAGCTAAAAGATTAAATAAAAACTAAAATTACCAGAATAGTCACAAAAACTTAAATAAGCAACAGTGGCTAAAAGCTAAAATTAGCAGGAAAGTAGCTGAGAGGTATAATTGAGTAAAACACTTAGCAAGAAATTGTCTTATCAATAGCTTAAAGTATAAAAAAAATAGTCAAAAGCTAAAACTAGTAATAAAAAATGCTAAACTGGCAGAACAATAGCTAAAAGCTCAAACCAGCGAATCAGTAGCTGAGTGCTAAAATTAGCATGCCATTGAAGAGAAGTCAAAATTAACAAAACAAGGGGAAAAAACTAAACAAAACAGCAGGTAATTTTTTTTAGCAGAACAGTAGCTAAAAGCTATACCAGCAAAACGGTAGCTGAAAGCAAAAGTTTGTAGTACAGTAACTAAAAATTTTATTAGCAAAACAACAGTTAAAAACAAAATCTTACAAAAACAATAGCTAAAAATTAAAACCAGCCAAATCTAAAATGATCAAAACAGTAGCTAAAAGCTAAAAAATGAAGCTAATCTGCTGAAGTGGATTTCAAAGAGCACAAAGTTTTTAAGGGTTCGAGGACATTCATTGTATTTTAATGGGTAAAATGTAAATAAAGTTACATGTTCAAAAAGTATAAAAGTTTCCAAAAAAACTAAAGTAACCTCCTGAATTGAATTGAAATTAAAATTGAATTGAACGAGCCGAACGTTTTGACGCCCAAACGGCCGAAGTAGTTGAAAGTATCTGAAGCGGTTGGTCCAAAAACACAAAATAAACAACAAATGTGTTGTGAATGAGCAAGTCAGCATTTACACAAAAAGCAAGACAGTCTCACCTGGAAATATGTGAAAAAAACATTATTTTTATTTCATAAATTTCTCAGGATGGCACATGAACGGAGACTGGATGTTCTGAAAAGAGATTTGGCACAGAACCTTGAAGCAGAACCCCCCCTACACACGGACACGCACAGCCATGTAACACACTCCTCCTGTGTTAATACGCACATCTGTGGTTACAACAGGTTCAAACAGTTTTAAAGAAACAAGCACCCCCCCCCCCCCCAAAAAAAAGAGAAAACAACAATATTGCAGAAGGAAAAGCCGAAGTAAAACAAAGCAGCAGATGGCGGCCATGTTTAATTGAACAGAGGGAAGGAAACATCAGAGGCCTTCGTCGGTTGTTGGTTTGTTTTTTTGTTTTCCTGAGAGAGGATGGCAGCGCCGCGCAGGGAGGGGGCTAACGGGAGCACGAGACCGAGGGTGCTCATGTGGATGGAAATCATAACTTGACATCTAGCTGCAGGGGAGCGAAGGGGGAGGTGAAAAATGGCAGAAGGAGGAGGTAGGAAGGGTTAACCATGAAGTATGAGGTAGATAGAGGAGCGGAGGAGGGGAGGGGGAGAACGTGAGATGTACTCCTGTGAGCAAGTGAGCGTACGAGTCTGCGTGTGAGTCAGGCGAAGAGGCCGTGACTGAGGCTTTAGCTACATTTTGGAGGGGTGAGAAGAAAGCAGAGGAGCAGGAGTAGTCAGCCGTGCTCCTCCTCTGCCTCCCCATGGGTTGGGGACAGAGAGGACTAATTTCCCTTCTGGCACTCGGTGACATATAAGCTCCACAGCATCCCTTCTTCCTTCACGTCTTTATATCTGCCGCACTCAGACACACAAACCGGGACAAACAGCGCTGCGGAAAAGTCTTCACTTCCCTACAGAATTCTGCTTTTTGTCACGTGTAAAATGTTTTAAATAATCAAACTGCGGTGAAGTCAATATAAGACAAAATATTGCGCGTAAAGTCAGTGTTAGATGATTTTGTTTGTTAAAAAGAAAACGCAAATCAACAGTGATTTGTTTTGGAAAGCTGAGTTCAGTTTGACCAGCTGCACCCAGATCTGATACCAGACCTCTAGACCTGGACTTCGACACGGAGAAAACACGGAACAGTGGTGAACCCTCCTAACAAAACGACTCCAAAAACACATTCGACGACTCATGTAGGAGATCCTGAAAGAACGCAAAACATCACCTAAAGCTCTGCAGGCCTCGCATTCCTCCGTTAAGGTCAGAGTTCAGGATTTAACAATAAGTAAAAAGGTGAAGGACAAAAATGGCCTCCATGGAAGAGTTCAGAGGTGAAAGCCACCTGTGGGCAAAATGAACCCGCCTCTCATTCGCCATAAAAACATTTTAATGCTTCCTGAGACTTGTGGGAAAATATTCTGTGGGCTGACGAGACAAAAGTGAAACTTTTAGGAAGGTGTGGATTAGAACTAAAACTGCATTTTAGAAAATGAACAATGAAACACAACAGTGGGAGTGTCATGATCACACTTGATAACTTTATGGTGAATAGTGGAGGATAGAAAATGTGAACGCATGTTAGGAAGACTGTTTTTATGATTAGTGCACCACTTTTAAACCTACTGTGGGACTACGTATAGCGTGGATCTGATTAGCTTAGCTTCTTGGTTGCTAACAGCCGTGTTAACTAAACAATCCCCACTCCACGCGCTGTTTACTTAAGATTCTTTGGGTGGAAAAAGCTCAAAAATCTTGAGTCACTATATCAGTTATCGCTGGTCTTCCCCCCCCCCCCCCCAAAAAAAAAAAAAACAAACACCAAAAAAAAAAAAAAAAATCGACGATAGCCACAATTCCCATATCGATCAGGCTCTTATATACATACGTATATAATATACATATACCGGTACATATATATTTAAATATATATATGTTAGCTCCAGTTGATCACATTAGATTTTTTCAAGCTATATATTATGTATAAGAACTAAAACGACATATAATTTTATTGTCACATTACAAGATTTTAGCGTTGAGTTCTTGTGTTTGTTTTCACTACAACTTATGAACATCATGCCCCAGAATGCATTGCATCAATAAAGTAACGTTGACCCCCTTAGATGAAAATATATATATGTATATATATATATATATATATATATAATTAGGAGTTTTCACGTGTCACAAACAACAACTTTTAGTAGAATACAGATGTATAGTAACAAAATATTAAGGCAAGTAATCTGGGATCTCATTAATATCTTGTAAAAATCTTTTTAAAATTAAAGTTTTGATGATCTGAAACCTGTGAGTGTGGCAAAAAAAGCACAAATGGAACAAATCTGTACGGGGGCGAACACTTCTCTTCCCTGTGCACACAGAACCCACCACTGTTTGTGAAACTTATGCCGCTCAGACTGATTCTTGTGACTTTACATCCATGCACACACACATGTAGATGAAGACTTCTAAAGATATGCAGTGATGGGATATCTGTCAATCCTTCATTCCTCCTGTCATCCTTGTCTCGTCTCGAAGTATCTCACTTTCCGCTTTCTCTATTTTTGCCTGCTCTGTCCTCCCTTGTCACTCTTCCTCCGGGCTCGAAGGATGGGGGAGCTCGAGGCGATAGGAGCTGTTGCGTGGTAACCTAGGCTTCCGGTAAATGTGGCACGGCCACTGAAAACACAACAGAGGCCGTTGCTGTGCTAGCCGAGTCCATGAACACGTTGTGCGAGGTTGGTGTCATGTAGAGTGTAAGCAGAATTGAGAGTAAGCATGAAATGAGGTAACAGAGGGCCAGACCAGATAAATAAATCAGCACCGTGGAGAAAAGCCGCCTGCCTCGCACGCTGAAATGTGGGGGTGGAGACAAAAAGGGTAAAGAAAAATCAATATCGCCAGTAAAAGTTTATATCATATTGATGACTGTTTACGACTGTTTATTCCTGCTTTTCAAAAAACTCGCCTCGCTGAGAGGAGACCGCAGAGAGGTCACAGCTGAGTTTTGCTCCAGTTCCACCTTTCTGAGACCAGACAGCCTCGAACTCGTGCACCCGAGGGCAAGCGTTATTTGCCCTTCATGGCCCGAGTCACTTAAATAGACAGATGTGGACCAGACAGCTCTGGACCAATCCACCAGTTTATAAACAGAATGTCGGTGTCCTTCATGAAGTTCCAACCTAAATTTCAGCTTGTGACCCAAGCCCAACTCCTAACAAGAATCAATCACAGCGAGGTGGGATTCTGACGCAGAACCCAGAAACCCGTAACCAGTAAGGATGGATGGTGAGTAATGTAACTGTGAGCGTGTCCTCTGAGACGGAGCACAGCTGCTGGGTCAGCACATTCCTGACTGTTAAAGCTGCTTCAGAACTTTCCAATTAAAGTCCCCGAGTGCACGCGTTTTACAGAACTGGACACGAGCGTTCCACTCCTCCAAAGCGTGGTTCAGTATCCCAACATGAGGCGCAACCAGCTCCTAAACACTAATGTGGCGGATTTGAATGAAACCATCGTGCGGCTCCAGGAAACGCGCACGTCTTTCAAACTTGTCATGTCAAGATTTATTTAATTTCACCATGAAATTCTGACACTTTTTGGAGCTCAACGGGGGGCTGAGTCCTCAAATGTTGGAAGAATTAGATTTACCAAACCGTCACTTGACAACGATTAATCATATTCTCTGCAATAAGTCCAACTTTGTTACCCCTTTACACAGTATTTAACAGTTGTCATCTGATATGCAGCTCCGACCTGTCGTTAAGAATGGTTCTTAGTGTTCTAATTAGTTTTGGATCGTGCTAAATACACGTCTGAATTGTTCATTAAAACCGCTTCCTGTCAGACCAGCTTCAGAGTTCTGGACCTGCTTTATCCTCACGTGTTCGGTAGTCTGAGCACATCTGACCTCAGCCTTGATGACTGGACTGATGGGACCCCACACAGGCATCTCTGGGTCAAAAAAGAGCTCAGCCATTACTGATTAAAGAGGATTCAATGGTCATCTTGGGAATGTTCGGATTGTTTTCTTTTTAATTTTTTTGGAGATGAAAGTTTTAATGAACAGCTCAACGAAACACAAATGTAATATTTTGTATGAATTTTTTAAGTCCAAGTGTATCAGAATGGTTTGAAGGGTGAGTTGCTCTTTGGATAAATGTTCGTTCTAATTGTTTTAGGACCAGCTGTGGTCGCTGTCAGATATAATGTGCTGTGTCCATCAGACGGCACCTTTATGTTGAGTTATATTTACCTAATTAATGACAGAGCTGATGTGTGCAGGACAGGTGTGGGCTGTCAGCAAACAGGTTAAAATCTCTCTGCTCTAATGCTGAGCTCCGAAGTCACTTATCATTAAATATGCACCTTCATTTCTCAAATGTTGCATCTGTTTGCTAATTAGGCTTATAAAGAGGTAACTATGAAAAAACAGACCCAAAGATGTCTGAATGCATTGTAATTAGGGGTGCACCGATTGCAGTTTTCTGGCTGATTTCCAATAACCGATTTCTAAAAAGTCTGACCTGCCGATTCTGATTTTGGCCAATACCGGTTTTGTTTTATAAGCAACACTGTCAAGTGTTATAAGGTCACAATGCACCTTCAATTTTCAATCTTATTTTGTTGAAAAACATACCCTTGAACAATATCCTAGAAACAATACAAATTTGTTTTAACTAGCCATAAGGTAGTGCTCTGAAATATAAAAAAATTGGTAAAATCAGTTTCTCATGCAAGTATCGGCTGATTTCCGATTTCCCAAAATTAAGGAAATCGGGGCACCTCTAATTGTAATTTTTGCAGAAACTTCAGCGGACCTTCTCTGTCCCATCTGACAACCGTCTGTGTTGTGGCTGTTCATAAAACTCATAGATTTGAAACATTAGGGTTGCACGATTCAAACAGAGTGCTGCCTACCATCCATTCATTATCTTACGCTTTTTCCGAAGTCGGGTCTCGGGGGCAGCAGCTTGAGCAGGGAGACCCAGACATCTCTTCACAGCTACCTCTTCCAGCTTTTCTGGGAGGACTCCAAGGTGTTCCCAGGCCAACTGAAAGACGTAGTCTCTCCAGCGTGTCCTGGGTCTTCCTCAGGGTCTCGTCCAAGTCGGACATCCCCGAAGCACTTCTCTGGGGAGACGCCCAAGAAGCATTTTTACCAGATGCCCGAACCACCTCAACTGTCTCCTTTCGATGTGGAGGAGCAGCGTTCTACTCCGAATCTCTCCCAGATGACTGAACTTTTCACCTTATCTCTAAGCGAGAGTCCAGCTACTTTGCGGAGGAAACTCATTTCAACCACCTGTATCCGCAATTTCATTCTTTCGGTCACTACCCAGAGTTTGTGACCATAGGTGAGGGTAGGAACGTAGACCGACCAGTAAATGGAGAGCTTTGCCTTACAGCTCTATTCCGTCTTCACCACAGTGGACCAGCACAGAGTCTGCAATCCTGCAGATGCTGCACCAATCCATCTGTCAATCTCACGCTCCATTCTTCTCTCACGTGAACAAAACCCCGAGATACTTGAACTCCTCCACTTGAAGCAGAACCTCACCCTCGACCTGAAGAGAGCAATCTACCCTTTTCCGACTAAGGACCATGGCCTCAGATTTGGAGGTGCTGATTCTCATCCCAGTCACTTCACACTTGGCTGCGAACTTCTCCAGTGAGAGCTGGAGATCACAGCACAATGACGCCAACAGGACCACATCATCTGCAAAGAGCAGAGATGGAATCCTAAGGCCACCGAACCGGACTCCCTCTGCCCCCTGGCTGCACCGAGAAATTCTGTCCATAAAACCTGTGAACAAAATTGGTGACAACGGGTAGCCTAGCGGAGTCCAACTCCCACCCTGAAGGGGTCCGACTTACTACTGGCAATGCGAACCAAACTCTTTCACTGCTTGTATGGGGACCATTTATCATTTAGTGCTGACTACATGCAGTCCAGTCATCTATAACCCATTTGTAACAACTCTGATCTAATCCCTCTCACATCACAACCCGGCGACCAAGATGGAAATCTTCTAAACCAGAGACATGGTTTCCAAGGCAACCAGAAAATAAGCCATGTTGTAAAGTTCTGGGCATTCTGATGTTAAGGACACCTTCACAGGGCGTAAAGCACACGTGTGAATCGAATCACAAACGGCAGCAGCTGAGAAGTTTGCATCAACCTCTGCTACGCTCAGCAGCAAACTGTTGGAGAGAGCTACTCGATCAATAAATCACTGTCGTTCTCTGTCGCAGAGCATGTGCTCGTAGTTCTTAAATGTAGGAGCTGTCACTTTCACAGTGATGACACAAAAACGCTCTGAACATTTGAAAACCTTCTGCACACGGGAACTTTTAAAACTCCTAAACAATCATTTCAAAAGCGCATATTCTTCAAAACACTGCAGAGTTGCTTCAAATTATTTCATTGGTACGCAAACATGATAAGAACTAGCATCTGCAGCACAAACACGCAATAAGCATGTGAGTCGTCATTGCTACTGTAAAAAAAATTTTTTTTTTACTTTTTCACTAAAACTTCCCAAGGCCTTAATTAGTATCACAGGTGCATTTATGTTTTCATCAGCCTCTCACATTAATTAATAGGATACATACATGCCACTGTTGGTATGTTTGTGTGCACAACACTGAAAACAAAGGTGAGAGCTGTCTGAGGATCTCAGAAGGAAGATTAGAAACATCCACGTTAAAGGTAAAGACTCCCAAGTCCATCTCCAAGCAGCTTCCTGTTCCTCTGACCAAAGCTTGTTAAATAACATAAGGTTCATGGGGCTGTATCCAACCACTCCGGACATGGACGCAAGAGGATCTGTAACCCCAGGTTGATTAGACAGATGAAGCAGATGGCAATAAAAGAGCCAAGAGAACATCTACAACCATTCAAGCTGAGCTCTAAGGCCATTAGGCCACTTCCAGATCCTGACATCAGTTTGAATCAAAATGGGCTCCATGAAAGAAGACCCAAGAGGGCTCCACTTGACCCCCCCCCCCCCCCACACACACACAAAAACCTTGAATTCACCACATTTTAAGTTGACGAGCCCGAAAGTTTCTGGGCTCCTTTAGCCACGGTCACATCAGTTGTTTATTTACTCTATTATTTTTATTGTGAAGGGAAGGACCAACAAATTCATTCATATCTGTGTAGGAGCTGATATTTTCACAGTGATGACACAAAAAACACTCTGAACACATGCAAAACTAAAACTTTCTAATAATGTCACTGGACCAGATGACATTCCATCCATCCATTATCTTTACCCGCTTATTCCATTTGGGGTCACGGGAGTCGCTGGTGCCCATGTCCAACAATCACTGTGCGAGGGGCGGGGTACACCCTGGACGGGTCGCAAGTCCATCACAGGGACACATAGAGACAAACGAGACAAACAACCATTCACTCTCCCACTCACACCTAGGGACAATGTAGAGTTACCAATCAGCCTAACATGCATGTTTTTGGTCTGTGGAAGGAAACCGGAGGACCCGGAGAAAACCCACGCATGCACGGAGAGAACATGCAAACTCCACCCAGAAAGGCCCCTGGACCGGGGCTTGAACCAAAGACCTGCTCGCTGAGAGGCAGCAGCTCTACCAGTTGCGCCACCGTGCTGCCCCCAGATGACATTATGACATCAAAAACAAACGAACAAAATAAAATCCATTCAGCTATAATCCAGACCAAAGGTGATAAGAGGCTTTAACAAAGTGGGACTGCTGGGAGGGAGGAGTGTCCTGGTGACACAGTGGCACAGAAAAGACTGCTGCTCTTAACACAATCGCAGCAGCCGTCGTGTGAGAAGACGAGCTGCAACATTTGGCTCCCGCAGAGCGTCCTGATGGCCGTGTGAAAAATAATAGCAATAACGACGCATATAAATTACAAGCGGTTTGATGCTCTCGGCCCCTGCAACGTGGAGAAAATTAGCAGCGGTGCCTCAGCACATGCATCATTGACACCATCTGTATCAATAATGCATTAAGCCCCGCGATCGCTTCTCTGCTATTTTTAAAGAGCGAGCAGGGTGACAGAAAAGAAATGAAGTTGTGCAGAGCTCACACGGGGCTTGTAAAGCCGAGGTCAACACGTGTGCAGCACGGCCCTCGGGGACTGGCACAAACATGGCCGTGCTTTGTAACGCTGCCGGCCACGGCTAACAGCAGAACCGACCTGGAGCGCTCTCACAAGCTTCATTTCACGTGACTTGATGACTAAAAGTCACATTACTGTCAGGGAGATTAATTACAAACACAAGACACTCACAACTGCATCAAAAACTACTTAAGCTTCACCAGCAGATGCTTCTCTTTACAACAGGATGACTCCCAACTACTACCACACCACTTTAGACCAATATCTGCACAGTTAAGAGTTCTAGCCATTTCCATGCTGACATATGATTAGCTGCAGCAGCCATCTTGAATTATTGTCATTTATCATTACACATGCATCAGTGACAACATATGTATCATTCATCCATCCATTCATCCTTCCATCATCTTCAGCTTGTTCTGAAGTCGGGTCTCAGGGGCAGCAGCTTGAGCAAGGAGGCCCAGACATCTCTTTCCACAGCCACCTCTTCCAGCACTTCTGGTAGGACCCCAAGGTGTTCCCAAGCCAATCGAGAGACGTAGTCTCTTCAGCGTGTCCTGGGTCTTCTTCGGGGTCTCCTCCCAGTCGGACATTCCCGAAGCACCTCCCTAGGGAGGCGCCCAGGAAGCATCCTTACCAGATACCTAAACCACCTCAACTGGCTCCTTACAATGTGGAGAAGCGGTGGTTCTACTCTGAATATTTCTCAGATAACTGAACTTCTCTCCCTATCTCTTAGGAAGAGTCCAGCTACCCTGCAGAGGAAACTCATTTCAACCGCCTGTATCCACAGTCTCATTGTTTTGGTCTTTACCCAGAGTTTCTGACCATGGGTGAGGGTAGGAACGTAGACCGACCGGTAAACTGAGAGCTTTGCCTTACAGCTCAGCTCCGTCTTCACCACAATGGACCAGCACAGAGTCCACAATACTGCAGATGCTGCACCAATCCATCTATCAATCTCACGCTCCATTCATCCCTCACTTGTGAACAAAATCCCAAGATACTTGAAATCCTCCACTTGAAGCAGAACCTCACCTTCGACCTGAAGAAAGCAATCTACCCTTTTCCAACTGAGGACCATGGCCTCAGTTGGATGGAACCCTGAGGCCACCAAACCGTACTCCCTCCGTTAGAGTTGCAATCCGGTCCAAATAATCTGAACCGACCTGGCCCCAGCCTGCAGCCATCATCTCCGATCTCTAAGGTCAGTGCCGGCCATCTTGAATTGAGCTGAGTGAAGAAAATGGCACTTGTAGATGTCAACCTAATGATTACCGTCTGAACATTTCAAGTGATTCATGAGATATTTTGATAAAAATGCAGACAAACAAATTCAGGCTTTGCCTTCAGATGATAATAAATGGCAGAAAGTGTCAGGAAAACATAAGCTGCTCATCAGTTTGACCTTCAGCCCTCATTTTGTTGAGGCAGAGGACTTTGAGAAGTTCAGGGTTTGTAGTTAAAAGCAGAAGGCGGGAAGCTGCTTAAGCAAAAATCCAGTTTTTACTTAAAGTGTCAGTGAGAGGATCATAAAAGTAGCCTGAAGCAGGAGGAGACCGACAGAGCTGGTTTTAAAGTGGGGATTTAAAATGGAGGTCTGCCTGCCCCTCCTTCTTCTTACACTCCTTACACAACCGAGAAAGCAGAAGTCCACCTGAAAACTCGTGCACACAAACACACCGACAACGGTGGAATGCTTCAAAACGACCCGATTTCTTCTTATACAACAGAACGACAAGGTTGTTTTTCCCTTCCAGACCTGCAACAAACACTCTCACGCACTCGCACGTCCGTAATGTGGCGATTCTTCGCCTCTTCTCTGAACGGGCGAAGGAGCGCTGAGCGGTAAACACGGCATTTCCATTAGATCGTTGGGAGCGTGCTCGCTGCTCTGTGACTCAGACACTGCACCGATGTGGCGGCGAGTCTCCTGCTCTCTCGAACGCTGAGCCTCAATAACACGGCCTCTGGTTTGTGCCACTTCAAAAGGTGCCTGTGGGGGCCACCCGGCGCTTTCAGGAGCGATGAGCAACTCCAGGCGAAAGGCCGGGTGTGTGGTATCTGAGGAATTAGGGGTAAATAGCTTTTGTAACAGTCCTTGCTTTGAGCCAGTGATGTACACACAGCTGACGTGCACACACACATGCGCCCGTTGTGCTCTTGCCCACAAGCGTGCCCGCATGATAATTTCTGTTATTTGCACACATGGAGGCAGATGAATATGGAAATAACTGAGGGGAAATATGGATCTCTGTGTTGGGAGAGGAAAATGTTAAAGGCCGATGCCGGGAGTGAGCTTTAAAGCTACTCATTACAAAGTCACGAAGAGAGGTTAAAAACATTCATGAACTGATAATATATTTCTCATATTGCTGTTTTTATGGGTCCTTAAATTAAAAATTTCAAGACTAAATGTTTGAATGGGAACTACCATGTTTGGTTATTTAAGGAAATGGCCAAAAAGACTGAAAATGGGTCAATTATGGAAGAGCCGTTTGATGTCAAGGGTAGGAGCAAAACGATTGTAAAACTGTTTAGTTTAACCCTCACAAATCACAAAATAAAACCCTGCCTCATGGCGGTGTCTGGTGAAATTATCATTGGAAAGGTCAAACACAGAAAACATTTATTTTTTTTGGACGGAGATTACTGTATTTTTCGCCCTATATGTCACAGCTTTTTGCATAATTTGCATGCCCTGCGACTTAAACAGCGAAGTGACGTATTTGTTTTTATCGTCATATTTATAAACCAATTTTTGGCTGAGATATGACCGTTTTCATGCAATTGGTAAAAGTGTCTATTAATGACACAGTTGGCTTGCCATAGCCTGCTACCTTCGTCCAGCTCGCATGGAGCAACAGTCAAATCAGCTTCATTTCGCTGCGCCAATCGATTTTCGGCACAACACCGGCCCACATGTCCCGAGTCGGCCCACATTTCCGTGTTGACAGCGGTGATGCATAATAGATGCGACGCATTTATGGATTTTTCCACTTTATTCGACTTATTTGGACTGATGCGACTTACAGGGTGGTGCAATGCGTACGATGGAAAATACGGTACCTTTTTCTGTTTCCCCAGTGATTTGTAGCTAGACTCCTTTCCTTTCCTCTGCCAGCTTCCTGCAGCTTCGTGCTTAGAGGAAGAGTCTCCGTCACGCATTAATTTAAAACAGAACAGACTTAATGCTACGTTCACACGATGATGTGTCTGCTCGGTATCTGAGAAAATAAAGTTTGGATCTCGTTTTTTTGTTTGAGTTGAAAGGAAAAGAGTCCGTTGAACTTTGAAATGGAGGTGAAAATGCCAGAGATTTCACTCTAATGTCCTCTATAGGCCTAAGAGTTCCCACGTTTCAAACGCCCTTGAAGGTTTTACAGCTACAGTCGGCCTGAAAAACATTTTTAAAATTTTATTTTGTAATTTTAAGCTGAAGAGCTTGCACATTATTTTGTAGCTGTTTTGATGGCTTGTGGTAAAAGGTGATGAAAGGAAGACGTAAGAAGTGAAAAAGTACAATTTTACAAAAAAAAATCAGTGAACTGTTTGTTGTGACTGATAAATAAGATTTATTGAAGTAAATTTCTTGTTGAATGTGAATATTTTGACAATAAACCTGAAAACCGTGGTATTTTCCCCTCAGAAAACAAACATATTGACCCTTTGATAATTGTTTTTGTGCCTCGTGAAAACGAGTTGAACTCATTAAAAATGAAATTGAAAAACTCACGAGTCTAGAGAAAGTTTCGTAAAAGCCGGGCATGTTTTAACACTGAGCTCTGACCTGTTTGATCCCGACATCGTCTCACTCCATCTCTTCTTTCACGTTTAGCAGCATATTCCTTCCTATATTTCCACCTCTTCTCTGAGATTACACGGTATGTGTTTACCTGCAGACTACGTGCAGCCTGATGCAGCTCAGTCACGTGACTCAAGCGTCCATGTGGCTTTCAGCAGATTCTGTCGAGTGCTTTCTTTACATTGATTGCGTACCTGCGTTTCAGAATTGCATATCAATGCATCTAGAAAGCTACGAGTAAACTTTATTAAACGGCAACATTTGATGTAGTTCAGGATGACCTTTTTTATGTTTGATTTTTTTTTTTTGCAATGAGTAGCTTTAATAACGAGGGAAAGGTGCATGAACTTGTTTGGCCATGGTGCAAACACAAAGCTGATAGTGGTGTCGTGATTCTCTGACAAGAAGTTGTAAAAGAAAAAAGCTTTGGCTGGTTAAAAAAAACTAATGGTGAACATTATGGAGCCAAATTACCAGATAAAGAGGAGAAAAACACCAAGTTCTGCCTGCTCCCATCTGTTTAGCATTCAAAACTCAAATCAAGCTGCTGTAACGAGAGCTGTCGCAGCAGCAACAGTTGCCAGGGAAACCTGATGGCAGGATGCTGAGGGTTGGGGGTTGGGGGGGGGATCTCGTACTCAGGTTGATTTGTACCACTGAAGGAACACTGGCTGACTCCTCGAGATGCAGCACCTCAGAGGAACACAGCTGATGGGGGGGTGGGGGTTTGCATCGCCAGGCGCAGACGGTGACGCCGTTTGGCGCATTATAGTCTGAGCTCGTTGCCTCGGCAACCAGGCATTGACATGGCACAATCTCACTCCGAGCGCTGCACCGATGATGACATTCACAAAAAGTACCGAGCGAGCCGCTAAGCTGGAGCTCTCCCTGCGCAGACTTTAAAAACAAAAAAAATAAAACAAAATAAATAAAAAAATAAACATCCCGGCGCCAACTGTTTCACTCTCGCCATGACTCACCACAGGAGGAGCCGAGGGGTTACAAACAGATACCACAATTAAAGTTGATCAAAATATATGTGGAAAAAATCAAACTAGCCACCAAATTTCACAGACTTCCATTGCCTTTTTATGTGCCGTTTTTTTTTTTCTTTAATTTTCAAAGTGACCTCTTCTAACAGAACACCTCTCATAATTAGAACCAGTGTAATCAGCTAATCATAATAGCAATAACAATATTACAATAAAGATAACACGTGATAAAAAAAAAATCAAACTAGATAAAAAAAAACAAAAATGAAAAACACATCTTAATAGTTTTGTATTTTTTTAAAAGAGATCTATGAGATTCTATATATTTTTTTTCATTTATTTGTCGCTTTTCTTTAGAAAAAATTCTCCCGCTGCCATAGATCACGCCGTATGGCCACCTTCTCCTTCACAGAGCATCTCTTACCTTTAAAAAAAACAAACCAAAAAAAAAAAAAAATGCCTGCTGTCCATTTAGCTCCCTGCTGCCTTCAAATCCACTCGCACGCCACAACTCTGAGATCCAGTTGTGAAATAATCCTCTGCGAAGGTGCAGTCTTCATCAAAGGTCCGTGCCCGGCCTTTAATGCCTGATAACACCCTGACTGCTGGAGACATCAGAGGAGAAGATGAGGTCTGGACTTCAGGAAGCCATATTGGGGACCAGGTCATTTCCTGCTTGTGGAGTTCATTTAGCAGCACATGAAGTCCATCCCAACGCTGTTAGTCCAAAACAACGTGGGTCTCAAATACAAACGAACAATGACTCAGCTGTAGGCACCAGTAGTAACAATAATAGTCACGTGAATAATAATGATAGCACAGTAACGTTATTCTCTCACTTTTAGGGTAAATCACGCTGAATTAACATGTTCATTATAAATTAACATGCTGATCATTAAATGACAAACAAAGCTGAGCTTGTTACCATTATTACTGTTACGGTCGTTATTATTAATACCACAGTGCCATCGATTACCAAGAGATGAAAAGTTTTTCATGTTTTTGCAGCTGAGCAAAAGGAACTTCCCTTTCAAATGACCCTGTTTCTGTGAATAAAAGGGAATGATTTTTTTTGTGATTAGAAAAACTTCAAAAACCAAACAAAATAAATTTAGTCAACACTTTGCCAGGCTTGTGTTTTAGCTCCACGGATATCTTCCACTACTGTCCTTACAGGAAGTGCAGTCACTGGGGTGTGGTGAGGGATTTTGTTCCAAGTTCAGAAAGGTTGAAAGGAGGGCCACCAAAACAGCTGCACTTGTTTATATATATATATATATATCTATATATATATATATATATATATATATATATATATATATTCTTCAGACTTTGAAGGTTTCAGTCAGAAGCTCAATAAAGAATTTTTATAATTTATTTCTTTGAATGAAAATATATTTACGGTATATATAATATGTATGATCTGTACTTTTTATATCTCTTTTCATCCCTTATTTGTCAGATTTTTCTTTTTCTTGTGGTAATCTGCTTTGCTCCTTTTCCTATTTCAAAAAATACAGTAACCAGTAAAATGTAAAAGGGGGGTAAAAGTGCAAAAGTGAGCGTGAAACTGCTCCCCGAAGCCACCTTGTCATTGTTGTGGTGCTGTAAACAGCAGAGCTGCCCTGCTCTAATTTAGCTTCCTGGAAACCTGGGAACATCCCGCTCCCACAAATCATCGTTTGCTATTCACTGCCTCCACCAAACACTAATCTGGCATGTTCAATGACTCCCCTCCAAATATATACACTGAATGCATCTGTAAATATATGAAGCGATCTGTCTACAACCTCATGAGGCTCATTGCACATGTGCACGGCTCGTACGTGTCCGCTGAGTGAAAAAGGTCGGCTGTTTCTTGAGCTTTGGCAGGTTGCGCACAATGAGGGAGTTTGATGTTTGTGGTTTGAACAGAGGCTAGGTGCAGATGCCGTCGGTGGGACTAGCGTACTGTCTCCATTGTCTTCCTATCTGTCAGCCACAAAACCGGAGTGAAGCATCAACTTTTCTGAAATTTATCCAAAATGAGGGTGAGCTACAATCAGTCTTAGCTTGACAGATATTCTTGTTCTCTATGAAAATCTTTTTCTTCTTACCTCATACCTCCACCATCAGTTTGGATCTAGATTTGAGTCTCTTGCACGTTTTCCTTGGAGCCATTCTTAAAAAGTAGTGGCTCATTCTGGCCCTTTCCCATTAGGCCTTTTAGGGAACTGTGCAGGCCCAACTGGGGCAGGGGTACAGGAGAGGGCAGGGTACCACATGAGGGCATCCCTCCACAGGTGGTTGTTGAAACCTGGGAGCAGGATAGGTTCTGTGTTTGAGAACACGGCGATGGGTTGTTGTTGTTGTTGAGGCCAACACCCGTGCTCATGCCCAGGCCCATCATGTTGTTGAAGTGATGAGTTTTGTAGTAGTGGTTCAGGTGTTCCGTTCGAGCCAGGTTGGGTAAGTTGACTATCTCAGGATGGTGCAGCCGGAGACTCTGGCCCCCACCTATTCCACTGCCTCCACTTTGTGTTACAGTGGAGCCTCCGGAGATCCCACTGCCCCGACCACCGGCCCCAGCAGCAAGCTCGTCCTCCACATTTATAATCTCGATGGCGCGAGCTGGACCATGGTGTTTGTGCAGCTGGTGCTGCTTCCTCAGCTTGTAGAACACCACCAGCATCACCGCTGCCATGAATGTAATGGCTACAAAGCAGCCAATGATGATCTTGGTGGTCTTCATCACATCGTCCAAGCCCGAGGAGCCTGGCTCAGTGATCGGCACAGTGAAAGTGGGTCGAGTTGCATGAGGAGAGGAGGAGGACCAGCCAGGAGGCAGGGAAGAGTCTGTGGTAGGAACCCCGTATGGCCACTGGTTAGAAGGGGTGGAGCCAGGCTGAATGGGGATGAAGGTTTCGTTATAGGCAACCGATGCAAAACCTTTACCTCCTCCAGGCTCCAATGACTCCACGGTAACTGTTGTAAAGTAGGTGTAGTTGACACTGGTATCAGCAGCAGTAACGTTGAGGACAGCAGTGGCGGTAGTATTTCCAGCAGCATTGGTAACCATGCAAGTGTACTGACCCGTGTCTCGCAGGGTGACATTTGTGAAGTTGAGCGTGCCATCGTGCAGGACGGATATCCGAACACGGTAAGACCCATGGGTCATGAGGGTGCCGTTAGGGGTGATCCAGTTGACAGACGTTGTTGACGTGCTTGTGCGACATTTGAGCTCGGCGGCCATGCCTTCGGTGACATTCAGGTCAGTGGGTGGCTCTACTATGACAGGTGCAAAGCAGGTGAAGTGGCTCTGGTCAAGTTCTCCGATGTACTTGCCCTTTAGGACTGGAGGAGCGTGGCAGCGAGCGCAGCAGGTGGTGTTGCTGGGAACCGTCTCCTTCAACCACCAGCTGAGCCAAAGCACATCACAGTTGCAGACCCAGGGATTGTGGTTGAGGTGCACCCTCTCCAGCTGGTGAAGGGGTGTGAACAGATCATGGGGCAAGGAGTGCAGAGAATTATGAGACAAATTGAGCTCCTCCAGGCTTTTTAGATCATCAAAGGCATTCCGCTCAATGACTGACACCTGCGAGTGCATTAGCCACAACTTCCGAAGAGACACCAATCCCTGGAAAGAACCAGGACGAATGATCTCCAGACGATTTCCTGACAACTCCAGCTCTTCCAAACGCACAAGAGGTGTTAATTTTGGAATGTCTTTCAGCCCACACATGCCAAGGTTTAGGTACCGTAGATTAATGAGGCCCATGAAGGCTGCATCGGAGATGAAATCCAACTTCTTGAGCTCACCCAGGTCCAAGCGACGTAGCGAGGGCACGCGGTGGAAGGCATAGCCCGGCAGAGTCTCAATGGGGTTGTTGCGCAGCCAAAGCTCTCGCAGCTTGCTGAGGTACTCAAAGGCATGCGATGGCACCAGTGTGAGGCGGTTGTCAAACAGTTCCAGCGTGTTGAGGTTAGGGAGGCCATTAAATGCTCCAACCTCAATCTGCCGTATTTGATTCTTGGAGAGCTGAAGGATTTCAAGGTGCCTCAAGTACTTGAAGGTGTCAGACTTGATGACCTGGAAGGACAAAATGGAAAATAATCAAAAGTTATTCAAAAAAGAATAGTCAGTGAACAGTAGATACATAAACTTTTCAGTCTAAAGATGGCTGCTCAGGTTCTGCAGGAGGTTTAAACGTTTTTTTGTTTGTTTCTGGAGTCACCCACTGCCTCGTGGGACAGGAGGACAAAATGCATGAACATGAAGATTTAATTTAGTCTGCTTGTTTTTCTTAAATTAAAACAAAACTTTTCACAGATAGTGTGAATCAGAAGCTTAATATCAACAGAACACTGTCCTCCCAGCATTTTAACTACGTCTATATACCAAAGTTTATACTCAGTAATCCAGGTTAAAATCCAACAATGTTCAGTCAGGTCATCTGGATTCTGGACGGTTTCTTTGTTTGCTGAGACGTTTCGTCCTTAATCCGAAGGACCTCTTCAGTCTGAGGAGCCACCAACAAACTGGGTCCCACCACAAACAGTACACTCCCATAGTTGGGGAAAAAACTATGATTGATTCTAACTAACTTGATTCTAATTGTTGACAAGTACAGTATTGTTTGACTCCAGTATGTTTTGATATCTTTCTCACTCTTTTTTTGGTGAGTGCAGATTTTTAGGCTCAGGGTCGACCGCAGATTGGTTTTAAAATACTTTGTAAAACTTTCACAGCCTTTCACTCCTAACAAAGAGAATTTCACATTATCAGTTTTCCTGCTGAAACTGAAGCTGGTTATGCTAACCATGGTTATGTGCAGCGTAATCTAAAGATGTTATTTTTTGTTGTGTTTGATTAGGTTCTTTGTTTCTTTATGTAATATTTATCACCCTAGCTAAAGGTGTGTGAGTCTTTACTGTTACATCCAGGGCTTAATTTGAGCCGGATCCTGCCGCAACAATATCCGGGAACCCACGTATTTTGAAGGGTGTGTTCCGGTAACTGTTTGCTTGGATCTGGTAACTCTTAAGCCTAATAATAATAATTTTTATGAACAAATTTGACTGCCTTGAAGAATAAATTCTATATTGGATATGTAAACTGTGACTAATTACATAAACACTAATTTTAAACATAACCAGCTTCCTAATATCACATCAGAGCTGTCGCTTTGCATTTCTATTTATGCTCCTAAAAAAATCTCCGCCCCTAAAAGCTCAAAGTCATGAGCAATTTTATTTAAAAAAATTCCACAAAATTATGCTTAAACATTTAGCATTATTCATAAGACCCTGCACTTTTGTGCACAAACTGATGTGTGGGTCACTGCAGGAGTTATCTGAGCTGTCACTTGAACTGCAGAAAAGAGGCGACGATCTACGCTCGTAAAGCTATTTGTCGTGCAGTCAAAGTATTTGAACGGATGTCCCGAGCGACCAGGATGCTTTTCTGAACTGAGCAAGAGGATTGAGAGCAACTCTTTTCGAAGCCAGTGACAAAGCGCTAAATATTAGGTAGTTTTATTTCAAAGTTTGGCCAAAAACTTAGAGCAGCGCTTGTTGTCCCATGGTGCGGAGCAGGGAGGAGGACGAGGAGGCGCACACGACCGCAGTGTTGGATATACTAAACACCTAGTAGCTAAGAAATAATCCTGCACTTAGTACACTGATAAATCACACATAAAGCGTTTAAAAGTAAATTATAAAGATGAACTGGCTTCAGTGGTGATTTTAGCCTAACTTTGGGGGTGCTAAAGCGCCCCTAAATTTTAACTGCACATTGAAAAATAAAGAAACCTTCACAGTGTTTCCCCTGGTTAGCTTGCCATGGCAGGGTGCTCATCTCATCCATGATTTTTGCTGATGGGGAGACAGAGACATGTCTGTGCGCAGCTTGTACTAACAGGTTTTGAGCGGGGGTGGGGGGCGTTCAACATGATGGAGGAGGCAATGTGAGTGCTGCCTTTGGCTATTTAGCTAGAGAGCCTGTATTTTGTGCTGCTAGCTTAGTGATATGTCAGTGCCGGGTGGGAGGGGCAAGTTAAGTTTGGTAGGCGGGGTGGGGCACCCTGCCTGTATAATGGTAGGGGAAACACTGCTTCATTAGGATTGTGTAAGGAAACAGTCCTCAAACTTTAGATTCACCAAAATATTCAATAAATATTGAATAAATGACAACAGTCTTGAACTGGCCAGTAAAAGCTGTGATTTTTTTTGTTGTTGCACGAGTCGTGCCACCTGTCGGTCAGTCCAGCAGTCATGCCAGCAACTGACCAACTGGTGACCTCAATTTGTCCTGAAGTGAATGCCCCTTACCTGCAGAGCTGCAGCAGTTTTGCATCATGAACGCTTTTCAGTCAAAAGATTTCAATAGTAACAGAGTTTACATCATTTGTTTCACGTTAATCTACTGTAATAAACCTTTGTAAAATACTCCAGAATGCAGGAAATGGTATCTACTTTATTCAAAATTGTCTGACGGAGGATCCCGACCCCCCCCGCACCTCCTGCTATTTGTGTTACAGCATTTTTTTGGTTTACAAATTAATCCCTGGTTACATCAGACATCACTGTAAAGATTTTTGCCACTTTTGGGGCGGATGCTACAGCTAATTAACACTAGCTAACACAAAAATGGCTCCAACTTAGTTTGTTACACAGATATTGAGCTAATATTTGGTGTGTAAGTAGCCGAGGGTCAGCTCGAGCGAAATGTGTCCGTATTGCAAAAGCCTGCATGTAATGTTATTTTCAAGCTTGGACTAAAACGGACACAACTGCATCGCTTCTCTACATATAATTATTTACGTTTAATAGAATCAAGAGGAGCTTACACAAAAGTTTTGGTCGTTGGTTGATATTTAATTAATCTTAAAGCAACACCTAAATGATCATAATTGTGTGAATGCTTAGAAAACGTTTCCACCATCGAGATCCATGTTTGACCCGATGTGTTTTGGCATTTAACTGGTTCCAAAAATCAAAACGTTCGGCTCATTCAGGACATTCCTGCTCTGACTCGTGCGATTTTTACCTTTTGAAATATTTAGCATTGTCGGCCATGTTTGTCTAATTGAAAATGAACCGTCCAGATGACCTGACTGAGCTTTTTTGGATTTTTTTTTTTACCTGGATTAAGCATGAACTTTGATGTTTTGAACCACTTTGACTATGGCTGCCTCAGAGGAGTCGACAGGGGAGAGGGCAGGCCCCAGAAACCACGTTATCACCAGCGTACTGGTTGGTCCATTATGTGAGTGTGCTGCTTTTGGGACTGAGTTTGTTGTGGCTCCTCCGACTGATGAAGTCCTTTGGATGAAGGACAAAATGTCTCAACAAACAGTCCAGATGACCTGACTGAGCTACGTTGAATTTTTACCTGGTTTATGTGCATGAACTTTGAAGAGATGTTTACAACTTTTTACTGCTCGTTTCAGCGTTTCTTGTGGCTCAGCTATTTTCAGCTTTTTCCAGTTATTTTCAGCTACTTTATTAATTTTAAGCTTTTTATTAATTTAAGCTTTTTTCAGCGTTTTTCTGTTAAATTCAGCTTTTTCTGCTTTCATGTACTTTAATTGCATTTTATGCTAATTTCAAATTTTGTTTCAGTTTTTTTTTTTTTGTTGCTAGTTCCCACCTTAAGTGACTCTTCCAAAAAATGCCATATTTGTATATTTTTTCAGTTTCTTTCTGAGTTCAGCATTTTCTTTTACTTTTATCTACATTTTAGCTACTAAAGTCCATGCTCAATAATCCAGGTAAAAAGCCAACAATGTCAGGTCATCTGGACAGTTTATTTTTTGCTGAGACGTTTTGTCCTTCATCCAAAGGACTTCTTCAATCTGAGGAGCCACCAAACAAACAGTCCCACAAACAGCATACTCCCACTAAACAATGCTTACGCTACATTTTAGCTAATTTTAGCTTTTTTTGCAAACTGATCGGCCTCTTCTTTTTTTTATTTTAGCTTTTTCTGCTACATTTCTGCCGTTTTTCTGCTGTGTTCTGCTTTTATTTTCCTGCTTTCATCAAATGTCAGCTGTTCAATTTCAGCTCGCGTTAACAGTTTAGAGAGGAAATCTTTTCAGCTGCTTTCAGCAACGACCATTCAGGCGTCATTTGTGCAGAAAATGACATTTCTGTAGCTTACAACTACACTACAATAACAATACTTACATAATGAAATAATCCAATATTTAATCTAGAGAAGAGTAAAATGTGCACCAGCTGAACATTTAAATAATGTAAGTTCTGATTTATTAATTCAAAGCTTCTTGCAGTTATCATTTTGTGTGTAAAGCACAAAAAGCCCCATGACTTAACGGGGACGAGCAGTTTTATTTGTAATCGTTTGTCAGAAGTGCCTCTCTACGGTAATTGAAGCCCTGTTGAGAGTTTCTCTCCTGACTGCTGTGAAGTCGAGTCCAGCCGGGCCACGCATCCGTCAGGCGGCCGCCACCGCACACAAACTTGACCTTTGTGTAGCGCTTGTGCAAAAGGTTAGGCGTTGCTCGGTGCTCGCACGGCAACAACGTCACTGAGGATGAACGTCACCGAGGCTTCGCCCGAGGACGGATCACCATCAGCGTGCTTATTATTCAAACCTGACTGATGAAACCTGCAGGTCGGCCACTTCGTGTTAACAGGACGACAGGTTTTCTGTTACATTCAGACAAATACGTGCACTTTCTTATGAACAGTGTTTTGTCACCCGCCACCAAAGGCAACAATGTTTCTGCTTGTGTGTGTTTGTCTTACAGAACATCTCATGAACCAGAGGGTGGATTTAATGAAACTCTCTCGGATGTGCATCTGCAAATGACCTACTAAAGATGGCCGCCCCAGCCACGCAGCATTAGCAAACACAAACATAGCTGTAGCTCAGTCAGTTCTACTTATTGAGCCAAGATTTAGTGTGGTAGTAGCTGAGAGTCGTACTCGACGCGTAGGTCGAGCACTAACCGATCGCACGAAATCTGAACGTCGTTCTGGAGGTTGGAGCTGCAGCTTCCTCGTTTCTCACTCGGCGTTGGAAACGGTGGGCGATATGCATTCCTTCAACGATGAACCTGCTGCTTGACACTCGTCACATTTTAGCTGTAAGTAGATATTTAAATATATTTTGTAACAAAAAAATTGAGAATCGATTAGAAAATCTTAAAATAATTTTCCTTCACGAAATATTGAATCCTTTATTCTAACTTTGAATGTTTTTGGTGAAAAGTATTTCTGGACTTCTGGAGAAAGTTTTATTTTTATTTTTAATATGACTTCCTCATGTTGCTAAATAGTGTTGATGCGATAAAGTCCAAATCAATGACCCTGTACAGCAGGGCTGTTCAACTGATGGCCCGGGGGCCAAATCAGGCCCAAGAGTGGGCTCAGTTCGGCCCTCCACTGGGTTCATTTCTAAATAAAACTAGCTTTTAAATCGTAAAACAAACAGTGAGTATAACAGCTGGATGTCCTGAGCTCTTGGCTTTCAGTGGCGATAGTAGTGTTCGACTGTAGAGTTTTGGTCCTAACTTCATTTTTTTATTGACTTTTAATATCCAAACGTATTTTAAAATCATTTTTACTGGTGTTTTACGTTGTGGGGGTGAAAAGTACTCGACGCGCGATGTTGCCGGGTGCCTGAAGGAAACGGGAAGATGTGAACGTTGGTCAGACTCCGTGTGGATCCACGTCAACTAAAAGTGAATGCAGAGATGAAACCTCAAACTTAAGGGTACTGTAATTTCCAGACTAATTTTTTCACAGCTTATACAATGTTGTGGCTAATTTATGGATTTTTATTTATTATTATTTTTTTTTACAGACTTAACGAGCTTCATGCCGCCAACACATTTAGCCTCGTCACACCCGGGTGCTCACAGAGCTGCTCAGTACACGTCTCTCTTGTGGGGTAGGTCCTCGTGACTCAGTGAGACGTTCTTTATAAATAAAGGTAAAAGAAACTGACCAGTGAAATTACCGAACAGGCCACAATGGACCAATGAAACGGGGAAAGGAGGAAGGAACAGGGACGGGGGATGGATCCCCCCCATTCTCATGGGGGGTGGGGGATGACTCCCCTGCATGCGCAGAGCAACTTTTGCTCAAGTCTGCCAGTGGATCCTGACAGCCGAGCAGGACAACACAAGCTTGTGCAGGAGGAAGATGAAGATAGCGATCAATGACTTCCTGGTGGGCTACTGTATTTATTTATTTTTTTCTAACCAGCCGTGTTACAGGCATTGTTCAGAAAAAATAAATAAATTACTGTACGTATTTGTGTATGTTACCAGTACGTATTTAATTAAAAGTAAAAATAAAAAAACCTTTGTAAATATCTCATGTTACGTGGACACCCGCAGCTTATAGACAAGCACGGCCTATATATGTACAAAATTATATACAGTAGTCCCTCGCTGCTTTGCGGTTTGACTTTCGTGGACTCGCTATATCGTGGTTTGTCAATGCGCATTAACATATTTTCACAAAAAATTTGTACAGGACACACGATTGTCAACTTTAATATTACTCATGTGATTGGGGCAGTACTTGATACAGTACTGTACAGTAAAAAGTTAACGAAAAATAAAATACTTAGGACAGGTGCTGCCATTTCGTAGTTTTCTCTCAGTAAGCTTGCGCTGTATTCCGGCTCATAATGACCACGTTTCCCAGAAGCCAACAGGGCCCCGCCCAGGAGCCCCGTTTCCTTCTGCTGAAATACTAACTAGAAGGAAAGTTTTGATCTGATCGAAAAAAGTTTGGTGCTTATTTACAGTGACCCAGCTGATGCAGAGAGCTGAACCGGAGCAGAACCAGACCTCCAGACCCATCGGTGAATCTTGAGAGCTCCTAGCTGGCCCACAATGACTTCTAATTGGGACGCGTGCCGCAGAAGGTCTGGCGCTCTTTCCAGAGCCCATCGGGATTTTTTTCATCCAGACTTGGACTCAATCGACCATCTCCGATCTATGCTGGCCAACCTAAGGTCTGCCCCCCCCCCCCCCCCACACACACACACACACAAAAAGCGCTTCGGCGTTCAAGGGCTGCACTGAATCGGACCAGAACTGGACCCCCAGACTCAGCTGTGAATCCGAGAGCTCCTAGCTGGCCCACGAGGACTTCCAAATGGGGACGTGCGCCGCTAAAGGCCCGGCGCTTCATTTGGAGCCCACGAGACCTTTTTCATCTTTCAACCAGCCGACGAGGACCTCCGAGCAGGGACGAGCTACATATAAGTATGTTGTTAAAATTAGTAGGTTTAAGAGTTTAGAAGATTGATTGTGGGCTTCATCTCTGCAGGGTACGTCTGCAGAAACGGAACCGAGTCGGACTGGAACCGAGTCGGACCGGAACCGAGAGCTGTTGCTGTGCTCTGCAGAGCCTGGTAAGAAAAATTCAGTAGCTACATATACAGTACTGTACGTATGTTGTTAACATGAGCGTTTAGAACATTGCAAGAGTGTAAGAATGGTTTCTAAAGCCCTAAAATATCAAAACTAAAATAAATAATAGTCGCTACTTCACATATTTTCACTTATTGTTGTGGGGGTGGGGGCAGTTGGAACCTAACACCCGCAATAAACGAGGGACTACTGTATATTTTTTTATTTAGTGGGCATGGCTAATATTTGGGTGCGCTCAATAGTCTGGAAATTATGGTAAATTATTATTTTTTTTTGTTGGTAGCAACGAGTACAAACTGAAGACAAATACAGCTGGAGAACTGGAAGTAGGTTTAAATCTATTTAGACAAGAAAGCATCAAAATACTGACTTAGAGCATTAGTAACTGAACAGGTCCATATCTCGGCTCTGCTGAGAGAGAAGAGCCGTAAATCAACAATTTAAGGGCTAGAATTCACTGAAGGAATTGCATATCGCCCGCTGCCTTTTATGCCGAAGAGTTAGACAAAAATAATTTTATGTCGAGACGAGTTGAATCCGTTTTTGGTCAAACCTCGTAAAGAACATCATGGATATCACACAAAATTGTGAGATCTTGCCACGTGTGGGTGCTGAGCTACTACCACTCCCAACTTTAGCTAAAAATCTGTAAAACTGACTGAGTAGTTTTTGTGTTTTAAAGCTCATTTGGCCATCTTGAATGTAGCTGACTCCAAAAGATAATCAAGTTGAATACGTTAATCCAACGATGCTGAGAGTTTTGTTACAATCCATCTACTTGTGAGATATTTTGCTAACGGACAATCTCACTCAGAAAGACGGGGAACGGCACGATCACCAACCGTCCATGGCAGCAACAAAAAAACGAGTCTGACTTCAACAAGTTTTTATTTCAACCCCCCCATAAATTAAATTGCAGCCCTAAAACATCCGTTGTTTGAGATCTATGAGACGTTCAGGGACTCCTGGAGCTGGGCCTTTGCATTTTCTGTATGTAGAGCAGAGGCGGCAGGGGTGGGGGGTGTTAGGAGGGGGTGGGAGCTGTCAAGGCTTTACTCTCAGGGTACTCAGTGGAGGAAAAAATAAGCCACAGAATCTGGGATGCCTTCAGGTGTTCAAACATTTTTAGATTTTTAATCATTTCAAGTGGAGCTGCAGGATACGACAAACCGAATCAAATTTCCAAGGCTGAAATGCAACAAATATGCTTATTATTACACCCCCCCCCCCCCCACACACACACACACACACACACACACACACACTTTCCTTCTTTAACAGCTCCTCTTTAAACCTCACATATTATATCAAGTGGCACAATTTTCCATTTCTGGCTGGTCACATAATGTTTAATAAGACGTTTCCTCTGCAGCTCGAGCTGCAGCGACCTTCATGCAGAGCAACATTGTAGACGATGCGCTGGACGATTTCAACAACGTCTTTGCTTTTAATTGGAGGAGTTCAAAAGTCGTGGGAACGAACTTAAATCCACGAAGGAACAAAGCGCTGTCAGCAACGTGACGATGGATCCAATTACATGGAAATCCGCCCACTTCTTTTACTAATTTAAACATTTTTCAGCTTCATATCTGAGATCTGAGGTTCAGGAATCTTCTACTTTCGTCGTTTTACAATCAACGATTTTAGAAGAAAACTTCCGGTTCTTGTTCCTTTCCATCAGAAGCAACTTCTTAACGACAAGTTTGTTGCATAACATTGATTATTGCCTTTATCTTTTGCTACATTTAGTTTTAACCCAGCCATTGCTACGTTAGCCTCTATTTGCTGATTTTAGCTAGTCTTTTGCTACTTTTCAATAACTTTTTTTGGTATTTTTTGTAATTTGCTCCCTTATTTTTTTTGGTCTTTTGCTATTTTTGGGTTTTAGCCAGTTTTGAGCCACATTTTGCTTTTAGCTAGCCTTTTACTAAATTTACCTTTTGCTACCATTTGTATTTAGCTAGTCTTTTGCTACATTTAGCTTTAACCAAACATTTAGCTGCTTTTAGCTCTTATATATATGTTAATCTTTTGCTACTTTTAAATAGCCTTTTGCTCAGTTTACCTTTGAGCTAGCTTTTTGCATCACTTAGCATTTAATTTTTTTTTTTGCTACATTTAGCTTTAGCTCTCTTTATTTGCTAATGTCAGCTAGCCTTTTGTTTGTTTGTCCTATACTGCTTTTTTCAGCTCTTTTGCTACTTGTACATTTTAGGCAATTTTTGGTTGTTTTTCTTTTAACAAGCCTGCTGCTAAATTTACATAGCTATTTTTTGGTTACAATTTCCTCTAACCAAACATTTAACTGCTTGTAGCTCCATCTGCTAATCTTGGCTAATCGTTTGCTCCTTTTAAATAGCCTTTTAGTAAATTTACATTTGAGGTAGCTTTTTGCGTCACTTAGCATTTAATTAGTCTATTGCTACATTTAGCTTTAGCTCTATTTCCTAATGTCAGCTAGCCTTTTGTTTCTTTTAGTCTTTTGCTGCTTTTTTCTGATCTTTTGCTACCTTTACCTTTTAGGCAGCTTTTGGCTACGTTTGTCTTTTAGCTAACTTTTTGCCACTTGTAGCCAGGGCTTAATTTGTAAACCGATTCATGCCGGAACGCAAATAGCAGGCGGGGTGGGGGTGGAGGGAGTCCTCCCCCAGAATTTTTTTTGAATAAAAGTAGATGTGATTTCCTGCATTTTGGTCATTTTAATGGGTTGTTAAACATCTACGTTTACCTATAATTGTAAACACTCCGCTTCTGTCAAGCATCCTAAACCCCCCCCCCCCCCCCCCCCCGTATTTGATGGTTCCGAGCACAACTCCACTGAATTCACTGTCCTGTTGTCCGACTCCACATGTGAAACCTCCTTGCACCTCCTCCATCTGTTCATGGCGGCTGCCTGTGGGCTCCTGCCCATGTACGACTGCCTGGTTAGCTTGGCACTCACCCCCCCCCCCCCCCCCCCCCTTTTAGGGGAGGATTTTTTTTAAGGGTAGAAGCGAAAATGCTACTTCAAGAGGCAGCTCTAATGTGATATTAAGAAGCTCGTAAGTGGCTGTTGTATTTAAAATGAGTGTTTATGTAATTATTTTCTGTTTACATATCCAATATAGGTTTATTCATTCAAGGCAGTCATATTTGTTCACAACTTTATTATTGGTAAACCTGAGAGTTACTGGATCCAAGCAAATAGTTACTGGAACGCACCTGGTCAAAACAAGAGCGTTCCCCAGGATCTGGCTCAAATTAAGCACTGCTTGTAGCATTTAGCCAGCCTTTTGCTACATTTAGCTTTTAGCTAGTGTTCTTCTTTTTTTTTTGTTTGTTTGTTTTCGTAACTAGATTCTAGGTACTTCAGCCAATTTTCGCAGTTATTCTGCCCTCACAGTGCAATTTAGCCTAAAGTTTAATTTCTTTAGGTGTTCTTACTAGACCTACATAAACCTTCTTACAGAACCCAACTTCAAAATGTCCAAAATATTTTTTAAATGTATTTTCATTTCAGGACAGAGACACAGGAGATGCTTGACTGTCTCACTGTTATCTAACGTCATGTTTGTGGGACATTTGGACCCGTTTTGTCCTGACTGCGTGACTTGGTCCACCCGGTGTTTACCTGTATGGAGTTCTCCTGCAGGTTGAGGTATCGCGTATTGACTGATATGCTCTCGGGAACCTCCTCCAGGTTCTGCCTGGTGCAGATGACTCGGCTGGCCTGGTTGGAGCACGTGCAGAGCGACGGGCAGGAGGAGGAGGCGGCTCCCACTAACTCCGGCCCGGCGAGGAGGAGCCGCAGCAGTAGATGGGCCAATGAGAAGAGGAAGGGGGAGGGGCCAGGGCGGCAGGTCAGCGTGGCGATGCGCATGGCACCTGGGACATGACCCTGCTCTGTAAGCTGAAGGTACAGGTCAGGTGACTCCACGCTGGTGGACTTGTTAGAAATAGTTTCCGTTTGATTCGTATCGTAGCGGCTTGTTCCTCCTAATTCCACATCCTCCGAGGTTCTGCCTCGGTCCTCTGAAGATGTCTCTTGTTGTCAACGCAGAAAGATGCAGACAAACAGATGGTATTCCCTTTTCTTCTCCGGGTCGTCAGGGGACACGAGTGAAGAGAGAAGAACCCAGGAGTTACTGTGATGTGCGAGAGGAAGACAAAAGGCAGATATTAGGAAACAGAACACTTTGTCTTCTGCAACACACGCAGAATAAAGCAAACAATAGGTAGACAGCCACAGTACAGCTCATCATGAGAGGAACTGTCAAAAAAAATCTGTCTGAAGCATCAGAACGTCTGCGCCGCTGCTTAAATCCAATCCCACATAATCCCTAAGCAGATATCTTGTAACTAATCAAATCCACATGTTTAGGAGCTGAAATATGCAACAAGATACGGAAAACAGGAAGTCATCTGACTGCAGTAAACGGGCGAGGAACTTCAATCAAATGAAAGGGCCCGGCATTCCTTCACGGGATGCATCTCCCGCTATGTCAGCGTTTTAGAGAAATATGTTTAGAAATAAAGTTGTAGTTCTTTTGGTTAACCCTAAAAAACTACATTATGTAAATACAGTATCTGGAGGTTGATATTAAAAATGCCAAAACTATGTACATATTCAAGAAGATGATAAAAAAAAATTAAAAAAAAAAAATTAAGTATAATGTGAGTTCATAAAAATTGTTTACAGTTGATCTTATATTTTAGCTGTTTTTTTTATTATTTTTTATCTTTTTATTTTTTTTATTAATTCGTCTTGCTTTTGTATAGTAATTTTGTTTGGAATATATTTTGGGGACAAGGGGCAGATATTATAAGAATTCATTCTTCTTCTGCTGCCTTTCATTTTATTTCGGTGATTGTATATCTTTTTTCTTTTCTTTAAATTGTATTATATTTGTTGTTTGGATGAAATGAAATTAATAAATAAAACATACATACATACATACATACATACAGTATCACAAGTTTGTGTTTGGGATCAGTCTCAGCTACTACCACACCAAATTTCAGTTAAATATCTGTCAAATTAGCAGAATTATAGCCATTTATTTATTTTCCTTTTTGGGCTCAGTTGGCTGTGGCAGCCATGTTTTGTCTGGCTGACTGGATGAATTTCATTAGAATCAATCCAATGAGTCATAAATACTACAAACACACAAACAAAGGAAAAAAAATCACGATTGCCTGCCAACCCGTTTAGTCCAAAAACCGGACCTTTTCTGCAACCAAAGTATTTCTTGTACCTGAAGCAAACCAAATGTTTTTGCAGTTGTTTACGATAAGGAAGAAATCGCCTAAAAGTCTGCGTACATGTAGCGATTTGCACATGAAATCAATATAAAAGCAGACTTTAAATGCCAAATTTTGATATGAAATGCCGTTTACTAACAAAAGTGAAAGCAAAGCAGCGATGGACCGAGCAAGCAGAATCTCCCGGGTCAATCAGAAGTATTTTACAAGAACTCTGCCGTTCTCACGGAGCAAAAGGAAGCAATAAAAATTGATGGAGTGAACAAAATGAAAAGCTGCCATCAATATCCTACAGTAAAAAAAAAGGAACAGGAAGCGGTTTCTGACAGGGTTCCTGAGACATTTGGTTCTTATTCTGAGAGGCGTTATTAACATGCGCGCGTGAGGTGGAAGCCAGCAGCCATCGCTGCCATGTTCTCATTTGTTAACACTAATTATACCGAGGTTTAACAATTAATACGGCAGTGATGGACTGATGGTTGAACATGCTACACTTTTTTTTTTTCTTCTTTCGGCTGCGAACTAGCTCGCGCAAAGACTTGGCATTTGTTTTTATGCCCGACGCCCTTCCTGACGCAACCACAGACACCGAGCTACCACAGCCCTCTGTGTGGAGCAGGAAGCTGCCAACCTGGGCGCCCGGGAGAGCAGATGGTGGGGGTTGAGGGCCTTGCTCAAGAGCCCAGAGTGGGGCAAATGAAGGTGGAGATAGGTGTGGGTGCTTCACCTTTTCCACCCACATTTTTGATGTTGTCTGTCCAGGGAGTTGAACCGGCGACCTTCCGATCACAGGTCCACCTTCCCTAACCTCTGCACCACCACTCCTGTGTGTTGAACATGCTCTAATACACTTATTAAAGGTCCAAACCCTGAAAACTATTCAAGGCCCTGCATAACTTGAAGGAATGCTTATCGCCCTCTGCCTTCCATGCCCGAGCTTTAGACTACGATCAGCTGTCAAGAGAAATGTTTACAGACGCAAAGAAAAAAAATGTGTGCAAAACTTTGTGTGTATGGTTTAGTGGAACAAAAACAAAATCATTGTCCAGATAAATAATTTAGGAAATCACGTTCGGTAACGCGGGCGCCGCCCTCCGTCTTCAAAACGTACAACTCTTTCACGACCTGCGGCTCATTAAATTTATTCTTGTTATTATTTATTATTATTTATTATTATTAAAGCTCCACCTCAACAGTCCAACCCATCTGTTCTCTGATTGGATTAAATTTGTGATTGATGTGACATCGACCAATCAGCTGTTACTTTTAACAAACCTTTAGCCTTCGACTAGTTTTTTGTTACTTTTAGCTTTTAGCTACTCTTTTGCTACATTTTGTGTTTAGCTCTGGCTTTTTTTTTTTTTTGCTACTTTTAATTTTTACCTAATGTGTTTTTTTTCCACTTTAGCTTGTCTTTTGCTACTTTTAGCTAATCTTTTTTGACTCTTAACTTTCAATTAGCATTTTGTTCCTTTTAGCTCTCAGCTACCCTTTTGCTACTTTACGTTTTAACTAGCCTCTTGCTTCTTTAACCAAACTATAGGGTCTATAGCTTTTAGCTTTTCTTGCTTTTAAGTATAATTTAGTTACTTTTAGCCTGATAATATGATCATTTAAGCTTTTAGCTTGTGTTCTGCTTCTTTTTGCTTTAAGAACTTAGTTTCAGCTTCTTCACCAACCTTCAGCTGTCACTTCGGTGAACACTGCATGTCAACAGAAAACATTTTTTCTCTAGTTTGGACCTGAACAAGCTTCAAACAGAACATCCAGTGATGAATATGCAGCCGTTTGAACGTTGAAACACCGAATGACTGGAGAGAAAAGAGACGTGAGGCGAGGAGGAGAAGAGCGGGATTATTAATCTGATGGATGAAGAGAATTATCAACACTACAGTAATAAATTAATACCGAACAGCTGTGGAGAAAGCGGGCCGGAGACGGAGACAAATGGAAGGAAAGCTGAAAAGAATGGATAAAGACCCGAAGACGAAGAAAGACTCTGAAGAATGAGACGTCAGCTGCGAGGAAGAAGAGGAGAAACCGGAGAAATTAAGTTTTCTGTTTAGCGTGAACGTTAATTTGTTCAAGAAGCTGAAACTAAATCTGTCACTTTAAAACATTAGGAACAAAAGCTAAGAACAGCAAAACAGTAGCTAAAAGCTAAAACTAGTAAATCTGTAGCTAAATGTCTAAATTAGGAAAAGAGTAGCTAAATTGTAAAGGTAACAAAATATATAGTTAAAATCTCAAATTAGAATAACAGTAGCTGAAATCTAAGACTGGCAAAACATTCATTAAGAGCCCAAATGACCAAAACAGCAGCTAAAAGCTAAAATTAGGACAACTGTAGCCAAATGCCCAATGTAGAAAAACAATACCGAAAAGCCAAAATTAGGTTAGTCGAGACTGGCAAAACAGTAGCTAAAAACTAAGACTGGTAAAACAGTAGCTAAAACCTAAGACTGGTAAAACAGTAGCTAAAACCTAAGACTAAGACTGACGAAACAATAGCTAAAATCTAAGACTGACAAAATAGTATCTAAAAACTAAGACTGGAAAAACAGTAGCTAAAATTGTTTAAAACTGACAAAATAGTAGCTTAAACTAAGACTGGAAAAACAGTAGCTAAAAACTAAAACTGTAAGACTGGCAAAACTCAATGAAATGAAAGGACCATATTTTCTTCAAGCTAAGACAATAGCTAAATGCATAAATTAGCAAAATGGAAGTCAAAAGCCAAAACTGGGAAAACGGTAGCTAAAAGCTAAAATTTGTAGAACTGCAGCCAAATGCTCAATGTAGAAAAATAGTACCTAAAAGCCCGAACTAGGTTAACTGAGACTGGCAAAACAATATCTAAAATCTAAGATTGACAAAATAGTAGCTAAAAACTAAGACTCGAAAAACAGTAGCTAAAACTGACAAAATAGTAGCTAAAAACTAAGACTGTCAAAGCATAGAGCTGCCATCTAAGGTCGCCCGGGTGAGTAGCTGGTGGGGTTTAAGGGCCTTGCTCAAGGGCCCAGGGTGGGGCAAATGAGGGTGGAGGCAGGTGTGAGTGTTTCACCGTTCCCACCCACATTGTGATGTTGTCGGTATGGGGAGTTGAACCGATGGTCCAATCACAGACCCACCTTCTCTAACCTCTGCGCCACCACTCCACACACTACTACTTGTAGCTGTTTTATTATGTATAAACATTTAGCTATAGCTATAATTTAACTATTTTCTGTTTTCCCAAATCTGGGAAAACAGTAGCTAAAAACTAAAATTATCAAAACAGCTGCAAAAAATTAAGACGACAAAAGTTGAGTTAAAAGCTAAAACTGAAAAAACATTAACTAAAACCCCAAATTAGGAAAACATTAGCTAAACAGATTATAAGATGTTTTAAATGATCTTTATAAATTGACTTCACTAAACTGCTAAAATAGCAGAACAGTTAATAAAAGCTAAAACTAGCACAATAGTTGCTACAATATAAAAAAGCAAGATTTTTTTTTTTTATGAGAGCTGTGACATCCTGAACAAGCCGAACTTTTTGATACAAGAATGGTAAAAACAGGTGAAAGTTTGACATTTTTACGGTCTGAATGAGCAAGTCGAGCTTTTCTTAAAGGAATGCATGTCGCCCGCCACCTTCCAGCGGTGGAACATCTTTTGTTTTTAGAAAGTACAGTGTTGCAGTCAGTTCGGGCTAACTTTAAAAACATCAGTAAAAATGACAGCTTTAGCCATTTCTGTGTTTTTTTTAAAGGCAGTTCGTTGTGGCGGCCATCTTGAACGGGGTTGATCAGTTGTAAATGTTCATCCAGTAATTTTAACTGAAAGTTTCGTTAAAATCCGTCCAGTAGTAGATGAGATATTTTACTAACATACATGCTGACACACAGAGAAAGGCAAAAACTTTGCCTTCACTTTTCAGCGGCAAGTGATAAAAAGAGGTGGAAATAGGAAGAAAAAGAGGAGGCATTAATATTAATAATCTCTAAAAAGGAAACGGAAGAAGTGGTGGTGGTGGGGGGGGGGGGGTCAATAGAGATGAATATAAAGCACAGAGATTATTATAAAGGGGAGTTAAAAGACAGAACAGAGGGATTGATATGAAATTGGTGGAATTCTCTGAGCCCTGCGGGGACAGTGGGAGGATAGGTGGGCTCAGATTGGGGTGGTGGTGGTGGTGGTGGTAGTGGGGGGGGTGTGATCAGAAACATTAAAACACACACAAGGAAGCAGATAAATCATCCGGGGTGACAGCATCTCTGCTGGGGAGGAGAGGGACGGCAGCGGTGCAGCAGTGGTGCAACAGTCGCTGCAGAGCTGCTCCTCAACCCCCCCTCCACCACCACCCCACCCCACCCCTACGACATGCAGTCCTGCCAACGCTGATGGAGAAAGAGCTGCTCGCTGGTATTTTTAGAGCAGCTCTCACATTTTTCACATATTTTAATTTCCAGCCACCTTCTCCTTTTCTCTCTCTCTCTCTCTCTTGCCAATGAGGTCCAAGTGCCGGAGCTATTTCAGGTACGCGTCATGTGAGCAGGGAGGTGTAAAAAAAGAGCTGAGGTTAAGATGGTTGCTCAGATGTTGGGAAGGAAGTGGAGGGAGTCCATGGGAAAGAACGAGACGTGTTGGTGCTGACGGCAGGAACTCTTTGACTCCACATTATCTCCTCCTCCCTGAAAACCACGTTATGAGCTCATCTGCCCATTTACAGCCATTTCTCCTTATTTCTATATTCCCTAAACTTCCAATCTCTCTTCAGTTGGGGCTCTGTAAGCCTTCTTTTAGTGGGGGTGGGGGCATGTAGTATTACAGCAGTACACCATCACACAGCTCATTGTTTAAAACAGTGGTGTCTAACCCTGGTCCTTGATCGCCACCATCCTGCGTGTTGTTGGCCTGATTTGACTAAATGGGTGATTAATAGGCTTCTGCAGAACTTGAAGACCTTCGCCCTTCTCTCCACACTCCATCCTCTATGACCGATGTCATGGCTGTAAACGTACTAACTGCTGCTAACTTCAAAAATCACCAGACTCTCCCTTTAAGATGGTGGCTCAGATGTTTGGCAGGAAGTGGAGCGAGTCCATGGAAGAGCTTGAGATAAGTTAGTGCTGACAGCAGCACACCATCGTTGTGATAACGCGCTCCTCCTCTCAAGAATCTTTCTTCGCCTCCATATTTCCTGAACTTCCAGTCGCCACTGGAGCTCTGCGGTGTCCATGTTTTTTTTGTTGTTTTTTTTTTTTTGGGGGGGGGGGGGGGGGGGGGGTGTTGTGTGAAAATGTTGCACTGTGATGGACGATTAACCTGCAACAGTGCTGCACATTAACCCCTAACCCCAGCCTCTTTCTTTTTATGAACACACTCACACTGCAGCTTCCTTCCTCTTCCCTCCTTTTTACTCTCTCCATTCAAATCTTAGCCAACGGCGTTGCCATGGTTACCTATTCACCACAGTCTCTCTCTTCGTCCAGCTGTATCCCACCATCTCCCCCCCACCACTCCTGTCCTCCCTCATTAGCACCCTATGCACACTCCTATACGAGCGGCCTGAACCGGAGTGTGAGTGACATGGACGCTCGAAGCCACGAGGCCAGGCGGCGTTTCAGAGCACCGCGCTCGTCACTTCAGCAATCAGGACGGTACACGACGTCCATCAGTCCAAACACACGTTAAAGAAACAAGTTCAAAGGTCAGGGGGTGATGATCCATGTCCATATGTGTGCATCTGTTCATGTCTGTTAGCAAAATATCTCATGAACCACTGGAAGGATTATAGATTAATTTAGTCTAAAACTCTGCCAAAGAACACAGCGATTGACATGCATTCCTTCATCCATCCATTATTGTTACCCACTTCTTCTTTTTCGAGTCGTGGGGGTCACTGGTGCCCATATCCAGAAGTCACTGTGAGAGGCGGGGGGACAGCTGGACAGGTCTGCAGTCCATCACAGGGACACACACAGACAAACGAGACAACCATTCACTCTCACCTAGAGACAGTTTAGAGTTACCAATCAGCCTAACATGCATGTTTTTAATCTGTGGGAGGAACCCGGAGTACCCGGAGAAAACCCACGCAACACGGAGAGAACATGCAAACTCCAACCAGAAAGGACCGCCCCCGACTGGGATTCGATCTGGCGACCACCTCACTGAGAGGTTGCAGCTCTACCAACTGCACCACCGTGCCGCCCTTGCGTTCCTTCACTGACGTCAAATTAAAAGAACTCTCTTGTCGAGTAAAATGTGACGGAGGAGAAGAATCGGATGTTTTACGGTTTTGTGTTTCTGTAAGTTTTCCATCAGCGTCCTTGTCACGAGCATCAAAAAAGTTTTTTCTGTGCACGTTTTTGTCTCCTTTTGTTTTATTTCCGTCCGTAATCAAATCTGATGAATGTCCACACACCTTTGACCAAACTAACTGCCTGACAACGTATGGATTAACTAATAATAAAGCAGCTAAAGGGTTTTTAATTGTATCAAAAGTTCATTCAGAAATCACCATCTTCTTGTTTGTTCATTTTTCTGTATCATTTTTGCAACCAGACTATTCTGCATGCTCTGTCATGTTTAAGCCGTTAATATAACAAAACGTTCGGCTCATTACGGAACTGGGGGGCCTTTTACTAATTGTATTTTTTAACTACTCTGCTACTTGACATTTTATTTAGTTTTTTTGGTATGTTTAGTTGCCATTTGACTACACTTAGCTAGCTATTTGCCATTTTTAGCTTTAGAATTTTGTTGTTTTACCTATTAGCTTTCCGTTTGCTGATTGTAGGTACTGTTATGCTACTTTGAGTTCCTAGCTACTTTTCTACTACTTTAACTTTTAGTTACCGTATGTTCCGCCGTACACGTCGCACCGCCGTATAAATCGCATCAGTCCAAATGTGACTAATAAAGTGGGAAAATCCATAAGTATGTCGCTTCGCCGCATAAGTTTAATCTATTATGCGTCACCGCTGACGATCCAGAAATGTGGGCCGGTGTTGTGCTAAAAATCAATTGGCTGCCATATGGTGGCCACTGGAGCATGCACAGGAGGACTTTAACAAGAATTTAACAAGATTAACACTTAAAAACAATTATTTGTTTGCTCGACGTTATAGTAAAGGTGCGTCTCAGTTGAACTTTTACTTAATAAATGCACTTTCATGGTAAAATTAGCTGCGTTTTGACGGGGCGGTGCAGTGAAATGAAGCTGATATGACAGTTGCTTCAGGCGAGCAGAACGTAGTGGTATCTATGGCAAGCCGATTGTGTAACTAATAGCCACTTTTACCTATTAAATGACACAACGGCATGCCATACTACTCGAGTGCCATCTAGCGGATAAAAGTGATAGTGTTCAATATTTTCAGTCAAAATGAATGAAATCGTCCGATCTCAGCCAAAAATTGGTTTATAAAGATGGAAAAAACATAAATAAGTCGCAGGGCATGCAAATTATGCAAAAACGTGCAACTTATAGGCTGGAAAATACGACAGCTTTTTATTTTACTTTTAGCTAATGTTTTGCTTATTTTAGTAAACATTTTTATACAGTTGGCTTTTAATTGCTGTTCTGCTATTTTAGCTTTTAGCTACCTTTTGGCTGCTTACTTTGTAGCCACTGTTCTGCCACTTTAGCTTTTTGCTATTTTTAGGCACAGTTTGTTTTATTTACTTTTAGCTAACTCCTATTTTTAGCTTTTAATTACTGTACCTTTACATTTTACTTTCTAATTAGCCTTTATTAAACTAGTTTTAGCTTCTAGCAAATATGCTTCTTTTAACTTTTAGCTGGTGTCCCACTGTAGCTCTTAACAACTGATTTTCAGCTTAAACGTCAAAAATGTTTATTAAAAACTAAACTTGCAGATCTCTCCTGAAAACAAGTTTTAACCTCTTTGTTTTTTATAACACTGAAAGTCTCCAAGAGGAGAATAAAAACAATCACAACTCAGTTTTACTGCGAAGTGAATCTCAAAACACCTTCAGGGAACCTGGAGTTCACACGTAAACTCATATTTTCATAAAGTTTCTCTCGCCTGATAAAAAAATGTTTCTTTACCATCATTAACACATTTTCAGCTGTTTGGGTTCTGGAAGAGACGAGGATTTAGCAGAAAGTAGGAGCTGCAGTGGGTGGAGAGGTGAAACGGTTTTATAAATCTGTGAAAACAAAACGATCAAAGAAAACGGGACTGTTCTTAATTAAAAACAGTTTAAACAAGTTTTTAATTATCAGAAATCGTGACGCAAATTTTTGCACTTCAGCTGAGCTCTGGTTTAGTTTTTATTAGCCATTTTTCTCAAATGTTTGATTTTTTTTATTGTTCTTGATTTGTTTGTTCTTGCCTGAAACCACGAAAGGAGGGCGATCATGTACCTGCCTGTGTGTCTCTGTCTTTTAGCCGCACATCTCATGAAACTTCAATTAAACTTTCAGAAAGCGGCCTTTTTCTTGATGTAGCTTAGCATTCTGGATGAAAACATGTCTCTCAAATGCTCTTTAGGAATAAAAGGCATACACTCTGTAATCTGGCTCTTGTGACGTATTGGTTAACTTATATATACAATAAATTACCAACGCCCTGAGGTGTAAATGAACCTTTGAAAAAACAGAATTTCATTTGAACAAAACAAATTACATTAAGCCAAACCGGGTGTTTTTTGTTGTTGTTTGTTTAAACTTTATTAACAGCATAAAACAGAACAACGTACAGTAGAGTCATTCCTACTATTCTGTGCCTTTTAAGTCCCCATGCCATAAGGTGGTCTATTTTGTTTAAAGGTGGGTAATATTTATTTTATTAATCTCATCTTATATGTTTGACTCCCCTCGACCATAAAACACAACCATATATACACAAGATGAATTTATTTAAAATAATTAAATCTAATTTTAAATAAAACTTTGCTTTATTGCCTTGTCCCCTTTCATGCTTCCTGAAAGTGTTACAATTCTAAGTAATAAAATAAAATAAATGTTATTTTTAAAATAATTTTTTTAATAGTACTATTTATAATAGCTCTCATCCAATGACTTTTCATGATATCAAAATATTTTTTATGCTTAAATTATTAAAAATTAATTGAGTCCCTGAGTCAACTGTCCACCCTGTTTCAGTAAAATACCTGTCACCCCCGGTTTGGCTTAATATAATTCTATTTTTTCAAATGTAATTTCGCTTTTTGAAATGTAATTCCATTTTTTTTTCAAATGTTGTTCATTTACACCTCAGGGCCACCGTAATAAATACATAAATAAACACCTGTTAGCTTTTTGAAGTCTTTTAGGTTCAGTCTAGTTCAGGGAACAGCAACTTAAAAACAAGTTTTAGTCTATCTTAATCCAAAGGTTTTTCATGTATTTGTCAAAGGTAATTTAATCTTCTCCAAGTTTCATTGATAGAGTGCAGGTTATCATCAACTTATTTAAAAGTTGTTTTTGTTTCATTTAAGTATACTGGGGGCCAGTTGGAGATAGTCCAAGGGCTACTTTTGGCCCTCCAGCCATATGTTGCCTACGTCCGTTTGTCTAGATTGTGATTGCAAAAGAAAATTTTTCATATTTCTTGGATCATTTTCCCTCAGATATTCCTCCCTAATTCAGCTGAGAAAACCTGAATTATTTAGAGCTCGGACAAAAATAAAAAATAAAGTCTTGTGTGACTAAGCAATGCTTGGTTGCCCACAATAAATGTTTAATGCTTGATTTGCCAAAGGCAAAATGCTTCAAGCAAACTTTGTTTAAAAAAAGAGTTTTGTGTCAAACCTGTATCAGGTTTTAAATTGTGAAATGACTTTGCCTCGTTTCTTTCACACTATGGGTTTCAGATTTTACGTTTTCTACTTAAACTGAACGTCTAACAATCCCTGAACGAATGCTTATCGCCCATCGCTTTTTGTGCCAACATCCTGTTAGGTGATGAAATGATGGGTGCTCTGGTAAAAAAAAACAAAAATACTGTAAATGATACGTGGTTTCTCATGCAGGATTGTACTCAAAGAATACCCTGGGGTTGACTCTCAGCTACTACCAAACCAGTTATTAGCTCAATAAGTGTAAACCTGACTAAGACGTGGCCTTTTTAAGTTTTGGAAGATCAGTGGCAGCCATCTTGAATCAGGTTGACAACAAAAATTAATCAGTTTTAGATCCAGTTGTTGCTTTCTGAAAGTTTCATTACAGTTTGTCCAGTAATTTTAAGAAATATTTTTGCTAACAGACACACATACACACACACACACACACACACACACACACACACACACACACACACACACACACACACACACACACA
>NC_056512.1:40955591-40969173 GCF_014905685.2 Nematolebias whitei
ACACACACACACACACACACACACACACACACACACACACACACACAGCAGAATAAAAAGTGAGGGTTTTCCCCTTTATTCACCACTGAAGAAAAGAGCCAAGTATAACGCTGCAGCAGAAAGTCAGGCAGAAATATTACATCTTAGATGAGAAGCTGGAGGAGAAACAACTAGAGGAGATACAACCAGAGGAGACACAACCAGAGGAGACGCAACCGGAGGAGACACCATCGGAGGAGACACAGCCGGAGGAGACGCACCCGGAGGGGTCACAACAGGAGGAGAAACAATCAACCAGAGGAGACACAACCAGAGGAGACACAACCAGAGGAGACACCACCGGAGGAGACACCACCGGAGGGGACACGACCAGAAGAGACAAAATCAGAGGAGACACAACCGGAGGAGACACAACCGGAGGAGACGCAACCGGAGGAGACGCAACCAGAGGAGATGCAACCAGAGGAGATGCAACCAGAGGAAACACAACCAACCAAAGGAGACACAACCAACCAGAGGAGACACAACCAGAGGAGACACAACCAACCAAAGGAGACACAACCAACCAGAGGAGACACAACCAGAGGAGACACAACCGGAGGAGAAACAACTAGAGAAGAAACAACTAGAGAAGAAACAACCAGAGGAGATGCAACCAGAGGAGACGCAACCAGAGGAGACGCAACCAGAAGAGACGCAACCAGAAGAAACGCAACCAGAGGAGACAAAACCAGAGGAGACACAACCAGAGGAGACGCAACCAGAGGAGACACAATCAGAGGAGACACAATCAGAGGAGAAACAACCAACCAGAGGAGAAGCAATCAGAGGAGACACAACCGGAGGAGACACAACCAGAGGAGACACAACCAGAGGAGAAACAACCAGAGAAGACACGATCAGAGGAGATGCAACCTACTAGAGGAGAATCAACCAGAGGAGACGCAACCAGAGGAGACGCAACCAGAGGAGACGCAACCAGAAGAGACACAACCAGAGGAGAAACAACCAGAGGAGACACGACCGGAGGAGACACGACCAGAGGGGACACGACCAGAAGAGACAAAATCAGAGGAGACATGATCAGAGGAGACACAACCGGAGGAGACGCAACCAGAGGAGACGCAACCAGAAGAGACACAACCAGAGGAGATACAACCAGAGGAGATACAACCAGAGGAGAAACAACCAACCAGAGGAAACACAACCAACCAAAGGAGACACAACCAGAGGAGACACAACCATAGGTGAAACAACCGGAGGAGAAACGACTAGAGAAGAAACAACCAGAGGAGACGCAACCAGAGGAGACGCAACCAGAGGAGACGCAACCGGAGGAGACGCAACCGGAGGAGACACAACCGGAGGAGACACAACCAGAGGAGACGCAACCAGAGGAGACACAACCAGAGGAGAAGCAATCGGAGGAGACACAACCAGAGGAGAAACAACCAGAGGAGAAACAACCAAAGGAGCTGTCTGCACATCAGCATGGAGGTCCATCATCAAGGACTCAACATGCACCATCAAGTCACCTCCTGCAGCCTCAAGAAGAAGACAAAAGGAAAGCCTGTCGTGTTGTCGAGAACAGAATGGTGACCTTTCAGATGGAGGTGACACGTCAACAGTCCGGGTCGTGCCTTTGATCCTTTAAGACATCTACTTTTAAACATCATGATTTCTGCAACGTCTTTTTAAATAAAATTATAAAATCCTTTAAAGTTGAAAAATGACAGAATCTTAGCCGTTTTGGACACACTTTTTAAACTAACGTGCTCCGTCCCATACAGAATTCTGCATGACCTGTTAGTGCTCAGAATATGTTGCGTATAACTATCAGCTACTACCACACCAAATTGTTGCCAGATATTTAAAACATTCACTGACGTATAGTCAAACCACTCGAACTGGGTTGATTCAAAAGTTACTCATCTGTAGATATTCGTTAATTGATAATTTTTTAGGTTTAATTTAAATCCATCCAGTGGATTTTGAGATATTTTGCCAACAGAGTTGATTTCAGGCAGAGTTTGAAATGGAGCACTTGAGCGATCAGTTAGCATGTTTGTGATCAGTCTCAGATACTACCACTCCAAACCAGACAGACTAAACATGCACATGCAGACATGTCAGAAACATCATGGCGTTGCGTTCATTGAGATAAAAAGCAGCAAAAAGCATCAGCGAGAGGTTGTTATGAGGCAGATATGAATTCGATTGAATCAATTTCCAGGTTATTAAAATCCTGATAACTCTGGTTCATGTTGTAGAAGACGAATATCGTACGGTTCCGCAGATCAATGTCCATATTGATCAACAACAAGGCCTGACTCTTTTAATCTGGACTGAGCTCGACTAGCGTACTCCCAGGAGAACATTTAGATTTTAGTGTTCTCCGGTGTTTCAGTTTGGACTTTAAGTGCTTCGTGTTTTACTGTATCTGCTGCTCCAGAGCCTTCAAAAAACACCCGAGGAAACCAAAAGAATACGATGAAAACTGGCTTCTTCTGACTAAACAGCATCAATATCGGCAATAACAGTCCGAACGTCGCTCTGCGATAAAAAACGATCTGGAAAACAATCTTGCAGAATTTGTGGCGCAGGAGTTGCATGTAAACAGAAATGAAGCTTGGAGACTAATTGCCTCCAGCAGGCAGAGAGTTAGTGCTGCGAGGTGATGAAGAGGGCGAGAGGAAAAACCCAAAGCTCTGGTCCCAACAGCTCTTCTGTCTGCAGGATGAATGGCAAAAACACAGAGTGGATTTACTGTATTTCTCCTCACAAGCTGACAGTTGTGACACCTCGAGGCATCTTGGGGGGGAGTCTCTGAGGAACTGGTTGTCTTGGTGTCAGAGAATCGCTCCCCCTTACTCGTCTTTGTGGAGATTCTTGTATGACACCGTTTTGCACCAGCGGTCGACTCTCAGGCTCATTTCTTGACTCTCGTAAAGTAAATAAAGTCCTAGCAGTTCTAGAAGGAATGCATATCGCCCGCTGCCTTTTATTCCAGAGCTTTAGACTAAAATAATCTCATGATGGGAAGTTACAGCCGTTTGGTCAAACATCAACAAGCGTTACGCCGATGTCGCCCGTCACTTAAAGAATTGAATACTGTTTGTAGTTTTCGAGATGAGTGTTTTCTGGACTAGAATTGAACAGAGAATGCAAATAAACCTTAATGTTTGCGTAACGAAGATATCCAAGAGGGTAGGAGTTCAAGCGTGTAGAAGATTGGAGGTTGTTTTGTTTGTTTTTTTGTCTTGTCTGGGGCGGCGCAGAGTGACGGATCCTGGAGAGGGAAGGGAGCAAATGTATCCAGCACCAGGTGAAATGGTGAAGCCAAGGGGTGGCCAATGGTGGCCTTGTCCACCAAAACTTAATCTTCCGCCAACCCACAATCTTTGGAGAAAGCAATACTTCTAATCAACAGTTATAGAAGGTGGGCCTGTGATCGGAAGGTTGCTGGTTCAACTCCCCGGACCAACAACATCAAAATGTTGGTGAGAAAATTGAAACACCCACACCTGCCTCCACCATTTGCCCCACTTTGGGCTCTTAACCCCCACCATCTGCTCCCCTGGGCGCCCTAGATAGCAGCTCTTTGCTCCACACAGAGGGCTGTGGTAGCTCGGTGGCCTGTGGTTGCATCAGGAAGGGCATCCGGCGTAAAAACAATCACCAAGTCTTTGTACCATACCATACCATATGGTAAGTCTTTGTACCATACCATATGGTAAGTCTTTGTACCATACCATACGGTATGGTAAGACTTTGTACCACTTAGTTCGCTGTGGCGACCTCTGAAGAAGGGAGCAGCCAAAAGAAGAAGAAAAACAAGAAAGCAGACTTTCCTCAAATGATTGGGGTGGAACTTGTCTAGATATAGTCACACACCAAGAAGGAAGGTGGCCTGTTGCTTATTTCAAGTTATTGTGCTCACAACGTGCACGGACAGACTGTTATTTCTAATTCCTATTTTCTCTCAACAACGAGGGACAAAAACTGACCTGAAGTGCTATCTCATGCCTTATTGTGACATCTGGTGAGTTGTTTGCCCTCAGATCATGAGTTGAGGATGGCTCTCAGCTACTACCACATAAATTCTGGCTCAACATCCATAAAGATGACTGAGTTGTAGCCATTTTTGTTTTGGCTGATGTCAGTTTAATTAGGTTGACTCCAACAGTTAAATCATTTCTAAACGTACAATCGTTTGACTTTCATTAAAATCCAGTGGTTCGTGACATATTTTGCTAACAGACGAACAGGGTTGAGACAAACGAATAATTCTAAGGTTTTAAGGAAAGCTGTCGTGCTCAAAATATGTGATGCGTACGACGCTCAGCTGCTACCACACCAAACTTTAGCTTAATACCTGACTATATTATACATGTTTGGCACAGGTAAAAGCAAGTGTCCTGAAGTTTTATTAATTGTTTTATTATTTTTTGGTTATACTCTTATACTTTTGAGTTTTAAATTTATAATTTGACAAATGTTTGGATCAATCCGGGGCTCACGGCCTTCATGCGGCATTTGAGCTGTCCCCGTTGGCCCTCAGGGGATCAATAAAAATCTGATGGATATAAAAACGTGTTCACTCCGTGCAAAACTGCTTTTTGTTTTGTTTTGAAATTTGCTGCTTTTTGTTGAAGACGACCGCTGCGATTTTTAAAATTTTTTTTATTTTATATACGTTAGCTCTTTGGTGTGCGCTCTCACGAGTCGTTGCACTGGTCAGTAGATGTCAAAGATCTGAGTTATTATCGTGTTTGCACACGCTAAACAGACAAAACTGACACAAAATGTTGAGTTTCTAACAAAACAAGGACTTAAAAGTATTCATTTACTGAATTTTACGTCAAATACTGTTTTTAATTATTAAAACTGGACTTTCTTGTTGACCTTTACAAACTGAACACAGAAATACTGCAAAGTGGGCGTGACAGAAGCTTTGCAACGCAAACTGCAAAAACCAACTAGACCTTTTACCAAGATCTGGATTAAAGCAGTCAAGACCAACTTTTACGGGTTTCAGAAAATGGTAAAAGTATCTGTAAGCTGTTCTTTGATGGGGAGTTTATCAGAGAGTGTTTGGTGAACTCTGCTGCCCTGAGGGGAAAAGAATAGTCTTTCCTCACATGAGAAGAAAATCCAGAAACAGATCCAGTCACTGTTCAAAAGATCAGTTTTCTTTTTTTGAACAGAAATAAACTGTAATAGATCATTTCTTCTAATGTGACCATGACCACAGCACACGTCTTCCTTCTGAGCTACAACTGCGTCCATTTTTAAAACTGAAAGAACTTGAAACAAAATCAAACGTTTTATACACGTTTGCACACAATGCCCTGCAGCCTACAAAGGAAGTTAATAAATATATTGCAGACAAACATCCTGAATCAGATTAATCCTAATTTATTTAGGCGATTTTCCGACTTCCACGATAGTTTCCTTTATAGTGAACTGCGTTTGAGCACAAAGGTCCAAACCAAATCAGTCTCATCTCGGTGCTTTTTATTAGAAAGGAACATGACGGATCCCAGTGAGACTCGAGACGGGGCTGCAGAGAGCTCCTTCACTTCTCCAAGACATGGACGTTGATCTGGTCTTTACAGGTTCAGCAGATCTGGTCTATCGTAGATCTTCTAACTGCATGGAATCTGATAAATTTGCACTAATGTGATCCTCCCCGGAGTCAGCAGGTTTACATAAAACAAGCAGTAAAGACTGAACTACAACTGTGAATCTCATGAACCCAAATTTTATTTACATGGAACAAACGTTTAAACTAAGAATTTGTGCCATTGTAACAAAAAACAAGCAGTAAATCAAAAAGGTAAAAAAAAAAACAGGTCAGTAAAGGTGCTGGGTATTAAAAGAACATTGTGGAGGCTGAATCCCTCAGAATCAGATAGACGATAGACGAAGCTTTTCCTTAGTTTACACATTTCCGAGGAGAAATTGATAAGTCGGCCTGTTTCAAGGCCACCCGGGGAGTCGGATTCAGATAAGCCACAATTGTTGAATTATTCAGGCAGACTATTTTTTCTTGTCAGCCTTGAGTCTTTACTGGTATTTCCAAGGTCCGAAATGGCCAGATTAGGGTGCATTCTACTGGTCCGTGCTTATGAGCCTCTTCAAGGTCGTTTTCATGCTGACGAGTCCCAAAGCCGCAGGTGGTCTGCGATTCAAATCACTTCCATCTTACGGTTTAACTTGTAAATCAGCTGATTTTGAGTTCTCGAAGCACGAACCAAACTTTCACATAGGCAGCAGCCTGACGAGAGCCAAATTAGTTGCGGCCGTCTTCTTTGTATGTTGATAAACCAGGATCCAGACTGTTCCAAAAACAGAAAACCTGTAATCATAAATCCAATTATATGCAATTTTGGCGTCCTCCATCGTCAGCAGAGGTCGACACATCACATTCCACTTCCCAGAGATATATCCAGCTGCACATGTCGTCCGAGCAGACGAGGGTTCTCCAGGACCCTGTTGCTTTGTTGAAAGGATTTTGTCATTTGCGTCGAAAGTCCAGTTAGTCAGATCCAAACCAGTAGTTTTCATTTTGGAAGATGTGTAAAAATAGGAGATGCTCCGATACACAGACGGAGAGCAAGAAGCAGGAGGAGAACAGGGAGAGGGAAGAAATGCGTGCGCCTTGTTCCAGAGCCAGTGAGGAAAAAAACAATTATGGGCAGAGGTTCACCGGTCTAAGAAAGACTACCGTAATTTCTACACTATAAGACGCTATTTTATTCACACCGCGGCTTATACAATGCTGCAGCACTTTTTTTTTTTTTTTGGATGGGCTAACAAGTTTCATGCCGCCAAAATGTTTAGCCTCCTCACACTCAGGCACTCACATCGCTGCCGAATACGTCGCTCTTGGGTGGTGGGTCCTTGTGACTCGGTGAGACGCCTGTATAAATATAGATTTTTTAAAAATCTGACCAATGAAATTACTTAACAGGTCACCGAGGGGGTGGGGTGGGGGATTGACAATCCTTACATTGTAGCAGTGTAAAAAATAATCCTCTTATCACCAACGGGGTCAAAAGGCGTGATGGAGGACAGCTTCCTCCTACACAGTGCGCAGGAAGATGGCGATCGATCAAACGCTTCCTGGTAGGCTACTGTATTTATTTTTATTTTTACCAGACCTTTTACAGGCGCTGTTACGAAAAAAAACATTTACTATACATATTTGTGTATTTAATTGAAAGTTCTAAAAATCTTTGTGTAAATATCTCATGTTACAACGCGGACACCTGCAGCTTAGACTGACACAACCTATATATCTCCTTCTTTTTCTTTGTTTGTGTTGGTGGGCATGGCTTATATTCAGGTGCGCTCAATAGTCTGGAAATTACGGTATGTCTAAAAATAGTGGAACAATTTCAGAATAAAGTTCCTCAACAGACAGTTGTGAAAACTTTGACTCTCCCATCTTTTACAGTTCATGTTTACATCGACAGATTAGAAGATTCTGTAGAAACGTTGAGCTCAAAGGACGAGGCTGAACGTCAATATTGGATGGCCGTGATCTTCAGGCCCTCAGGGGCCACTGCATTAAAACCAGGTCTGGCTCTGTTCTGGGCTCAGGAACACTCACAGTTCATACACAGATGCTGCTTAAAGCTCTATCAGACAAAGCAGAAGCTGTATGTGAACACCATCCAGAACCGCTGCCGTCTTCTCTGCACCAGAGCTCGTTTTAAATGGACTGAGGTGAAGTCCAGAACTGTTCTGTGTTCAGACAGATCCAAATTAGAATTTTTAAAAATGTAAATTTTATTTAGCAAACTATAGACACCACATCCTCTGTACTAATGAGAGGGACCATGCAGCTTATTTTCAGCGCACAGTTCAAAAGCCTGCCTCACTGATGGTATGGTGGTGCATTAGTGCTTCTAAAGTGAGCAGCTTAAGATCTGAAAACACTCCATCAATGCAGAACAATCTAAGTAGGTTTTAGAGCATCTGCTCTCATCCAGATAAAAGATCCAGGGCTGTTACAGTTCGAACCCCCCCATCAGACCAGAATGGGACAACATTCTCCTCCAAAAACTCCAGCCCCTGATCTCCCCAGGTCCTGGACATGTTTCAGACTGTTGTTAAAAGAAGAAGGGATGCTTCACAGAGGGAAACATGGACCCGGAACAATGACAATTATTACTGCCATCAAATTCAAAATTACTTTTTATTTTTCTAAAATGATACAATTGCTTCATTATGTTAATTATGTTCCACTGTGAATAAAATGAAGGTTTATGAGATTGTAAATAACTGCATTCAGTTTATTTTTAAGAAACGCATCACATTTTTTAGAATTGGGGTTGTAAAAATAAACCCTGCCACCTCCATTTGAGAGGTTCCCTACTCATCTAATTTGGAACAGAGTGCATGGAAACTCATCTAATTTGTTTCAGTATTCTTCAATAGTTATGTCAAAGAGTAATCCTGCCACAGTGACTGTTACACTTTAATCAGCCCATTATAATCCCATCCAGACCTTCCACAGTCTGCCACAAACCAGCATTAATTCTGAGCCCAGCCGCTTCATCCAGCCTCATTTTATCCCTCGCTTTCAGGCCCAGTTCTGGTCCCAGGGTAGTCCATCACACTTAAAGCTCACGCTCTTCACACGCACTTATACACATTTAAAGGCTTTGACTTACCGCCAAGAAAAATTGACTTCAGGATGAAAAACCAGAGCACTTTAAAAAAAATGAAAGGACTGAGAAGCCCTGATTTAATAGAAAACAACAAAGGAAGAAAGACGAGTTACAGAAAGGGTTTTCTCATTTTGTATCTAGACGGTCTGTTGAAGTATTCATTGTGAATGACCGTCAGCTACTACCACACCAAACTTTAGCTGTGTAGCCATTTTTGTGTAGGCTGAGGTGGGTTAGTTGTGGCAGCCATCTTGAATTCTAAAAGACAGTCAGTTGTAGATTTCCAACCGGCAACATTTTCTGAAAGTTTCAATGTGAACAGCTCCGGGAGATATTTTACTAACAGACAGACAAGTGAACAGAGACAACCCCCCCTCGCACCCCTGACTCTGGCCTAGCTATTGAATGAAGCTCTGACGTCACCGGTCCGCATCCACAAACTGCTGCTGGCAGAGTGACTCATGTTACTTAAACTGCCTTTGTGTTTCCTTTACACCTGATTCATGTCTGCCTCCGAGGATACTAAGCCCCGCCTCCTCAGGTGAGTAAAATAATCAGACATATTGTATTTAATTGTCTCAGCTTCAAGACAGGCATTTGTTACAGCAGACCAGTATTCAGCCACAGGTTTCTGCTGAAACATCTGTGCCTTTCCGATGGCGGACATCATTGTCACCCTACTGCCTTCAGCGGGGGATGATAGTGTTTTTGCTCATGTCTCAATGTGCATTGCTTTGTCTGTTAGTAAAATATATCATCCACCAGTGGACAGATTTCAATGAAACTCATAGTAACAATTGGATGAACGTTTACAACTTGAGTTTTGAAGTCAAACACATTCAAGATGGCTGCCACAGCTAATCCACCTAAGCCTGCACAAAAATAGCTATACCTTAATAAATTTACGAGATATTGAGCTGAAACTTGGTATGGTAGTAACTGGGAGTGATTCAAGCATGTACTTCAAGCTCTACCTGATCATACATGACATCTTATGCCATAAGCTCTCAGACATTGGTTTCTCAGATCACAAGATCTATTGGTATTTTCAACCAGTTTGACACGACTGTCAACAAGGAAGAGGGGGCGTGACAATGTGACCATCTTGGCACCAGCATAACGGGTTTGTTCTACTTTGGAGTAATTCAATTCAAATTCAATTAAAAAATACTTTATTAATCCCAGAGGGAAATTATATGTTGTGGTAACTCATCATCCTGGTTTCATTAAAGAGTTGTTCTAGACGCTGATGGCTGTGGGCAGGAAGGATCTCTTGTAGCGCTCTGTCCTACAACGGATCTGAAGAAGCCTCTGACTGAAGACACTTTGTTGTTGTATGACAGTCTGATGGAGAGGATGCTGAGGGTTGTCTAATGTTCTTCATTTTATGAAGAATCTTTCTTTGAACAATCATCTCCAAAGGTTCTAGAGGAGTCCCCAGAACTGAGCCAGCCTTCTTTATGAGCTTCTTGATCTTTTTGAACTTAATGACTCAGTGAGACTAACCTGTATCAATAAAAGTTCAACGAATGAACGAATGTGTGATAACGCACATTATTTTTATGGAATCGCCCAAAAGGCTCTTGGTTGAAATGCTGCGGGCGACATGCATTCCTTCAAGGACTGCTAAAACCTTTAATAATGCATGTTTTAATGAAAAGTGGGATTATTTTTGTCTGTTTGCAGAAGAAATGTGCCTGGAGCTCGTTGAAGGAGAGATTTGCATCGCTGCACTGCGATCATCTGCTTCCTGCGATCCTGTAACGGTTTACTGTAATACTGATCACAGATATGCAGCCTTATCGGCCCAAATGAATTCTCTCAGGTCAAAACCAAATGATTTCTCCAACCTCTCTGGCCCGTCCTGCTAATCGGGTTGTGTTCTAATTTAATTACCACTTATCAAGCTGTGGACGGCACACAGGGGCCTCTTGACTGTTCAACCATCAATAAACCCAATCAGGTTTCTCATTCTGGAACAGAAATCAGGGGATCAAATATTATAAAGTTGCCCAGAACATGTTGTACTCCAACACTGACACAGCAAATTAAACAAACAAACTGATTTAAAACAATGCATTTCATGGAGTCATAAACTGGATCTAATTAAACTGGATTTAAATGTGAGGTTGCTGATTCAGCATTCACACTACGGTTTTCCTGTTCTTGTTTACTACTTTTTTTATCGACATAGAGTAGTCCCTCGCTACTTCGCAGTTTGTTTATCGCGATTTTTCAAAATAAGATTGAACATGACACACAATTGGCTGATTGATGGATGAGCCGCGTGATCGTCGTGGAATTTTATTTAAAATAAATTACTGTAAATTATTTAACGCCTGCTGCACCTTTGTGCAGCCCATACTGCAGGATAAACTTCCTGCTGCAGCTGATCAGCTGTTCACCGTGCAGAGTGGAGAAGTGGGCGTGGCCAAGAGCGCTTGCAGTTGGCGAAGAGCAGAGGAGGCAGGGAGCTAAAATCATGGCGTTCTGTGCTCTTTTAGAGCGTTTGGAGTTTAGAAACATTGTTTAGAATATTGCAAGAGTGTGGGAAGGGTTTAAAACACCTTTATTTATATTTATATATATATATATACTAAATCAAACTACTACTTACTACTTGTACTACTACTCCTACTTCGCAGTTTTACACTTATCGCGGGTCTTCAGGGTATGGATCCCCCGCGATAAACGAGGGACTACTGTACTTCCATTAAACAAAAGTTTAAAAAAAAAGTATTTAACGTTAGTTTCAAATAATTTCTCTGTAATAATACTCAAGAGATGTTTTCAATTCCTTCCAAACATTGACAGGCCGCCTCTGATCCGTCTTTTTTGCTGCGTTACTTTTAGCTAGAGACCGTTACTACTTTTATCTTATAGAAAACTTTCGCCACATTCACTTCGTGTTTCATCTCTTTTAGCTTCTATCTTTTTGCTACTTTTGTTTTTAGTCGGCCTTTTACTACTTTTAGCTTGCTTTTGTTATCTAACCGTTTGCTGCTTTTATTTAATGTTTTGTTTCTTTGAGCTTATTTCTACCATTTTGCTACTTGTAGTTTTTAGACGACTTTTTGCTGCTTTTGGTTTCTGCCTTTTGATACTTTTAGCTTGTTTTCCAACTTTTAGCTTTTAGCTAGTGTTTGATTCTTTTCGGTTTAAAAACTTGGTTTCAGCTTCTTCAGTAAAATGTTTCAGCTCTCAACGTTTTTGCAGGAAATGAAACTTAATTTTTTGAAATTCAGTTGTTTGTACATTTATTACTGTTGTTAGTTTTATGTGTTTTGGTGTTAAACAATAATTCTGGTGTTTAATTTTTTTAATTTGTATGTCTACAGGTTGAAAATTCGTTAATAGTTGTATTTGACACCACTTTTATACCATAAAAAATACATGATTTTAACTGAAAATGTGTCAAAAAATACACTTCTAGATTTATCGGTTCATCTAGAACTGCAAGAATTTCCCTGATTTGAATCAATATTAAACAATCAATAAAAATATGCTTTTTAAATTCAATGCATAAGACAAATATTTATATTTTGATTATTTTAAAACAGAAGTCAAGAGTAATTTTTGCTTTTCTGGTTATTTCCTGTATCATAAGGTAAATTAATATATAACGTCTTTTTTATGTCTTACATGGTTTTCCTTTGATTTCACCTTCGTTTTATTCTCTTTAGCTGAACGAACACGGGGTCAGTTAATGTGTAATAAACTATTAATTAGAATAAAACTCCTCCTCGTTCCCAACGTCCTCCTGAAGCTGCCTGATGTCTCGTCGGGTCAGGCAGTTTCCGAACACTCCTACAGTTCTGCAGGAAATAAACGTTTATTTTTGCATTTGCAGCAGCGTTACAATAGAAAACAGCCGAACCTTTTTCGTTTATAAAACTGGATTATTTTGATGTCCTACATTTTAATCACCGCTCATCCTTGTCAAATAGGATACCCCCCCCCCTCCCCACAACCCCCCACCATCGGCCTCCCACTCAAACCGTCCGGAGACGCAGCGCTGCTCTCATTGAGATGCAGGAAGGAGCCCTGGTCTATTCAGAACTGCTCCAGCAGGAGCGGGGACCTCCTCCTCCTTCAGGGGAGGCCGAGAGCTGCAGATTAAAAGTCACTGTGTTCACCACCCTGCTTAAAACACTCCCATTAACTTCCATCGTGTTCCTTCCACCCCACACGGTCAGATCCAGACCACCAGTCATTACGCAGAGATGAAAGCAGACGTCTTCGCTCACCGCTCTCAAACTTTAGATGAAATCCAGGTGATACTAAATGTTCAAAAGTACTGCATACGGCACATTATATGCCGATTGACAAACTATTATAAAGCAATCCATAGCAATGGCCTTGTATAACATTTGACCTTGATTTGTGACCTTGAGCTTGAAGCAATGGGGTCACAAGACTACGTAACACCATCCAGTGATGATACACATTTAAGTTTCATTGATTTATCTTGAGGGGATCAAAAGTTATGGCCCAGACAAGCAAATAAGGTGCATAGTTTTAACTTTGACCTTGAGTTGTGACCTTGAAGCTGGGGGGGGGGGGGGGGTCAAAAGACTACATAACACTCCATCCAGTGATGACACACATTTAAGTTTCATTGATTTATCTTGAGAGGATCAAAAGTTGTGGCTCAGACAAGCTAATACATAGTTTTAACTTTGACCTTGATTTGTGATTTTGACCTTGAACCTAGGGGGAAGACTACATAACTCTCCATCCAGTGATGACACACATTTAAGTTTCATTGATTTATCTTGAGGGGATCAAAAGTTATGGCCCAGACAAGCTAATACATAGTTTAAACTTTGTCCTTGATTTGTGACCTTGAAGCTAGGGGGGGGGTCCAAAGACTAATAACTCTCCATCCAGTGATGACGCAC
>NC_056512.1:40969183-40990580 GCF_014905685.2 Nematolebias whitei
CCATCCAGTGATGACGCACATTTAAGTTTTATTAAATTATCTTGAGAAGATCAAAACTTATGGCCCAGACAAGCGTATACATAGTTTTAACTGACCTTGATTTGTGACCTTGACCTTGGAGCTGGGATGATGAAAAGTTTTAAAGTTTGCGAACATACGGACGTCATATAAAATCTAAAGGTATGCATGTCGCCCGCTGCCATCATTCCAGAAATGTAGACGATTTGTAAACGTTTTGGTGAAACAAATAAACTCTTCTCTCACACGGTCAGTTAGCACTCAGACTATGGGTTGTGGATGACTCTCAGCTACTACCACATCAAAATTAATTTAAAAAAAAAGTTAAAATAACCAAAGTTGCCATTTTTGTGTAGGCTAGGGTTGCCTAGCTGTGTCGGCCATCTTAAATTGCTCTGACTACAAAAGTGAATCAGTTTTAGGCGACAACCCAGAAACTCACGTCAAATCAATAAAACCCGAGATATTTGGCTAACACTGCAGGCACGGATAAAGACATGATCACTCCTTCACCTGCGGGCAACAATTAATTCCTCTTTCAGGTTGTTCGACTCACTTCCTGCTTGCTGAGGGGGAACCCAGCAGCTAATGGAAACGTCTGTGAGCGGTGTAGAGGCGAGGAAATGGAATTTGTTCGTTTTGTTTCTGAAACATTTCCTCGTGTTTCTGAGCGTCTGTTGCTTCCAGCTGTTTGGAAAAACTGATCCCGGTTCAGTGTTTCTGTTGCACTTCTATTTCCTGGATCAGAAGGTCGGAGGATGATCCGTTCGCTCCGACTCCTTCAGATTCTGTGAGAAAAGTCATGCGAGTGTTTTTTTAGCGAAGGAGGGACGATGATGTTTTTGCTCATTACTGGACTGTTAGCAAAATATCTCGTGAATCGCTGGGCAGGTTTTCTTTTTTCACAACGTGATCATTTCTCAACATAAGATGATTTTAGTTTTAATTTCAGGCCTGAAAGGCAGCGGGTGATAGGCATTCCTTAAAGGAATTTGTTTTTTAATGTTGGTCAGGCATCACAACAACTTTTGTTGGCATGTACATGAACAAAGCTTGGGAGGTTCGGCTTTTTTTATTTTATTTTTTAGAACCAAAATAAATAAAAACTAGAGAAATTGCATTTCCTGCGATAATACTGTGTGAACGCTTAAAGAACTTGCTGAAATTAGCTAAAAAAAAAAACATTCTAAAATGTAGCTGAAATGGAAGAACAAGCCTAAATTGCAGAAAAAAGCAGAAAGAAAACATATTTGCTGAATTAACGTTAATTAAGCAGAAATTAACACAGAAATTATGAAATTAGCTAAAAAAAAAATGAAATTAGCAAAAATAGCTGAAAAGGCAGAAGGAAGCTTAAACTACCAGAAGGAAGAAGACAGAACTGAAATGAGCTAAAAAAAAAAAGTGGAATTGGCATCAAAAGCTAAAATTAGCATCAAAAGAGCTAATTACTAGCTGAAAGAGCAGAAAAAGCTGAAAGGAGCACAACAAGCAGAAATTACCACAAATAACTTGAATTTATCAGAAAACAGATGAAATTAGCTAAAAGGTAGCTGAAAAGGCAGAACAAACTTAAATTAGCAGAAGAAAGCAGAAAGAACATGTTTGCCTATTTAGGCTGAAAGAAGCAGAAATGAGCACAAAGTGGAAATTATCTGAAAAAAAATTTTAAATAAGCAGCAAAAAAAAAAAAAAAAACAGCTGTAGCTAAAAAACAAAAAAGGAAAGAAGTTTAAACTACCAGAAGGAAGTGGAGAGAGCACATTTTTGCTGCAATATGCTGAAAAAAGTTTAAATGAGTGTGAAAAATGTGAAATTAACCGAAAAGCTAAAATTACCATAAAAACAGCTAAACAGTAGCTGAAAAAGCTGAAACTTGCATAAATAAGCTGAAAGGAGCATAACAAGCTGAAATTAGCAGAAAGAAGTTAGAAGAAACACAGAATTGTTGTAGTTAGCAGAAATAATCTGAAAGGAGCACAAAACAGCTAAAAGTAGCTGAAAAAAGTTTGTTTGCAGAAAGAAGCTGAAGCAGAACAAAATGTGAAAGGAGCAGTAAAAGATTGTAAACGCATTTAATTTGAAGGATGGAAAATGATCTCAATTCATTTTCTATGAGAAAAAAATGTCAGAAAAGGCTAAATATTTCAAAAAGCTAAATCTGCACCAATACCAAAAGCAGGATTGTCCTGAGAAAGCCGAAAGTTTTGATTTAAGATTTGTTGAAATGGCACAAAAATTGTGGAACAAGAAAGATGCTGAAAACATAAGGACAAAAAATTGATCGCTATAGTGTTGATGCTTCATAAATGTTCACACAGCTGGCATTCCTTGAAGAAATGCTTATCACCCGCCGCCTTGCATCCCAAGGTTTCAAGCAGACATCTGGTTAGTCCTGTACACGGTTCACCCCAACACTTAATGCTAAAATAATTTAATAAGTTCAAGTAAAAATGTTTGTTTCAGCTTTGACTAAGTGAGAAAAGCCGTTTTTGATGTTTAACGTTTGCTGAAAGGTCTTTCTGATGTGCAGCGTTCAGCCGGCGCAGAAGCGCCAGGACGTGGCGTGTGACGGCTGTTAGGGGTGAGTCTACCTGCTGGAGTTGGGTCCTGGGCCCGTCCTCATACCTGGACACGGCTCGCCACCTCGTTAATTGAACCGGACAAGTCGCTGATTTTCAACAAAGCGGAGTAACTGCAGCACTTAGGAGCCACACGGCCCTGATTTTAAATTAAACGTTAAGTCGAGTCCGCCTCACTTACAGCTTTCACACACGTAATCCAGCTGCGACACACGCTTGTTTCTAATTGGAGCCGTAATTAAGAGTATTTATTGGCTGCTCAAGGTCAAGGTCATCAGCACGCCACTTCACACGCAGGGCTGAAGAAGAGGAAGCAACGTCCAGGGAAGCAGCAGACTTTTAGGGATGATAATGTAAAGTTTTGTTCCGTGAGTAACAACTAAGAGGATACTATAAAATTATAATGTGCATTAGTGTTGTGAACTTTATGCGGATGAAAAATTCAAAGATCACAGCAAGTTTGACCTATTCGTGTTTTTTTTATTCATGTACCGTAGTTTTCGCTGTATAAGTCACAGTGTTTTGCATAAATTAGCACGCCTGTGACTTATACAGCGAAGCATCGTATTTATGTTTTCCCCCATATTTATAACCCAATTTTTAACTGAGATCTGACTATTTCTTTCATTCCGACATGGAAAATATTGAACACTACCATTTTCAACCACTAGAGGGCCCTTGACTAATATGGCAAGCCAAATGTCTTATCAATAGAAAAAAGTGGCTATTAATGAGACACTTTGCTTGCCATACCAAGCCACGTTCGTCTCGCTCCGTAACTCCTGGAGCAAACTTCAAATCAGCTGAATTTCGCCTCGCCGCCCTGGCGAAATGCAGCTGATTTGATCATTAAAGTTGATTTATTAAGGAAAAGTTCAACTGAGACACACCTTTACTATAATGTCGAGTAAACAAATAATAGTTTTAAGTGGTTGTCTTGTTAATTTTTTGAAGAAATGCACAGCAAGTCCTCACTCTGCGCGCTCCCGCCGCCGCGAATCAGTTTTTGAAATGCAGCTGATTTGACCATCTAAGTGCATTTATTAAGAAAAAGTTAGACTGAAACACACCTTTGCTATAATTTCGAGCAAACAAATAATTGTTTTTACGTGTTAATCTTGTTAAATTCTTGTTAAAGTTCTCCTGTGCACGCTCCTGCAGCCGCCATTTGGCAGCCAATCGATTTTTGGCACAACATCCGGCCCACATTTCCGGGTTATCAGCGGTGACACATAATAGATGCAATGCATTTATGTTTTTTTTTTTCCACTTTATTAAACATATTTGGACCGATGAGACTTATACGACAGTGCGACGTTTACGGCGGCAAGTACGGTACGTGATATTTACCACCAAAACAACAGAGTTCTCCATAGTTTGAGCGGTGAACTGTCTCTAATTAAACTTTAAATCGTTGTTTGAAAGAACAAATGTTCAAATAACGAACCCACGACTCATCTGACAGATCAGTCCTCCAAAGCAGAGCACAGCTTCAACGTTGGCAGTTTTAAAAACAATGGGTGCTAAATCAACGTCTGTTCATGTCACATTGCATGACGTCACTCACAGATTCTTGTTGAGACAACTATTCTGAACCAGACGCTAAACAAAGCTGATAAAAGTTCAAGTTAGGGCTTGAGAAGAGAGTCTCATACTACTTTAAATCGTTTCGAGCAGTGTGGCCCGAGCGCCATTGCGGCCCTTGGAGTGATTTTGTGTGGTCCACAACTGCAATTAAAGAACAGTATAATTTTGACCCACAGGCTTAAGAGGTTGATGCAGACGTAGAACTTTAGATTTAATCGTGATACTTTTAAACATAATGTTTAGGTTTAACAGCAAAACGGATTAAAACCATCTTCTCAAAATGAGCGATATTAAGTACAATACAAATATTTGGCTATAATTAATCCCTTTATCCTACAACAAACCTTCACTGACTTCTACCAAAAAGTAGAATTTTGGATAATTCATAAACCTTGGCTAAATATAACAAGTGTTTTCAAAGAATATAATTTCAGTTGATTTAGTAATCGATGGGGAGAAATTGGACATTTAAAAAGAATATAAAGTGGTATCATCGACATACAAGTTGATGACTTTATCGGTGTCCCTTCAAACCTTCCACAAATCTGTTTTAGCGGCTGCCAGCTGGACGGGTTTTCAGAACTTACATGATCCTTTTGGGCCATCCATGGTCCAAATGGGTGTTTCAAGCTCCGCCCCCTTTTTTTTTAAATAACAGTTACTCATTTTAGGCTTTCCAAGCACAAGAAAACAAACAATCTAATAAATTAAATTCTTAAAATAAAAAAAGGTTAATGTTAATGAGGCTCCTAATGTTCTGGATCTACAATAATTCAAACTAAACTTTTAACCTTTCTCCAAAATATTGTTCAAGTTGTTGAGAGTTTCAAAATAGGTGGGGGGTCACGCTTTTAAAAAATGTTTCTTTTCTTAAATTCTGACCCACGAGTCCTTTCATCTGGACAGTTCTGGCCCACCTATGAAAAACGTTTAGACACCTCTACAGGGGTTCCCAACCCTGGTCCTTGAGGAACACCATCCTGCATGTTTTAGTTATTTCTCTGCTCCGACACACCTGATTTCAATAAATGGGTGATTTACAGGCTTCTGCAGAACATGAGTAAATGATTAAATCACTGAATCAGGTGTGTTGGAGCAGGGAAACAACTACAACATGCAGGATGGTGTTCCTCAAGGATCTGTTTTGGTAACCACTGGTTTAGAGGATTGAAGTGGTTCCTGTGACACCTCATCTTAGGCTTCACCCACAGCTCACCGCAAGTGCTCCTATGAGCAGATCGTGGTGGAAACCAAACCATGCCTGGGACGTGCGCTTCACGTGCATGTTTTTAGCCTTAGACTTATTAACTAGAGAGACGACCGGAAGCACGAAGTTGAAGCCAGACAGGGTGAGCACCTCCTTGCATCACAAATAACTCCGGATCCTTTCTGAGATTGAAAAACTTTGTTTGTGTCGGAGTCCAGTCCAACGACTTTTACTACGACAACATTTGTTAACAAACTCCAACGTGTTTAAAACTGGTTTATTTTATTATAGACGGAGCAAAAACGGCGGAACGGAGCCCTTGGATCAACTTTAGGTGCAAACGGCCACAGGCACATCTACAGTACTAGGACTCCATGTGTCTGTATCTGCAGCTCACTGACGCACGCACGAGTTAAAAGTACGATAAAGCTCGTCTGTTTGCAAACAAACGTGCGGCGTGTGCGTGCGTTCACGCGTGATAAGCAACATGCTCCTGGCCCCATCCGTTCAGGCCTCGGCGATGAGTGACACTCTGACTAACACACAGACAGATAAACGCTCACGCTGACAAACACGATAAGATCTCAGCCCACAGAAAACACACGACACGGCCTGACTGATGGACGTCTCCATGGAGACCCGACACGACACAGCGTCTCCCGCAGCGAGGGAGAGGGAGAAGTGGAAACGAACTGATTAGAAAACGGAGCAGAAACATTCCAGTGAGTCGGTGCGGATCGGATCGTCTCTCCTGCCCTCTGAACACACCCGCCACTCACACACCCCTCCATCAGGTCTCCTCCTTCAACTCTCCTCGCCTCCTTCTCCTCCTTGCAAGGCGTGTTTATTTTCGTATCTCACCTCCTCTGCTGATTTCTCCACCCTTCCTTCTCTGCGGGTTCTTCTCTCCACCCCTCTCTCTCTTTCTGTCTCTCCCACTCTTCCCACGCTGTGCGAAATGGAAGCTCTCGCAGAGACCTGGGGTTGCTATAGTAACCTGCCATAGTAACCACTCGCCATCATTGCGTCTCTCCCGTCACGTCAGCGGGGGCTCAGGGTGTCCGCGGCCATGAGCCGGGCGCCACAATCCACCGAACCCCCGCCGAGTCCCTGGATCCAATCGAGTTTTTTGGACGCAGAAAACTTTCACCAGGTTTTACCTCAAAATGGAGAAACGAGCAACAAAACACGTCCTGTTGACAGACAGGGGCCGCCGCAGGCGCACAGGTGGGAGGAAACCTGGCTGCAGAGTCTCCAAATGTGACGCTGAGGGTCTGAACTTTTCCTAGCATGATTAAATCCTTAATTTAGGACTCGTGCAGGCTGCGAGGTACGACAAGAACAAGAATATTTTTATTCTGCATTTAGAAATTTGAGCCTCCTTGCCTCACTGCTGCACTATCTAATGACAGCTATCATAAAGAAGAATATAATAAAACAAATTGTTTCCATCAATTTAGACCAAAGCATCAATGAGAAATAACAGTTGCTTTATATACAACCTTACACTCAGAGTTTGTGTTGAGGATGACTCTCAGCTACAACCACACCAAGTTTTAGGTCATTATCTGCATTACTGATGAGTTACGGACGTTTTTAAGGCCAGTTGGATGTGGCAGCATCACTGAATCAGTTTGACTCCAAAGCACCTTCGTGTCACACAGACTCTGAATGTATCGCAGCGTCTGTGGATTCAGAAAACTGCCACAGATGTACTGAAGATAAAACATCACAGTGATGGCACGTAGTTTCACTAACTGCCTCCTCTGCGGCTCCGAAGCCCCCCCCCCCCCCGGCACCACTGCCGGTGTGTTTCATGGGCCGCCTCTGGAGCCGCCATCTCCCAGTGACATCAGCTCGGCCCCCACTGCTGCCTCTGAAAACACAACAACCTCGGAGCGAATACAAAAAGGACATTTGATTACGTGTCGTCGTGTGCGACAGCGCGCCCACGCTTCTCTCCAGGCATCTCATTGTGATCTCTTCGAGTGCCGTGGAAACTGAACCTGTCTCTGTCGGGCTGAATCACACCAACCGAACAAAAATTACACAACAGCAGGAGGGGAATTAAAAAAAAAAAAACTGTTAAGCATCACACTTTTGGTCATCAGGGTTATGATTTCATGTTTACTGCTTCCATTCACTGTCTGTTTCTTCATCATCAATATTTACAGACAGAGCAGATAAATCTGTTGGTACCATTGCACAAGACTAAACAAAACAGCTGAAACTGACCAGAAAGCTCCAGTTTTGTCTCACCGGTTCCTAAAACTTCTCCCAGAACCTACCTGTCTTCTCAACGGGCATTTTAGAGAACTCCTATTTGATGATTTTGGTTTTCCACCAACAGTGCAACACAATCATGGAGTCCATCGTGGTTTAGAAACATGCTGTGATCAGAAAGTGAAAACTTGATCTCAAAGTTCAGCTTGAACGTTTCCTTGACTCTTTTTTTTTTTTTTTGTACAGTCTGAATTATTTGTCTAATCAACCTGGGGTCGCATTTCCTCTTGCGTCCACATCCTGGAAGGTTGGCTACAGACATATTAACCTTACTTTTTAGTAATTTTGGCAGTTGTGGTCAGCAGAACATGAAGTTGCTTGGAGATGGAGCCTTTACCTTTAACATCTATACCCTTCTTTCTGTGCTCCTCAGACAGCTCTCACCTGTTCTCTGCTCCATGTTCAGTGTGGCGTACACAATGATACCAAACTACCTTTTAAATCGGCTGAATGGTTGACGGAAAGCTTGAAGATACCTGTGATAAACACAATAATCATAAGACAACCATACCAAGACCATCTCCTTCAAAGGATCAAAACAAACTCATACAAACAGGTTCCTTTTGAAAAGTGGGTTGCCACATCAAAATCCAAAATGGCTCCACCATACACGTCCGTCCAGATTGTGAGCTGCATAACTTGAAAAATAGGTGAGATACCAACTTCCATTTTGGTGTGTGGTTGCATCTGGGCATAAAAAAAGTTCACCATCAAAAATTGCGTTGTCGTGTCAAAATCCAAGATGGCTGCCGCCATATATGCATGTAAACTTTACGAGCTGAATAACACTAACTCCAGATGTGCCAACTTCCACTTTGGTGTGTGGCTGCATCTAGGTTTAAAAAAACGTCAGTCAAGCTTACCAGTTGCCATGGTAAACTGGTCACCCCATTTACGTATTTGAGGAAATTGTCTTCTCTAGGTTTTAGATTCAAGGATTCAAGGTTCTTTATTGTCATTCACATCACATGTAGTACATGAGGTGGAATGAAACTATGCACACAGGGTCCCAGTTACATCCCACAAAAATACAAATCCTAAAGAAAAACCGTAATAAGATCCAAGACATGAACCAAGAAATACGCCAAACTAAGAATACACTAAGCACCAATAGTACAAAACAACGCGCCAAACAACAGCAGCACGAACACTGATTCACAGTGTAGTATCCTTAAACGACTGGATCAAAAACAAGCAACGTACCGACTTCCATTTGGGTGTGTGGCTGCATCTATGCGTACAAAAGGTCACTATCAAAAATAGTGTTGCCATATCAAAATCCAAGATGGCCACCACCAATGTGTAAACTGACCACCCTGATTGTTTGAGGAAATTATGCTTTCTAGTTTTCTTATTGTTTGAAAGTATAGTTTCCTCAATGATTGGGGCGCCATAGATTAATCTATGGTGGCCAAGGGCACCATTGGGCACTCCCTGGCTCCGCCACTGTTCCTGGTGGTGGATAAAATTTCTCTGGCCACTCACCAGGATCTGACACTCTGCACCACCTCGAACAAAGAAAAATTAATTTAAAAAAAACTGTCCTTCTCCACAGTGCAACTCCTACTCACTTGACTATATTGAAAAAAAACATTAAGGTTTACTTGCATTTCCTGTCCCAGAAAAACACTCATCTTGAAAAATAAAAACGTGCACTTTTCAAATCCCTAAGCTAGGGCTTCCATTTTCATACAGCTTACTTATAGTGTGAGCATGATCCCACCGCGACTAGTACAACCGGCTAAATGCAACAAGTTGGAGCCGAGCCAGGAATGCTTCGGATCCTGGAATGAGAATAAACAATCCTTGGTATCTGTTTGGTTCTTGTGAGAAATTATTTCTTATCCTAAGAGTCATCAAACATACCTCAAAGTAAATTTGCCACGTTGACTAATATTAAAGCCACTCATTACAACGTTAAAATATAAAGAAACAAACATACTGGTTAATATGTCCATATATCAAAAAAGTGGTGAATGGCCGCCAGCTGTCATGTGCATCTGTTTACCTACAGAAACAGCCGAAGAGAATAAAAATAGGTCAGCGTCTGCAGAGGAGCGATTTAGGATTTTTTTTAAAAACTGACAGTTTGGTGTATTTGTACATTTTAATGCTCAGGTTTGTTGAATAATGTATCTTGATAAGTGTTTTGTTTACAATGAGTGCATACCTGCAATTCAGAATTGTATGTCAATAAATGTGGAAAACTACTGCACCATTTGATATATTTCAGGATAACATTTTTTGTATTTAGTTTTATACTTTATGAGTACTTTTAAAAATAATAGACACCCCACCCCCCCTGCAAGTTTCAAGTTGGGTCAGTCCAACTCGCTACAGCATTTGGCTGTGGAGCTGTAAAAGAAAACTAAAGTTTAAGTGTTAAAATCTTTTTCTAACTGACTCAAACACCAAAGTTTATGTTCAATAGTCCAGGTAAAAATCCAACAATGTTCAGTCGGGTCATCTGGACGGTTTCTTTTTCTTTGTTTTTTTTTTTTTTTTGCCGAGACGTTTCATCCTTCATCCTAAGGACTTCTTTAATCTGAGGAGCCACCAAACAAACCGAGTCCCACAAACGGCGCACTCCCATAGTGGAAAGAAACAGTTTGCAGGTGGTAAACAGCTCAAACAGATTAGAGTTATATCCCACTAATTAAGAGTGTGCGATGAGTTTGTAAAGAAAGGAAAACTAGACGAAAAGTCTTTCCTTTGAAAGGCGCTGTGTCGTATCCGTAACCCGTCGTACTGATTCAGTCTTTCTTCCCTATTTTATGACGTATTCAGGCGCCCAGGAGTGACACATTTTGGTTTACTTGCAGTTTCCTTGGGGTAAAAAGAAACCACACCACAGGAAAAAGCTACAAGTTAACAAACTTATGAATGAATTCATTCCACAATTTTGTTCCACCTCATGTACCACATGTGACGTGAATGACAATAAAGATACTTGAACTTGAAATTCAAACCACTAACTTAGTTTGAAACATGACTAGAATGTAAGGGTTGTTTCTTCAAAGGGATCGACTATTGTTGCACATCTTTATAAAACAATTTCTTTTCAGTTTTTTGTTTAATCGATCACAACTTTAATTGTGAATCTACACGCCTTTGACAGTTGCGTTTAAGTGAGTCACTTTTCACCAGAATCGTTTCGACGAGCTGGAACAGATTTACAGTTTTGGCGTCTGTGAGCTGCCATCATCGGCATCAATATTCCACGGCTGCTGTGCCTCCAGCGCCGTCAGACTGCGAGACAGACCACCGATAGACCCCAACCTTACTCCGCAATGCTGCACTGAGCTCTTATGCCATCACTGACCCGAATCCAGCTCCCTGAAGACTCGGTTCTAAGACGCAGCCAAGCCAGCCGGAGCTGCCGTGCTGGTCGCCGAGGCCTGACCGCCTTCATTACCCAGTCACATTTACTAATCCAGACCAAGATAATATAGCTTCTTCTTTTTGCCAAACTCATTATCACACAGCAGGGCTGACTGCGCTCCCTCTGGCTTCTCGTCGCCTGCTGCTCAAAGGCAAAGGCAGACGACCACGCTTTTTCCTGTTTGTCTTTTAGCAAAATATTTCAAGAACCACTGGATGGATTTTGAGTAAATTTACAGAAAATATTCATTGGGAGTGCGTCTACAGTGGATTACCTTTCGGAGCCAATTCAATTTAAGATGGCTGCCACAGCCAGCTGACTTCATAAAACACAAAAATGGCTATAATTCAATCAGATTTACAGATATTGATCTAAACTTTGGTGTGGTGGTAGCTGAAACTGATACTCAACACATTTTTTGATCTCAAACAGATTGCAAAACGCCTCCCCAGTGACACTCAAGCTCCTCCTGGGGGACCCCAAGGTGTTCCCAGTCTAATATACATGTATAATCCCTATAGATGTGCCGAGAAAAGTTCTAAAGAGAGCCGTCACGAAGGAATCCTAATCAGATGAATCACCTCAACTGACTCCTTTCTATGCAGAGGAGCAGCAGCTCTACTCCGAGCTCCCCCCGGATGACAGAGCTCCTCATCCTATCTCTAAGGGTGAGGCCAGCCACCCTTCGAAGGAAACTCATTTTAGCAGCTTGTATCTGGGATCTGGTTCTTTCGGTTGTGATCCAAACCTCATGACCACAGATGAGGGTCGAAACATAGACAGACTAGTAAATCTGGAGCTTTGCCATTTAAATGAACTCTTTCTTCACCACGACTTGACTGAAGCAACACCCTCATTACTGAGGACAAGGCCCCGATCTGTTAATTCATCTTACGCTCCATCCTACCATCACTCATGAGCAAGACACCCAGGTACTTGAACTCCTCCATCTGAGGCAAAGACTCCCCCAACCCAGAAGGGGTATTCCACCCATTTCCAATTGAGAACCATGGCCTCGGACTTGGTGGAGATGACTCTGATCCTAGCTGCTTCACACTCGGTTGTGAACCACCCCAGAGCACGCTGAAAGTCGTGGACTGAAGAACCACATGGTCCAAATAAAGTCGAGGTTCCCAAACCAGACCCCCGTCCTCTCCACGACTGCGCCTTGAGATTCTGTCCATGAACACCACAACCAGTATCGGGGACCAGGGACAGCCCTGGCCAAGTCCACCCGGCACCGAGAACGAGTTCGACTTTGTGCCAAGAAGGCAGTTGCACATATTTGTATAAAATTTTGACTAACTGGTTCCAGTCAACTCTGGCTGTCCCTTAGGACAATTTTAATGAATAACTATCAGGAAATAATTACTCGATGAACATCTCAACTGGTTAACTTTTGGAGTCGGTCCCATTCAAGATGGCCTTCAGGCCTAATTGACATTAACCAACACAAAAATTACACTAAATCAATAGATCTGACAGACAGAGCTGAAATCTGATGGTGCAGTAGCTGACAGTCAAACCCATAATCTGAGCATGACATTTTATAATATCACAATGGATTGAGAATAGATCAAAATATCTGCAACAAAAGATGATTTTTAAAAAAAAATTTACTTTGGTCTGAAAAATAGTGGGTGATATGCATTCCTTTAAGGATTATGAAGCTTTTAATTTAAAACAGCAGGAAACAAGCTGCATCCTGTCAGATTTAGTCTCTGGAGACACAGCAGCCACTTCTTGACTCATTTTTCAGACGTCCCTCTCCACTTCAGGTCATGATGGGAACACGTTCCTCAGGGGAAATCTCACCATTTCTAATGATGTCAGTTCAGTGGATTATAGCGTTCATTTTGATGCCATTAACCATTCCCATTCCTCCTACGATTATTCAATAATTAATGCCAGGACGGTCATCATGATCCCCAGAGGGCCAACACCCAGGCTGGGGCGGGAGGCTCAGTCAAACCAATCATGGCTAATTATACCCACCCCTCCATCATGGGCGGCGTAGCATTTCTTCTGCTGACGGGTCAGTGCTCATGCTCTCCCTGCCTCCTGGTTACTGCCACTTAAACTGAGACGCTTCGTGCAAAACGGCCAGATCTCGAAAACCAATGTCCAGTTTCAAGACATGGCGACCGGCGGGGACGTGTCTCAGAAAGGGGGATGCATTATTAAAGACATAGTGTGGTGAATTTAGGAGCGATGTCCTGTCGAATAGCCATTAATAGTTTGTACCTCAGAAGACGTGACATCAGTCAAAGGCCACATTCATGCAGCAGGTCTTAATGCTCAATTCTGATAAATGTGACCTCCATCAGGCTCCAGCAGGAACCGTAACCAGTTCTGATGCGACCCACAGAAGGAAAACGTCACGTCACACGCTGTGTTTACGAAGAGAAATATGGATGCTACATGTGTTAGCATGTGTGTATCGATTGTGAAGTTGTGCAGTCGGAACCAACTAAATGAATATCTGACGGCTTTGTTTATTGTTTATTCTGACATGTTTAGTTTGTTGTGTTCGAATGACGTCCTTGTTACTAACCGCCTGTTTGTGTGCTGAACACAGATTGTGTTTATGTCAATGGTGATCGTTAGAGCCTGATCGAAATATCGTAGGACCGATATTTTAAGCCGTTATAGGCATTTGGGGGTGTTTCGATGATAATTGTCCCATTTTGCACTGACATACGCTGGACACAAGCCGTGTCCAAACTGTACATTGCATCCAGCAGAGGGCGCATGCGGACTACGTTTCAAGTCATGGCTGTTCACATTAACTTTCACTTTCAGCACAGCTGAAGCCGCGAGCAATACCGTGTAGCGTATTTTACGGAACAGAGCATAGTAAGTTTATTTGAACTGATCTGTAAAATAAATTAACAATAATAAATTCTCTTCAATCCTCCAACCTGCTTGTCATTAGCTATGCGCCTCACAAGCTAATGTTTAGATAGCCTAGCATAGGCTATTGCCTTAGTTGTAAAACTTTGTTCATAACAAAAAATCTAACGTAGAGGAAAATATATATTAGTGTTCGTAACATTATCTTTGTCGTCCTCAATGAAGTGCATTGTTTGTCTGAAATCTTTACTTATCTGAAAAAAAAACCCGCTGTTGTTGTCAATACTAATTAGACCTTCACCATACGTGACTGACTAACAGGAAAAGGTGTTTCTTTGTTTAATTTATATTTTTACAACACACTTGACAACTTTATGGTGAATCGTGGAGGACAGAAAATGTGAACGCACTTTAGAAAGTCTGTTTTTATTACCAGTGCACAACTTGTAAACCTACTGTGGGACTAATTAAAGCGTGGATCTGATTAGCTTAGCTTCATGGTCGCTAACAGCTGCGCTAAATAAACAAGTTCCACTCCTCTTGCTGTTTTCTTAGATTCTTGGGGGTAAACAAAGTTAAAAAAAATTCAGCCATTGCAGTAGTCCCATGTTTGTCGTAGGTGATCCGTACCCTGAAGCCCCGCGAGTAGCGAAAAAACGCGAAGTAGAGATAATAGTATAAGTAGTAAGTAGTTTATTTTAGTATTTATATATGTATGTATGTATATATTAAGGCGTTTAAAACCCTTCCCACACTCTTGCAATATTTTAAACTCTGTTTCTAAACTTTAAACGCTCTAAAAAAGCACAGAATGTCGTAATTTTAGCTCTTTGCCTCCTGTCAGCCACCTGTGAGCGGTCTCGGCCACGCCCACTTCTCCACTCTGCACAGAGAACAGCCGATCAGCTGCAGGAGGAAGCTTATGTGGGCTGCACAGAGGTGCTAAATAATTTATTTTAAATAAAAATTTCATGCCGATCGTCTGGCTCATCCATCAGTCAGCCATTATGTGTAGTGTCTTATTTTGAAAAACTGCAATAGAGCGAGTCCGCGATAAACGAACCACAAAGTAGCGATAGACTACTATATTGTATATTGGTTATTGGCATTAGCCTTCCCCTCCCAATATTGGCGATAGCCAAAATTTCCATATTGATCGAGGTCCAGTGATCGTTACGGCCTTTGCTCGGTGACGTAGCCCAGTAACACGGACATGTTCCGTTGGGATGGCGTCACGCAAAAGTGATGAGGTTTATTATTTTATGACGAGCTTTTGTAAACGTGCTTTTTAACCCCTCAACAGCCCCCTGTGAGGCTGGCGGGTAACGTGTTAAATGATCGTCTCGACTCAGAGTTGATCTGATGTGATTTATGTTTCTGCACAGTTTAGTTTAACCTGCCGGCCTGAATGAGGTCCGAATATTTACGGTAATTTATTTGAAGTGGTGCAGCCTCACGACATTTTACAGTAATTTATTTTAGGCGGCACCAATTCCCCCGCACGACCAGTTATTTTTCTCAAGCGTTGCATCTTTTCTGTAACATTCGGTTCCTTCGTTTCAGGAGGCGCAGCTTTTCTAAGGTTTACGGTAATTCCTATGTGTTTTTTTTTTTTTGTTGTTTTTTTATTGTCGTTGGTTTATTTGTCTTTGCAGAGAGAAGCTGTCAGCCGTCAGAGAGGTACCGACCAGGAAATACAATTGAATGAAAAACAGTCAAGTAAAAGATTTGAAAATATATATTCTGAACATTTGCTGAATAAAATTTTCTTTAGAACTCAGATTTATTTGAAAACCACTGATGGAGAAATAATACTAGCTAACGTCGCATTCTTTCACACTGGTTTGTTGTTTTTGAAGCCTTAAAAGTTTAAATTATGAATCGAGCCCTTGTTTAGTTAGCTACTAACCTCGCCTGGATCAGGACCTCTGCCTCTTCATCCTTCATAGCTGATGTTTCGGCTCATAAGACACTAACTATTGGTAAGCATTTGACCCAAGATTGCTTCGCCGTATTACACAGTCTGCCTGAGGTTGTTCCCGCAGTTTTCAGCCTGTCTTGCCCGATCTGTGACTCTCGTCACCCTGCGCACATCAGCAAGTCGTGCAGCCATCAATCACTGACACTCTCCCCATATGAAGAGATCAGCCACCAGCTTGGCCTGATTACAGCGGTTCAAGTGTCATCTATTATCTCCCGCTTCCTCCTGCTCGGCTGTTTTTATGCACCAAGCGCTGAGGCCGCATGCATGCACGGGCGCGCACGGATTTAGAGCAACAGTTATGCACGTCGCATTCTAATGCAGCAGCATAAATGTCCCTCAGAATTATTGCGGTCCTTTGTCCTTTCACTGTAAGGGGACACGGAAAGGCAAGCTGCACCCCCCCCCCCCACCCCCCCAGCTGAAACCGTTGCATCTTTATTAGAGAGAGACGCAAATCCCTGACATTGAGCAGCGGGGGCTCATTGATATGCTGGCCACCTCTCGTGACCTTTCTCACCTCGTCGCTTGTTTTGAAACTTTTCCATCATCTCAAGCAGAGGCGATCTTTAGCCTCTTTCCAGGGGGGGCTCAAGCCCCCCTGAAATGTTAAGACACTATTAGGAATTTGTGAGGAAACTCCTCAATCCTTAAATTCACGAAAATATTGAATAAATTTGGAATAAATTATACGTATACACGGGTCAGTAAAATCTAAGATTTTTTTTTTTGCACGAATCGGATCTTCTACTCCACCTGTCAATCAATCAGCAATCACAATTTGACCCCAAGTGAAACGCCCCTTACCTGCAGGAGAGAGATTTCATGAATAATCATCAGTAAAAAAAAAAAACAGTTAAACGTTGTCATTGGAGAACATGTAATTCCGACAGCGTTACCCTGAGCGTTTAGAGCACATGTGTCAATCTCAAGGCCCAGGGGCCAAATGTGGCCCTCATTGACATCTTATCTGGCCCCCAAAATGTTATTTTAAATGTAAAATACTTTTATCACAATTTTTTTTCAGTAATCATTGATTATGATGTCAGAAGTGCAACAGAGAACGTCAAATGAGACCAATCAAACTCTTATTGAGGAACGTGCAACCAAGAAAAGATGTTGGGTATCTAACGTGAGTTAATGTAGATTCTGAAACAAAAGGTTTTAATTTTGGCCCCCGTTTGTAAGTGGGTTTGACACCCCTGGTTTAGAGGGTGGACTACACTTTACTACGTTTCAAAAACCTAAACAGAGTCTGGAAAAATGTAAAAGACGATAAAGCCCTGCGGCTGACCTCATGAGCAGCTGAATACAGAAGTTATAAACAGGAAGTACCACATGTTCATCTGTACGAAGGTAACTGCAAATAAATCATCTGTCATAATTACATTTTATGGTACGCGTTAATGGTTAATGTGAAGCTTAAGGCTAGTTGTGTTTTCAATGTAGATATACAGTATGTTGTAACTTCTGGTTGCATAAGTTTAGTCTTTGTTTCTTATGATCAGTTAACTCTAGACTGATCTTGTACTAAGCGTTTGTTAGGTTGTGTAATTTAAAGCAGAGCACTGCATCGTTAGCATCATAGCTAGCGCGTGTGCATTGCGTGCTGCTAGCTTAGCGCTACCTTTTGTTGTGCCGTGCTCTCTAAAATAGTGATCGCATAGTGTTTACTTTTGCAAGTAAACATAGATATTTAACAACCCATTAAAATACACCAGATTACAGGAAATAAAATCTACTTTCTTCAAAATTTTTGGGGGAGGACCCCCAGACCCCTCAATGCTTCTGATGCCATTGGACACTGTGTTGTTCAAGCCCAGAGCTACTGTCAGCACTGGGGGCCAGGTGCCCCTAAAGGTCAAATTCTAGAATCGCCCCTGATCTCAAGAAATAAAAAAAAGCTCCAAATTCCCACTGATTTTGCGTTCTCTGAAAGTCGCACCCGCCTTGGAGGACAGGTGTGCAGGTGTAATTTACCGTGTCCCTTTTAACCCGCTCGCTTGTTCTTCACGGAGCGAGCGTCGGAAATTAAAGCGCAGCCCGCTCGAACCCTCCGACGACTGAAGTCGCTCAGCTGGGGCTTAATTTGCGACACAGGAAGGATCCTGTGTGACATGTATGACTGTGTGTCTGAATTACCAGCTGACAGTTAGAATTAGAGAGTTGGCAGCGAGCTATCTTTAATCTGCGTTTGAAACGTTCTTCCTTTGTTCCCTCGCCTTCTGCTGCCGCATTAATTGTTAAAGATGTGGAACTGCTCTAGATTTAATGAAGCGCAAACATGTTGGAATTTAGAAAAACTACCACGAGTTCTGTACGTTTCTTTACTTTGCCCTTTTTTAAAGAGACAGTCTGATCATTTCTCGAGTGTTGTGTCTAACATCTGGTTCGTGAGCAGCTGTGACATCAGTTACTGAGCACAGAGGATGAGGAAAAGTGCAAAAGTCTTCGTCATCAACTTTTCAGGCTTAAAAGACAACTCTTACTTAAAGAATGTAAATATGTGCGCTTCAGCATGTAACGGTTTAGTTTGGTGGCGTTTTCTAAACCCGACATCCGTGTAGTTGCCGCTTGATTTGTTGTGGATTTCCACGGTGGAAAATCGGTTTAATCCAGTTTTTGTCGTCCTCTTGTGAACATTTCTTGCTGTCGTTTGAAAGAGGAAACCTCAAACCAGATTTGGATCTGAATTTCCCAGCTGGGGCTTGAAAATACTTGTGAGCAGAGAAATTAGCAAAAAAAAAAAAAAGACTTTTCTGCTCAAAATCACTGTTTCTGCTCAGAACAGTGGATTATAATTTGGACTTTCTTTTCAGGGGAACCATAGATAAAATATTTATTAATTATATTTTGACAAAATGCAATTAATGCACATTTTTCCACCAACACACTGCCTGTAGCCCATCGCAGCGTTTTGCACCAGTTTGATGTGACGGGTCACCAACGGGCAGGCTGGTCGGGACCCAGACAGATCAAGTCTCATCTGGATCAAGACTGCGCTTATTTAAAAATAAGTAAATGTAAGTTCAGTGTTTCCACTAGTTTACTTGCCTTGGCAGGTGGCTCAACAGAGGGGGGGGGGGGGGGAGACACGTTTGTGTTGAACGCTGTTTGTACCAACATTTTTCCAGCGGTGATTGACAGCTCAGCGTGGGGGAAGCGGAGCGTTACGTATGGAGCTTTTTAGCTAGCACGTCTGTATCGCATGCCACTAGCTTAGCGCTACATCAGTGCTGACAGTTGTTGAGCGGTGGGATGGGTAGGTAGCTCAGTGTGAGGGAAGCGGAGTGTAGCTTTTTAGCTAGCGCATCTGTATTGCGCGCCGCGAGCTTAGCGCTACGTCAGTGCCGGCAGTTGTCGAGCAGGTAAGGGGGCCTCAGCATATCTAGCTTTTTAGCTAGCGCTTACAGTGGGGAGAACGAGTATTTGATACACTGTTGATTTTTCAGGTTTTCCCACTTGCAAAGCTTGTAGATGACTGTAATTTTTATCATAGGTACTCTTCAACTGTGAGTGATGGAATCTAAAACAAAAATCCAGAAAAATACAATGTATGATTTTTAAATAATTAATTTCCATTTTATTGTGTGAAATAAGTATTTGATACACCAGAAAAATGAAACTTAATATTTGGTACAGAAACCTTTGTTTGCAATTACAGAGATCAGACGTTTCCTGTAGTTCTTGACCAGGTTTGCACACACTGCAGCGGGGATTTTGGCCCACTCCTCCATCCAGATCTCCTCCAGAGCCTTCAGGTTTCGGGGCTGTCGCTGGGCCACACGGACTTTAAGCTCCCTCCAAAGATTTTCTATGGGATTCAGGTCTGGAGACTGGCTAGGCCACTCCAGGACCTTAAGATGTTTCCTACGGAGCCACTCTTTAGTTGCCCTGGCTGTGTGTTTTGGGTCGTTATCATGCTGGAAGACCCAGCCACGACCCATCTTCAGTGCTCTTACTGAGGGAAGGAGGTTGTTGGCCAAAATCTCACGATACATGGCCACATCCATCCTTCCCACAATATGGTGCAGTCGTCCTGTCCCCTTTGCAGAAAAGCATCCCCAAAGAATGATGTTTCCACCGCCATGCTTCACGGTTGGGATGGTGTTCTTGGGGTTGTACTCATCATTCTTCTTCCTCCAAACATGACGAGTGGAGTTTAAACCAAAAAGTTCTATTTTTGTCTCATCAGACCACATGACCTTCTCCCATTCCTCCTCTGGATCATTCAGATGGTCATTTGCAAACTTCAGACGGGCTTTGACATGCGTTGGCTTGAGGAAGGGCACCTTGCGTGCACTGCAGGATTTTTTTTTTTTTTCCTTCTTCTTTTTGTGAGCTCAGTTTAAATGTAGAAACATTGTGAAGTGTTTCAATGAACTTATCATCATCGCTCAATTTTATTTTATTTTTTTTAAAGAAAGAGAAGAAAGAAGAATAAATAAATAATAAAAAAGAAGAAGATAAGACAAGAGACCACCATGACAAAACAACATGCACAGCACAATGCCACCCACAATATCACCATGAAACATTCGACATCGCACAAGGAATCATCTAGCTTCCACCACTACCCAACCTAGCGTGCATCTGTCAAAGCACCTGAATCCAAACACCCGCGCAAGCACGCCCACCACCACCAGATTTCTCCAAAAGAATGCCCAATAGTGGACGCGGGGGCCCACAGACCCGCCCCCCCAGGACACAATGGCAACATAGGGAGGACCGGAGCCACAGACACACAGCGGCCCACAGGCCTGGAGCCCCAAGAGTCTCCCAACAGGGAGAACCGCACCCCCCCCCCCCCCCAGACGGGCAGAGGCAAAAACCGGGCGACCCCAGCCACCACAATGCAGAGCCTCCAGGAAGCTGCAACGACGAGCCCACAGGCCCGGCCAGCGACCCATGCCCCCCCCAAGTAGATCCGGCCATGGACACCGAGCCCCAAGGCCATACCACCCCCTAGCAGAGCCCCGACAGAGCCAGGGCACCCAGGCCCCGCCAGGCAGCAACCAGGGCGGACCGACGTGCACCCCACCACCCAGCCCAGACACCGAGAGCCACCAATGCACCGGTGGCAAGGGAGTCCCCCGCCAAAGGGGGGCACGACCGGGGGGAGTGGGCCCCACACCAAACGTGGGGCCCAAATTGATCCAAGAGAGGGGGGACCACCAAAAACCCAACCCGAGCAACCAACAGGCACACACAGATAGCCCGACAGAATCTCTGTCGGGCCGACCGCATGCACCATCTACCTGACAGCGACCACAGGCCGGCCCCAGCCCAAGGGGCAGAGCAGCAGGGAGCCGCAGCCGAGGAGGGCCGGCTCTCACATCAAGAGCTCCGCACCATAGGCCCGGAGACGCCCCAGCACGCCACCCATGCACCCCCCCACACACACAGCACCCCCACTGCAAATGCCACACAGGAAGACCAGCCAGTGCCCGGATGAGGCGAAGCCACGCCCCCAACCGCCGCCCTACACCACCAATGACCACACG
>NC_056512.1:41000580-41022270 GCF_014905685.2 Nematolebias whitei
CCCCCCCCTCCCCTGTTTGTGTCTGTGTACTGCAGCAGGCTGTGTGGTGTGGAGTGTAACCTCCTCCTCCTCCCTGGCTGCTCCTTCAGCAGCTGATCGAGTGGACACCACAGGCCCATAATGAATAAAGATGGAGCCTCAGAGAGGATTAATGCGCCTCGTATGAAGACGAAAACCTACAGCTTCCTCTTTAAAGGGAGAGTCTGACCATTTCTGAAGTGCTGTTCGGTCAAATAGTTGTCATCATGACATCAGAGGTAGAGGAGGAGGAGTATGAACAACACGGCAGATCTTCATCCAGGTTAGACGTTCCAAACGAGCGCCAGATTTTATTATTTTTCACGCTTAAAATAAACTTTTTGTTACATAAACTGCACTTTTGGATGAGTTTTTTTTTTTTTTTTTTTTAATGAAATCTCTACACTGACGTCGATGTGCTCAGTAGGATGCGTTAAGGTACAGCACAATGTTAAAAAGTCACAAATCATTTTTTCACCCAAAGATTTAAACGCCCTTAAAAACGAGATCATAGAATCGGGACACTTTTTTTTTTTTTTATTCACCCCCTTCAAGACCAAACCTGTTGATTGGTTGCCGAGGGGGAAACTTTTATAATCATTAAAAAACATTTTGTTGTACGTTTTATCTGACAAATAACCCCATCAGTTGTCTACGAGACAAACAACGCCCGTCTCTCTTTTCATAGTAAGAGTTTTGAAAGAAAGCTACCAGAATTAGCACATTAGCGAGCGATGTACACAAAACCTGACGACTTAGAACCTAACACTGGTTTGCACGAGCACACGTAAATCCTTATGGATTGTCTGGGATTTATACAGATTTGTCTCCCTCTTTCACGACTGTGGACGTACAGAGAAAGTCTTACGGATTTTCCCGAAAATCCTGCTTCAGATTTGTTTCACGTCCAACTAGGGATGCACGATAAAATCGGCATGATATCAATATCGACGATATTAGCGATAAAGTTAAATATCGGACATCGGCCATTCCATCAAAATAACAGATATGAAAATCGCTGTTTTAAGTTAATTTTTAATTTAAGAAAACTGTCAAGTATATCTATTAATGTACTGGTACTTATGCGCTTTTCACTTGTCGCTCGTGAACTGGTTAGATTTGTAAAAATTTACAAATTTGCACTGTTAGAGTTACAGAGAGTAAATGTCATGAATAAATTTGACATTAAACACAATCCAAGTTAAAGTGTTGCATCATTTTCAACCCCCTTTTGGCCATCTGCATTTGGTAACGAGCCAAATTGACAAAGACTTGCAGAATAATGTAGTATTTTAATTCCACAGCAGAGAACGCTGTGTAGTCGTAAGTAGGTCTAGGGAAAAAAATATCGGTATTGGTATCGGTTATCAGGCAAATAAGTTTTAACATATCGGACATCGGCCAAAAATCTAATATTGTGCATCCCTATGTCAAATAGTTGCGTAAACAAAGAACCGGATGCGTGATTCTAGATTTACCCCTGAATCCCGGGTCGTACCGCAACCACCGGATTTTTGTCCAGACACGAACTAACGCAGACGTTATTTCTACCTCCGATGTTTTCAACAGAGCGTGTGGTGAGAAAGAACCCCTGAGAAGAGAAGGAAGTACGGCGGAAAGAAAAATGAATATATTGGGATAATCGTGCACACTTGTGCACACTGTACGGTTTGCGTCCGCGATCTCAAAGTGGCAGCTTCCAGGGTTTATGCTGTTAAAGAACATTTCGACGTTATATGTATGTTGTTTTAAATAAAGATTGTCGTGTGAGAGTACCAAGAGTTTTTTGTGATTTTACGGACACGGGTAGACATCCACAGGTTGACGTGTATGGACACGGTTTATATCAACGCTTCCATCATGAGCGATAATGTAAATACTGCCAACTAACAGACACCACCAGACTGGGCTCTGGTTCGCGCTGATGTTGAAACCGCAGACGACGAGCGGAACAATCGGGCTGTCACGACGAGCGCGTCGGGACTGAACGCTCCTGTGTCTTCTCATTCATTCATCTTCTGCTTCTCCATATAGGCACACGTGCAGCTCCTCCTGGGGGATCCGAGATGGTCCCAGGACAGAAAGGTTATAAAATCCCTCGTGTTCTGGGTCTGCCATCTCCTCCCAGTGGGACGTGCCTGGGAACCTCCTCCTAAACCACCTCTGCTGGCTCCTTTTGATGAGGAGGAGCAGCGGCTCTACTAACGTTGGAGCTCCTCCCCTTCTCTGGAAGGCTGAGGGATCCACGCTCACAGGTAAGAACTGGAACCAGACGGACACCTTCGCCTTTTTTACTGCACAGAAAACCCAGAGGCTAACGGAAAAACATTAATGAAACTTTTTGGAGCGCGACAAAGACCACCTACTGAGTCGACCGCCTCCACCACTGAAGCCAGCATCGAAGACAGGCAGGAGTCCAGCTGATCCACCCGGCTGGCCCCCCATGACATGACAACAAATCCAGTTTTTGGTGCTGACCCGCCTCCTGCTCTTTGTCATCCCTGCACGAGCAGCCCGGACCCACAAACATCACATCCTGCCTGCGTGTGGCGAGGTTAATAAGATCGTCCGTCCCGCCGTTCAGCTCTTCTTCTGCCAGGACATAAACCAAACTCTGGCCCCGGCCCGATAAACCCCCCATCATGCCGAGCGGCACTTCTGCCACCGGGCTGGATAATCTTTATCTCGGGCCATCGGCTCCCTCCATTGACCCATAAACCGGTTCACTGCCTTCCTCACGGCAGAAAACGAGACGGACAATCAGAAAAACGCCACCCAGTCATTAGCATTTTAATTTCAGGCCAGGGTTCGTCCGACCCGAAGCACTTTACAGTAAAGAGCTGTCAGACGGGACGAAGCTTCGTTGTAGATTATTTCTTTAATCAGACATTTACTGCAGATGTCTTTAATATTCGAGGCATGGAACAGAAAATACCTTTAGGTTTTAGTGTCTGATCAACTTTAGACACGATTCTTCCAGTTTTGTTTCTTAATAAACACAAGTTTTATATTTTGGTGTCATTTGGGCATACACAAGTATGAGCTTATTTATAACTGAGAAATGAAAATACAACCCCGGTTCTTAAAACGTTGGGTCGTTGTGTAGAGCATAAAAACGATGCAACGATTCACACGTTTCATAAAAAAGGTAGTAAATGTATCAAATGTTTAAATGAAGAAATTGCACCAATTTTAAGAAAAGTCACGTTTGAATTTTCTGGGAAGATGTCTCAAAAAGGTCAGGACAGTCCAACAAAATAACAAAAGTGAGTAGTACAAGAAAAAACAGCTGGAGGAACATTTATAAATAATTAGGTTAATTTTCAACAGGTCGGAAGACTTGGTGTCTAAAAGTAAGAGTAACAATTTCAGAATAATGCTCTTCAACAGATAGGCCTGTCACGATAACCAATTTTGCTGGGCGATTAATTGTCTCAAATTATTGCGATAAACGATAATATTGTTTGAAATTTGACAATAATTAGTAATTAATGTCAAATTTAAGAAGAAATGTTTGTTAATATTTGCGTGTAGTACCTTTTTTGACCACTGGATGGCAGTATAAGACTGAACCGAAGGATGGATAGTGAGGGAGCGAGCAGTGTCTCTTCAAGAAAAATGGGAGGGAGGCCCCTTGACGTGACATGGGCTGTCTCTCCTTCCCGTTTTTCCGGTTCTCAAGATGGCGGACGCTCAGTGTGGTCTGAGCTCTTTAACATAGCATTTGTCACACAAAGCTTTTAATAAAAATCAGTAAACAAGTTCTCAGCTTCTTTATGCAGCGAAAACAACTTTTTACACGAACTTTCTACTGTGAATTTTGGAGCTTCGACAAGAAAGACAAAGTTTTTTTTTTCCACAAAGTCAGTCTGTTAGCGTAGCTCGTAGCTTAACTTCTCAAATTAGCTGCTTGTAACGATCCAAAAACACGATTTTGGACGGTTAAAATAGATTTTAAAGAGAAAAAGAAAGAGGGGTCAGTGAAGAGCACCGGAGTTGAGCCTTTTGTCATCCAGTGTCTTCAGAAGAAAGAGAGACACGAAAAAACGATAAAGCCGATAATATTAATTGATTTATTGTTCATCGCGACAGGCCTACCAACAGAACATTGGGACGACTTTGAATCAGTTGATTATATGAAAAGATTTAAAGAATCTGTAGAAACGTTGAGCTTAAAGGACGAGGCTGAAGAAAGTCAGTATTAGATGGTCGTGATCTTTGGGCCCACTTTGTTAAAACCAGGTCTGGTTCTGTTCTGGGCTCAGGAACAGTTCATCCACTAAAGCTGCTTAAAGCTCTATCAGACAAAGAAGAAGCCAGATGTGAACACCATCCAGAACCGCTGCCGTCTTCTCTGGACCAGAGCTCGTTTCAAACGGTCTGAGGTGAAGTCCAGAACTGTTCTGGAGTCAGACAGATCCAAACTGAAATGCTTTTTTGGACACGACCGCTACATTCGTTACTAAAGAAGAGCGGAACCATCCAGTCGGTTATCTGCACACAGTTCAGCAGCCTGCCTCTCTGATGGTATGGGGGTGCATTAGCACCTCTGCATGGGCAGCATACACATCTGGAAAGGAGGCTTCATTGTAAAAACATATAAACAGGTTAAAGAACTGCTCCCCTCCAGATGACGTCTGTTTCATGGAAGGCCTTGATGCTAAACTGAGTCCGTTACAGCAGCTTGGCTTCAAGTCGGAGAGTCCTGGTGCTGAGCAGACCCGGCTGCGGTCCAGACCGCTCACTGATTAAAAACATGGTGCAGTGTGAAACAAAAGAATCCAAGACTGTTGGACGGATAGAACCAGACCAGAACGGGACAAACCCTCCACTAACTGGTCTCCTCAGGTCCTGGACGTTCAGACTGTCAGGGAAAAAAAGGTGCTTCACAGAGGGAACCCGGAGCAACTTCAAAAAGATTATTTCGTCCGAAAGACGAAACGTTTCTTCCAAAAAAGAGAAACTGTCCAGATGACATTTAACTTTTTTGTGATTCGAGATTGTTGTTGTCAAGAAAAGTTGCGAACTGTTGCACTTTAACATTTGACACGATGTTCCAACCGTTTCAGCTGTGCGTGGACCATTTTAGCTGTTAACCTCTTCAGCCTTGAGCTCGGCTGCTAACGAGTCAAACAGAAGCCGATGGATGAAGACGGGCGAGACTTGGAGGGGCCGGTCGGTGATTAGAGGATGGGAGGGAAGAGCGCCGGCCTCTGAGGGGCTAGTGTCTGTCTGAGAGTCCTTGTGGAAAAAAACCCCTCAGAAACAAGAACCCACTGTCACAGTCTCTTAGCAACCGTCTCCGTCTCCCAGGTGACAGGGTCTGACATTACTTCCTGTTGCACGTGTACACACAAGTAGCTGCACGAACTGTCGCTCCAGTGAGGTTCGGTGAAGTTCATCTGGCTTTTGGCTCGTCTTGTTCTGCAGCTTCAGCAGCGCCGTGATGTTCGGGCGGCGCTCGAACCAAACCAAACCCGAGGTCGCGCTCCAGAAGCAGACCGAGCGTCTATATGTAGCCTGCGGCGTGTGCGCATGCGGCCAGCCTGATTGTACGTCCTGCCAACAAAAGCCATCTGGTAGGACTAGTTGGCACAGAAAGGCCCTCTACGGTTCCTCGACATATTGCTGTAGTTAAAATTAACACTGTAACAGATAGTTCTGTCTTTTTCTGCCAGATCTGGCACAGAAAGACACGGAGCGGTCCGTTACCGCGTCTATTTCAGTGTCTCTGCCTCACCTTTGGACTCTGAGCGGCAGGAAGAGACTTCAGCCGAGCGCACGAACGTTTCACGCTTCAAACTACAGAAGCTCAGTCTCCACACTCTGAGACTTTATTCTAGTCCCAGAAACCAACTTGATGAATTATTAAGTGAAGGAAAGATGACAAAAATTAAATCTGGATGAGAAGAAGGAGAAATCCTAAATAAAAGGGAAAAATAAAACACTGTTTGGGATTTTAATTATAAAACCAGTAGATGAGTTTAAAGAGATTTAATTGACTCAGTCCAGCACAGAGAATACGTGCGCTCGCAGTTTGTGACCATTTACATAAAAAAATACCCAGGATGCTCATAACTTCAGTCCATAACTGCTGCTGTTCGGCGCTTTAATAAAAAAAAATAAAAGTGTCTCCTAATAACTCCAAAGAAAGAAACAGCAGCTGCTCAAGTCCAAACTGGAAGAAGCTTCAGCTTTAAATCCAGTTCCAGAGCGGTCACCGCTCCGTCACATGAGGTCCAGGAGGATCTCATCGTCTATGACACCGGAGACCTGGGACATGCCGGGCTGGGGGACCGGTCCCCTCTGAGCTGCAGACATCAGCATCTGACCTGCGACCAGAAACAGACGGTCAAAACCAACAAAAGCAAAGTGTCCTTCAATAAACAGCTCAAAGTTCATTAGCTGGACAAGCTGAAATAGAGCTGTTGAAGCTCAGTAGCAAAAAGCTAAAAGTAGCAAAAGGCTAGCTAAAGCTAAAAGTAGCAAAAGGCTAGCTAAAGCTAAAAGTAGCAAAAAGCTAAAAGTAGCAAAAGGCTAGCTAAAGCTAAAAGTAGCAAAAAGCTAAAAGTAGCAAAAGGCTAGCTAAAGCTAAAAGTAGCAAAAGGCTAGCTAAAGCTAAAAATGGTATGAGAAGACAAAAATAGAGCAAATTTGCTGAAGCTAATCTTAAAGACAACGATGCGTTTGAAGGAACTAAAAGTGTTTCTACGGCAAGACTAAATATTTTAAAAAGGATAAAGTCATAACACACGGTGAGGAGTAGCTAAAACAGTTTTAGGTGCCCAGAAGCAGTTAGGTTGGATAAAAACAAACGGTAAAATGAAAAGAAGTTAATAATGTAAACGCTGTATGGAGCATTAAAATATTTTACAATTAACCTCTGAACTGTTCAGACTTTTGTTTACAGTCCAGCCTGAATCGCAGACAAGTAATTGAAATAAAAAAAATACATGTTTATGGATAAAAAAAATAAATAATGTCTCTAATAAAGTCCATTCTGAGTAAAATGGGGCAACGGTGGTTGTTGATGTTTTTTAAGTCGATAAACTAAATTATAAAGAAAACAAACGAGGCAACAACAAAAACAATGTTTTCATAATTTGATCTCTGGAAGCTGATATTAGATATAAACAGTGGAGTTCGACGAGTTAATTCGTGTCTGATGAGTCCGGTTTTTCAACCGGTCTGAGCTCGACAGAAGACCAGGAACAAAGATCTAATCAGGGTTTCGCTGGAAACCCGACGTGTAGCTGGGTTCACATGTTCCTCCTCCATCAGTGGAGCGCTCACCTGGCATCGGCTGCCTCCACTGGTTCTGCATTTGAGGCCCCCCTCCTGGCGTGGAGTGGACCAGCTGCGGTCCTAAACCTTGGTGGGACATCATGTTTGGCATGTGAGACACGGCGCTCTGCTGCTGGGACACACAGGAGCGTTAACCTCTGCCGACCTCCGGGGGTTTGAACCCGACGTTGGTGGAACTTACCGGCTGCTGGCTGAGGAGGAGGCTGCGGAGCTGCGGATTGGCTCCTGGGTTAGGGAGGCGCAGGATGGAGCCCGGAGGCTGGGCCTGCCCGCTCTGCGCCACCTGGTTGGGCGGGGCTCCGCTGACCGCCGGCTGCTGATTGGTTGGTCCGGCTGCTCTCATCGTCATCTGGAAACATTTTGAGGAACAGAAATTTTTTTTAAACTCACATTTAATAATCTTAGAATAAATTCAGCCTTTTCACACGTCAGCTAAACTAAAGATGACCAATAAATTCAAAAACTAAAGAAAATGCCTTAAAACCACTAAAAGCTCAATGTAGCAAGATCATAAAGCTACAGTTAAAAAACTGCAGCAAAAAGCTAAAATCAGCTAAACGGTAGTTAAATGTTAAAATTGGCAAAGCTGTAGCTCAAAGCTAAATGTAGCAAAACTGAAGCTAAAACCAAAAAAACAGCCAAACAGTAGCTAAACAGCCATTGGAAAAATCTTTTTTAAAAGCTAAAATTAGCAAAACGGTAGCTAAAAGCTAAAATGAGCACAGGGCAAAAACAAGGAACTGAACAATTCTCTGTAAACAAGCAGCACGATGTCCCAGATGCTGAGAGGTTTGAACAGTGAGTGTTTGTAGTTTTTTAGATGTTTCTGGACTTAAATGGGACAGGGAATGAAGAAAACCTGAATGTTTTTGGTGTTAGATGTTCAGCTGAGCAGAGTTACACCGTGGAGCAGAGGTAGTTTTTATTTATTTATTGTCTGAGGCAGCGCAGCGTGACGGATCCTGGTGAGTGGAGGGAGACATTTAATCCACCACTAGGTGCAGTGGTGGAGCCAGGGGGTGGCCAATGGTGGCCTTGACCACTATACATCTTCACATATGACAAATCTTCAGCCACCCCAATCATTTCATAAAAATATACTTTAATATAAAAACAAGAATGCAGTTTCCTCAAATGATGGAGGTGGCCATGTTGGATTTTGAATTAACAACCCAATTTTAAATGGTAACCTTTCTTACACCTAAAAGAAGCCACACGCCAAAAAGGAAGTCAGCACCTCGCTTATTTTTGAAGTTCTGCTCACAACATGCACGGAGGGTATTTCCAATTCCCCGTCTTCGCTCCACGACGAGGGACAATAAAAGTAAATAATTCACTAAATAAATGTTCAGTAACGTGAATTACATAAAGCTGAGAAATGAAACCAGATTTACTGACGTGGGGTTTGTCGAGCGAACACCGTTGTTATTGAATAAATAAACGTATACATGGAGGTTTTAATAAAAACATCTGTATTAGCAGAATGGGAAACATTTAACAGGAAATGTCAGAACATGCGCCAGTCCAACGATCAGCCCAAAAATAAATTTAAAAAGCTATTCTTTTTATGTTTTACTTTTCGTCATCGGTTGTTCTCTAGACGTTCTGAAGCTCTTTCAAAATTCTTTTTTGGACTTCAACTGTTCTCCAGTTACAGGGGCATCACTCTCCTTACCTCCCTGGTAAAGTCTATTCATGGGGACTGGAGAAGTCCGATCGTTTGTTTAACCTCAGATCCAGGAGGAACAATGTGGGTTCCGTCCTGGTCGTGGAACACTGGACCAGCTCTTTACCCTCACTAGGGTCCTCGAATGGTCATGGGAGTTTGCCCATCCAGTCTACATGTGTTTTGTGGACTTGGAGAAGGCGTTAGACCTTGTTCCTCGGGGTACACTGTGGGGGGGTGCTCCGTGTGGGATTGGGGGCCCATTGTTACGGGCTGTTCAGTCCCTATACAAGCAGAACGAGAGTTTGGTTCTCCTTGTCAGCAGTAAGTTGGACTCCTTCAGGGTGGGAGTTGGACTCCACCAGGGCTGCCAGTTGTCACCGATTCTGTTTATAACTTTTTAGGACAGAATTTCTCGGTGCAGCCAGCGGGTGGAGGGAGTCCGGTTCAGTGGCCTCAGGATTCCATCTCTATTTGCAGATGATGTGGTCCTGTTGGCGTCATCGTGCCGTGATCTTCAGCTCTCACTGGAGCGGTTCACAACAGAGTGTGACGCGGCTGGGATGAGAATCAGCACCTCCAAATCTGAGGCCGTGGTCCTCAGTCAGAAAAGGGTGGATTCTTTTGAAGTTCGAGGGTGAGGTTCTGCCTTAAGTGGAGGAGTTCAAGTATCTCAGGGTTTTGTTCACGAGTGAGGGAAGAATGGAGCGTGAGATGGAGATACGGATTGGTGCAGTGTTTGCAGTATTGTGGACTCTGTACCGGTCCGTTGTGGTGAAGAGAGAGCTGAGCTGTAAGACAAAGCTCTCCGTTTACTGGTTGGTCTACGTTCCTCCCCTCACCTATGGTCATGAACTCTGGGTAGTGATTGAAATGATGAGATCGTGGATACAGGAGGTTGAAATGATTTTCCTCTGCAGGAGCTGGACTCTCCCTTAGAGAGAGGGTGAGAAGTTCAATTATCAGGAGAGACTCAAAAGTAGAACCGCTGCTCCTCCATATCGAGAGGAGTCAGTTGAAGTGGTTCAGGCATGTACGACTGGGAGGAGACCCCGGGGAAGGCCCAGGACACGCTGGAGAGACGATGTCTCTCGGTTGGCCTGGGAACACCTTGGAGTCCTCCCAGAAGAGCTGAAAGAGGAGGCTGTGGAAAGAGATGTTTGGACCTCCTCAAGCTGCTGCCCCGAGACCCGACTTCAGAACAAGTTCACCACTTGCTCTTTCCGAGATCGGATGCTTCTCCCCTTCCCTCTCTGCTTTGCTGCTCTGTCTGTCTGTGAAACTGCTTGTGAGACTCTTGCATTTCTTCTGAACCATAATTATAGACCTGTTTTGATCAGTTGGTCCCTCAACTCAATTTACAACATTTCTTCGAAGAGAAGACAGGCTTTAGGCGAGCCGATTTGCCCTGTTGGCACGCAGCTGGATATCTCATCGACTGGAAGACTTGATGATGTGTCTACCTCTGCTGCCATTTGTGGATTTTAAGGACGCATATTTAATTGGATTTTCGATAACTGGTTCCTACTTTTTGGATTCGGCTGGTTGCTCGTTTTATTAATTGATCAAGGAAGTCATCGGCAGCAAATCTGAACCCGATCATGCTGCTTGCCTGCTTGGTTCGTGCCTCGAGTACCCAGACTCAAATGCTCTGGGCAGAATGGATCAGATCTTGGGGATTTTACTCAGTCACGTTCCATCGGTGTGGTTGTGTATTTTGGACATTTCAGAACCAAGTGGACCAACACAGACTGAAGGTAAATGTCATTAAGTTCTGCCTGTCCCTAAAACAACTGTGTGTTTATCTGAATTTGGCTCCCTTGGCTGGCCTTGAAGGTCATCTTATCTGAATTCGCCTGGAGAACATGTGATCTGACGCTCACCACTCCCTCCCTGAGGAATTTCCAACTGAGAACCAGATGAAACCAGCTGAATAAACTTTGTGTCATCATTTCAGGACTCTTGGATTCTCGTAGATGTAATTCTTGGCCATTCCTCGACATACCTCGAGAATGTTTATGGATCTCACTGGAGGACATTGACTGATTATTACATCCTTATCAGAACTCTTACAGTGACCTCGAGAGTATCTATGATCGTGCTCACCGCTCTCGGCTCCCCCCTCTGCAGAATGTCTGTGTCACTATGTGCTTGTTTGTGCGAGGTGGTTTTTTTTTTAATATTAGGTGTTTTTTTTTTTCTCAGGCAGGAAAAAAAAGTCTGATAGGAATTTTTTTTCACCTCCAACTCCTACATGTGTCCAGTTTACCACTGTTTGTCTGTCCAAACAGGTCTCACTTGTAAATGAGTCTTTTAGGCTCAATGTGATTTATCTGTTTAAATAAAGGTTGAATGAATGAAAGAAAGTGGAAGATGATGGATGGATGGATAGATGGATGGATGGATAGATGGATGTCGGCGGGTGGACGAATTTTGGCTGCTTTTCCCCTCATTTTCGTTTGTTAAAGTAACTACTTGTAAACACCTAATGGTGTCAATATGGATCTTAATGTGTTTCTACGAGGAAATCTGTAAATAAACATTTTAAAACATCTAAAAAGGCACAGCCTCCACATCTCCTGAATGTCTGATAAATGAATGGTTAAAAAAAAAACAGAAAAATAAACAGTTGCAGAATCATGTAAATGCTGAACCCCTCCCACAGTAAGAAAACTTTAGTAAAAATAAATAAAATGTGTAAAAGTATTTGAACAAAGACCCGTTTGTTCAAAACTTGTTCTCACCATGTTGTTCTGCCTCTGCTGCTCCTCCATTATGGAGACCTGACTAACGGGGGACATGCCCACCACCACAGACTGGAAGTGGGACAGATCAGATAGGGGGGGGGGGGGGGGGGGGGGAGTGGGGAGGGGGGGGGGGGGGGGGGGCAGTAATTCAGTAAGGTGTGCAGCCGAGCAGTCAAGGTGCTCTCAACGGGCAGAGGAACAATAAAAACCAGGAAGTGGCTCCATTTACCTGCTGCTGGACGTTACCGTGGGAAACGGAAATGGGCCCAGGCGCTCTGTTCAGAAAGTTCGGGTTGGGGGGAACTTGACCGGGCTGCATCGGCCCCCCTGCTCCACCCATTTGCTGCACCAAAACGACAACAAAATACAACAGATTTTAAACAAACACAGATTCATCTCATTTTACAGCTGCTGTACTTAAAGAAAAATACTTTATATATTAAATATTATAATTAAAGAAAAAGACTTTAAATATTATAATTAAAGAAAAAATACATTAAATATTATAAAGAAAAATACTTTATATATTAAATATAATTAAAGAAAAAGACTTTAAATGTAAATAATATTATAATTAAAGAAAAAAAGACTAAATATGAATTATTATAATTAAAGACATAAATTAGCACGGACCACCCGCTGCCATTAGTCTGAAACCATCAGTTAAATCAGAGTTAAAATCATTTTGTTCAAACATGAAAAAAAAAAAGTCCCGATTTGTTCTCATGATGTCATCAGCTTAGAGTCCGTGTTGGGAATGACCGTACTTTGATTGCATTTTTCTTTAAAAATATATTTCATTAGAGCCGTTTTAAATATATTCGAGTCTATTTGTACTCCAGAACCTCACAATTGTAGGTAAAAATAAAACAATTCGTCTACAATGATTGAGTTTGAAAAGAAAATATTTGGACAATTCGTGTATTTTTCTTCCAACAGTCCGCTGCTCTCTGCATCCTGACAGTAATTACACATTAAATGTTTATTTTCTCCCATAAAATGCTCATTCTTCATTGATTTATCAGCAGAACATAAAAATAGTTTACAGCGATCTTCAAGAAGTCTCACATCTGACAGTAAAAATAATTCCTGACAAACACTAATATGAGCAAGAAAACGAGGTTTGAAGTTGGAAAAGCTTCAGACTCCGCCCCCATAAATCCTAACCATGGGCTGTTTTGATACACTCCTCCTGCATGCGTAAAGTACATTTACCAAACACATATTTGCTTTATGTAATTGGTGTTTACTGTGCTAACAATGCCGGGAGTGTGAAGCTGCGTTTTCACCTACTTTAGTCGAGAGCAGATGGAAAGAGAAAACAAACACGGAGGATAACGTCACTTTAACTTCAAGCACCACCTGCCGTGTTCACCAGCTCACCGTTTACAACAAACTGCAGCTCGACGACCGGAGTCGCCTGCAAAAAGTGGAGCGGGGAACATCACGTACGACATCTGTTTGCACTTAAACGCAACAGTAACGAGAAAAGAGACGTCCTGCTTTTGTTCCTTCAGCTGAGCGCTGAAGTCGTCGTTCTCCTTCGGTGCTTTCAGCCGGGACTTTAACAGGAGTCACCGAAGAGCGGCTAAGAACAATAAAAATGTAAAAGATGGCGGCGGTCAAATTTTTGAAGCAAACGGCATCATTTTTAGAAGGAAAAACATCAATTTGATGTCATGGAAGTACCGTATTTTTTAACCTATAAGTATAATTTACATGCCCTGCGACTTATTACATTTTTTTTTTCCATATTCATAAACAAATTTTTGGCTGAGACACGACCGTTTTCATTCATACTCACTGAAAATGTTGAACACTACCATTTTCAGCCACTAGATGGCACTCGAGTAGTATGGCATGCCGTTGTGCCATATAATAGGTAAAAGCAGCTATTAATGACGCAATCGGCTTGCCATAGTTGGCCACCTTTGTCCGGCTCGCCTGGAGGAACCGTCAAATCAGCTTCGTTTCGCTGCGCCGCATTCATCATTCCTGATGTGTAAGCTGCGGCCATGCGGTCCGGCCTTGGTCCACTCGGCTCGTGCAGAGCGTGCACGAGGCGTTACAGCGGGTTCATGCCTGAGTGAGTGCAAGACATCCTAACAAGCTAACGCTAACTAATGCTAGCTTGTTTACGGTTCTTTGAAGTCGTGCCCACAACCGGGCCAGTGAACCAATCAATGCCATGCTGACGTCACATCTTAGGCACGAGCCGGTCGCACACAACCCCCCGGGTCTCTGGGTACCAAAAACAGCTCGGAGTGGACCAGACCACCCAGTGCAAAGAAGCAGAACTTGGGCTGGGCCAACCCAGGCCAGGCCTTACAGCACAAAAGAGCCATATTGTACCCCTATGCCATCAGAGAGGCTGGCTTTGCCTCTTTGATGGCACACTCCCATTTAGATGGTTTTTCCACATTTCAGCAAGACAACACTGAACCGTACACCAGGTCCAGAACAACAGCAGCGTTTTGTAGCAGAAGAGTCTGGGAGCTGAACCGGTCCAGACCTCTACTAATTAAAAACATCTGATCCAGCAGAGCCAGGACTGGATCAACTGGAATCCTCCATCAGACCAGAATGGGACATTTCCCTCTAAACATGCGGTCTCCTCAGGTCCTGGACGTTTAAAAGAATTCACACAGAACAACTCGGACCTGGAGCAACTTGTGCGTACACCTTTAAGTTCTAAACTACCTTAAAGAGATTTATTTCAAATCCTTTGCTTCAATATTTAAAACGTTCAGGTTCCATTCTAAATAAATTACGGGTTGATGGGATTTTCAAATCACCACATTCTGTTTTCGTTGACATTTTACACAAAGTCACAACTTTTTCTGGTTTTATTAACAAGTTATTTTCCTTTTTTAAACGTCATTGATCTGAAGTATTTGTAGAACCTGACTGGACGTAATGGAAAATTATTTTAGGTACCACTTTTTAGGGCTACAGGAAGAAGAGCGGTGGACACTTTGCAACCCACCCTAAAAGTGGAATATGATCCTGATTGCGACGCTTTATTTTGACTCGCTTCTTTAGTTTTTAAAGAATCTTGGATCAGTCACCGATCCGGAGTTCTTTTGTGCGTTTCAGTCCTGAAAGGGAGAGAAGTGAAGGGCGTTTCATCTCCTCGCCGAGCAGAAATGATTAACTTCAGGCTCAGGGACGTGTGATGGGAAAACACCTTCGCCCATCCATCTTACTGAACGTGAACGATTCACCGTGGGATTGGGCTCAAACGCGGTGCGCTCTCTGACCAACAACCGGACTGAACCGCACGGCTCCGGGTCTTTTTTAAAGAAACGGTAAAACAGCTGTGTGCGTTTCCTCTGCTCTCCGTGATTCAGCTCCTGCCGTCAGCTCGGTAACCAGAACCATCCTCCACCAAGAGCCTGCATCGTGTCAGTGGGGTAACGGGCAATTGTGTTTTTGCTTGTGTGTACGTTTGTGTCTGTACCCCAAATTGATATAAGTCAGTCATTTTTACAAATATTGAGTAAATCTTCTGTAGGACCTGAGAGTTGAACCCAACACACAGTTCAAGAACTAATTGATCGCACAAGATCTGCTTTTAAATTCTGCCGCTAACTACTGGAGTCAGCTCTGTTAGCAAAATATCTCATGAACCACTGAACCGATTTTATTGAAACTTTCAGAAAGTGGACATATATCTGTAATCATTAAAGTGGCATGCAAGTCCTACAACTAGGCCTGTCACGATAACTAATTCTGCTGGGCGATTAATTGTCTCAGAAATTATTGCGATAAACGATAATATTGTTTGAAATTTGACAATAATTAGTAATTATTGTCACATTTAAGAAGAAATGTTGATTCATTTGCTTTGAGTGTAGTACCTTATGACCACCAGATGGCAGTATAAGACTGTTTGAACAAAAGGATGGATAGTGAGTGAGTGAGCAGCGTGTGTCTTTAATAAAAAAGGGAGGGAGGCCCCTTGACATGACATGGGCTGTCTCTCCGTTTTTAGTTCTCAAAATGGCGGACGCTCTGTGTGGTTTGAGCTCTTTAGCATGGCATTTTTCACACAAAGCTTTTAATAAAAAAAAAATCAGTAAACAAGTTCTCAGCTTCTTTTGGCAGGAAAAAAAAACTTTTTAGACGAAGGCACGGGTTTCAACTGTGAATTTAGGAGCTTTGACAAGACGGAGGTTTATCGCGACAGACATACCTATGAATACAAAAAGTGGAAGAAAATAACTTGATATTTAAGAAATTTGGCACAATACATGATTTTACCCATCTCGTCACATAACTGGCATTTTTTTTAAACTTGACGTGGACAAAAGTGAAACAGGAAGTGACATCAAAGGGGAACTCTAAAAGTGTTCTTTGTTTATTGCAACTATCGTATTTGAACTTGACTCCTCTCTCCAATGACTCAATATAATCTACAGAAACATTTGATTCTTATCTACAGTCTGACGTTAGCCATTGCAGCAATGCTCTGTTTACATACAGGCATTCCCCTTTGACATCACTTCCTGTTACCGTGCACACAAATATCTAAACAACCGTTCACCTCAGCGCCGTGAATTTTATTTTGCAATACGTAATTAATATTATCTTTCAAAAAATCCATTTTGTATTTATTGTAAAAATTTGACGTCACAGGAACTTTAACATCTGGAGCTCACCCAATTCAAGATGGCCACCACAGCTAATCCGCCTTCCAGTCAAACTAGCTGAGAGTCATCCTCAACACATACTCTGAGCATTAACACATCTAATGCTCAAGTGGCTGTGGCGGCCATCTTGAACTCCTCCATCCTAAAAGGCGGCGGGTGACAAGCATCCCTTTAAGGAATGCCAGGCCTTCATATAATTCTGACGTTCTGTGAAAGGAACAAACTGGAAATGTCGCTCATTCTGAACGCCACTCCGGGCTTTCCACAGTAAACCTTAAGTACTGGTGCACATTGAAATTTTAATTACGTTACGATTGCTGTAGCTCTTCCTTATTAGCAATGCAGCTCTGAATATGTGATGATACACAAGAGGCAAGGAAAAAAAAGTCTTCATTAAAATTTCATGTCTTCTGCCTTCTCTAAACGCCCCGATGCTCACCCGAATTACGAGCCACATATCGGGCTCGATCTCTGTCTCTCTCGCAAGGACGTAAATTTAGCAGGGCGCGCAGACGAGCGCCATCGACACTGATGAGAGCGGAGCACGAGCAGGAATGTAATCCGACTCGTGTAAAGTCGACATGAAGCTTTATTTTTTAAAGAGTAACATGCTGCTCCTCTGGCAGGTTGTTGCATTGTTTAACAGCCGTGCAGCACCTCTCCTGGAGGAGACACGATTTAAATCAGCCCATGCGGAGCGAAGAAGATGAGCAGAAGAAGATGGTGAAATTTTTATGGCATACGGACAAGGAGAGAAAGTTTGGAGCGTGTGATGAAGTCTACCTGAAACTGCTGAGGTCTAAATGAGGAACCATCAGGTTTCCTCATCAGGTCCTGAAAATTGGCACAAAACGCCACTTCCTGTAAACAGCATGAGACGTTTATTCAGATCTGTGTTTAGTTCCAGGCTGAAGATTTCAAATACACAGCTTCTAACAACGCTGCCTTCAAGTAGTCCCTCGTTTCGTACAGTAGGCCTTCTCCTACTCTTTCCTGGAATATCTTGTAAAAAGATCTGAAGCTCTCGACCTCTAAGTAGCTTCAAACATCTTAAGTTCCTGGCAAAAACCAACGCAGACATGTTCCTGTTTTTAGTTTTCTACACCGCCTTATAATCTAGCTGTTTATTTCGCTTCTTTTCCTTTTGGTTGCCATTTTATTTTAACTTGTTAAAGAAAATTATAATAAATTTGTATGCCTCTGTTATGACTGCCTATTGTTTGTCTTTGTTGTCATCTCTCTTGTAAATGAGTCCCTGAGGCTCAATGGGATTAACCTGTATAAATAAAGGAATGGATGAATGAATGTATACCTGGATCATTGAGCATGGACTTTGTTGTTTTCAACCAGTTTGACAAGACTCAACAAGGACGAGGGCCGGCAATGGAGGAGGGGGCGTACCAAAGAGACCATCTTATCACAAGCAGAACTGGTTTGTTCCACTTTGGAGTAAGCTGTTGGGGGAAGAATCAGTTGTCTTGCGTGTTTCCTGGACTGATGAAGTCTTCTGGATCGAATGCGAAACGTTTCAGCACACACAAAAAAAAAGAAACTGTCCAGATGACCTGACTGAAAAATGTTGGATTGTATATCTGGATTATTGAGCATGGACTTTGTTGTTGAATGAAAAAGTTTATCGTGGGGGATCTGGACCCTGAAGTCCCGCTATAAGTGAAATACTGTGAAGTAGGAATAGTAGTACAAGTAGTAAGTAGTAGTTATATATATATACTAAGGTGTTTTAAACCCTTCCCACACTCTTGCAATATTTTAAACAATGTTTCCAAACTAAACGCTCTAAAAGACACAGAACGTCATGATTTCCCTCCCTCTGCCTCCGCTGATCTCAGCCTGCAAGTGTTCTTGGCCACGCCCACTTCTCCGCTTTGCACGAGAACAGCTGATCAGCTGCAGGAGGAAGTTTATCCTCCAGCGTGGGCTGCACACAGGTGCAAAATAATTGTAAATAATTTATTTTAAATAAAAATTCCATGCTGATCATGCGGCTCGTCCATCAATCAGCCAGTTGTGTGTCATGTCCAATCTTATTTTGAAAAACCGCGATAGATAGCACCACAAATTAGCGAGGGACTAATGTAACTGCCTGACTGTGCTATTTTGTCTGTTAAATATTTCACAAATGAGTGGACGACTTTCAAATAAAGTAAATATAAAGTAAAGTAATGATTGGATGTTCACCTACAACAAATACATTTACGGAAGCAGTCCGATTTAAGATGGCCGCCACAGCTAAGTGACCTCAACAAACAGAAAGTGGCTACACCTCAGTTAATTTGACAGATATTAAGCTAAAGTTTGGTGTGGAAGATGATAAAGAGTCATCGTCAACACATACGGATGGATAGATCATAAATTTGTGTTTAAAACAAACAAAATCTGTCTAATGTTCTTATTTTCTGAGAAACTGAATCTGGAGTGTTCATTAGCTGTAAACTATAATCATCAACATTAACAGAAGAATTCTGTGGATAATTAGTCAAAATAAGAATTTCACTTTTTGAACTGAAATGACCTTTAATGATATCCAGATTTAACTGTTTTCAGATTATTCAGTTTGAGATTTCAGCAGTTTCGTTGGGGCTGAAACATTTTAAGCAGGCGCCCCAGGGGCAGCTGGTGTAAAGGTTAACAAAATAAAGTTTGGACGAACCATTAAAAAACTGAAGATGGCAGTAATTCACTTTGTTAGCTCGAGTTTAAAGAGCCAACAGATAAAATGTGAACCCCACTTTAAAAGATCTGAACTACTGCTTTAAGTAGCTCAAGAAGGAGGACAGCTCATTTTGCAGCTGCTTACGTTAGCACCATTAGTCTTCACTAAAGCAGCTGCTGCAGACGACGAGCTGCAAAAGAAAATTTCTGTAACAATTTAATTTAATGCTTGAAACAAAGTAGCTCAATTCTCCAGCGCACCTCCATAATTCCTCCACATTATCTCCCGCTTTGCATCTCTTCTCTCACAAATTAAACCGACCTTCCTTCCCCAACAGCCCCCCGGCTCCTTGGCTCCTCCCCCCCCCGTCCTCACTCACCGCTCGGTGCTGCTGGACCTGCTTGTGGTTGGTGATCACTTGCCGGATGCCGTTGACGAAGCCGCTCTGGTCGTTGGGGATGAGGCCCATGAATATTTTCTTCTTGGACGAGTACAGCAGCATCAGCACCCGCACATCGCACGGTGAAGTGGTGTGGGGGAAGTGGACGCAGCCCGCCTGCAGAGAGGGGAGGGCAAGGGTCAAAGGGCAGATTAACACCTCGACTGGCTGTTTTAACGCTTGGGGTCAAAAACTCCTGCCCAATCAAACACGTCCGCTTTATGAACTGAACGCAAACTTGATGCGTCCCGAGCCTTCGCCGGGACACACATGGAATTCACGGAGGCAGAACTCGGCTGGACGAAAATCTATTAATGCCTTTCCTGCTTCTCACCGGTACTTCCTGATTAACGCTGCATCACACTGAACAAGCCTAGAGAGAACGTTTTTATAGCAAATCATATTTATAATAAAATCTGTCTTTAAAGTAACTAAATCAGCGGCCAAGAACCCCCTCCAGAGTCTTTATACGACACTACAGGGAGGGTTCATGTTCCCGCCCCCTAGTGGACAGAAGTGAGACCTGCACTCAGAGAAATTAGACAAAACTAAAGACGGGCTCAGAGGAACAAAGATGCTAGATTGAGTAGAGACAAAGCGTCTAAAAACTCACAAAACCACTGCCCATGATGCGGTAGAGACCCCTGACAGAATCCAAGTCCTTGTTGGTGAAGAGAAACTGAACCATTCGGGAGTTCCTGAAGAGGTGCCCTAAAGTCGTCTGCAAAAATTAAACCGTTTAATGACGCATCGTTCAAAAGGAAGTCGTCGCAGCAAACGGAGATGAGCAAAGTGCTGGTCTCACCAGAAGCTGTTGTGGAATCAGCTGCATGATGAGCTTCTGTGGCCACTGCTCCGTGTTCCTGTGAGGAGACGAAACAAACACGTCAGCGGCTGTCGGAGCGAACCGCGGCTCTGGTCCGAGAGACGCCGAGACGTTACACAGCAGCCGAGACAACAATGGCTAAAACTCAGTCAGCTGTACTGGTATTATGAAAAAAAATCTGACGTGGGAGTCATTAACACAAAAACAGATTGGACATGTTGTAAGAGACCGTGCATAATATTTTCCAAGACTTAACCAAAATGGCTACAACGCCCTCGTTTCTCAACACAAGATGATCTTTGTCAAACCGTGACATGGTGAACAAAATGAATTTCTAAAGCTTGAACACATTTCTGACTCTAATCAAACGCTAAAACAGGCTGAATGTTTGAAGGAGTCACGAAGGGGTTTTTGAGCTAAAGAATAAAAACAGAGTATCCACTTTATTCGTGGGGGCTCTACTGTTTAAATGATTATGGGTACAACTTCCTGTTAGACAGGAAGTAGCAGTTAGCACTGGTTAGCCATGGTAGTGGAGCATGGACCGCGGTTTATTTGAAAGTAATTTACATTCAGTTTAGCAGATAAAACTCTGTTTTTGTTTTGTTCACATTTATTTAACAACCATAAAGTTTACTAAAATAGTCGTGCTGAGTTCAGGTACCTGTTGTGTTCACGGCTGCAGAACAACCAGACCAAGAAAATCTGTGGCTACAACAGAGTTTGAACACGGATCCAAAACAAAAAGAGTGTTTCTGTGTAAAGAGGTGTAGTTTCCATCTCCTACCTACAGTGACGAGAACATCAGGTCTGATTTCAGGTGTATGGAGGACACAGCTTTATAGAATTTGTTCTTCTTCAGTTTTATGATTTTATCTACAATTAACCCAAGCTCAGTGATGGAGGACTTTAAGGCTTTGTCTGGGCTCTGTGTCTGATTTAAGGTCAATAAGATTGTGTCCCACCTCTTTTAACAAAACACCACCGACCTTATTACTGTAGAGATACTGATACACCTCAGAGCTTTTCATGTTCATCGCTTCACTGTCAGAAGAACAGAGTCAATGAAGTAGCTAAAAATGCTAGTAGATGTAGCTAAATATGCTAGCAGATGTAGCTAAATATGCTAGCAGATGTAGCTAAATATGCTAGCAGATGTAGGTAAATATGCCAGCAGATGTAGGTAAATATGCCAGCAGATGTAGGTAAATATGCTAGCAGATGTAGCTAAATATGCTAGCAGATGTAGCTAAATATGCTAGCAGATGTAGCTAAATATGCTAGCAGATGTAGGTAAATATGCCAGCAGATGTAGGTAAATATGCTAGCAGATGTAGGTAAATATGCCAGCAGATGTAGGTAA
>NC_056512.1:41022280-41033079 GCF_014905685.2 Nematolebias whitei
CAGCTAAATATGCTAGTAGATGTATATAAATATGCTAGCAGATGTAGCTAAATATGCTAGTAGATGTAATCTGCAGCCACTTCTTCAGCTCGTCGTCCATCCCTCGTCCTCAGCAGGCAGCGGTATGATTATATTATCCTGTTAGAGCTCTGACAGGTGGTGTTCCTACATCACGTTTAAATTAAATCTACAATGCTCGGAGAAGCTACATTAGCTCGTACTGTTCGCACAGAAACAAACGCTGGTTCTGGTCCACGCCGGAAGTTGTGCCCATAATTCATGCAAGGCAGCATGGGGGCCAGGAAGAAGGTGGATACAAGAGGACACAAGAAGCGTCAGAGAGATGCCACAAACAAATCTGACCAACACGACAAAAGAGGAAACTAGTCTGTTCAGGAAACTGAGCAGAACTTGACTAAACATCGTCAAAAACAGAAGCTAAAATTAAAAATAAATAAATAAACCTCAATTCACTCTGAGTTTTAATTTAAGAAAATAATATTTAGTGACTCCTGCAGCTTTTAACGAGCTACAGAATGACTCCTGCATTTCTAACTACAAGCCAAGAACATGTGATGTGGTCAAAACAACAAATGATTTAATCGGTTGTTTTAGCGACTCACAGATTCTCTCCCTGGTTGACGTGCACTTGACAAGGCAGAGACCGAGTTAGCTTGGTTGAATCCATGGACGAAGCTTTAGGTTTCTGCGGAGCAAATAGACAAAAACACGAAGAAAAACAAGCAAAACAAATCATATTAACGGAGAGGGAACCGATGAGGCACGGTCAACAGAGCAGGACTTGTAAAAACACATAAAACCACAGGAAAAATAAAAAGCTCTGCTCGTTCCAGGGCAGCAAGTCGTAGCCTATCGTTGGAAAACCAAGAATAACGAGATTCCAACAGGAAAACGGTTTTACCAGAAATAGGACAAAAGAACATTCTTCATACGTTTCAGAAACATTAATAAAAACATTCATTAACCGCCTTAAATCAGAACCTGCTGCTAAGTTTAAGTGTTTAAGTTAAACTGGTCTTTGAAGCCATTTTGCAGAACAGTTTTATGAAAGAGCCCATTGATTTCCCCTACAGTCAGCTGTGGGTTGGTGCTGCCACCCAACCCCACCCTTCACTGGCCAGAAGTCAGACCCCTGCAGGCTGGATCTGGCCTGCGGGCCGCCATGTGATGACATCATAAGATCCTACTTCTTATTAAACAAAGAACAAACGCAGCAGGCCAAGCAGGAACTCTGCCTCCCAGTATCGCCCTCTGGTCACAGGAAGACTAAGCTTTCAGGCGAAGAGCGGTCGTCGCTCTACTTTAAGACTTCGAGGAACGCCTCGGTACAACCGAAGAGCACGGCCGAAGGAGGCACGTGACCCACCTGCTCAATCTGTTGTCAGTGACCCCAATCAGGACAAGCAATTACCAAAACCCTCATCAGGGAAACTGCCAGCGCTCATCTTCAGAGGATCAATACTGGATAAATGATCAATCAATCACACATTAGTCGGGTCTATTGTACAGATCGGTGCAGATTTATTGGGCTGAAGACGGATGGGTAATTTATTTTAAGTGCTTGCTGAAGCGCGACACCGGGCAGAGATGTAGGGAGTAACAAAACAATCATCTGCAGATTTTGGGGATAAGGTGTGCTGCCCAGAGACACCACGAGGTATGCAGTGAGGGATCGAACCTGGGACTTTCAGGTCCCGAGCCGGCTGCCCTGCCTCGACACCATCTCGGCCCCCGTGATACATTCCTAATGCAAATCAAATATCCAAGATGGCCGCCTTAGCTAAAAGAGAAAAAAATACAATAACTCGGCCATTTTTAGAGCCATTCAGCTGAAATTTGGCGTATTGGTAGCTGAGAATGAGCCCTGACTGACTGAAAATCAAAAATCCAAGATGGCTGCCTGAGCAAAAAAGGAAAAACACTACAGTTCAGCCAATTTTTGTCATATTGAGCTGACATTTGTTTTGATAGCTGAGAACATTTCCCATCAAATGTGGCATCAAAATGAAAAATCCTAGATGGCCACCAACGCTACTTTTAAACGGCTTTAACTCGGCCATTTTTAAACATATAGAGCTGAAGTTTTGTGAGGGTATAGCCGAGTATGTTCCCCATCACATTACTGAAGCCAAATTAAAAATCCAAGATGGCCACCTTAGCTAAAAAAGGAAAAAAAAAATACGATAACGCAGCCATTTTTAGAGCAATTTTCTGAAATTTGATGTAGTGGTTTAGTTAAGTTTTGGTTTAGTTAAGCACTGGGTTTAGTGCAGCTCCTCAGACTGAAGAAGTCTTCTGGATTAAAGACGGAACGTTTCAACAAGAAGAATCCGTCCAGAGGATCTGACATAACTTTGTTAGATCTTTGTACCTGGATTTTTGAGCATGCATCAGGATGTGTCAACGAGAAGCTTCCCCACATTTTACACAAATAAAGCGTTCTGTGATCACTCCGTGCTGATGACGGTGTATTCTGTCCCAACCAGGAGCGCCGGCTTCCCTCATCAGAGCAAAACGTTTTCTTCAAGCCAGTTTAAGTTTCCGCCGTCTAATTCTCCACGACGACACAAAATCCTCCAACAAACAATCGATTCAGGAGCAGAAAGCCTGACGGGTTAACCGTCGCAGCAGCCAGCAGATGAAGAGCAACGTTTCATGCTCCTAATCTGACCCGCAACATTGACGACTTTCCTTGATCTTTAATAGATTTAGATTTTTGTAGCTTCTCGTTCTTATTCCTATTCATTTAACGGACTTCAATAATTCAGACAAAAACAGACGAGGGGGGACGAGACAAGAGTCGATCGGGCCGATTGATCCGGGCCCCGGCCACACAAACACGGAGTCCTCACGAGACATAAAAGCTGTCGACGTTAAATTTCTTGGTTCAGCCGTGCAGCTGGATGGGATCGATCTGAGCTGGAGCCAAAGCCAAGAAAGTGGGACAGTAAATGATGTGCCGTTAATCATACAGTAACGTAATCAATAACAGGTGCTTATTGGGACTAATCCTATGATGGATCCTGCGCAGCGTTGATGATTAAATTAGATTTTTATCAACTGCAGCTCTTTTGTTTTAATCTAACCCAACGTGATGAGAAGCTGAGACTAAAGGGCAGTTTATAAAAACATCTGCGGAAACATTTGGACTGTGGGAGCTCAGTCGGCGTTCACTCCACTGTTTACGTGTTTTTTAATTATTACAAGCTCATCACTTCTGCACACTTTGTGCCTTTTTAGCCAGTTAACATGTTTAGCTTGTTCAGGAGATGGGGGCCATGACTTGTTTTTTTTTTTTATCTTTTGTACATTACAAAATATTAAACTTTAAACAAATATTCTTCCCATAGAAACAAACCCTCCAAGATTTATTTAATTCCTTCAAACAAAAATCTTTGTTCTCTTTCAAATCTGCTTCAGCACTCTGGCTTTAGTTTTATCTTCTAATGCTACTTTAAGCTTTTAGTTAGCTTTCTAGCTACTGTTCAGCTACTTTACACTTTCAGCTAGCCTTTTGATACCTTTAGCTTTTAGCTAACCTTTTCTCTACATTTGGGTTTTAGTGGTCATTTTTTCTACTTTGAGCTTTCACTTAGCATTTGGCTATATTCAACTGTTCTCTAGCTATTAACTGCTTTTAGCTTTCGCTTAGCCTGCAGGCTCAGGACAAGCGGTCACCTGCTTCGACTGGCTGGGTTTGAGAGGAACAGATACACAATGGCAGGTCCAGAATCACATGTTAAGATAGAAACAGTATCAAATGAAAACTATTCAATTTTAGCAACTCATTTAAAGAAATGAGGTCCATTTTGTCCTCTAGTAGTCTAAGCTTAAGGCGGCATGACAAGCCGACCCTAACTATAGGATTTATCAAAAAGGAAAGACTTAAAACTGGACAACGTGTCAGCCTCACGGACAGAAACTGGAAGTTGGTTCCACAAGAGAGGAGCCTGAGAACTGAAAGATCTTCCTCCCATTGTGCTTTTGGAAACTCTAGGGACCACGAGTAAACCTGCAGTCTGAGAGCGAAGTGCTCCATTAGGAAAATATTGAACAATAAAATCTCAAATATACAAGAAGGAGCTAGGTTGTTGAGGGCTTTGTAGGTTGGAAGTAAGATTTTGAATTCAGTTTTGAATTTGACAGGGAGCCAATGGAGAGAAGCTAAAGCTGGAGAGATATCATCTCTCCCACTAACTCCAGTTAAGACTCTGGCCGCAGCATTTTGGATCAACTGAAGACGTTTTAAAGAAGTATTTGGACACCCAGATAATAAACAGTTGCAATAGTCCAGTCTAGTCGTGACAAATGCATAAACCAGTTTTTTTTAAAATCGTTTTTAGATGTTTCTAATTTTAGTGACGCAGGTGGAAGGAGGCGGTTCTAGTAACGTTTTTAAAGACATGTCCTGATCGAAAACAACACCAAGATTTTTAACATTGAGCTGGAGGTCAGATTAATGTCATCAAAGGAGGGAGAAAGACTGAAAAATTCATTCCTAAGATGCTCAGGTCACTTAGTCTTTTGCTATATTCAACTGTTCTCTAGCTATCAACTGTTTTTAGCTTCTACCTAGCCTTTTGTTGCTCTTAGCTTTGAGCTAACCTGTTGCTGCTACTCATAGCTAGTTTTTTTTAACTAGCCGTTTGCAACATTTAGCTACCATTTCCCCCCTCTTAATTTTAGCTAGTATTTTGCTCCTTTTAGCTTTCAGCTAATGTTTTGCTTATATTAGCTTTAACAACTTCGTTTTAGCCTCTTCAGCACATTCACACTGAATCCTCACAGAAAATGACTTTTTATAGCTTTTTAACCGTTATGGGTGAAATAAAAAGCCGAAGCTCGTGTATAAATGGTAAATATTAAGCTGAATCCAAACAAAAAGGCCTAAACGTGTATTTCACAAAATGTTTCTTTTATTGGACAATCCCTTCATGCTCGGTGTGAAGAACTAAATCAGTCCCCAAAGTTTCTGTGATGGCAACATGTTTTTTTTTGCTTTACCTCCTGCCACTCCAAAACGCCCGTCCACGCCACGACCTTGTTTGCTTGAGGTTGTACGATTAAATTGGCACCGGCTGCAGCTCCAGAGACCCCGAGCTGCAGAGAGAATTAAAGATTACAACAACAGAAAACTGTACGTTTCGTCTGCAACTGAACCGTAAACTAGTAGAAAAATGCACTTTTCAATTCAAGAGAACATAATAAAACAGTAATAAAAGATACCGTTCTGCAGAGCGGATAAAAGTAAAATAAAGTTCAATATTTCTTCTTTGATTTATTTAAATAAACCAGGATCTCCTGAAGAAACAGGAACATTGTCAGGTTTTGATGAGACAGCAGAGCTCGCATTTAAAATTCATTCTATTAGACTTCAGCGTTCGCTTGCAAGCGCAGTTTAACGCTGCAGCACCAAAAATTAAACTCCTGTTTCCTTTCCCCTTTATAAAACAAAATACAATTCTGTTTTTCTTTTCATTTGTCTTTTATTTAAGCAGTGAGGTTATACTTAGAAACAAATCATCTTAGTTCCTGGGAGACCTGCTGAGAGAGCAGGTAAAAATAAAAATAAAAGCAGCTGCAACAAATTGTTGCAAAGAGACGACCTCGTTAGTTTGCTGTTGTTCCAGTTTGTTAATTAAAACAAACCAAACGGAGGCATTTCAGTTCTGCAGCTCTATGTGTTTAAAAATAATCATCCGCATTACAAGTTTTACTCCTGCGAAGTTTCTCCCTGAACAAACCAGTTCAGCTCCACAGGAGCATTAAACCCCCTAACGCGGTCATGTGCCGCTGGTTTCAGGTGGAATGTTTTTTTCTGACTTGTCAGTTTATTTTGGTTTGAAGGCAGCTAACTACACAAATTTATCTTAAAGGAACTCGTTAAAAAGTCACGAACTAGACAACAAACGCATGAAGTTAGAAACTAAATCCACTCAGTATTTTGTATCACAATGATAAGTGTCCTTAAATTAACATTTCTAGGCAAAAATGTATAATGGGATAACAACAACCGCCTACACAAACAGCCGAAGTGACTGAAAACAGGTCAAAGAGCAAAAGCTGAGTTTTAATGTGGAGCTCCGCCCACCTGACTGACCTCGTTATTTATTACTAGTTATTCGTCTTTTCTTTTATGTTTAGCAGCTGACTCACTTTCATATTTACACCTAAACGTCTTCTCCGATACTCTACACTTATCAGAAATGTCGTATTTGTTGACTGCAGACTAAGGCCGGCCTCATGAAGACCAATCATGCAGCTCAAACTTCGGGTTTTTTTGTGGATTCATCCCAGAGCTTTGTTTACGTTGGGTGTGGACCCATAGCTTAGAACTACATATCAGATCTAGAAAACTAGTGGATCAGCCTGTCATGATAAACAATAAATCAATTGATCGCACGATAAATGAAAATTATCAACCTCACTTTCGGCTTTATCGTTTCTTCGTATCTCTCAGTACTGAAGACACGGGATGACAAAAAACTCAACTCGGGTGCTCTTCACTGACTGCAAAAAGAAGCTGAGAACTTGTTTACTGATTTTTTATTAAAAGCTTTGTGTGAAAAATGCTATGCTAAAAAAGCTCAAGCCACAATGAGCGTCCGCCATTTTGAGAACCACAGAGAGACAGCCCACGTCACGTCAAGGGACCTCCCTCCCATTTTTATTAAAGAGACACACTGCTCACTCCCTCACTATCCATCCTTCGGTTCAGTCTTATACTGCCATCTGGTGGTCGAAAAAGGGTACTACACGCAAAACAAATTATATTTCTTCTTAAATTTGACGATAATTACTAATTATCGTCAAATTTCAAACAATATTATCGTTTACCGCAATAATTTCGGAGACAATTAATCGCCCAGCAGAATTTGTTATTGTGACAGGCTTCTAGTGGAGTAATCTCCCTCAACCTGCATCACTTGCGATAGTTCAGCGTAATGTTGTTTTATATTTTTCGTTAAAGTATTTTGTATATCGTGGGTTCCAAGTTGAGGTTTGTGATCTGGTTTGTGATCTGGTTGCGTCAGGAAGGGCATCCAGCGTAAAACAGTTGCCAGATCTTTTGTTCGCTCCCTGAGCTGTCCCCTGCAGAACTGAACATCCGAAACTAAAACATTTTTAGTGTAATGCAAAAGTATTCACCGCCTTTGACGGCTGGTGGGGAGACTGGAGCATTTCCCCGTTCTCACCTGGTTGAAGGAGAGGAAACTCAGAATCTTTTAGCCGACTATTATTATTTCTTGAAAGGAGATTTCTTCCGCTTGAAAGAGAGTCATTCCTTCCCACTGTCGCCAATGTGCTGTTCAGGACGGGCGATTGAAACGACACAAAGATTCAACACAACCTGCTGGTTTCCTAAGAGAGAGATTGAGTTTGTTGATTCCTATAAATATTTGGGTATCTTGGTCGACTCGCATCTCTTTTAAGCTCCACGTGGAAAACCTAGTAAAGAAACTGGAAGTTAAACTGGGTTTCTTTTTCAGAAACAGATCCTGTCTAACTCTGAATGCTAGGAAACGCCTTGTAACTGTGTCTTTCCTTCCCTCCATGGACTACGGTGACATTATCTATATGAACGTTCCTACAAGCACCCTGCAGATGTTGGATGCTGTCTATCACGGTGATTTATAACTGTAACTACCGTACCACCACTGCACCCAGTATTCACTGGTTAACTGGTCATCATTAACCTCACACAGACTCTCCCACTGATACATTTTCATCTTTAAATCACTTCTTGGTCTGCTGCCTTCATACATCTCCTCCTACATGTCTCTGCTCTCAGGACATTATTACCTGCAGTGTCCCCTCAGTGAGAACTGAACTTGGAAAAAGGACCTTCTCCTACTCGGCTCCCGTTTCCTGGAACATCTTGCAAAACGATCTGAAGCTCTCGACCTTGACCTCTCCAAGTGGCTTCAAACATCTGTTAAGTTCCTGGCAAGAACCAACGCAGACGTGTTCCCGTTTTGAGTTTTCTACACCGCCTTATAAATCTAGATGGTTTTTCTTTTCACTACTTTTCCTTTTGACTGTTCTTATGGTTGCTATTGTTCAGATTTTTATTTTATTTTAAAGAAATTTAAATATTGTATGCGTCTTTGGTGATTGTCTATTGTTGTCGTTGTTACTCACTGTTGTCATCACTCTTGTCATCACTCTTTGTTAAAGAAATCAAATGAGTCCCCGAGGCTCAAAGGGATTAACCTGTATAAATAAAGGTTGAATGAATGAATGAATGATAACTTTTACTAATTGGCTTTTATATTGAATGTGAATGTTTTAGACCACCCTGAGATGACTTGTTGTGAATCGGTGCTTTATAAATAAACAGAGTTGATTAAGTTGACAGTTTTTACAGCACACTTAGAGTCTGTAGAGTGCAAACCTACTGAAAACTTTAGGAGTAATGAGATTTATAAGTGGCCAAAGTCACCTGTAAGGACAATTGTGTCATTAGCCTTTCTGGGTCAGCGTTTCTTACCAGTAACGTCACTCGATGGCGTGAACTTTTTATTTGAACCTCGTTGAAGGGACTTACTATGTTGGGCAGTGCTGAAGGTGCTGTGGGCTGATTTGGTGAAGGTTGTGGAGGTTGTGGCTGTGTCGGCTGGTTAGACGATGGCTGGCCCGGGGGTGGGACGGGCTGCTGAGGATTGGGAGGAACTTGCTGTTGCATCATTGGCGGCTGTGATGCTGTGGTAACTGTTGATATGTTGGGCTGAGGGGGCTTCATCACGGAGACTGGAGGGATGGTGGACTGAGTTGAAAATGGAGGCCCCTGATTGACCATCCCTGGGACTGGAGGGAGGTCAACAAAAGCAAACAATACAAAAAAAGAAAAGTTCAAAAGTGTTGGGGGCGAACGTTAATTGCGTCTCTGCAAGGTGTTTTCAAAAACAGAGAATTAATCCAAGAAATGCCCACGCGGCGTAAACAAACAGAAAAATCCTACGATACGCTCAGCGAAAACAAGCTGCTCCCAAAAGCCTAAAATCTAGAGTTAACTTACAGCGATTCTTCTGGTTGTTGGCTGCCTCCACAGCCATTTGTGCAGCCACCAGAGCAGCGCTCATGGGCGGTGTATTCTGTCAGGAAGCGGATTAAAAGAAGACGGAGTGGGGGTGAACGTTTTGCAGAGGGAACATGAAGACAACGTTCTTATCTAGAGCCAGAAGCAGACGGCAGAAGCCTCCAGGGAGCCGCTCGCTGGTGGCTGCTTGCCCATTACCTGATACGGGTGGGTGGGGTTAATGGGTGGGGTGACCTGCGGAGGTCCAACAACAGACTGGTTGCAAGGCTGAGGGGGGAGGACAGGTTTGAGTGGCGCAGGTCCTGCACCTGTGGAAACTAAAACAAAGAGCAGAGAAAGCTTTGTCTTTCTGCAGAATTATAAGTGATAAAGATCAATTCCTCGCTCGTAATTCACTAAAAATGTAAGAATAACCTCCAACAACTGCTAATCCTTCAACACCGCTCGAACTTACCAAAAATAATTAATTTACAGCAGGGTTGTGAAGAATAAATTAAGGTGTGAAAATCACAAACAACCAGAGTCACATTTTAACAACATTAAAATGGGAAGGTATCCAGAAGTAAGTTAAAAATAAAGACTTCTCTGAGAAATCAGGTGCTACATGAAAAATGCTTTAGAGAAAAACTGATTCTTAGAAGAAAAAAATACAAATTAACAAGATTAATCCTCGTCAGCTGTGGAATATTAGTAAAACCACAGACTACCTGCTGCTGCAGATTAGAAAACCTGTGGTGCGTCATATTATTAATGTTACAATGACGGTATCAGTTGTGATAAACGTACGTTCTCTTTCATAGCATTCGTTGTGTGTCCAACACGCCCTCAGCGTCACCTCATCAGAAGGTGACCTCATCATTACACCAGGCAGGATTGGCTGGAATAAGCCTGTCAGTGTCAAGGAGGGTGGGGCCCTCCCCCCATTATACAGGGCTGACACTGCACTGACCAGTGTTGCCAGATTGGGCGGTTTTCATTCTGATTTTGCAGGTAAAAATTGCTTTGGGCGAGTGGGGATAATTTGGGCGGATTTGGAGTCAGATTAGCGTTTTTTGAGTTAACTTATTAAACACATTTCAAACAATCGTTCATCATTATTGGTTCAAAACTCCCCTGACCTTTCTCCATCACTGATTGGCATCACATTGTCATCTCTGCCAGGGCGTTCACAACAGAGAACTGGTGAGCCAGTTTTAGTGGACGCCTCGTTGAGTGGGGGGACCAGTTGCGGCAGTATGTAAGAATGGCCGCCATATTGGATGTGGCAGAACTGCCGGTCATCTAATAAAGGAAATGCACTGAACTTTATAAAGCACTGTTGTACAAAGTGTTTTATGTTAACGCCTGTCATTCTCACACACTAATACATTTGGAAAACAAACAGGCACCAAAGACAACATTTGTAACTTTTAAAGTGATTATTAAAAATGTTTACTCCTAAAATATTTAGGTTAAAAGGTAAGCACCAAGTCAACGTGTATTATTTTGAGTGTTTACAACTACTAATGTGTGTAACACTATTACTGTGGTGATAAATATAGAAATATTAATACTGAACATTTAATCTGTGTCTATAATAACCAGATCCTGTTAAGAACACTAATATCCTGATGCATGCTCAATAAACCAGGTAGAAAAATCTAAAAAAGTGAAGTCAGGTCCTCTGAACGTTCAAAAAAAAAAAAAAAAAAAAATAATATATATATATATGCTATATATATGCTATATATATATATAT
>NC_056512.1:41048079-41050887 GCF_014905685.2 Nematolebias whitei
CCAAAAACATGCATGTTAGGCTGATTGGTAACTCTAAATTGTCCCTAGGTGAGAGAGAGAATGGTTGTTTGTCTAAACCTTTAAAAAAAGATATAGATATTTTAATATATATATCAGGGGGCGTGGTGGTGCAGAGGTTAGAAAGGGTGGGCCTGTGATTGGAAAGTCGCCGGCCCACCCAAGCTCAACTCCCGGACCGACAACATCAAAATGTAGATGGAAAAGGTGAAACACCCACACCTGCCTTCACCCTCACTCACCCCACCCTTGGCCCATGAGCAAGCAACATGTACTCTGAACACAAGATCTCACTCTAGCGCATGAATTTGTGCATATTGATCATTTTAAGGTTTGACAAATACGACTTCATGTCTCAACAGAAGATGATCTCGGTCTGAAAGTCCTCCATGAAGCGCGGCGGGCGACATGCATTCCTTTAGTGCGCCTTATATAAACTCACATGCTCCTTCACATCATCACGCAGGCAGCTGCTCGGGACACCCACACATTTTGCACACTTCCTTCTATAAATAGCACCTTAATCAGCAAGTTAACGGATCAGAGCCACACACCAGCAGCTACATGTGTGTTTTCACTGCATCGGCACACTTTCCCTCCCCTGTGGCGATGCCAGGCAGCGTCCCACAAAGCAGCTTCAGAGCTCATCAAGCTCAACCCCCCCTGCAGACACGAGGCTCCGGATCACTATAACCCACATTCTGCAGAGGAACACAAGCTGTGGGCTCCAGCAGTGTCATCGTTTGAGGCTGGAAACGGAGCTTGCTTCTGGAAGGATGTGCAAGAAAGAGTCGGTGCCAAAGGCTGACCCCTACAGAAGTAAACATCAACAAGTACAAGATGAAGGCGGACGACGAGGGTTTTGTTTGTCTGTTAGCAAAATATCTAATGAACCACTCGATGGATTTTTATGAAACTTTCAGGTAATTATCCAAGAATATACTTCTGAAGATGATCAACTTTTAGATCAAACCCTAACAATATGGCTGCCAAAGCCAAAATAATAACAATAATAATAATGGCTATAATTCTGTCTGTTTGATAAATACCGCGCTAAAATTTGGTGTGGTAGTAGCCGAGAGTCCTGTAAAATTCATACTCCAAATTCTTCTCATTGAGCAAAATCTTCACTTACAATTTTTGCTAACGACTTTAGGAGTAAGTTGTTTGTCCGTTTGCAAAATATCTAATGAACCACTTGATGGATTTTTATGAAACTTTCAGGGAATTATCTAAGAATATACTTCTGAAGATGATCAACTTTTACAGTCAAACCCCAACAATATGGCTGCCAAAGCCAACTCAGTCAGTTTTATAGGTATTGTGCTAACTTTTGATGTGGTAGTAGCTGAGAGTCATGTAAATTATTCCAAATTCTTCTCATTGAGCAAAATGGCTGCCACAGCTAATCAGTGTCATCAAACTCACAAAAGGCTACAACTCAGTCAGTTTTACATAAATTAAGCTCAGTCTTGGTGTGGTAGTAGCTGAGAGTTACTCACAACACGTACTTTGAGTGTAACTTGACATATTTCAGCGTTTTTCTTCAAGGTTTTATCCAACATGGCTGCAGCTCCTGATGCTCTGGCATGAAAGATGATGGTATTCATTCAGAGAAATCTTTAACTGTAAATGAAACTCATGGGGTGGATGATTTTTATTTTTTTTTCTGTGTGTGGACGTTTCTCCTGCGTGGGCTCCTCTTTACTTTGCAGCTCTGCAGCTTGTAGATGTTCTGTTTGAACTTCAGCGCACAAGGCGAGCGGTTGCCAAGCAATTACAAGAAGCCTCTGGATCGTGTCTCGGCCAGACAGTGTTTTTATTTTTCCATTTTTTACTCGTTTTATAAGGTCCAAAAAAAGACTAAATAAAATGTGAATGGGAAATCGGGTGTCATCGTGTCTGCAGGGTCCAGGTGGTAAAAAGAATCATCTCCTGTTGGTTTCACCCAGCTGGGAGGGACAGATGGTGTCTTCACAACAGGTAATCACAGCCAGTTCCATTCAGATCCACAGCAGAACCAGATTTGGATCCTGTGACGGTGCCCGTCTCTACCAGTCCCCGGGGGCCTTTTTTCTGTCGAGTCTGACGCTAGAAAAAAGTTGGAAAAGGATTTCCTTGAACATGTTTTTATTTTAACGATTCATTTTGTAAATAACTCAAAAGAAGCAGCTTCGATTCATTAAAGGATTATCGTCAGATTAGCGTTTTGTTTGTAGAGATTAGATCCTGAGTCACAGCTAATGAACACAGAGCCTGCATCCATCCATCCATCCATCCATATATATACATCCATTAGTCTCTGTGTCAGAGGCGGGGACACCCTGGACAGGTCTCCAGTCCATCATAGAGACAAATGAGACAAACAACCATTCACTCTCTCTCTCACCTAGGGACAATTTAGTCAGCCTAACATGCATGTTTTTGGTCTGTGGGAGGAAACCGGAGTACCCGGTAAATCCACTGACATGAATTTTTATTTATTTAATACTTTGTATTTTTCAGGAGTCTAAGGGGGGCATTAGTTATTATCAAACATTAAAACAACTAGCGAAGTTGCTTTTTGTTTGAAAATACAGCATGAATACTGAGTGTTGAATGACTTTGCCGAAATTTTCTGAAGAAGATGAAAATGAGTTTTTCAAGTTAAAATCTGCAGACCACAATCTAAAATATGCCAAACACAGGCTAAAATGATCAGAACACAGGTTAAAATCAGCTAAACGAGCAGAACACAGGTTAAAATCAGTTAAACGAGCAGAACACAGGTTAATATCAGCTAAACGAGCA
>NC_056512.1:41050897-41058587 GCF_014905685.2 Nematolebias whitei
GCTACACATAAGCTAAAATCAGAAGAACACAGGTTAAAATCAGCTAACATAAGCTAAAATGAGCAGAACACAGGTTAAAATCAGCTAAACCTAAGCTAAAATGAGCATAACAGGTTAAAATCAACAAAACAGAAGCTAAAATGAGTACAACACGGATTAAAATCAGCTAAACATAAGCTAAAATGAGTAGAACACATGTTAAAATCAGCAAAACATAAGCTAAAATGAGTAGAACACAGGTTAAAATCATCAAAACATAAGCTAAAATGAGCAGAACACTGGTTAAAATCAGCTAAACGAGCAGAACACAAGTTAAAATCAGCTAAACATAAGCTAAAATGAGCAGAACACTGGTTAAAATCAGCAAAACAAGCTAAGATGAGTTGAACAGAGGCTAAAATGAGAAGAACAGATGCTAATATAGAAAAATGCACAAGTTGAAACAAGCAAAACATAAGTTACAAGCTAAAGTAAAAGCAGAACAGGAGCAGGAAGCTAAGCGAAGCAAAACAGTGGCTAAAGCTATAAAATGCTAAACAATAGCTATAATTAACATTAGCTTAAAGTATCAAAACAGATGCCAAACCTACAATTAGCAAAACTGTAGCTAAAATGAGATTTATCAGCTGTAACAGTTCCTGTTGTGTTTGGAAAGCCTTCAGATATCTTCTGTGTGACCCCCCCCCCCCCCACCCCCCATGTGTCTGCTCCCCCTCCCATCCTCTCAGCCTCTTTCAGCTCACTGAACTGAGTGAAATGTCTTTCCGACTAAATGATTTTTTTTGCACGGTGGGAAAGTTGCCATGGAGACAGCAGCCCCCCCCCCCCCCCCCAAAGCCATGTTGTTGTGTGTGTTTAGATTTTGTTTAACTGTTAACAGTCCGAGTGTGTCATACACACCCATCCACCTTCTTCCCCTCCTGTTTCAGCTTCAGCATCACATCCTCTCCTCTCTGCTTCAGCCTCCTCCTCCTCCTCCTCCACCTCCTCCTTCATTTGTTTAACCCTCCCTCCTCCTCCCCCACCCACACCCACACCACATTCCTCCCCAGTCTGCTTTCTGCTGATGTTAGAGCTTCAAATTGCTACTTGGTGGGCCTCTTGCTCTAAAGGAGGGTAATAACCACATGACAAGTGATACAAATGATAAAAATAAGGAGAGATGAAGCAGAGGAAGGAGGGGCAGGAGTTGGGAGGCGAAGAGGACGAGCGACTGAGCTCTGTTTAGGCAAAATGCTGCCACAATAAAGAATTTATGACAAAGTGGCTGAATAATTACCAAGTTGAAGCGCAGCAGAAAGGCAGAGCTTAGAGTCAGATCTCTGCAGGTAGAGACGGTTACCTTCATATACGAGTCCATCATATGGTTTAATCAGTGGCGGGCACAGTTCTGCTAATTTGCTAACAGAAGAACTAATGTTTCATTTAGCGGATTAGCGTTTCCGCTAACTTTAAAAACTGTTAGCGGAATTAGCTTCCTCTAAATTAGGTTTCACCAACTTTAAGTCCACTAACACAATTCATACGCTTGTTCCCGTCTGTTGTGGGCGTGTCCCAAAGAGTCCGTTAGGCACGTCATTGGCTGACTGTGTACGCGTGACGAGACATTTCCTGATAGAGCTTTAAGCAGCTTTAGTGGATGAACTGTGTTTACAGACAAGTGTTCCTGAGCCCAGAACTACGGTGGCCCCGAGTTGTAAATGAACAACATTTGAAAAAACGTTATTACATTATGCCAAAATGGAAGTGGTTGAAGTGGAAGTGACCAGAGCGGAAGTGGTCAAAATCCATCCATCCATTATCTTTTACCTGCTTCTTCCATTTTTGGGTCACGGGGGTCACTGGTGCCCATGTCCAGCAATCACTGTGCGAGGGGGGGGGTACACCCTTGACAGGTCGCAAGTCCATCACAGGGCCACATGGAGACAAACAACCATTCACTCTCTCACTCACACCTAGGGACAATTTAGAGTTACCAATCAGCCTAACATGCATGTTTTTGGTTTGTGGGAGAAAACCGGAGTACCCGGAGAAAACCCACGCATGCACGGAGAGAACATGCAAACTCCACCCAGAATGGCCCCCGGACCGGGGTTTGAACCGGGGACCTGCTCGCTGAGATGCAGCAGCTCTACCAGTTGTGCCACCGTGCTGCCCGTGGTCAAAATCACATTTGGAAAAACTGAATTGCATTAAGCCAAAGGAGAAGCCGAAGTGGAAGTGATTGAAGCGGAAGTGGCAAGAATCACATTTGAAAAAACATAATTACATTAATTCTGTTTTTTCAATATATATATATATCTATATATATATAGATATATATCTATCTATATATATATATATATGTATCTTTATATAGATATCTATATATTTTTTCCAATTTAATTTAGTTTTTTGAAATGTAATTCCATTTTTCTCATATGTGATTCCAGCCACTTCCACTTTGGCCACTTCTGCTTTGGCTTTGACTTAATTCCATTTTTTTCAAATGTTGTTCATTTACACCTCAGGGCCACCGTAGAGAACAAAACCAGTCCTGGTTTTAATGCAGTCCTGAGGCCCGAAGCTCACGACCATCCAATACTGACCTTTAGCCTCGTCCTTTGAGTTCAGAGATTTCTGCACATTAAATCTTTACATGATAAAATTAACTGTAGATGAGATATTAAAGTCCAGTTGTCCACTGATGAACAATACTTTTAAATTGTTCCACAGACAGGTGAACCTCTACCCATCTTTACTTCGGAGAGATTCAGCCTTTCTAAACTGCTCTTTTACTGACCTGTTGCCAAATGACCCAATAAGCTGCAAAATGTTCCTCCAGCTGTTTCTTATCCATATCACTTAATTGTCACCTTCCTCTCAATTACAGTATTTTATACGTTATTGCCATCAAATTAAACTTTACCTTTTTAAATTTTCCCACAAAAAATAACAAAGTCAAGTTTCTTAGTTTCAGTTTTTGATATATTTACCGTCTTATTTTTAATGAAATATGAGTTTATGAAATGTGCAAATCATAGCATTCGGTTTTTAATTTACATTTTACACAACCTTTCCAGGTCTGGGGTTGTACATTTATTACAAGGGCCCCCCTGCCTGGGATGCGTGATCGGTAAATATTCAGTCCAGTCTGGTTAAAAGAAGTCAGAAACACAAGCGTGGATGATACATATCCTTTATTTCCATCACGACTGCTTCAGCCACACTGTTCCTTCCACATCCACCAACATCCTGTGACCCAAAATGTCTGACCTGACTGAAACTCTCACTCCAATCCTCGTCATTAACTGATAAAAAAGTAAACTTCTTGAATAAATTACATATATAAAAAAAAAAAACAAGTGAAAATCAAAAGGGATACCAATTTGAGAGAGATAAACACAGCAGAAACAATGTTAACTCATCATTGTTGTTGTTTTTTGATAAACAACTTCCAGGTCCCCATTTAGTAATCATTAGTAGTATTAGTATCAAGTTCATCGTCAGGTTTTTGCTCAAAGCATCACTTATATGGTTTTCAAGTTGACATCATTCATGTTAATATAAGCATGCAAACGTGTTTCCCCATGACCGTTCAGGACTGCACGAACAAGACGACGGGGGGATAAGAACGGAAGGACGAGGCCACAAGGTGGAGGGGTGCGGGCCTGGAGGAGGAAGGAAAAGCAGAGCGGGAGATGGACGGGGGAGGTGGAGGAGAAAAAGAGTGATCAGATGGTGAGGGTGGGTTGGGCGATGGAGAGGGGAGGAGAATCAAGGGGTGTGCAGGTTTCTATCACTAGCGGGGAGAAAAAGGCTGGGGATGATGGAGAACTATGGGGCTTCTGGACCAATGGATCAATGAAATATTGACTCATACAAGCCGATCAATAACCCCCACCTCACACTGCCCCACAAAATATACCTGCCTCCTCTGACCCAGAGGTAACGGGAAAGAAACCAGACTCCCTTCTCCAAAAAACACTCCTGTGCAAAAGTGTTAGTGTGCGAGAGGATTACAGGAAAGTGGCAGCCATACTGTAGTTGCAGCGGGGCGTAGCTGCAGCGGGGCGTAGTTGCAGCGGGGCGTAGCTGCAGCGGGGCGTAGCTGCAGCGAGGCGTAGCTGCAGCGGGGCATAGCTGCAGCGAGGCGTAGCTGCAGCGGGGCGAAACTGCAGCGAGGCGTAGCTGCAGCGGGGCGTAGCTGCAGCGGGGCGTAGCTGCAGCGAGGCGTAGCTGCAGCTACAATCTGCTGAGGCTACAGTCGTATTAGCAGCGACAGGCATGGCTTTGTCAGTCTGTATCGATTTACACGGGAAGTGCAGGAATTTCAGGAGCTTGGTTTCTCGTGACACCTCCTCCCCGCTGACTTCCAGGGGGATCTACCGTAATTTCCGGACTATTGAGCTCACCTGAATATAAGCCGCGCCCACTAAATTTAAAAAGAAAAATAAAGTTGTACACACATAGGCTGCACTTGTTGAGGCAAATTCGTGATTCGATTTGATAAATGATTCACACTTGTTTCGAGTGGCTGCCAATACTTCGTTGTGCCCCCTGTCGCCTCCCTGGGGGCACAATTGTGAGGTGGGGGAGAACGGGGAGAGGTAAAATGAAGTTTCACCCCTTCCCCAGTGAATCCAAGTTTCATTGGTCCACTGTGACCTGTTCAATCATTTCATTGGTTAGATTTTTTTTATTTTATTTATACAGGTAGTATCATCGAGTCATAAGAACCCGCCCCCCAAGAGAAACGTGTATTGGGCAGCTATGTGAGCACCCGGGTGTGACGAGGCTAAATGTTTTGGCAGCATGAAGCTCGTTAGTCTGTTTAAAAATAAAATCCATGAACAACCCGCAGCATTTTATAAGCCGCGGTGTTCAAAGTGTGTGAAACAAGTCGTGGCTTATAGTCTGGAAATTACGGTAATGTTGTCAGTGGCTGTAAGATTCAGTTTTTTGTTTGTTTGTTTGTTTGTCCTCTCCTAATAGATATAAGCAAAATACACCTGCAGTTTTCTTCTTTTTTTTTTTTACCCATTTGGTTTTACCCTCAGACATACGGCGCACGTTAGTGACAGAGATACACGATCAACACGGTTACATCAGGCGAAGGGTTCAAGAGGAGAGGGCAGCTGATTTCAGACAACATAGACAATAAAAACTAATGTCGAAGACAGACACTGTTTTCCCATCTAGTTCAATGAGGCACGAATAGTACAGACACACACGTTCTCTCTTACACACACGAACACACACACAGACGCACAAACTAAATGGCTCCTTTTTCAAGACACGAGACAAAATACAAGTTTCGGCTCCGAGACTATAGCTTGTTTTTTTTTTAGTTTTTTTTTGTGGATGCCTGGGGGAATGATAAGCACACACTCCCAATCTCACACACACAGGAAGTACAAAACAAACGCCCACAAACACAGAAACACACTAATAAAAGCAACGCGTGTCCTTCTGGAGTCCGTTCAGGGACACGATGTGGACATCTAGACAAAAATGTTGCCAGTTGAAGCGTGGCGACGACTTGTTTGTTGTTTGCTGCTGATGGGAACAGAAAAGCATCGGGTCCAGGGATGATAGAAAAGTAAAAAGTGGTGAAATCCTCCTGAAGGTGCTCTCTGAACAGATGCTGGTCCGATCCCAAACAGGCTTGTCAACCTGATCAGTCCTTCGTCGGGAAAAGTCTGAAAAGCGAGAGTCCGAGTTTCTCCCACGCTCACACGTCTCCTCCTCAGTGGACTGTAAACATGAATAAACTCCCTTCCTGATGGATGGATGTGGGTTTTAATCACAGAAATGGCAGAGTAAAATCATATATATATATATATAAATATATATATAAAAAAAGAGTACCATTAAGACAAACAGTGTGATGAAGAGGGACACATTTCAAGGTTGCGTAACATGCTGAGACCAATGAGTCTGTCCTCGTTTTTCACTCCTCTGACATCAATAACGACCAACGGACGCTTCGTCATCTTTCCTCTCGGGGAAATAATCGAGTTAGCTCTGAAACCAGAGGGTACCGACTCCGGAGAAGGCGTCCAAATTGGTCAGGCGAATCCACCGTGGATGTGTTATCCTGTTAGTAATACATAATGCGTTTCCCCCCCCATACAGTATGGCATGTACTGTACACTAAGGTCACAAAGAAAAGGTCATTTTCTTCTCGATAGTCTGTACACGGGCGTGGAGCTTTGGTCCTGGTTGAAACGATCCTCCTATGATGGCTTTCTTCTTCTTTTTTTAATTTCTTGAAAAGTTCTAGATGAAAACATTAATCTGAAGAGCACATGAACTACACACGTACCACAAACTGTGTATTTATGTATGCGTGTGTGTGAGAGAGAAAAGTGTGTGCGTCTCCTGGCTAAAGCCGAAATTTACACCTGACATCTTCTAAAGGATCTGTGATGTGTTCGTCATGTGTGGTCTGATGTTCCAGCTGCAGCTCGAGATGAATGGAGACATTTATATATATATTTTATTTCTTCACCCCTTCAGCTCGGTAAAGACAGAACAGGAGTTGGAGCAAATCGGCACCAGCAGTTGGACTCTAGCAGTGTCTCCGCGTCGTTCTGTCCTTCACGGGGAGAATTATTCACACACAAGAAGAAAAAAAACAACAAAAAGTTGGGAGCTGTCGAGATGAGGATGACCTGAGGAGAGAGAAAACCAGGACGAAGAGGCAGATTAGACACGTGTGAGAAAGTGAGGGACAAGACATGATATAAAGCGTGCAGGACTGGAAGTCTGAGGGGGGGGGGGGGGGGATTACACAACCCAGAGCATCTAGATTAAACAGACGCTTCTTAGACCTCCATCATCTAACAACTTCACAGCCTCCACTTTATCGCGCGCTCACAGTTTGGTCGTGCTTTTTTAAGACTTGACTAGATTTCATGTGTTAATCTGACAGGAGCGCCTCTGCCTCACAGAACGTGGACGTGGGCTGGATTTAAAGAGCCCAAATCCTCAACACCGGATATTTCTAAACATCATGGGGTCGCAGAAATAACAACAACAAAAAAAAGAACTCTGGAATGTCCCTGCAGGGCCAGTAGGCGGATAAAACTCGACATGAACAAGCTATAGGATTCTCCTTAACCCTCCTGCTGCCAGCATCATTTTTCTGTAATAAATACAAATGCATTTTTCACAAGAAAACAATTATAACTAGGGATGCACGATATTGGATTTTTGGCCGATATCCGATATGTCGATATGTTAAAACTTATTTGGCCGATAACCGATACCGATATTTTTCCCCCTAATTAAAATACTACATTGTTATTGTCAGTTTGTTCTGCTGCCAAATGCAGATGTCAAAAAAGGGGCTGAAAATGATGCAACACTTCAACTTGAATTATGTTAAGTGTCAAATTTATTCACGACATTTACTCTCTGACGCAATGACAACACTCGAACAGAGCAAATTTGTAAATTTTCACAAATCTAAACTCAACCTGTTCGCAAGCGACAAGTGAAAAGCGAATAAGTAGCAGCGCATTAATACATAAACTTGACAGTTTCTTAAATTTAAAATAAACATAAAACAGAAGCCTTTTATATCGGTGAGTTATTTTGATGGAATGGCCGATGTCCGATATTTAACTTTATCGCGACCGATACCACGCCGATAATATTGTGCGTCCCTAATTATAACATAATGGGGCGGGGGGGGGGGGGGGGG
>NC_056512.1:41058687-41067753 GCF_014905685.2 Nematolebias whitei
GGGGGGGATCATGCTGCTGAGATGAACGGTTGAGATATTTGCATGCACAGTGACAGGAAGTGATGTCAAAGGGGAACGCCTGCATGTAAACATTGTTATAAAGGCCAACAACGCAGACTGTGGAAAAGAATCTGATGTTTCTGTAGATCATATTGAGTCACTATCCGAAAGAGACAAACGGTCAAATAGCAAATAATAACGTTTCATAAATAAAGACCAGGGAGTTCCCCTTTGATGTCACTTCCTGTTTCACTTTCAAAGCACAATACGCCAGTTATGTGACTTTATTGGTAAAACTGTGAAGAATTTCTTAAATATCAAGATGTTTTCTTCCACTTGTTGTATTTATAGGCACTTTAGAAATCAAGCCTTGTGGGTCATTTTGACCCTATGGCAGCAGGAGGGTTACGCCAGTATCTCACTGGGCTGCGACTGGTGGCGACTTGTTGGGAAACAGCATTTGCGAGTTTTCAAATTCCTCCCTTGAGTTACAGAGGCGCCCGAGTCTTGTTGCTTCACTTTTTACACAACAGTCAAAGAGTCGCATCGGGCGTCGCAAACCGTCTCAAGAGATGCGAGGTGGGTTTGGACGCCTGCACCGGAGCTCTCTTTGACAGGAAACCTTCAGATCTGAAAACCATGATGATAATAGACGGTTACACTAAAATAAACTGGTCCAAACACGCCTGGCTTTATTTCTAAAGTGTGCTCCAGTAGATAAAATTAAAAAACCGTGGGGGCAGCTGCCAAGGGGTGCAAACAGGATGAGGTAAGTACGAAGTGGGCAACAAAATAATGTGCACAGCCAAGAATACAGTTTTACAAGCTGCGCTCATGAAAATGTGCACAAATGTTTATCTACAGCTATTTTAGTGCATTTTGTTTACTCGTTTGAATAACAATAACATAATTACTGTCTTTTATGTCAACAGTTTATTTAGGTGTTTAAGCAAATTATCATTTAACTAATTATATAAAACAACAGATTTGTATTAAACACAATAACACTAAGTGCAAATGACAAGTTCTAATTTGTTTAATTTATCTGGGGAAAAATAGGTAGAGAAGTTTATACCTTATATAATGGAGTAAAAATATTGTTTAAGAAGCTTAAATTTTTTTGAGAAATTTAGCTTTAAATTAACTTTGATTTAGACATTGAATTTAGGAAAACTTCAACTAAAATTCTTGGTTGTAAACTACCAAAATGTTATTGTGTAAAACCTTTAGTTTGTTTGTAAAGTGAGAAAACCTCGACCATTTACTTCTTTAAATCTCACATAAATTATTTGGCAACGTTTACTCCGTCTCAAAACATTTTCTGGCACATGGCTGAAGTTCAATTAAAAGTTCTGACAAATTTAATCAGACAAAAAAAAAAAAAAAAAAAAGTAAAAACAAAATGTCATTATTAAGCAAAAAGCAAGTTTACATGCACAAAGTCCACTTTAATTTAGCACTGGTGCCCAGTCCTGGTCCTAAAGGGCCACCATCCTGCAGGTTTGAGCCGTTTCCCTGCTCTGCAGCAGGACGTCAGGTTCTGCAGAAACGTGTCAATCCCCCACAGCTCAAATCAGGTGCGTGAAAGCACAGAAACATTTAACTCGTGCAAGATGGCGTCCCTCAAGGACCAGGATTAGGCACCACTGGTTTATGGAATGAAATAAAAATCGTAACAAGAAATATTAATGATTAAAATAAATGACGTCTTACCATTTTAATCAGAGTGGGGACTGTCCACCACAATATGTGGTTTAGGGGAAGGTGTTGTGGCACTCTTTGACACAAATGTACCGATTGCTTTTTCCTGCAAGAAAGAGAAAATTTTATCCTTCAAATATCCCCCCACCTCGAAACAAAGCTGTTAGAAGAATATACTTTTACTGCTGCCGCTGGTTTTATTAGCTGTTATAAATAAAATAAAGTGTTCTCATTGTTTGAAATGATCCCTTAAAGCAGCACTTCTTTAGGTTGGCCTTACAAACCTTGAGGAAACCAAACAGGAACAACCTCAGAGTGAAAGCAGATGAACGTGAGACGAGACGGTGGAGTCTCATGTGAGTTCAATTGATGCGTTAACCGACCGACTGGCTGTTAGTCAGCACTTTCCTCTGTGCTGCAGCGTTTAACAAACTGCGACGGTTCAACGAGCAAAACGTCTGATCAGTGCCATCTACACAAAACGTGGCTGGATGTAACAAAGTACAAGTACTTTACTGTACTTAAGTACATTTTTCATGTATCTGCACTTTACTTAAGTAGAGTAACTGTGGGTACTTTCAACTTTTACTCCACTACATTTTACATAAGTATCTGTACTTTCTTCTACGCTACATTTCTATAATGCGTTGTGTTACAAGTTACATTCACGTCGAGGTTTTTTAATTTGTTTGTTAGTTTGAAAGTAACCGATGGTGAGAGGGGAGTTGGTCCAATGAATCACTGCAAAGTGGGCAGGTAACGTTAGACCCACCTTCAAGAAGAGCTGGACCAATGACATATATTTTAGTATATACGTCATTGAGCTGGGCGCATCCTTAGCATCGCGGCGCTAATACACCCAAAATAGATTCCAAGGCGGAGAATTAGTCAGAAGATACGCGCCACCCACGGCCTTATCGAAATATTATTGAAAGACAGTACAGCAGGACAGATTCTCTCTCCCAAAAGAACCAGACTGGACTCAAAAAACTTTGAAAACCAACTTCTTCTGAACTTGAACAAGAAATTCTTGCTGCAACATTAAAATGTGTCAGTTCATGATGTTAGGAGACAAGAGATGTCTCAAAATGTCTCGACACTCGGGTCCAAGTTTTGAAAATGGTGTCAGGAAGTTAAAACATTGTTCACTATTGACTCATTACAAGGTCGACTAGACAGTATTTAACTAGAGTTGATGACAAACTGGAGCTGAAATGATCAGAGTCTATTCCTTTGTTAGGTTTAATGCTCCTTTTTTTCAAACAGACCACTTTTACTTAAATGTGTTTACTGCAGTTAAAATGACACATTGGTTTTGCTTTGTGTTAAATAAAAAACTTTCAAAGGTAAAATCATTCCTCTTCCTTATTTTGCTTAATGTCATTTAACTCTGCATGTCATCGCTGAAATTCTGCTGCACAGAATCACAAGTCCAAGTGTGAACTGTGTCACAGAGTAAACACAATAAAAACATGTATTATCTGCAGCATTGTTCATTAAAATGGCTCAACACTATTGATGTATTACAGGAAATATACATACGGTAGGAACACTTAATGATATTGTAGACCACTGCATTAGGTAACACATTCAGCAAGTACTTTTACTTTTAATACTTTAAACATTTTTAAACGCAAGTACTTATTTACTTTTACATAAGTAAAAACAATGTGGTTTACTAGAGTTCATTTTTGTCTGTTTATTTGTACTTTTACTTAAGTACAGTGTTTGGTTTTGTGCAGTGGTGAAGAAATTACTCAAACTGCCAACCAAAACGGTACAAATAAAACTGTGTTCGGTTGAGTCTGAGCGTTAGAGTAACTTGTGTCTCTAAAATAAACGTCTGATGGAAGAGAGACGAGGAGTCACATGTCCTACATGTGTCCTAAAAACAGCTCAGACCACTGTTTCTATAAACCTGCTGCGTTTGGACCAGTCGGCTGAAACAGTTCATTAAATGTAAAGTGATGTTCTGTCAAATGCTCATCAATACTGATTACCTTATCAGCCACCTCATGACATCAGTCAGAGCATAGAGTGTGGAGAAGAAAGGCAAAGGACAGTCCAAGCTAAGCTGATGGCTAGCCACATGAGACATTTCACAAAAACATCATTCAGGAGTGAAAGAACATTAGCCGATTTTAAACCGTTTCTTTATTATGCCACTGTTTTTTCTACCGAACAATGCTCTGGCTACACAAATATGGTTCTCCTGAGGCTGCTGGATGATCAGAACACCAGTCATTACTCAACGTTCAGCAAACGGATGAATTCAGCAGCATCAGCACAAACATGAGCAACACGGTTCATGTTGGAACTCGAAGTCTACGGAGTGACGGGTTTGATATTTCTTTGTTACGCAGATGTCAAGCATAGACGAGGTTTTAACAAAGGGGTCACCTGTGACCTTGACCGTTGGGCCTGTGACCTTGAAATCAAAAGGAATCCTTGACACACGAGGTGTCGAGCTGTGTAGTATCACATTTCTATGTTAAAGGACAGATGGATGGATTGGTCGTATGGCTCGCCTTAAGACGGGCGTATGAAAAATAATAAACGTGTCTTTGTTTGGTTAGCCATTAGCTTAGCATGGAAGACGTCTTCCCTTTTATTCACTGTCCTCTGTGATTGATAAGGTTGTAACTACTGATGTTACACAATATTTATTATTATTTCCACTGTCCCCTTTTCAGAGGTCGCTAAAAAGAATCATCTCCTCTGTCTCACTCGGTCCTCTGCATCCTCTGTCCTCACTCCACCTAAATGTCCTCTCTAAATGTATCCATATATCTCCCTCTGTCTTTTTCCTGGCAGCTGCATTTCTAACATCCTACCAACATACCCACTGTCCTTCCTCTGGACATGTCCAAACCACTGTCCCTTCTCTGGACATGTCCAAACCATCTCAGTCTGGCCTCTGTACCTTTATCTCCCAGTCGTTCCACCTGTACTGTACCTCTGATGATCTCATTCCTAATCTTATCCATCCTTGTCACTCCTAAGGAGAACCTCAACATCTTTAACACCACATCCAGTTCTGTCTCCTGTCTTTTCGTCCATGTCTCCATCTCCAAACCATACAACATAACATATATCTCTGACAAGCGTAACCTGCTGCAAATCCTTTCCAGCCTGATCCCTCTGTCTCAGAGTCAAATACGTCCTCTCTCAGAAGAGCACATCAGAAATGACCAAACTGTCCCTCTATGAACCATCAAGTTGCATCATTTTATAGAAAAGGGACATAATATTTCCTTCAGAAGTCTAAAACCAATAACGAGGCCATAAATCTTTTTTTTTAGATTCTTTCAGCTGTGTCTCAGTAACTTATTGACAAACGCATTGTTTAAAAGCCTGTTTTTGTTTACAACTGTATCAAACCAGTGTTTTGTAGACAATGGTGGATATTAAGGTAATGCAGGGTGGTGATTAAAGCACTGCACTTCCAACTGGTAAATGGCTCCTTTACCACTGAGCCACAGGCATTAAACATCAAAACTTGCATCATATGAAAAAGAAGAGGAGGAGGAAGTTTTAGTTTAAACATTTCACTCGTATTCTCCCTGATCCTGCGGTCATAAATGATAAAAATGTCAAACAAACAAACCAACATACTAACATCTAATCAACAAATGACAGCACACTCATTTTGTGGATTAGGTGAGTCTAAATAGCCCTTATTGTTTTTAAAAGACCATAGTAGGCTTTAATAATTTCACCATGCATGAGCTCTCCATTCTCATTAATTATGAAAAACAGAAAGAAATTTAAATGTAATCAGGCTGAAAACTGAAGCCTGACCACACTAATGTAAAATAAGGATATTACCAGTAGTTAATTCTGGTTTTTAATGTGAAGAGCTCAACTCCAATCAAGTTGTGTGACCAAAAACAATCACGCTTGTGACCTATTTTTTCCCCAATAAGAAATAGTAATAACATTTATGCTTTGAGTAATTAGTTTCATAGAATGGTAATAATTTAAAAAAGTGTGCTTGTTTGTGACCTGATGGTTATTTGTGCTGCTCTTGGTAGATTTCTCTTCATCATAAATAACCTTTATTAACGTTTTTCACAAATAAGTCCACAGTTAATTTCTTCTTTTTTTCTTTGCATGTTTGTGACGTTGCTTCCACAGCTAAACCGCCTGATGATCTCATTATGGTCATCATCTCTACTGGACGACTGAACCAACCTCAAGATGCTCAGGGAGATAAATGTTCACCCGTTTGTGTCCTCACCTCAACAAGCTGATGCCAGTGTTCTATTGGTTTACGTGGATTGGCCAGCATGGCCGCCCAGTGCTCCCTCCCGGGACCGTCGGCTTCGCTGCCCACACGACACATCCCTATAACCTCGTTATGACCGATGCTGACATCGGAGAGGAGACAAAGAAAGAAAAGAAAAGATCATTTATCGTTTGGGCTTTGGGAAAAAAGAGTTGACGAAGGATATTGAATTGTAGCTCATGAATACAGCTCTGGATAAAAAGCTCGATATCACCGAGGAAGCAGAGAAACACGCAGAAGCACACACGCATGTAGTGGTGCCAAATGGCGTGTCTACACAACATAACAGGGAGGCGGTGCGTTTCTACACAAACACATAAAGCAGCCAAGTGATGCTGCAAGCGGCAATAAGATAAATATTGGCATGGCTGCACGTCTTCCCTCCCCATTAGCATAAATCATGCTTATTCATGAGGTGCCATCTATGTAAAACAGGGATCATTCACCAGGAGGCTGACTCTTGAGGGACCATCATCTTGTTCAACACCCGCAAAACCATCGAAATGCAAAGGACAACCCCCCACCCCTCCAAAAAAAGAGAAATCAACATTTGATAAACAGCCGCCTCGCAGTGATGATGGGTTTGTTCTTAAAGCCCCTGAAGCATGCGAAGATATAAAAACATCTCAGCTCGCTCACCAATCATAATCCATCACCGCGATGACGATGGATACACTTTCTATGTTTTCGTTGGGAATGTCAAACACCAGCGCCTCGTTGTACGTGGGGTTCAGCGTGTTCTTCTTAATGGAGGTCTTCCTCTTTTTTAGCCGTCGCCCGTCACATACCAGAGAGGCCTTCACGTACGGGTCTGAAGTTGATTTGATTAGATGGGAAGAGAAAGAGAAGAAGGGAGATTAACAAAAAGCCGTGGAGCTGAAAATGAAAAGGAAAGAAGATGGAGACAGAGAGATTAAGATAAGAGTTCGCAGGTATCTGCATCTGTAACACATAAAAGCCGTAAGAATCGAGTCATCCCGGTAAAGATGGATTAGAAGCACGGAGCGAGAGAAGCAGCACGTGCTGAATCACTCTAGTTATGTATGCAACATGTGCCGCTCCGTGACAGCAGCCAGGAGAAATCACACGAGCTTTAAAATTCTACGTCAGAGTCTTACGGCGCTCGTCGATCATGCTGAGATCAACGTAGCAACAAAACTGTTCGTCCTCTTACAGCTCACTGAAACAACGCTTCGGGTCTCCTGAAAAGAGGTTTACTTAAAGGAACTGTTAGGACGCCTTTAGGGTGTGATAAACAAATAAACAAAAAAAGTATTTTATTTTACAAAGGTGATAAAATAGCACAAACCGATTTGTTGGTAGCCTTAAAAAGACTACCGTATATTTCGTCATATAAGTCGCACCTTTTTGCGTAAATTAGCAAGTCCTGCGACTCATTTATGTTTATTTCCATATTTATAAACATGTTTGGGCTGAGATCTGATGATTTCATTCATTCTGTGGAAAATATTGAACACTAATATTTTCAGCCTCTAGCGGGCCCTCGACTAATATGGCAAGCCAAGTGTCTCATGAATAAGTAAAAGTGGCTATTAATGAGACACTTTGCTTGCCATACCGGCCACCTCCGTCTCGCTCGGGAACTCCTGGAGCAAATGTCAAATCAGCGTCATTTTGCCACGGCGCCCAGTTGAAATGCAGCTGATTTGACCATTAAAGTGCATTTATTAAGGATTCTGATGTGCACGGCAGTAAGTACGGTAATAATCCTCACTTTATAGTTACGTTCTAAACTGAGACCCTATTTACAAGAGAACGACCTCTAGAAATGCGTTTCACGTCAGCATTTATTGAGGCAAATAAACAAAGCTCCCATTTCGATGGATCAGCTCCAGTTTCCATGCCAGGCAGGGTTGCCAGATAAGAAATGAAAAACTATCGTTTGAAAATTTTTGTATTTTGACCCGTGTCACATGTGTTGAGTGAGGGCGTTGTGTTTGTTGAACATCTGCACAGAAAAGAGGGGGCTAAAGAAACATATTTATGTTTATCTGGCAACGCTGATGCCGGCTCAGCTGAATGCATCGTGAACGCAGTGCCAGCATGATCACAATTACATCCAAACTGGTAATACATGAACATTCCTTTGGACCCAGGATGTTGTTGGTTTGCTCCTATAAGCTAAAAAGCGGCAAGTAGCACAAAAATCACTCTCCTCTTGCCATTTATTATAACTGTTGTTTGTGCAGAAAAACCTTTGACTGCAGCCGCCTGTAGTGCACATGCAATTTCACACCTGCAGAGTATTTGACACCTCCGTGGGAGGTTCCCCCCAAAAACCTCCAAATTGAGACCAGGATTCAGAAACCTTCAGAGAAAACGAGGACTGTAGGCGAACGGCTGAACCGCTGCACAAAAGCTCAGTTTTCTTGTGTCTTGTCTTCTTCAGTGTTTGACCTTGACTAGAATCACAGGAGCCTTTGAGTTTTCCATCTGCCCATTTAACGAGCACAAACAGCCACGGTTGGTCTTTCTGTGCACCACCCTGAACATGGAGCAGAGAAAGTAAAGATGAGAGCTGCCGAAGGAGCTCTGAAGGAAGAATATAGATATCCACAAAGGCTAAAGACCATCTACAATCAGCTCCATGGTCCTCTGACCACAGCTGACAACATTATTGAAAAGTATAAGGCTCAAGGGATTGTAGCCAACCACCCAGGTCATGGCTGCAAGAGGAAATGCAACCCCATGTGTCATCAGCGAATAGTGTGAATGGTCGAAAAAGAGCCAAGGAAACCATCCAAAACCAGTCGAGCTGAACTCCGAGATCGTTACATCACTTTTTGACCACACCATCGTTTTTAATCGTAATGGATTCCATGGAAGTCGACCAGACGCTCCACTTTCATCAAGAATTCACAAATTCATCACAATGCACGTTCACAAGCTCCAAAGTTTATGGGACTGATGAGATAAAGTTAAGAGCGTTTTGGCTTCAGTCCGTTTTTTTTATTTTTTTCCTTCCTTCCTTCCTTCCTTCCTTCCTTCCATCCATCCATCCATCCATCCATCCATCCATCCATCCATCCATCCATCCATCCATCCATCCATCCGGC
>NC_056512.1:41068153-41107611 GCF_014905685.2 Nematolebias whitei
GTCCATCCATCCATCCATCCATCCATCCATCCATCCATCCATCCATCCATCCATCCATCCATCCATCCATCCATCCATCCATCCATCCATCCATCCATCCATTATCTTTTACCCGCTTCTTCCTTTTTGGGTCGCAGGCGTCACCGGTGCCCATGTCCATCTGTCACTGGGCGAGAGGCGTGGGACACCCTGGACAGGTCGCAAGTCCATCACAGGGGATTCAGCTGTTTTTACGTGTAATATGCTAACTCATGGATTTTGCAGCAGAGAACCTGTAGGGTCCCGTCCAACTAAGACCTTGGACTTGATTTGGATTATTAACTCAGATTAGTCAGTGCCCAACCAGCTCGCATTTTTTTGATTATTGTGGAAGGAAACCAACAAATTAATCTGCATCTATAACCGTGTACAGTCATTATCAGTTCATCTGATTTGTTGCAAAATCCAGGAGAAAAACCTACAGAACAAGATTTTTCTGAGACTTTTTACACCAAAACTACTTTTATTTTTCTCTAGACGTCATTTAAATCACAACAGCAGCTGACGTCGCTGAAAAAAAGCCATTTTTTTTAGATGCTCTTAGTTCAATGAACAAACTATACAGCCAGGTCATATATTTAGAATGTCGTTGAACATTTTTTACACTTAGAAACTTTCATTATAAAAATGCTTGATCGATTTAAAGTTATTTAGCAAGTCTCTTTGCTAATTTCCTTTAGCGTGCTGCTAAACGGCACGCTACATCTTTTATTATTGCACTCGTCTTCTTCCTAACAGCCTAAACCACTTGACTGTTCGAGCCGCCTTCGTTGGCTCATACAACGATTTACCTTCTGTCGCGTCTTGATAAACACATTTATTGAGCTCGTGGATGCTTCAGCACGAGGACGCAGAGTGGACGAGCCTTTCTGCCTCTGAAGCTACGGCTGCTGGTATTGATTTATTAAGTGCTCGATAACATTTTACACTCAACATCCAGAACGTAAACAATCAGCGGACAGCCAAATGAGGAGCGCACCACCAGGTGAGCTCTCCAGGTACTTTATACAGTTTCTCAAATATAAATACCGTATTTTTCAGACTATAAAGCGCAATATCAATGGATGGGTTTGTTTTCATACATAAGGCGCGTCGGGTTGTAAGACTATAAGAAAATAAAAGTGCGCCTTGTAGTTTGAAAAATACAGCACTATATTATATTTTCGGGTACCACTTTAAAGTAAGACTACTCTTTTGAATGAATAATTTAAAGTTTGCAGCAATGCATTTACTATGTGTCTGTTAGCAAAATATCTCATGAACCAGTGGACAAATTTTAATACAACTCTCAGAAAGATAACTATTGGAGTAAACCCAATTCAAAATGGCCGCCACAGCCAACCGACCATTACAACACAAAGATCGCTGTAACTCAGTCAGTTTCATAGATATTGACCTAAAATGTGGCGTGGTAGTAGCTGAGGCTACAAACACTGGCTCTGAGCGATAACAGATTGTCCTACCACACTGTTAAAAACTACATGGAGTCAACTCTTTCCGTCTGTTAGCAAAATATCTCATGAAAAAGTGGGCAAATTTGAATAAAACCTCCAGAAAATAACAACTGGACGTACATCTACGTCTGATTACCTTTTGATGTCAACTAAATCTAATTAATTGGTCTTAGCCGACACAAATATGGACACAACTCGGTCAATTTTACAGATACTGAGCTACGGTTTGATGTGGTAGTAGCTGACGGTCATCCTCAACACATTGTGCATAATAACCATTTCAAACGCATTGGACTTCATACGTCAAACTCTCGTCCAGTCAAAACTAAAGACAGGAGAAATTTTAAAAAATGAACACAAAATAAAACTGATGAATACGCAGTGAGCAGTTTTATCATGTTTAACCTTCAGTGACTTTGAAAGAGTTCATCAGAGTTTTATTTGTAACTGGATGTTGGTGCAGGACGTTGATCGCTGCAGCTCGTCTTTGTACACAAACACAACGTCCCCGGTGCCGCTTCCCTTCAATGACTACGTTTGTTTTAGAATTGATTTTAAAGTTTTATTGACGACCCACAAGGCCCTGAATTGGCAGACTCCTGTAGACCTGTTTGCAGCCTGACGTGCCCCCCCAGACCCCTTACACCTGAATGATCGTTTGCTTTTAGTTGTTCGGAGGTCCAGGTTGGTCCACAGAGGTGATCAGGTCTTTAGCTGTCCTTCAGTTTTTAAACGTGCTAATAAACCAATACATTTTAGATAATCATCAATAGATTTTATCAATCATTTCAGTGCAGCACAGGATAATACCAAATTTTAGGTTTTCATCAATATATGTAAATTACCTTAGAAGTCTTTTTATAAATGTTTAATAATTTCAAATGTTTACGGCCCAAATTATAACTTTGTTATTATTCCTTTATTAGGTCGTCTCATTGCGATGCCTTTATGGGAGCGGTGGTGCAGAGGCTCGAGAAGGTGGGCCTGTGATCGGGATATCGCCGGCTCGACTCCCGGTACCGACTAAGCCTGTCGCGATAAACAATAAATCAATTAATCGCAAGATAAATGAAAATTATCTACCTCATTTTCATTTATCGGCTTGACAATAATTACAAATTATTGTCAAATTTCAAATAATATTGTTTATCGCAATAATTTCTGAGACAATTAATTGCCCAGCAAAATTCGTTATCGTGACCGGTCTAGTACAGACAGCATAAAAAGTGTGGATGGGAAAGGTGAAGCACCCACACCTGCTTCCACCTTCATTTGCCTCACTCTGGACCCTTGAGCAATCTTAACCCCCCCACCATTTGCTCCCCCGGGCACCGTACACGGCAGCTCCACACAGAGGCTGTGGTAGCTCGGTGGTCTGTGGTTGCAGGAAGGACATCCGGTGTAAAAATAATTTCCAAGTCTTCGTGAGTTCGCTGCGGTGACCCCTGAAGAAGGAAGCAGCCGAAAGAAGAAGACAAAACTGCTTGCAACATATACACCGCATCAATATAGTTATAATGTTTATGGAGCCATATTTTTATTAATCTGTAAAATGTCCAAATAGTAGGACCAGTGGAGGGGGGCTTAGCAGATTTCACTGGGGGCCATGGCCCTCTGACCCCTGGATTCAACAAACTGTATCACAGCTGCAGCTACACAGTTAAACAACAACAACTTTCTTTGTTGCCAGATGGCATAAAAGCTAATTTTTATTCAGATTATTGTGGCAGCGTATTTATGGCACCTTGCTATGAATAATCCAACTGTTGCTTCGTCTCTTTATGTAAAACAAAGACGCTGCGTCCCTGACATCTGTTTTTAGACAGAACTGAAACTGCTTCCTGTCTGTTTTCATCCTGCAGACCGTGTCCTGCCAGGCTGCTGCGGGGCGACGTGCGTGACTCGCTTACCTGAGAAACCGGTCAGGTCCATGGCTTTGAGGTTGGTGGCCTTGATGACTGTGGCGGTGAGCCTGCCTGCGGTGGGCAGGTAACACAGCGAGAAATTAAGCTCCCCGAGATCAGCCTTCTCCTGCGGATCGTTACACACAGAGCAGGATTAGAAACAGCTGCGATCGCTCAAACACGACATCAGAATCTGAAGCACCGATGATTATCTGTGGCCTGAAAAGAGCAACGTTTTGACTGATGGTATTATAATTCCAGTAGAGTAGTATAGAGTATTTTAATTCCACAGCAGAGAACGCTATGTAGTCGTAAGTAGGTCTAGGGAAAAAATATTGGTATTTGTATCGGATATCGAACAAATAAGTTTTAACATATCGAATATCAGTCAAAAATCCAACATGGTGCATCCCTAATTTAAAGCATCTCGGGTAAATCCTTTAACTTTCTAACTCAGAAAACCCATTTTTGAAAATCACAGTTAAGGGTCTCCTAAAACTCAGTTTCTGTGTGAACAAAAGGCTAAAACAATTTAAAAAAAACTATTTATTAAAAAAAAAAAAAACATTGTGGATGGACTTTTGTGGCACCAGACATGGAAGGTTCTGGTATTCAGGTCACCCTGTGGTGTGATGACTCCTCACTAATCAATACTTCCCAAAATGCAACGCTGAAATACATCAAGATGCGGAGGCTTTAAACTTATTTAATAAATTAAACTCCTGTGCCAAAACAATTTTAAAGCCTTGCTTTATCTAATTTGCTAATAGCCTTCTATGAATATTTCATATAAATTCTCTTGGACTCAAACCAATATAAAGTTTGGACGTGGCCAGCAGAGCCCTTCCAGTAATCTATCTGGACTCCCTGGAGATAATTTTTCACATGAGCAGACTTTGAATTACTGCAGACAGATTTTTTTTTTCTCCACAGACGGTTCTTTGGATAACAGACAGAATTATTTCATTTGAATCTCGAGAAAAAAAAAAAAATCTGACAGGTTTGATAGAAACTTGGCTGGTTACGCTGTGTAGTCTGAATGATTGTGATACGTCGGTGAGCCAAAGGGATTTTTATTTTTTTAATTTTTTTTAACGCCTGAATTCACCGGAACAAACTGAGCATCAAAATGTTTTTGACTCAGCTTGATTTTCTTGATCCAACCCATCCAGCCGAATCATAGGAGCATAAACGTAGCTCTGGGATGATCAAACATGCACGTTGCAAAGGAAAAATTCCACCAATGCTGTGAATTACACGGCGTTAAATGTGAAATTATTTAAAAGTCGCTGCTTGTAAAGTGAAAATAATTCAGCTACTTCATGTGCCAGCACTCAACAATCCTATAATAAACTAAAACACAACTAATGCATGTTTGATTAACTTTAATGGGAAAAAATTAGATTAGCTTTGTGAAATTGTTTGGTTTTTATTGGCTCTACTTGGAGGTAATGGTTGAAAATGGCATTAAATAAAAGATTTGAATATACATTAAACATGTTTAGACATAAATTCATTGATTTATGTAATATTTAAACCAAATTAGACAAATAACATATATAAGGTTAAGTCAGCAAACATGTTATTAATTTAAATTACTACTACTGGTTTTCACTTTGATTAAATCAATCATTCTAAATTACACTTTCAATATACCCGTATAGTTTATTTTTGTGTTTTTGTTCAGCTTTGTTGTATCAGTCGAATGTTTTTGGTTCGGTAAACAAAATTATCCTAATTAGTTCCAATTTTTTAAATTTATGTTCAAAATTAATGTTTAAATTATGTAACATCAGTTCAAACAAAGCTGATTATACTTGTTAAAAATAAATAATAATAATAATAATAAATATATATAATAATAATAATAAATAAATAAATCCAGGTTAAAGGTTAAAAATAAATTGTAATAATAATAATAATAAATAATGTAATAATAACAGGGAAGGATATCTTTAACCAATCTACTGATAATCAAAACAAATCATAGTAGATTATATTTTAACACTATCATTGATTTTTATTGAAAGAAAAAGACAGATGCATTAAAAAAGTACACACTTTAAATTTTTTTAAATAACAATAATAATATTAATAATTATTATTATTAGTAGTAGTATTTAAAAAGTGCCTTTCAGGACACTTTACAGCAAGAAACCTATCAGATAAAAAATTATTTAATTAATTAATTATTATTATTGTTATTTATTTCAGTTGTTAAATTGTTTTAGCTAAAATGTTTATGGTTGTAGCCGAATCATCCCCACCACATAATGTGCAGTGTTAATAAATTTAGACCAGATTTGACACGTAAAAATGTTTATTGCAACAAAACTTTTAAAAATTATGTACATGAATAAACAAAAATTAAAGTTTTCTAGTCCCAACTTGGAAAATATAATAAACTCTATGATTAACTAAGGTCATTAATCCACAACATGTTTTCCCATTTTAAATTCTAACTCGTGAGAGTTTAAACCCACGTACCGCATGGCCTTCCACGATGTCCCTCCACACGGGTTTGTCCCCGCTGTCCTCGCTGAAGTCCAGCAGGTTTTCCACCACCACCTGTCCGATCAGGTCGTGTCTGGAGAAACGGTCGAAGTCGTACACGGAGAAATGCAGCTTCCTGGAATGTAGCTCGTTCAGCGGCACGCCAAACTGGAACGTCTCGTTGAACACTGGGTTTAAGGTCTTTCTGTGGACCTGAGACACAGACAGAATCCGTTTTAACGTTTATAAGAACCCTGGTCCCTCTTCAGGGGTCTCCACAACGAGCCACCACTCACTGAGCATACATAACCAGTTCACTTTTGGAGTCAACCTAATGATAGGTGGCTGCTAATCATCATTAGCAAACACTAAAACTGAGAAAGCTTCAGCCAGTTTTAACTAGATTGAACTGAACTTTACTTATTTATATATATATATATATATATACATACATACATACATACATACACACGACTTCTGTTGAGACTTGGTGCTATAAATAAATATAATAATACATAACTGAACTGAAATTACCAGTAACTGTGGTTGTAGCTGAGAGTCTGTTGAGCGCCAACAGATTTTTGCACATTTCATGGGGTTGAACATTTACAATGTTCGACCAAAATGCAGGCCATATTTCCATACACAGCAGTCCCTCGCTACTTTGTGGTTCACTTTGCGCAGACTCACTCTATCACGTTTTTTTTCAAAATAAGATTGGACACGACACACAATTGGCTGATGGATGAGCCGCATGATTCCTCCTCCTCTGTCAATCTCCATTCTGCAGCGGAGACTCTTTTAGAGCATTTAAAATTTAGAAACATTATTTAGAATATTGCAAGAGTGTTGGAAGGGTTTAAAACACCATATATATATATATATATAAATTACTACTTAATACTTGTACTACTATTCCTACTTCGTGGTTTTTCCACTTATCGCGGGGCTTCAGGGTATAAACAAGGAACTACTGTAAACTAATGGAAACTGTAGTTTCCATGCCAGATCACTAGGTGGCGCCATGATTTTTGTTTTTCAATGGCGATGAAAACTTAAGTAGCACAAGCAGCACTCTGCTATTCATCGTTAGTACCGTGGTTCATCTACTCAAACGAGCACAAAGAAACGACGACTGCAGCCGTCTGTAGCGCACACGTGCACTTTCACACCAGGTGATTCCAAAAACCTCCACTCTCAGACCTGGATTCAAAAAAGCTTTGGTGTCAGAGAAAATGACGGCTGTTGTCATGTTGATGGACTGAAACCAGCAGAAATGCTAGTTTCACTCAAAAAGCAGTCATGTAAACTGGGCCCGAGATGCTGGGCTTAAAGGAGGCGAGCGATTTTTATTCCTTCTGCTAGGCCTTCAGAAACACGATCCAAGGTTTTAAAATGAACAACGTGAAGCTGCATCTGGAGTCGTCGAGGGACATAATCTGCGCCACGGTTCAATCTGAGCCGGTTTATAACTTTACTTGTTCAAGTGAGAAATAAAGAAAACGGGACATCTGTTCTCTGCTCGTCACACAAGCAGCACAGAGGGTTCCCTCTGGATTTATAGTTTTTAAAACGGAGAGGGCTGAAAAAAAAACTGCTGGAGTTTTTGTTGTTTTCATCTGTGACGTGAACGCAACAAAATAAACACGCGAGAGTAATTTGCATCCTTCCTTTTGAGGCATGTTTTATAATTGGTCTTTTTACGTTTAAAGCGATTGTTTCAGTTTTTGGCACTGAATTCTCTTTACTTTATTCTTGTGCTGAATCTTTGTTGTTTGTTTTCACGTTCAACAAGTTTGTTTCATATTTGTGACAAAGAAAAAAAAAATCTGCGCCAATTTTCTCCAGAAATCTTTTGAAAGAAAAAAAAAAACGAAACCTAGGAGCCGTTTCTGTTTGAGGACCTGAAAAAGCTTTGAACGACTCTCTGGAAACAGTAAAAACACAAACAGTTTTACGTGAAATCATCAAACGATTCTTTGTATTTTCTTCGTTGTTTCTGAGAAACAAACAGAATGAAAGGATTTTGATTAACGTGTTAAACTTTCTTTCAGAGATGTAATTAACCTTCAGCACACGCGGTGACCTTGCTGCTCTGCCAGAACGTGAGAAACAAATTTTATGTTTCCTTTCCCAGAAATAATAATTTTAATAAATAAGTCATCAAATCAGACCTACTGGAATTTAAAATAAATAAAACTAAAACTGAATTTAAAAAGTTTCCTCTTGGAACATACAAGGTGCAGGGGTTTTGGTCTTTAAGCATTTACAACTCATATTATTTGCCCACCACTAACATTTTAACCGTGTCTTTGTTAGTAAAATATCTCATTTTTATTTAACCTTTATTTACACAGTCTCATTTTGAAGAGAGACCTGTGGGAGCAGATGATGGGTGTTAAGAGCCTTGCTCAAGGGCCCAGAGAGGGGCAAATTAGGGTAGAGGCAGGTGTGGGTGTTTCACCTTTCCCCACACACAGTTTGATTTTTAGTACCAGGAATTGAACCGGTGGCTTTTCGATCACAGGCCCACCTTCTCTAACCTCTGCACCACTACTCCCCACTCAGGAACCACAAGACAGATGATAATAAAACTTTCAAGAAATAATTAATAGATGTTAATCTATTAGATTTTGGAGCCAACAGAATACAAGATGGCTGCCACAGCCAACTAACAACACAAGACTTTAATTCTGTCAGTTTTGTATACGTTGAACTAAAATTTGGTGCGGTAGTAGCCGAGGGTCATTCGCAACACATACTCCGTGTACTAACAGTCGTGTTGCTCCCAGCTTTGCCATAAACTGCTGGAGCCCACCCAGTTCGTCTGTTAGCAAAATATCTCATAAAACACAGCAGAGATTTTAAACCTCTGGAAAATAATTTCTTCTATTGAATATGGAGTCAATCCAATTCAAGATGGCCACAGAAGCTAATCAGCATGTTGTCATAGCTCATCTTCCTGGTTTCTTTCAAGAGTTGTTAGATGCTGATAGCTGTGGGCAGGAAGGATCTCCTGCAACGAGTCTTAAGAATCTGGCCACAGACACCAATGTGTCCACCCGGATCCAGCTTGCTGTCAGATCCAGCAGGACTCAGTCCTCCTGGGCAGCATCCCTGAGCGATGGTCACTCCTCCCAGCAGTCTGCCGAGCTCCTCATCGCCACGGACAGACGGCTGAAGGTGCCGGGGGATGATCCTGGTCCTCCCGTCGTCACGAGCAGAGTTTCCCACCAGCTCCAGGATCTCGGCAGTCAGGTACTTAAGCACCACCGTCAGGTTGACGGGAATTCATCCACGGTGCCTCCTTTTCAGCTCATTTGGGATTTGGGGCTGTAGATTAGGTATCTGAGCTTTTGAGATGTTAATCAGCTGCTCCGGGTTGTAAAAAAAACCAACACATTGTTGCCATGGTTACGCATCATAAATGCCCAAAAGTAAAAAAGTTTCAGTAAAAATCCTTCCAGCTGCACAACATCCGATACCAGAGGAAATAACCAGATGAAAAAAGTGATTTAATCCAGAACAAAGAGGAATTAAAAGTTTTTAAAAGCAGTAACTCAGAATGAATGTAGAGCTGCTCCAACATGCAGCCACCCCGAGTGGTGCAATTAACTGTAACCATCATCCATCACAAAAACAAACATCACTCTGAATTGTACAGATATAGAGCTCAAACGTTGTGTGGTAGCAGTTAGGGGTGTAAATCACCAGCTTTACCACGATACGATATTATATCGATTTGTTTGTATGATGATTCAATTTTTCTCGATATCACAAAGTCGGTCACGATACGATTTCGATTCTATTCGATTCACAAGTCTGCGATCGATATATTGCGATATCAAATGCCCATCTTATTTACATATAAATAAATTTACAAAAACTATTCAAATATGATTTAACCATTTTATTTCTGTGATTACAAGCACCAGGCATTAAAATACATTTTTTTCTTCTTAATTAATTAAAAAAATAAAAATAAATGACCTGTTCAGTATAGTCTCACATTTTATTTAAGTGCATTTTTTAAACCAGTTAACTTAAAAGTGGCCTGATTACCTTTCAGTTATAAAGAAAGAAAAATAGATATTTAGTTTACATAACATGGCTGTCAATGCCGTGTTTCTTCTTCAGGTGAACGGACAAATTTGTTGTTTCCCGAGTATTTTAACGCACACCGGCACCCGTTGTTGCACACGACATGAGTTTTGTCTGTTGAGCCGTTGTTCTGTTGGAAACAAAATCCACAGAGTTGATTTAAATCCACCAGGAGAGTGAATTTCATTATCTGTGTTTTCTGCCTCGTCTGCCATGTTGCTGAGGTGGCCGCAGAGCGCAGCCGTGCACGGACATGGTGACAGACGTGCCTTGGGAATTTCAAAATAAAAGCATATTTTAAAGATGACGATATGAATCGAATTTTAGTTTTGCCACGATATAATTGAATTATTAATCATTTAATCGATATATCGATATAAATCAATGTATTGTTAGACCCCTAGTAGTAGTGGAGAGTCATTCACAACTACATGACGTTGTTTTCAAGATTTGACCGAAACAGCTAAAGCTTTTTAATTTCTTATCACGGGATCATTTTAGTCTAAACTTAGGCCTGATAGGCAGCAGACCATTTGCATTAGGACTTTAATTAAAAACGTTTTTAATCTCCAGCATTTTTAAAGGGCAAAAATAATTTTTCACCTGAGGACTTAACTCTGACAGAAAGACGAGCGCTATCAAAACTGGTGCACGTAGAGGATTTCAGCTGAAAATTAGTTTTCGGTCTAAAACCCAACATTTCACTCTCTTCCTAATCTTCTGCTGGGAATAATTTGCCATGAAAGCGTTTGATATAAACGCCGTCTAGCAACAAACGTGTGCAATAATTAAAACGTGACACACGCCAGCTTTACCAGCAACTTTTTGTCGCTTCACGAGTGGCTCCGTCAACCCTGTTTATTAGCACTTGATAATTACTTGTTAGCTTTGAATTAAACATGCGCGTGACGGAGAAGCTGCGAGTTTAGAAACCAGAACACAAGCTCCAAAAATCTATTTGCGAGTCCGTGTCTGTTTCTGTTTGACGATTAGCTGGAGGGATGAAAGTGGCCCAAAACATAAAAGGTGTAAAAATTTGGTGTTAATGAGGATGTGGTTGAAATTAAACAATCAGATACTCACCAAACACAGGGGGAAGCCACATTATGTAAATTGACTGAGGCATTCATGCTTTTCAAAGGCTCGAAGGGGCTTTTTGTTCTGTGCAGGAAACGGCCACACAAAGGAGGACACCAGAAGGGAAACATTTTCTAAATGGTACAGCTTCGTTGTTGCTGGAAGCTTCACACTGTCCCAGTTTTGTGCCTAAATCTGACCTTTTTAAAAAAAAACAAAAAAAAAAACTTATTTTTGTCAGATTTACCCAAGCACTGATCAAATATATTTGTGATATTTATGGATCTGAAATATAAGTCTCAATGTGAGACGGCTATGCACATAACTGTTAAACCTGTAAACTGAACAAATGCAAATTTCCCCTGTAACTGAAGGATATGGACAGTGAATGGTTTTTTTTTTTTTCAAGATGAATGTTTTTCTGGACCTGAGTTGAGCAGGAAATGCAAGTAAGTCTTAATGTTTTTAATGTTTTTGCTGCAAGATATTCAAGAGAGTAGGAGTTACACTGTGACCACTGCACTGGCCACTTCTGTTACTTGAGGGAACTATACTTTTAAGCAACATAAAATTATTATTTGTCTATTGTTGTTGCTGTTGTCCATTGTTGTCATCATTCTTTGTTGAAATCAGGTCTCTCTTGTAAACAAGTCCTCAAGGCTCAATGGGATTTACCTGTCTAAATAAAGGTGCAATGAAAAAAAAGACTAGAAAGCATATATAGTAGCAGCCATCTTGGATTTTGACGTGGCAACCAGGTTTTCAATAAGAACCTTTCTTATACCTAGATGCAGCCACACACCAAAATGGAAGTTGATACTTCTTTTATTTATTCAAGTTATTGTGATCACAACATGCCCCGACAGACAGACAGGTGGACAGACGGATGGAGGGTATTTCGAACTCCCCACTATTCGCAGCATGACAGGGGACAATTAGAGGAGCGAGGAGGTCTTTGAGAGCTAAGAGTACATTTCATGGTACAGAATGTCCCAAAGTGTTCTCAAATTTTGACTCGCCTGTCCTCAAACCCCAGAATAACACAGAAAAAGTTTCTGTGCCCTATTATAGGCTAAAGCACAAGATCCTGAATAAATGACACCCCAGATTATTAGATTACATAAGTAAAACTGTTATGATCCTCCATGAAGAACCTCAGTCGCTAAAACAGATGGAAGTCAGAAAATTAGAGCTCAGGTATACAAATATTGGGCGGCATGGTAAAACAGTGGTTTAAACCGTCACCCTCTCAGGGAGAAGGTCGCAGGTTCACCTCCCGGCCTCGTGTCTTTCCAGGTGGAGTTTGCATGTTCTCCTCATGTATATCTGTTCAAACGTGTCACTTCTGAAGATCTTCAAAGGTTTCTTTGAATCATTGTTTAAAATCGTATCGAAAGCCGTCTTGTTTGAAACGAATAAACCATTTTGCCAAAATTTACACACGTATAATATCTAAACAAACTTGCTTTACAGGTTTTGACATATTAAGTTAAGAACCACTAGAATCTCAAGACTTCGCAGTTAAATGAAACAACAGTTGAGTCAATTAGGCATAATTAGAAGCACAGAAGCTGCTAATTGCATCTTGCTACATATCGGCTGTGAGCTGTAGCTCTGCAGGTTTGATCCTAAAGCATCAAGTACAGTGGTGTGGTCTATGCGATACGCGGGAATTTGGAATAGACCCACTAGAAAAGCTTAAGAATTTCAGTATACCCACTTAAAAGTGCCCAGTGATACGAAACATATCATTAGGCATGTGTCATTGATAGGTTAAACGCTTCCGTAACAATCCATCTATATGCAGCGCTTGTTTATTACATTTGCTTATCCAGCAAATTATTGTATACTTCTGCACTTACTACTTTATACTTGAACGTGTTTTGCTTTGATAAGGTTTTATAAATTCTATAACGTGTTTTTAATACAAAGCCAACTGTTGTGCAAAGTTTTTTGTGCATTCATTCAAATACTATATCAGCATCAGAGAAATTTGGAAATACGCTTAAAAATCAAAATAAATTGATGATTACATTATACTAACCGGTGTACTTTGGTTTCTAAGCACAGTACACCCACAACAAAAATGTAGATTACACCAGTAAAGCCTGGTTATTGGTTATTACAAAACAAAGACAGTATGTTTTTTTTTTCTGGGGAGATAAGTGGATATCTGTGTGAGACAGAACTCCAGGAGAACTCGGCAGGGGATTTTAGAATAGTGCACATAGTTAGCAAAGCAATATAGTTTGGTTTAGAAGACAAAACATAAAGAATGATCCTATGCAAAAGTCATGATGCTTAAAAAAAATCTTTTGCTAATAATGTTTGGAAAGTTTTGAGTTGCTTCAGTTGATAAAAACTAGCTCTTAAATAGTCCCTGCTCTGATGTTAGCCTTTAGCTTGTCCCCACTATATTTTATAAGTACTCCATCTAGCTAAAGATATAAAATACAAGCACACTTTTTTATTTAGACAGCTACTGTGCCAGTAAGTGTAAAGATGAGTATGAAGCAAGTGGGAAGCACCTTTGTTTGGAATTTCTTCTTCCTGTCTGGCAGTAGGTAAATCTTCACATAAGGGTCAGAGAAGCCATTGGCATCCTTTGCTGGCAGGTCCAAAGCTTTCAGTATCTTCACCACCAACTGCTCCGTACTGAAACAGGTAAAAATAACTGCATTGGATATCCATGGAGTTACACACACAAACAAAAACTGATATGAAAGCCATGGCTTGCACACGTTTACACCAACACTCCATGAGACTCAGACAGGATTAACCCACACAAACACCTGTGCCGAACTTGTGCACACAAATTAGCGTGGGAAGATCAGTGTCTCTGGAGTAAAGGGTAGCGAGAATAGTATGTGTGTGTTTTTGTCTCGTCTCTTGAGCTGCATCATGGTTGCACTGTCAGCAAGGCTAAATGTAAGCTCCGTGAGCACAGATGTACAGCCAGTGAAATGTAGTCCATCCAAAGTTGGGCTCATTTATTAACCAACATATTTTCCTTTGGGTTATAGGCCCATGGGTGATGAAGGCACATGAAGAATAGAGGGTGCTAAAGGTCCTGAATCAGCGCTCTCTGTCCCTTGAGGTCCAAAATCCACCTTAGTAAAACGCATTTTCCCTTCCTTTCTTTTCTTTCAGAAGGTATGTACCATTTACGTCTATTATTTCAGTAAATGTTTATATAAATAAATTGCCCTGGCTGTCTATGTGTCATTGTGTGTTCATGACACTTGGTGACAAAGTTTATGTGTGATGCACTCAAGCTTCCACGTCACGTACATTGTTCTCAATGTGCCAGTGGTAATTAGGATGCTGCAAACAGACTGCCAGAAATACCATCAACTGTGTACCTTTACAAGGAGCACTCTGAACTTCTAGTATGTGGGAGGTTTAATTATCAGCTATCAGTGACACACCTGCACTGCGAAGTACAAATAAGCTGTAAGTTGGTTTATAAAGCCGTTGTTTATCTGGATTTATTTGTGTTTTTCTATACTTTTAGTTGCCGTTTCATTAAATGTGTAATTTAGTTTCAAATAATGCCCATTCACCAGGCTATGATGGTAGGCAACTTGAACTGAAACTTTGTTTACATGTTAAATTATCCATCCATTCATCCATCAGTTATCTTTACTCGCTTCGTCCTTTTAAGGCCAGGGGTCACTGGTGCCCGTATCCAGCAGTTACTATGGGAGAGGTGGGGAACACATCCTGGACAGGATGCAAGTCCATCACAGGGACACAGAGACAAACAACCATTCACTCTCACTCACACCTAGGGACAGATGAGAGTTACCAATCAGTCTAACATGCATGTTTTTGGTCTGTGAGAGGAAACCGGAGTACGTGGAGAAAACTCACACATGCACTGAGAGAATATGCAAACTCCACCAAGAACGGTTCCTGGATGGGATTTGATACGGAAACCTTCTCGCTGAGAGGTAGCAGCTCCACCATCTGAGCCACTGTGCCGCCACGTTAAATTTTGTACCATTTAAAACATTTCTGCAACAGTGAGTGTTTAGGTTTAGCTACTGAATTACTCACAAAACTTAAGTAGTTTCTGTCATTCCCCTGGTCAATTAGACAATTAACTGTTCAACTATAACTTGAGCTCATACATTTGATACTTCAGGGGACCAAAGAAGAGGAATTTTAGGACATAAAGTTCAAATGACCTCTTTATTTTAAAGAAAAAATGTGACAAAACTGTTACATTAAAAATGTAAAGATCTGGCAGAAAAAAATACAGTGGCAAAAGAGGACCTACTCAACATCAGGTCATAAAGTTTTGGCTCATACATGTACACTGTATTGGATTTTACTCCTGACATGTTGCAAGGTTTTAAAGACAGGTAGAAATTTAACTATCACCAAATACTGTCCAAAAGTACCTGTATTATTGTTCGACTTGCTAGGTGAAAGGGCAATAATGTTTTGCACACATTTGTGACAGTTAAATTACTCTTTTTGAAATATATTAAGTTTTCTACATGTCAAATATAAAATATTGACATAATGTTTATGTCAATTAAATATTGGGTAAAGGATGTCCTCATAAACGACTAAAAATCATGACAACCCTATAAATCACAAATACAGGTATATGTGTGTGTGTGTGTGTGTAATGTCAGCTAAATATCTCATGAACTATTGAACAGATTTTGATAAAACTCAGAAAATATTCCATGGGTGTACATCAATAACTGATGAACATCAGGGATCAATTCGTTTCATGATGGCTGCCACAGCTAGGTGAATTTAGCAAAAACAATTTGCTACAACTCAGCTAATTTTACAGATAATGAGCTAAAACTTCATGTGGTAGTTAAGAATAATCCCTAACAAACATTAATTATTTCATTGGTATTTAACTTTTAAATAACAATCCAAGTGATTTGCACATTTAAGTGAAGCAGCAGAACTGGAGAAGTGTCCCTGTGTCGTGCAAACAAACATAAAATCTCACAATGCGCACATGAACACATCTTGTGTTTGTTTCTATACAGACGCTCGACCCAACAGTCATGAGTGCATCTCTTACGCCATTTATTATGTATTTAATTAGCAGATGAGGATGGAGAAAGCTCGGAGGCCTTTAATCAGACCTCGTTAGACTGTGTCTCCATGTGTTAACGAGTCTGTCAGCTCTTCATTTCCCGCTTCGGGACAACAACGTGAGCCATGTGGCTGAGGGCAAGGCGAATGCCAGAAGTGACCCCGGCAGTTCACTCTCCATGTGCAGCGCGCACAAACAGGATGTGCGTGCTGCGTGGCCCGTTCAAACATGCGTTTACCGCTGACTCACATTCAGTTAACACAGGCAGATAAACACATCTATTGTACAATAACAGCACATTAAAAACACAATTTACAGATAAAAACTGAAGCTGGATGTTTTATCTTAGAACTGATAATAAATTAACCAGATTCCCTTTTTAGTTCAAACTTGTTCATACTTGTGTGCGAATACTGAGTCAGCAATTATATAAATGTTTTCCTTTTGTTGTTGTTGGTGGTGTTGTTGTTGTTGTTTTAGTCCCAAATGTTTTTACAGTATAACTAAAGTACTTTGCTATTGCAGCCATTCATTTATAAAAATATTCTGCTCATTCAGGAGATCGGTGTGTTATGGCTTTTGTAACTTTTTTTTTATTTTTTTTTTTAATTTAACATTTATCATAAATTTTTTCCCAGTTAAAATACAATAAAATGTCCTCAATTCCTTCAAAATCATTGTTCTCTTAAATCTGTCGGCAAACAATGCTCTGTTTTTATATTTATGGTACTTTTAGCTACTGCTTCGTTTCTTTTTGTCAACTAGCTTTTTTAAAATTTACTTTTAGCTAATCTTTCCACTTTTGGCTTTTAGTTTTCTGTATTTTTTTGTTTAGCTTTGAGCTAACATTTTACTTCTTTTAGTTTTTATCATATTCTGCTGCTGTTATATAGCATTTTCTACTTAGCTTAGCTAATTTAGATTTTAGCTATCTTTCTGCTTTTTTTAGTTTTCCACAAACATTTTCCTTCTTTTAGCTTTAAGTTTATATTCTGATGCTTTTTGTATTCTGTTGCATTTTCTACTTTTATCCAGACTTTTGCTACACTTGGCTTATATCATTCTACTTTTGTAGCTTTTAGTTAAAATTTTGCTCCTTGATTTTAGCTATTGCTCTAGTTAGTATTTTAGCTATTAGCACACATATTTTTAATTGGCGAGTTAGCTTTTTGCTTCTTTAAGCTTTTAGCTTCTTGTCTAAAGGTTTTATCTGTTTTTGCCATTTTTGGCTTTTTAATTATCGTTCTACTTTTTAGCTTTTAGTTAGCATTTTGCTGCCTTTAAATTGTAGCTACAGTTAAACTGTCAAAACTTGTTTCCCCAAAGAGGGAGGAACATATTGTGATGTATAAGAGTGGAGGCAGGAGTAAGAGGAAACCTGAGGGAGATTGGGGACTGGAAGGTTATGGCAGGGAGGTAGCTAAGGCAAAGCAGGAGGCGTATGATGAGTTGTATGGGAGGTTGGACACCAAAGAAGGATTTGTAATGATTGGCGAGACAGAGGGATCAGGCTGGAAAGGATGTGCAGCAGGTTCGCTTATTAAAGATAGGAAGTGTAATGTTCTCACAATTGTGATGGGAAGATGGAAGGAGTACTTTGAGGAGCTAATGAATGACAACAATGAAAGAAAAGCAGAGGTCATAGAAATTGTGGACCAGGAAGTGGGAAAGATTAGTGAGGGTGATGTCCAGAAAGCTCTAAAAAGAATGAAGAAGGGGAAGGCAGTAGGACCTAATGACATACCAGTGGAAGTTTGGAAATGTCTTAGAGAGATAGTGTAGTGGAATCTACATTAAATACTTTTGGTTTCATTAAATAAAACAGGAGACACCTTGGTTCTTGGTTGACAGCAAAATGGGGGTTTTATTTTGAAGCTGTAGCTCTAAGGTGGAACAGCTAAAATACCTGAAGACTTCAAAGACGGAACCCCTTCTGATGGGGACGTTATCAGAGTTTTTATACACTTCTGAAACAGCACACAAACATGAGCATGTTATCGTCAGATGTTTTCCAGAGTCTCTGACGCGCACAATGATTTTCCTATGAGCACATTCTTTTCAGGTCAGTCTGACATCAAACGTCTGTTTAAAATCAAGTTCTGTTGCAGGTCCTTGTAAGTGAAAATACACATTTGCTTGGGCCTTGTTGTGAAACAGATTATCCAATTAATAACGTTTCTTGGATTCTACAATGGCAGTGAGGTTTTTGACTCAAATCTTCAATGGCATATTTGAGGAAAATGTCTGAGGAATGGAGATGAAGTGTGCTGACTGAGGTTGAGCTACTGTTCAATCTAGCACATTTAGCTTTTACCTAGCATTTTCTATTTTTAAGTTTTTAGTAGTCCTGTTTCCTCTCTTCTGTCCTCTCCTTGTCATATTTCTTCTTGGCTAACCTTTGAATAGGTTCTTGCACTTCACTATTCCACTATTGTATTAAGAAAAAAAACGACTCCTTTAAGCTCATATTCTGTTACTTTAAGCTTTACCATCTCAGCTTCATTTTCTTTAAAATCATTCAGGACTCAGTGTTCACATTGCATTTTTTTTTGCAGGGAATGCAATTTCTTGAGTTATTCCCATCAGTTCAGAAACTTGTGCACAAAAAACATGTTCCCTCTGTGATTAGTGTGAACGTTCCTGTGTTTAGTTTTTGATACAACACAACAGATGCACAGTGCGCTCCTCTCCTGTGTCTTATTACAGAAGAATACATGAGTCTGAACCAAATCCAGGTATCTATTTTTTTCTCTATCCCAGAGGCGAGGCATAGAGAATACCCTGTACACAGCTCAAACAAATCTCTCAACCTTATTCCTGGCAGACAACGCTGAAAGGTAGCCGTTATTCCCGCGGTGGAAATGTGTCAGCTTTTAATGGGATTGTCAATAGAAACGCCTTTTCCCCAGAAGACCTTAGCGAGATTGACACTGTTGGTCTGACTGTTAACACTCCAAACAGCGGGGTGTCTCACATTAACATACCAATCTCATTATAGCTCCAGCGCTAACACACCTCAACACAAGTGTTTTTACACAAATGACCACACTGGTTCTGAGATACATTTCTCTTTACTTACGTGTAAGTAATGGTGAATTATCTGGCGACTTTCAAATGAGAAAATGGGACACATGAATGGCTTTTGCATCACGCTCCCCGGTTAATTCTCTGAAGCTGTAATTTGACTCTAACACCGTCTGGTGTTATTAGGCGTTGACAGAGTTGCTGTTAAAAGCAGCTCGTCATATATAATTCACGACTGAAGCGGTCGCTCCCTTTATTTTCTGACCATCAGCACTTTCACCCGTTTGCAATGTTTCTTCATGTCGGAGCAGGCAGGATTAAAGCACCGCTTGCTGAGAGACAACGAGCTGCAGAGAGACTTCATCGTTTCCCACCAGCACCTCAACGCACGCTCACATTCTTAACATCAATTATTCTAAAACCCAAATTTTCTCTCAGGGAACTCAGAATTTCAGAGATATTTATTGCCAGCTGCTCAATTCAAATGTTTTTCTGTGTATGCTGTAATGTTAGTAAAATATCTCATCAACAACTTGATGGAAATAATAACTGGATGTTCATCGGCAACTTTAAACTTTTGGAGTCAACCCCACTCAAGATGGCTGCCACAAGCAAGCATCTTTCCCAAACACCAAATGGTTATGACTCAGTCAGCTTTACAGATATTGAGCCATATTTCAACATGGTAGTAGCTGAGAGTCATTCACAACATGTGCTCAGAGGTTGACTTCTCAGAAAATTATTAGAATCGTTTTTCTATCTTTAATGTATTTTTGTCTTTCAGGGTCACCTGCACCTATATCTGGACCTACCATTCTGTGTTTGCCTGTCTCTCCTTCCTATCCTCTCAAACCAGCCGGTCAAAGCAGATGGCCGCTTGTCCTGAGCCTGGTTCTGCTGGAGGTTTCTTCCTTTTAAAAGGGAGTTTTTCCTTTCCACTGTTGCCACTGTGCTTGCTCAGGATGGGAGACTGAGACGAAGTGAAGATTCAATGAGTCCGCTGCTTCCTTAGATAAAGAACTTTACTAATTGGCTTTTCTATGTATGTGAATGTTCCTGTAAAGTGCCCTGTGACAGCTCTGTTGTGATACGGCGCTTTATAAATAAACAGAATTGAATTGAAGTGAATTAGAGTTGCATTCGGGTCAAAAAAATCCGACCCGACCCGGCCCCAGCCTGTAGCCATAATTTCCGAACCCCACCCGATACGACAAATTAACAGTAATTAGTAATTAACGGTGGGCGGACGTGCGTGTCTGAGTAAAGAGAGCAGAAAACTGGAGCTGAGGGGGTGTTTGTCTTTTCATGGCCTTCCCCTGTTCATTCTGCATTATTCAGACACGGACCCTGCTCTGACGTTGGATATTTTGTGATCTCACTTGTTTGGGTCGTCCGCTGAGTGCAGCGGCTGAATGAACGCCCATTTGGGCTGATGGATTGTGAAGCCTTGAGCTCGTGACACGCCGGGTTCTGGACTCACTTGAAGGCGTAGCGCAGCAGGAAGCAGATCTTGCCGCAGGTGTCGCCCTGTTTGCCTTCGCCCTGATCGCCTTTGGGTCTGTAGAGCTCCGGCTTGATCTGTCCGATGCAGGTGACCTGCTCCTTCTCCTCGCCGTGGAAATCGGGGCTGGAGAGCTGGTGAGTCATGGGTTTGGGCCTGAGCGTGCACATAACGACACAAAGGGTGAGCGTCTCAAAAACACACACATAAAGCTACAGAACAGAATGACTCAGCAGCTTAAATCAGCTGAACTTTAGATTATAATTGCCTTGTTTTGGCTTTTTTAAATCTGTGCTGGTGTCATAATTAGCTGTTAAATTAAGGTCACTTCTGTATTTAGTGTAACCGTGTTTTAGACACGTGATTTAAAGCTGATATTTGACACTTTCATATTCAGAATTCGATGTTTGTTGAGAGCGAACCTCAAGACAAGATATTAAAGAAATTATCACGTCTGAGGTTTTATTCCTCCCTAAAGAACAAAAATGACTGAATCCGACTTTTATCAGGTTCATTTAACTAAGTGTGGTTGTTCGTTTTCATAGATATTGTTTTTGTCTGTTTTCATTTGTCGATCTGTTAGCAAAATATCTCAAACCACTGGATGAATTTTGCACTGTATAACTTTGGGAGTCAGCCCATTAAGGATCGCCTCCACAGCTTGTGGACAGCACGGAAATTACTTTAAATTAGTCAAAACTGCAAAAGATAAAACTCAACAACCTTAAATTACAACAGTAACGACCTCATTTCTCAAGAAAAGGCAGGAAATTATCTTTATTTTAACTTTAGGTTGTATGTATCTCAATTTCTACCCGGTCCAGACCAGGTTTACACAGTTATTTTAATTTAATGATGTCAGCTTCAAGAAAACATTCATTTGAAAGAAGGTGCATTTGAACAAATCTGTGAATTTGTTACAGCGGTTCAGACGGCTGCATATCTGAGGGAACTATATCATGCTCTGGTGAGGCGGAGGGATACAAACTTCTGTGTTGGTTCAGTGAAACAATATTTGACTTGTTTTACTTTGAAAACTGTAAGAATTAAACTTAAAGCATGTTTGCCTCTGTGCTGCTTCTTTGACCCAATTAACATGTAATGTAAAACACTGATCACACACCTTGTGTTAATCAGATTTTTAGCAATTTGCTGACAAAAATAGTATTTTTTTTCTGTCGTCCCAACTTTTATCATTTAATTGATCTGAATTAATTAACATACCCTCACAAAGAGACACTGACCGTGGGGTGACCTGCTGTTGGGAATGAGCGTTGGGCAGGTCTTTTTGGGCTCCTCCCTCTGAGTTCGGGACATCCGGAGACGTCTGACTCAACTTCAGAGTTCCTACGGAAACAAAAATCAATCCCACTTCTTTTGGTTCATGTTTCAGTTAAAGGTCAGAGTCAGAGATCCCACCAAGTTCACTGCTTTGATCAGAGGTGATGAATTAAATTACGTATTTAGAGGAAGATGAGGAAAAAACACATACAGCGTAAAATAAATGCACAAAGAGCTGCCGTAAAGACATCCAGCATCTAAGTCAGGGGTCTGCAACATGTGGCTCTTTGGTCCCTCCGCAGCGGCTCTTTCAAGCTTTGACTAAAACTGACAAAACTGAATTTTATAGGTTGTTATACAAAATACAAAAAAGGACTGGTTTTAGCCGTTTTCCTGTCATTTATTTTGCTGGATCATGCACAAGGAGAAAAACAAACAAACACTCGTTTTAACTTTATGCTTTATTTCTACACTTAATTTTTCCACAATTAAAAAAAATACATAGGTCTGCATAGTTCATAGTTTTTATTAATTAAAAAAAACTACCCACCCCCACCCACAAGGATCTGGTCTTTTCATTTGTCTTAAATTGTAAAAATCTAAATTATTAGATATTTTTTAGCTTTATAATGTCACACCCTAATGGCCGCAAAAGCCCCCTCCAACAAACCTAAAGTGGCCCATGGGCCACCAGTTGATAATCACAGCCGGTTGTCGCAGCTCTGGTCACTTTTAATTTAGAGCGCGATGGCGTAAAATGGCCGTTTTGATCGTAAAGGTTGCAGACCCCTGATCTAAGTGTAAATAATGAAACCTGCAGGCTCAACACCAGAATGACAAAAGTTGCACTAAAGCTCGTCTCAGCTTTGTGTTTTATCTGCTGAACAACTGACATGACCGCCCACTGTTGGTGACTGACCAGCTCCTCACACACCGGCAGGACGACATCTGAATAAATATTTTAAATGTTAGCGTCCCAGCTGATTATTTTATTCCTCTGTTGTGTTTTTTTTATGCTGGTAAACAGTGTAATAGAACGTAAAACAGTGAAAATGGCCTTTTTCTTATTATTTTTGAACTTTAAAAGGACATTATTCAAGATACTGTGCAAGTTTTTTCTATGAAAAAAGCAAATGAAAGTGTTAAATCCTATAAAAAGCCGCCAGTAACCATTTAGTTGATGCTTATTTTAATCAAAATAAAACTTGAGCAAGAAAGAGATTAAAAAGGTAAAATTCAAAGAGGATTTTGATCGATTTGAACGTTCTGTTCAGCTTCACTGCTCTCGGACCTTTTTGTCTGTGTTGGTTTATAAATTACATGTGATGTCATCGCGCTGCGACTGTCGGGAACTGGCTGACTCACAAGCGAAAGCAAAGATCCAAATTTTCAGCGGTTGCAACCAAACAACCGTATTTTGCTCGACCAGTTGAAAATCACAGCCTGATGTCGCGTGCACAGGTTGCAAAGCTGTTAAGGGCGTGCACGTGGTTTTGTGGTTCATCTTCCCTTGCGTCATATTCACCTCAGCCTGCTGTTGCCCCCACCTTGGCAGCCGCCCTGCGTTTATGATTTGATATTGAATAATATTCATCATATGTGCGTTCTTTAGACCTGGTTGTGTTTCCTGTCAGACGAGAGCAACTACGCCTCGTACGTGGAGAGATTTGTGTGATTCTTGCGTCTTCTGTCCTGCTCTCCCCGTGTCCTCCCTCTTGTAATCAACTGCCTCCGCCACCTGTTGTCCTTCCCCAGGTGTTTGTCACCGTCTGTCGTTAGCGTCTGTGTTCCTCGTCATCTTGTTTGACGTTATGGCTCTGTCCTCCTCCGAGTCATCCCTGAGATCATGCAAGTTTGCTGCACATCAGCTTTTGTTTTTTCTGTATTAAATATATATTCCGCTTTAAATCCCGAGTTCCACATGGGTTCAACGAAACATCCGAAACTTATCGGTATTCTCTTAAAACAGGTTTAAGACGCCCACGAGGACTCTTACTAAATTTATCGCACGTCTTTTGAACATGTTAAAAGTCAAAACGACAAAACTGCGAGTCTCTGCAACTCACCAGTTGTTTTCAGACATTTTAGAGACTTGTTTGCGAAGGCTAAGAGACAAATGAATAGGTTTAAGTCACCCTTCATTTGGCGGGCCGTTAGCCTCACCTGCACCTGAACTTTTGCCTCTTCCTCCATCCGCACGTCTGATAAAGTTCCAAGTATTGAACAGAGGTGCTGAACTAGTCTGTCTCTAAAAACGCTTGATAAGTCAAAGACATTGTTCCATTTGGTGGAAACCGGACACTTCTGGTCTTTGGGTTGGAAACATCTGCACCAAATTAAAAAGCTACATTCAGCAGAAACTTTTAAATTATTTCTGTATTTTTTTTTTTTATATATCAGTAATAAGAAACAGGACTGAAGAGATGAAAGAGTGATATTTGTTGGACTGCACCTCCTAAAGTACCAGATTTTATGATTAGGAAAATGGTCAGCCTTCATCACGTTGGAGCGTCACATGACAGATGTGATGTTCCTCACCTGCATTGTTGGGGTAGGAGTCCATGTCCAGGTACGAGTGCTCCTGGGTCTCATTTGGGCCCCCAACCACTCCTCCCACTTCGCCCCTCTCCAGCCCCACCAGGTCAGAGAAATGGGGGTGGCCCTGCTGGCCCAGGGAGGGGTAGAGCGAGGATGAGGATTGGCCATCCTTCCTCTGCAGCAGCGGGGGTAAAAGTGACGACCCCCCGGCTCCTCCCAAACTTCCGACTCCGGCAGTTCCGGGCAACAAGCCCGACGTCAGGCTCAGCCCCCCGCCCTCCTTGTCCCGCCACGGCAGCCAGCAGAGCTTCCAGGAGACGAAGAGGGAGACAGAGAGGAGGACGATGCCGCAGAATGTCACGATGACCGACAGCAGGCTGACAGAGATTTCTGCAGAAAAACACAAGAAGAAAAGGAAAAGATGAAAAGAACCGGAGACACTAAAGTGACGGACTTTACCACCGCTGGTTTCACAGAACAAAACCTGCTAATTAGCACTTTTTTGGGAGTGGTTTGATTGTGTGGAGTGGTTATTAACAGTCAGTGTCTTACCTGCAGCAGAGTGATGGACTAACTCACAGCAGACATTTTAACCTGAATAATTAGAGAATGCATGTGTCTTAATCAGGGCGATATCCATGAAAACCTCGTTAAAGGTCCAGTCAAGTTTGAAGAGATCTTCTAATAGTCACCAGTTAGGACCTTTTAGCTGTGGCATCATTGTCATTGTCGGTCATTGTCTCGGTTTGTGGAGGACGAGGACCCAGGGATGCAAACAAACACGAGTTTGTATTTTATTTTTTAAGGCTTTACGTTTTATTCAAACCTTTTAACTGAACATTTGCTGCTTTTAGCTGAACACTTGCTGCTTTTAGCTGAACGTTTGCTGCTTTTAGCTGAATGTTTGCCGTTTTTAGCTGAACATTTGCTGCTTTTAGCTGAACATGTGCGCTAAACGTTTGCTGCTTTTAGCTGAATATTTGCTGTTTTTAGCTGAAATGTTTGCTGTTTTTAGCTGAACATTTGCTGCTTTTAGCTGAATGTTTGCCGTTTTTAGCTGAACATTTGCTGCTTTTAGCTGAACATGTGCGCTAAACGTTTGCTGCTTTTAGCTGAATATTTGCTGCTTTTAGCTGAACGTTTGCTGCTTTTAACTGAACATTTGCTGTTTTAGCTGAATGTTTGCTGTTTTTAGCTGAACGTTTGCTGCTTTTAGCTGAATGTTTGCCGTTTTTAGCTGAGCATTTGCTGCTTTTAGCTGAACATGTGCGCTAAACGTTTGCTGCTTTTAGCTGAATATTTGCTGCTTTTAGCTGAACGTTTGCTGTTTTTAGCTGAACATTTGCTGCTTTTAGCTGAATGTTTGCTGTTTTTAGCTGAACGTTTACTGCTTTTAGCTGAATGTTTGCTGCTTTTAGCTGAACGTTTGCTGATTTTAGCTGAATGTTTGCCGTTTTTAGCTGAATGTTTGCCGTTTTTAGCTGAATGTTTGCTGTTTTTAGCTGAACATTTGCTGCTTTTAGCTGAACATTTGCTGCTTTTAGCTGAACATTTGCTGCTTTTAGCTGAATGTTTGCCTTTTTAGCTGAAAATTTGCTGCTTTTAGCTGAACACTTGCTGCTTTTAGCTGAACACTTGCTGCTTTTAGCTGAACATTTGCTGCTTTTAGCTGAACATCTGCAATAAACGTTTGCTGCTTTTAACTGAATGTTTGCTGCTTTTAGCTGAATGTTTGCACTAAATGTTTGCCATTTTCAGCTGAACATTTGCTGCTTTTAGCTGAGCATTTGCACTAAACGTTTGCTGTTTTTAGCTGAACATTTGCTGCTTTTTGCTGAACATTTGCGCTAAACATTTGCTGCTTTTAGCTGAACATTTACGCTAAACATTTGCTGTTTTTAGCTAAACTTTTGCTGCATGTAGCTGAACACATGCTACTTTTAGCTAAAAGTTTGCTGCTTTTAGCCTGTATTTTGGTACATTATCTAGCACTTTTGCTCCATTCGGCTTTTAGCCTGCAATTTGTTTCGTTTACGTTTTATTTAATTTGTTGTTCTTTTTAGCTAGATGTGGCTTTTAGCTACTGTTTTTTCCCCCTTTAGCTTTAACAATACGGTTTGAGCTTCTTCAACAGATTTAATCAGTCGTTTTGCACTCAGCATTTACATTTTATTTGTGCAGGAAATACAATTTCTTTTCTTTTAGTCTGCTTGTCATGAACAAAAATAACTTCAAGCTTTGACAGCAGTTAAAGAAGCCGTGGCTCCCAGCAGACATTAGTCACCCAAGAAGACTTTTAAATTGGTGTATTTAATGCTGATAAATGCAAACCATAAAGCAATATTAATCATCTGTAATCCTGAAATGTTTTAGCCATCTAAGCGGTGCTTCTTGATCTACAGCAGCCGCGCAGTTGTTGTTGTTTTTGACACTTGCATGAATTTAAGAAAGAAAAACAGATTGCAGATGTTCGGTGTGGACACATTATGCAAACGGCAAACAATCGACAACTGCATTAACAACAATCCACATATGCACCATCGCCATCAACATCCACAAATCAAACATTATGGAGCCGAAGAGGGAACCTGCTGCAAACATCAACTGTCATTTGCTGCCGTCCTCTGAAGCTTTTATCCCACGCTTAAATCCCGAGCTGAGCATGAGGACGAACATCGTCGTCTCAAGGAAGGAAGCAGGGAGGAGGTGGGAGGAGGTGACGAGGTGAGCAATTAATCTTAAAAAACACGCCCACGGTGATGTCGTCACACATTTCCTGATGTCATGAGGCTTTTAATCTCTGACAGTTTCAGGGCTGTGTCGGAGACGTTCGGGGGAGCACTGTGTGGGTCTGTGGGGGTGAGAATGACTCACTGGGAAGGAAAGCGAACAGAATAAAAAGCGAAGCAGAGCGAGTGCTGGACAGCCTCCATCAGAGAGCCAACCTCTGCTGCTCAGAGCTGCACACATCTGCACAAACTCATATGAATATTTATAAATAAACAGGCTAAATATACAATGAATATTTATTTCTATCCTGGAGCATTTGAAGTGTTTTCTTAAATAGCATCCCTTTGGTTTGATGACTGTTCTTGACAGAAAGGACCAATCAGAGCCCACGATGGATCCCAGATCATAAATATTCATGGGTCACAAGTCGACCGTGAAGGCTCATTACAGTGCGAGCAGGTTTCTTTCCCGTCCAGCCTGGAGATTAAAATAACATTCTGCTTTTTCACTCTTGGTCTCCTTCCAGACCACAAGGCCACAGGTTTGGAGTCCACCCTGACTGCAGGCAGATCAGCCTGGCCAAACATTGGATGTTCATCTACAAGTGATTAGAGTCAGAGTCAAGATGGTCACCACATTTTACAGATAACCAGCTAAACCTTGGTGTGGTAGTAGATGAGAGTCACTCACAACACACACTCTGAGTGTATAATACTGAGCAATAGGTCTTAAATTGCCAATAAAATAATTTTCAACTCTGTCGTTAGTCAACAGATGATTTTAGGCTGAATCTCTGGCATGAAAGGCTGCGGGTGATATGCATTTCTATGACAAGTCTTTCATTTTAGGCTGTTTTTGTGAGCACCATAAGATAAATGCTGCTTAATTATCTGTAAGAAGCTGAGAACAAACCAGCCAGTCCTCCAGCTGTGGGTTACGTATCCCAGAATTCCATTTTCCTTCTGTTTCCATCCGTTCTCCTTGTTTCTCATTCCTCGCTGTTATTTCTTCTCCCATCCTCACTGCCTCTCCTCAGCATCCTTCTCTTTGTTCATCACCCCCCCCTCTTAGCCTCCGCTTCCTCGTTGGTGAATAATTCATCAATCTGTGTATGTCATTAATCAGAACTTGCTCAAAAGATACGATTGGGAAGGTGTGGGGGAAGGGCGAGGGAATCTGTCTCCGTGGAGAACAAGCTGGAGGGGTGAGAACAAACGAATGAGGGGTGAAAAAGGTGAAAGAAGGAGTGAGCACGAAGAGGAAGATGAAATGAGGGGGGAAATATAGACGGACGAAAGGAAACTAAACCTAATCTGAACTCGGTGTGGCTTTAGGTCAGGTCAGTGCACCGCAACAGCAGCTACAGTATGTTGGTAAAAACAACATTATTAAAGTCTTGGACAGGAAGCAACTTTGAGCTGTCCTGTTTGTTGATCCCAGGCAACTGATTGGCAAGCAACTGGTTTGTGTGATGGGGCTTTAGTGTGTTTTAGAAACTATCTAATCCAGTTTGTTGAAGATTTTAAAGGAGTCTCCCAAGGCTCAAATTTAGATCCTTTTTCATTGTTATTAAAAACATGAGGATGAACAGCTTCAGTGCACCTTTATGCAGATGACACCTAAGTTTACTCAGTTGGCTGTACGTTGAGCTGCTGCAGGTGCGACTTAAAGTTGGTGTTTAATGTGGATAATTTAATGGCGTTTACCAGAAGTAACTCCCAGAACTAGCATTTATACCCTAGGGCGTAAAGTACCATCCTACATATATTTAATTAATTGTCTTTCTTTTAACGTGCATTTTGTTTCTTTAGGAGAATTCAAAGCTTTTATAAAGTCTTCATTAACTGAAACTGCAACTGCTCTCCCAAATGGGGCTTGTTTTTGTTGATTCTATTTTGTGAATTTTATATATTTTGACATTTGCATTTATTACAGCCTTGTAACTGCGACTTTCCATCCCTCCATTGACGACGGTGATATTATTGACATGAACGCTCCTACAAGCACCCTGCAGTTGTTGGATACTGTCTACCATGGTGCACTAAGATTCATAACTGGCTGTCACATGTCTCTGCGTGAGAGAAGCTACAGCGTGCGATCTCAGGACATTATTACCTGCAGTGTTCCCTCAGTGCGGACTGAACTAGGCAAAAGGGCCTTCTCCTACTCCGCTCCTGTTTCCTGGAATATCTTGCAAAAAGATCTGAAGCCCTCGACCTTGACCTCTCTAAGTGACTTTAAACATCTGTTAAGTTCCTGGGAAATTCCAACACAGACATGTTCCTGTTTTTAGTCTTCTACACCGCCTTACAACCTAGCTGTTTTTTCGCTACTTTTCTTTTTGATTATCCTTTTAATTACCATTTTATTTTCAGTTGTTTAAAAACAATTACATTTATACGCATCCTTTATGATTGTCTGTTGTTGTCTTTGTTGTTCACTCTTGTCATCATTCTTTGTTAAAGAAATCAGGTCTCTCTTGTAAATGAGTCCCCAAGGCTCAATGGGATTAACCTGTATAAATAAAGGTTGAATGAATGTTACCTTTTAACCTTGTAATGGTTCTACCTTTGTTCTTCCTTTGCTGAAGGGAGGTGACCCCACCTCACTGAACAACTATCGACCAATCTCTAAACTGCATTTTAGCCAAGGTTCTAGAAAAACTGATCAACTCTCAAATCAAAAATTATCTGGACACATTAAACATCTTGCCTTCCCATCAATCTGGTTTCAGGAAACAACACAGCACAATGACTGCGTCGCTGAAGGTTTTTAATGACGTTGTTGAAGCATTGGATGCTAAGGATTATTGTGCTGCACTTTACTTAGACCTGTATAAAGTTTTTGACACTGTGGATCAAGGCATATTGTGTCATAAGCTCTCAGAAATTGGTTTCTCAGAACACACCACTGGTTGGTGCTCTATCTCTCAGACCAGAGGCAATGTTCATTCAACATAATGATATTTCGTCCAGTTATTTAACAGTCAACAATGGTGTACCACAAGGCTCATTCTTAAGACCCACCCTCTTTACAATCTACATAGGTAATGTAGGTCAGAGCATCCCTGATGCATTCTTACATTTCTATGCTGTAGACAAAGTTGTTTATTGTCGAGCTAAAACAGTTGCTAAGGCTTTCCAGCTTTTGCAATCCACTTTTGACATCATCCAGTCAGATTTGTTCTGTCTCATACTTGTCCTAAACACTGACAAGACCAAAGGGATGTTGTTTTCAAACAGGAAGTCGGTCCCAGCAGTTCTTCCTTCGATTAGGTTCTAATAAGCATTTCATTGCATTGCTGACCTTGTGTTGATTTTGCATATGACAAATAAACCTAACCTGAACCTGATTTTATCTTTGAATGGTGTTCCTATTGAGTTTGTCAAGTCCTAAAAATATTTGGGTATCTGGATCGACTCGCATCTCTTTTTTAAGCTCCACGGGGAAAACCTAGTAAGGCAACTGAAAGTAAAACTGTTTTCCTTTTCAGAAATCGATCCCGTCTATCTCTGAATGCTTGGAAACATCTTGTAACTGTGACTTTCCTTCCCTCCATTGACTATGGTGATATTATTTACATGAACACTCCTACAAGCACCCTGCAGATGTTGGATGCTGTTTATCACGATGCACTAAGATTCATAACTGACTGTAACTACCGTACCACCATTGCACCCTGTATTCACTGGTCATCATTAACCTCACGCAGACTCTCTCACTGGTACATTTTCATCTTTAAATCACTTCTTGGTCTGCTGCCTTCATACATCTCCTCCTACATAACTCTGCATGAGTGCAGTTACAGTGTGCGCTCCCAGGACATGATTACATGCAGTGTTCCCTCAGTGCGGACTGAACTAGGCAAAAGGGCCTTCTCCTACTCCGCTCCCGTTTCCTGGAAATCTTGTAAAAAGATCTGAAGCTCTCAACCTTGACCTCTCTAAGGGAATTTAAACATCTGCTAAGTTAATGGGAAAAACCAGTGCAGACATGTTCCAGTTTTTAGTTTTCTACATTGCCTTACAGCTGTTTTTTTGTTACATTTTTTTTAATACCACTTTATTTTCACGTTATTCTCAATTTGTACGTATCTTTTATGATTGCCTATTGTTGTCTTTGTTGTCCACTGTTGTCATCAGTCTTCAGGTCTCTCTTGTAAATGAGTCCCTGAGGCTCAATGGAATTAACCTGTATAAATAAAGGTTGAATGAAAAAATGGTTGGAATCTTGACCGAGTTTCCCTTGAAACAGAGAAAATAGTTAAGTTGAATAAAAATAAAATCCCAACAGAACAGACAGTGGCCGAAGACTGAAATCAAATGGGTGGGCATGTTCAAATGGTTCACAATGAATCAGATGAAGAGGAGGGAAGGTCATAAAGTCAATACAACCATCATGCCATGTTTGAAAGAGCAGAAACACAAAAGACAGTGAGAATAAGAGAAAAAACAGAGAGATGGTTGAAGCTGACAGTGATTTAAAGCAAAACACTGAGAGAGGTGAGGAGTTTCTGAAAGCGAAAGGTTAATGCATTGATGGGGGGGAAGACGACGGCAGAGGAGTAGCTTGTGTCTGGTTGGGAGATCAGGCTGCACAGATAAGACGCTGTAGTGATCAAACGTGCGCAGCGACCGTCAGCTCTCCTCCATTTGTCTCTCTTTAGGACAGTCGCCGTACCTTCCCGAGCACTGATCCTGCCAAAGATCCGTCACTAATCCACAAAGCATGAAAAGCAAGTCAGCAGGCGGGGTCGGTGGGTGGGAAGCCGGAGGCCTCTGAAGTGAGAAGCGACCGAGACTCCCTGTCAATCGGCGCCTGACGCAACTCCCGCCGGGAGTCGCACGACGCTCCACATCAAACACATCTCCGCTGCTTACACAAGCCATTCGCTGACAGCTTACGGCAATCGCAGCCCTCTGAGGGATCGGACGCTTCCATCAGCAAACAGAAAAAAGAATTCCAGCTCGTAAACCTAAAAACCATGACATTTCTTCTCAGGAGGCGACACGAAGCCAATCCAGGCTAATCTACACTGAGCCACAGATCTACGCTAATCTGTGAAGCACCCCCAAAACGTCCCACGAGACCCAGATTCAGTTTAACAGGAGGTTTCCCCTCCGATTGGTAATGTATAGATTTATTCACGTCTATAAAATTCAGCGCTGAATCTGCAGAACCCCACTGAGACTCTTTTGGAGATCTTGGAATGACTCGTCATTTCAATCTGCCACATGAATATTTCATGGTTTGTTTTGTTCAGAGTGCGTAAAACTTCTGAACGTCCTTAAACACAAGTGATCATTAGCGTTATCACAGTCTATCCTCGCTCCTGTTGAGTTCTGACACCATGATAATGAAAACAGTCCCAATTCTTTTGGATATATTTTTCACAAAATGCCAAATTTATCTCCTTCAAAAGGAGCCTGTTAACATCATCATCATTCTTTCTGAACACGATAAATTGGAAATCAAAGCTTATGTGATTGCCGAGTCAGCATTCACACGTTTAATTTCCTGTTTATAGTTTACTCTGTTATACTTTGTGTTATTTTAGCCGTTCATATATAAAAACGTTTGTCCCATTCAGACGATTGCTGCTATAACTTGTGGTGTTTAGTATGGGGCGCCGTTTGTAAAGTTGCACAGTCAAAAATTAACATTAATATTTTGGTTTATTTAGCTTTTAATAAGATAAAAAATAGTTTGTTTTTTCAAAGCCTTATTTTTACCATGTTATTAATGCATTTATAAATGTCATAGTTCCCAACTAAATATTTAATTTACAAGATAAATAATTAGTTTACAACCTAAATACTTAACTTGCAAGTTAAATATGTTGTTGGCAAACTAAATATTTAGGTGTACATTAAATATGTAATTTATAGCTAAATATTTAGTTCGCTTAATATTTTGGTATAAATTAAATATTTAATTTACACCTAAATATTTAGTGTACCAACTAAATATTTTATTTCCAAGCTAAACATTTAATTCCTAAACTAAATATTTAATTTGCTAACTAAATATTCAGCTTGGACCAAGCAAGTTAAATATTTAACTAACAAGTTAAATGTTTAGGTTTGAGGTAAATATTTAGTTGGCAAATTAAATATTTATTTTGAAATTCAAATGTTTAGTTTGTAAAATATATTTAGGTCCAAGCTAAATGTTTAATTAGCAAATTAAATATTTAGTTTAGGAATTACATGTTTAACTTAGAAATAAAATATTTAGTTAGTAAACTAAATATTTGTGTAAATTAAACATTTAATTTATACCAAAATATTTAGTTTATTAACTAAATATTTAAATTGCAAGTTAATTATTTATCTTGCTAGCTAAATATTTAACTTGCTAGTTAAATATTTAAGTCTGAGTTAAATATTTATTTAGCAAATTAAATATTTAGTTGGCAAATAAAATATTTAGTTTAGGAATTAAATGTTTAGCTTAGAAATTAAATATTTAGTTAGTAAACTAAATATTTAGGTGTAATTTAAATATTTAATTTATACCAAAATATATAGCTAACTAAATATTTAGGTATAAATTAAATATTTAATGTACACCTAAATATTTAGTTTGCTAACTATATACTTAACTTGCAAGTTTGTAAACTAAATATTTATCTGTAAATTAAATATTTAGTTGGGAACTATGATGTTTATAAATATATGAATAAAATGTTGAAAAACTTTGAATTTTTTTTTTATTATTAAAGGCTAAATAAACCAAAATATTGATGTTCATTTTTGACTGTGCAACTTTACAAATGGCACCCCATAGTTTAGTACATGTTATACTTTTGTACATATTTAATGTTATTTACAAATACTTCCCCCATAAAAACACATTGAAATCTCCGCAGTTGCTTCAAAAACTTGAATTCCTTTTAAATCCATTTCAGAACATTTGCTCTGTTTGGGTCCTCTTTTGCTACGCTTAGCTTTTAGCAGTCGTTCTGTTAATATTAGCTTTTAGCTAATGTTTTACTAATTTAAGCTCTATAGAGTGTTTTAGCCTTACCTGTTGATAATTTTAGCTTCCATTCTGCTTGTTTATTACATTTTAGCTTCTTCGTCAAATTTCAGCAAAATTCCTGACTAAATGGAAAAGGGCTTGAGAAACCCCAAAGACTCTCCGAGTACTTGCACAGAAAACTTGTCCACAATTTGTTTTTCTTTTGAATATGCCTAAAACTCACACAATATATTGGAACGCTGAGGAAAGTGAGCCCTGCAGAAGTCTTGAGACATTCTGGACACTCCCTTGTTAATGTCTACCAAGGTTGAGTCGGGTCCTCTGGACAGATTTTTCTTCTTGTCAACAAACAAGAATCCGTCCAGAGGACCCGACTTAATCTTGGTAGATTTTTCTACCTGGATTATTGAGCCTGCATCAGGAGACTCCATCGATAATGCTATTTTAGCAACTACTGGCAGCAAGAGCTGTTAGCTTTGGCAGCCATATTAAGATGAGATGGATATAAAAAGAAGTCGGTACACCCAATGAGTGCTTTCTGAGAGTTTCATTCAAGCCTGTTTAGTGGTTCGTGAGATACTGTACTTTGTTTGATTATTTGGTAAAAGTACATACTGCCTCTTGGGCTTTGGTCATAATAAACAAAGCAGCAGATTAAATATAAAATAAAGTAAGAATCCACAAACCAGAGTCTAGCTCTGATCCTTGGAGAGCACCTTAAAAATGGTAAATGGACTGTACTTGCAGTATATAACGCCTTTCTATCTTATCAAGGCACTCAAAGCGCTTTGCAACAATCTGTGCTTCATTTACCCATTCACTCTACTAGATCTCTACAAAGCTAATTGAAGAAGTCATTCTAAAGAGACTAATCAGAGCTTTATCACATTCATACACTGATGGGGACACACATCAGAGGCAATGAGGGGTTTAGTGTCTTGCCCAGGGACACTTCGGCATGTGACTGCTGGTGGATTTGAACCCCCAACTCTTGCACTGGAGGACGACTGCTCTAACCACTCAGCCACAGCCGCCCCCAAAAAGATCCCAGAAACAGGGATGTGTGGTTGGAAACAAGCTCCAGGTGTGTTGAGGTGGGTTACCTGGGTCCGGTCTGTTGCGACCCCTCAGCAGGTAGCTGAACTCCTGGCACCGCTCGCTCTGGCTGTAACCTCTCGGCGAGTTGAAGCACAGCTCCTCCACCAGCACCAGCGCCTTCTTACACAGGTCTTCATCCCAGTCCCCCGACATGCTCCAATCCGCATCGCACTCTCGCCAGCAGTCAGCCAATGACAGCGCAGCCCTCGCCGCCCTCACGTTCTGGACGGCACCTGCAGAAGAACGGTGCTGGCCCGTCCACCTTTGAACGGGGCGTGGACGGGGAAAGACGAGGCTGACGGGGCAGAGGCGACGCAGCAGTGGGTGTGTGGATCACAGAGACCAGAGGGACATGCTCGTGGATGTCTGGACAACAACCGTCCCCGCGTCTCTTTCCCTGAAAGGCATAAAAGACCAGTCAACGTGAATTTAAGGTAAAAAAGAAGCCGATTCTGTCAGGGTGGTGACTTTAGTCCGGGTCCTCGAGGAAAACTACCCAGCATGTTTCAGGTAACCATTATATTATAGGTCAACCACTGAATCAGGTGTGGTGGAGCAGAAACAAACGTGCAGGATGGTGGCCCTCGAGGACCAGGATCAGACACTCGTGGTTTAGTCATAAAATACATTAATGCCAGAACCATCAGGGTGTCTCCGTCTGCAGAAACAAACACAACAAACACCAAGTCTGTTTATTTGACATAAAGAAGCACATTTTCTAAAAGTAGAGTAGGCGGAGCTTTCAGTTTCCAGACTCCGCTCCTGTGAGACTTAACTTTTAACACCAGGTTTAAGACTTTCCTTGTAGATAAATCCTATAGTTAGGGTTGGCTCGGGTTTCCTGAGCCATCCCTTAGTTCTGCCGCTATAGGCCGAGCCTGCTGCAGGACAAACCGACGCATCTCGTCACTCTGCTGTCTTTACTCGCTCTACTCTCCAAGGAAGTCATTTCTTCCCACCGCCACCAACGTGCTGCTCAGGATGGGGGATTACAACAAAGAGAAGACTTCCTGGCTTCTTTAGATGGATGACTTTTGCTAAATGCATCACAACTAAAATTAATGTGATTCAGCTTTATAAACTAAACTCAAATTTTTCCCGATGAGCTTTGTGTTGCGGCAGACTTGTTGGGTTATTTCCACATTTTTTCACATTATATGTGAAACATTTGCCCGCAAGAACTGACAACATCCACGTCCATCTTTACTCTTCCTTCAGGCACGATGCAAATGAGACGAAGTGTTCCTCTAAACGTGAGGCAGCAGGAGTTTCATGGGGTAAATAAATGCAGCGTACAGCCTATGGATGGCTGGGGGAATCAAAAAAGTCCTGCTAACGAGCCGTAAATAACCTTTTAGGGGGCAAAATGAAGTATTCTGAAGTGATAAGGATTAAAAAGCAGCTGTGTGGAGCTGGACATGTCTTGGTTTGCTGCTCGGCCCAGAAAGCAGCCATTTCAACTGTATTCTGAATTAAAAGGGCAAATGTTAATTTGCTGGAAGTAAATAATGATCAACATTAAACAACAGGAAAGCACATCAAGTGGTGCATCGAAGACAAACCTTGCTCCAGTTGGCACGCCGAGATAAACTGCCATTTTCATTGGTCGACTCCAAAAGTGTGAGCATCAAATATAATTTTAACCTTATAGAAGGCCCGATAATTGAATCAACAATGTGCACTCTTAATTTCACACGGCAACGCTTGCAATTATCTCCAGGGGAGATAGTCACAGTGTTGATGTCTAAAACTGACCATTGGCTTTCTGTAATTACAGAGTAATTTAGAGAATTATAGGTTTCCATCAGCCGAGTCTTAAAGAACGGAGAAACCACCAGTTGGGTTTTTGTTGTCCAAGAATCAAAGACTACATTCATCTTGTTGGATCCATCGTAGTGACAGAAAAACACAAAGCGAAGCTCGTAGTTAGCGGTAGTTTTTGGTTTACCTTTGCTGAACTCAACTCTCGAGGTCCTGCTTCATGCCGACTTCACAAACCGGAGCGGAGACGTTTCCATGCATCCGAGGAACACACTTCTCTCTCCCCCCACGAACCTTCAGCTCGTTATCTTCCTGATGGTTTTGAGATCAAAAACTGAAGCCCGCAGATTTTTCTTCTTTCTTCACTGCAAAGTGGAATCACAGATGGGAATATCTTGTTTTTAGCTCCAGCTGACGCAGCTGGGTGAAGCTGTAAAACGCCTCAGATCGGACTGGAAGCTTCTGTCCCACTTAACTGCAACAACACCTGAAAGAGAAAACAAGGAACTTGGTTAATGATGGGGAGAAAGGTACAAAAACCACAAACGGAGGCAATATCACCATGTTCATCAACGTCTCAAACGTAATTCAAGTGAGATGTGATGGAAAAACAGAAGAAACGACGCAGCTGCTGCTCAAAACTCCCAAAATGAGACTTAAAAAAATCTGTCTCCATTTGACATACGAGGTGTAAAGAGAATCCAGATCAAAAGAAACATTAAAGCTGCTGCCAGTGGCTCATTAAGGTCACCGTGGTAACCACACATTTAGGTCACCTTGGTAACTGCACACCTGCACCTGTTGCTCCCTGACCGCCAAGTTCATGAGAGGCAGACAGAAACAGCCTAAAATATAAACCTTGAACAGTTGTTGCACAAAAAGTGCAAGGCAGACCTTAAAAAAAATAAAAATACAGTTTGAATGTTGGAATTTGTTGAAGCTGAAACTGAACTGTCAAAGTTAAAACAAGCTGAACATTTGCTATTATTAACAAAAGAGTAGTTAAAAGCTAAACTTTGGTAAACTGTAGCTAAAAGCTAAAATAAGCAAACCAATATTTAAGTTGAACTTTGCAAAACCTTAGCTAAAAGTAGGTGAAAGCTAAAATAAGCAAAACTATAGCTAATAAAATAAAATTAGCTAAATTATCGCTAAATGCTAAAACTAATAGCAAGTAAAGTTAGAAAAGTAATAGTTCAAAATTAAAATGAACTAAAATGTAGCTAAGCTAAAATCAGTAAAACTGGATAAAAAAATTAAGTAAAAAAATAAATTAGCTAAATGCTAACATCAGTAAAACTGGATCTAAAAAATTAAGTAAAAAAAACAAATTAGCTAAATGTTAACATCAGGAAATGCTAAAATGAGTAAAACAGTACTTAAAAAAAAAACTGTATTTAAGAGCAAAATTTAGCAGAAATGTAGCTTAAAACTAAAATGAGGAAAACCATTGCAAAACAAATTAATCTGCTAATCCATACCTAAAGGCTAAAATGAGAAACTATTGCTAAAAGCTAACATTATCAAACGGTAGCTAGAAGTTAAAATTAGCAAAATTTTAGCTAAAAAATAGTAAAATTGTAGGTAAAAATCTACAAATGAGCATAATCATAGCTAAAATTTTACATAAGCTAAATCATATTAAAAAGGTTAAAAGTAAACCGTAGAAGAGCTAAAAGAAAAAAAGGAAACTGGTATCTGCAAGCTAAATTTAGCAACAACAAAAAAACTTAGCTAAAAACAGCACTACAGTAATTAAAAGTGGCTAAATAATTATACAAGCTAAAATTAGCATAAGAAGTCAAAAATAAAGTACAATAAATCAGTTTCCAAAAGACAATGTTTGAAGGAATTGCGGAGAGCTCCATGTATTTCTATGGTACAGTTTATTTCAAATGAAAATGGATTATTTAAAAGTATAAAAATTACAAAAAACAAAACTAAGAACAGTTTTTGTTTTGTTTCAGTTTTTAATGATTAAAATAAAATGAATCATGTGGAAATAATTTAATTGCAAAACAAAACAAGTTTAACTTTAAACAGTAAAACATCAATTTTAATGCTGACTCAACATTTAGCTTTAGTGATAAATTTTTCGTTTCCATTAATGAGTGAAGAAGTTTTTTATTTTGTTCTTTCACCCAAAATAAACTTTTTTCCTGTTTTTATATTTGACCCCATTCTGTCAAAATAAAAACAGGTCAATGCTAAACTTTTGTTTCTGTGCATCTCCAGGCTTTCAGAACCAAAAAGGTCCAATCTGCAGTTTGTCTAACAGAATAAAGCCTCCACAGAAACTCTTCAGAATAAAGCAGAAACCCTCCAGAATAAAGCAGAAACCCTCCAGAATAAAGTAGAAACCCTCCAGAATAAAGCAGAAACCCTCCAGAATAAAGCAGAAA
>NC_056512.1:41107621-41115315 GCF_014905685.2 Nematolebias whitei
AGCAGAAACCCTTCAGAATAAAGCAGAAACCCTTCAGAATAAAGCAGCTTCTCCAGGTGGTTTCATTCAGGCGTGTCCGCCTTGTAAACCTGGTTCTGTCCGTGTCCAACAGAAGCAGGACTATTGATCATCTGATGTGTGTGGTTCTGTGAAGCGTCACCGAGTGGCAGCCGCTTCACAAACTGCTCCTCGTGTGTCTTCCATCTGTCAATCAACCGGAGTGAAGACACATTTCACTTTCAACAAGGTCCGAAACAACAAGCGTCTGCACTCAATCTAGTTTTCTGACTTCCACCTGTGATCGGACAATCTGTCCATCTCTGCTGGGTCACTTCACTAAATTCTGTCAGTCTGGTCCACGGGCCTGCAACCTGCAGCTTGGGGGCCACGTGGCTCCTCTGCAGAGAGCTTTGACTAAATTTAACATGACTGATATTTAAAGCACAGATAAGAAAAGGCATGTTTTAGCAGTTGAATGAAGATGCTAAAAATACTTTTGGTGGTAGTTAGTGCTTAATTTGAGCTGGATCCTACCAGAACAGGATCTGGGAACTCTCTTATTTTGACGGGGTGCGTCCCGGTAACTGTTTGCTTGGATCCAGTAACGCTCAGGTTTACTATTAATAAAGTTTTGAACAAATATGACTGCCTTGAATGAATAATTGGATATGTAAACTGTAAATAATTACATAAACACTAATTTTAAACACAACAGTCACGAGCTTCTTAATATCACATACGATCTGTCTCTTCAAGTAGCACCTCCGCTTCTAACCTTAAGAAAAATCTCCGCTCCTGAACGAGTGGTGGGGGCGAGGGCCGAGCTAACCAGGCAGTCGTACGTACGCAGGAGCCCCCAGGCAGCCGCCACGAACAGACGGAGGAGGCGCCTGGAGGTTTCACATGTGGAGTCAGACAACAGGATGGTGAATTCAGCGGAGACGAGTCGGCTTGGAACCGTCGTGTGTGTGTGTGTGTGGGGGGGGGGGGTGCTTGACAAGAGCAGAGTGTTTACAAATGTAGGTAAACATAGATGTTTAACAACACATTAAAATGACCAAAATGCAGGAAATTGTATCTACTGTATTCTAAATTTTCTGGGGGAGGACCCCTAGACCCCCCTCCCCAGCCGACCTGCTCGTTATTTGTGTTCCGGCATCAATTGGTTTACAAATTAAGCCCTGGTGGTGGTTCAGTGGCCTGTCAACTTTGTTAGGATAGATAGATTAGATAGATATATAGACAGATGATTCTTAAAAATGTGAAAATATGACGTCAATCTGACTAAAATGAAAACTACGAAAATATGTATGAGTTTCCTTTAAAAAAAGAAAACAGTGTGAATGCTGAATGACTGCTGAAATTTGTTTAAGAAGCTAAAATAGCTAAAAGCCAAAATTAGTAGATCTATACCTGAAAGATCAAATTAGCAAAACAGTTGCTAAAAGTAACAAATGGCTAGCTAAATGTTAAAAAAAAAATTGCAGAACAAGAGTTAAAAGTAGCAGAACGGTAATTAAAAGTTAAAGTTAATGAATGAATAAAGTAGTTCCTTAATAGCCAAAGTAGCAAAAGAAAGCTAAGAGCTAAAACCACGAGCATAGTACCTGAAAGCTAAATGCTAGTTAATACCATCAAAAAAATTTTGATAGACGCCTAATTTGAGCAAACAATAGCTAAAAGATAAAAGTAGCAAATAGCTAGCTAAAAGAAAAGCAGAATTGAAGCTACAAAACTAAAAAGGTAGCAGAATGGTAATTAAAAGCTGAAAGTAGTAAAAGTCCAGCTAATAGCTAAAAGTAACAAAAAGCCAACTAAAAAACAAAATCTATCAAAGCAGTAGCTGAAAGCTAAAACCATCAGAACAGTAGCTGAAAGCTAAACATGATTGACGTTTGCTAAAGAAGGGTTTAAAAAGCAAACAAATTTGAACAACAGCAAAAGGTCACAGCCGTAATGTCTTGAACGAGCTGAACGCTTTGATGCCTGATTGGCTAAAGCAGCTAAAGAAATTAGCCCAACGTACAGAAGAAACTATAAACAGGACAAAAGAAATGCTGACTCAGCATTTACACAATTAAAAGTCAAGATTTAAAAAGTTTTATTTAAAACAATATGAATAAAAGTTAAAGTACATGAAGAGTTCTGCTTTTATTAGAAGACAAAACAAATTTCTTATTTTTGTTTATTCTGTTTAATATTTGAAACTTTGTATTAATTTCCTACAAATGTAGAAAAAAACTCACAAACGTCTGCATAGTTTATAGTTCAAATTTCATCAGAAAGGGTACAACACAAGCTTACTTTATTTTATTTTATTCTAACATATGGGGCCAAAGAAATTTTGCTGCGTAAAGTTGTTTGATTAAGTTTTGTTTTTTATATAACGAGTTGTGTTGTTGGTTCTGATCAAGATAAAATGAGCAGAAACGACTCGTCAGAGTTAATATCTGCAGAAGCCAGGTCCAGTTTATTAATCTGCCCATCTCAGCCCAACTCGTCATGGAAATATTAAAAATGCAAAATGTTATTGATATCCCAGCTGCCCCCCCAAACTCGTTCGTTGTGACTAAAAACATAAGATTCACTCGGAGGGACGAGCGTCTGGCACAGAAATGTCTGCTTCGCCTGCCAGCTGGAGCGTCGAGACGGAGACTAGAACTAAAATAAACGGAGGACAGAAAGATGGAGGACGAGGAGCACGTCGAGCCAGATGATGGGGAGGGGGAGGCAGCACAGGGAGATAAATTAAATGCATATCACCCGCCACCTTTCATGACAGAGCTGTAGGTCAAACCGTGTAATCTTTATTTCCTGGGAGTGCAATGGACAACGTTTCTACATCGCTCTCACTTTCGAGGTGCGTTTTTCTAACTCGTTCTATAATTATTGTTCTATTTCAACATTTCATGCATCAAAACGTTCGGCTCGTTCAGAACATTCCTGCTCCGACTTTGTTCCGTTTTTACTTTGTGAAATATTTTTCATTTTCACCCGTTTTCCTCACAGAAAAACACTTTGTGCTGCTTTTACTGCTCCTTTCAGCTTTTTGTTCTGGTTCAGGTTTTTCAGCTTCTTTGGGCTAATTTCAGCAGCTTTCAGCTCCTTCCGGCTTCTTTCTGCAATTTTTTTTAGCTTTTTTCTTCTTTCTTGAGCTTCTTGCTGCAAATTTGGACTTTTTATGCTCCCTTCAGCGTCTTTTTGTCAATTATACCTTTGTTCCCGTCTTTTCAGCTACTTTTTGGGTGTTTTTCTGCTAATTTTAGTCTTTTTTTTTCTCATTTTAATTAATTAATTAATTTTTGCAAATTTAAGCCAGCCATTTCATTCTTTTTCTTCTAACTTTTAGCATTTTAAGCTTTATTGTTCCTTTTTTGCTAAGAGTTTTTTTCTACTCATTTCAATGTCCTTTTTGCTAAATTTCAGCTTTTATGCAATCTTTTCAGCTTCTAGGCCTATTCAGCTTATTCTGCTCATAACCTGCTACATTTCACATTTTGCCTTTTTTTACTGCTTTCTGTTATTTTATTGTGTTCAGCAAACATTGGCTGTTTAAATTCAACTTTAACAGTTTAGCCATCAAACATTTGCAGCTGGTTTCAGCAAAAATCATTCAGCAATTTATGCAGAAAATGCAATTTCTCTAGTTATAATATGTCAAATGGTTCACATGATATTTTGCTAACAGACTGTGTTGACTCCAAACAGTTAATAGTAATAAATAAAGTTGGGGATCTTTCTCAGCTACAACTATGCCAAAGTTTAGGCTAATACATGTAAAAAAAAAAGAGGCTGTTTTAGTCATTATGTTTACGTTTCTTAGGCTCAGTTGGTTGGGGCAGCCATTTTTAATTTTTTTAATGTTTTCCCTGCAGGTTGATATTTACAGATTTTTAATTATGCATTTTTTTTGCAGATAAACGTAAAAAACAACAAAATGTTCTTACAGGAGAGCAACCCTGAACCTGCCCAGACGCTACACTGGCTGCTGCTCTGCGTGCGATCAATACACTCGGGGAATAAATACACGCCGCACCACCGAGCCGCCAGGCAGCAGGGTCACCGTACGGCCGAGGCGACGAGACAGGACGGCCTGAAGGTCGCCGTCTAATCACCAAGAATCAGTCCAGGCACAGAACGGGAAGAAGATGAGATTAGTCTCCAAGCCAATCAGATCACGAGGATGTTTTTATTATCAGCTCTGATTTAAAAAAAAAAAAAAAAAGGCTGAACGCAGCAGATAAAAGGAGCAGCGTTTTGTAGCCAGATATAAATCCAAGGAGGAGCTAAACGCATCAGAGTGAACACAGAGAGCTGAGTGACTTGGCTGAAATTTGAGGCAGAAGCTACAACTTAGATGGTAAAGCTAAAGGTAGCAGAACAACAGCTAAAATCTAAAAATGGATAGCCAAAAAGAGCTAAAACAAAACACTAGATAAACATAGCAAAACAATAGCTGAAAGAAGCAAAACGTAAGCTAGATGAAGCAAAAGGCTAGTTAAACATCAATGTAGGAAAATTCTAGCTAAAAGCTAAAATTTGAAAAGGCTAGCTAAAAGCACAAAAATGTTAGCAATAAACTAAAAGGAGCAAAAGCCAAGCTAAAAGTATCACAAGTCTAGCTAGAAACTCAAAATAGCAAAAGGCTAAATAAAACTAAATGCAACAAAAAAATTTGCAAAAAGCTTAAAAATGCAGTACAAGATAAGCCTAATGCTAATGCTAATGATAAGCCTAATGTTCACTGTTCGTGCTGGTTAAAACCTAATAGTTAAAAGCTAAAAGTATCAAAATGTTGGATAAAAGCAGCACAAAATAATCCTAAAGTAGCAAACATATAATTTAGAGTTACCATCAGCCTAACATGCATGTTTTTGGTCTGTGGGGGGAAACTGGAGAGGGGCCCCCAGACTGGGATTTGAACCAGGGACCTGCTCACTGAGAGGCAGCAGCTCTGCCAGTAGCGCCACCGTGCTGCCCCAAAGTTAAACATAAGTAAGTCAATTTATTTTAGCTGCTCCCTTCTTCAGGGGTCGCCAGAGCGAACAATCTCGCAAGAAAGATTTGACAATTGTTTTACGCTGGATGCCCATCTTCAAGTAACCTGGTCTCGAACTCGCAACCTCGGGATTACAAGACCAGCACTGACCACCAAGCTACCGCAGCCACCAGACAAAAGTATCAGTATGCTACCTAAAAAAGAAAAGGAGTGAAAGGACACTCATAAGGACACAATAAGCATTTGTAAACCTATTTTTTTAGGATATAATATTAGTTGTAGGTACTTATAAATCTGTGCTAAAGTACAATATTATATGTTAAAGAAATAGAAAAGCTTATTGTGTTTACAAGGTAGTAACTTAGTCTGAAATGTTTAATAAAACAACTCTAGATTAAATAAGTGAACAGATCTGGCTCACCATTTGGCAACAAACTGGTCAGTTTTGTCTCTGTCACCCTTAATTAATGCATAATAAGCAGTTATTAATGATTTATAAAGTGCTTATAGATAAACTAATCTATAAACTATTAGCCATCTAAAAGGGGAGCCTTATTGTAAAGTGCTTTAGTTTTTAATAGGAAAATATTTGTCAATCATATTTTGAAAAGTATAAAACTTACAACCAAAAATCCTAGCACCCATCTCCAGAAAGAGCTAAATGTTTTGACATATGAGTGAATTTAAAAAAGCAGATTACAAAAAGTATGAAAACATACAAACAGGAAAACTAATGTGTGAAAGCTGAATCGGTAAAAAGGAGCTGCCAGTTCACAGTCCCTGAGGGACGCCTGGCTGGTTGTTTCGGTTAAAACTCAAAGGATCACATCGTCGCTTCAACGAGGGGTTTTTAAATCTGAGCTCCGCCGTTGGCGTCCACGGCTCGGCTCGAACAACAGATCAAACATTTCCGTTTGTGTCCCCGTTTAATGAGGAGGATCAGTCCTGTGTTTAGAGACTGAACGCAGAATAAAACCTGGGTCTGATTCTGAGGCACACGCACTATAAAAAATACAATAGTTCTCATTTCCATTAAATGTAAACAGTCAGGAGTTCGTCAGGATTAGAGTCAGGAGTCTGATATCTGTCTAGAGTCGTCTCACCGGGGTCAAGAAATAATTCCGAGGAGAAATCTGAACCTCCACCGTCTGCTGGGCGAGACACAGACGACGTCTCTGCTAACCACAAAGCTGAAATCTAAAGCTACAGATCACGTTCAGGCTTTTCATTTTCTGCACGTTAAATATATTCCACACATCGAATACAGTCCTCTGTCGGAAAAGGGTGGATTGTTCTCTTCAGGTCGAGGGTGAGATTCTCCAGTGGAGGAGTTCAAGTATCTCGGAGATTTGAGGGAAGAATGGAGCGTGAGAATGACAGACGGATTGGTGCAGCATCTGCAGTATTGAGGACTCTGTGCCGGTCCATTGTGGTGAACAGGGAGCTGAGCTGTAAAGCAAAGATCTCCGTTTACTGGTCGGTCTACGTTCCTACCCTCACCTATGGTCATGAGCTCTCCTTTAGAGATAGAGTGAGAAGTTCAATTATCCAGGAGAGACTCGGGAGTAGAACCGCTGCTCCTCCACATGGAGGAGTCAGTTGAGGTGGTTCAGGCATCTGGTAAGGATGCCCCCTGGGCACCTCTCTAGGGAAGTGCTTTGGGCATGTTTGACTGGGAGGAGACCCCGTGAAAGACCCAGGACACGCTGGAGAGACGTCTCTTGGTTGGTCTGGGAACACCTTGAGGTCCTCCCAGAAGAGCTGGAAGAGGTGGCTGTGGAAAGAGATGTCTGGACCTCCCTGTTCAAGCTGCTGCCCCGAGACCTGACTTCAGATCAAGCAGAAGATGATGGATGGATGGATGGATGGATGGCATCAAATACAATAAATCACACGAGTCGGCTGCTGTTTTAGTTTTAAAATATTTGTCGCGTCGCTGAAAGATGAAGCTGACTTTCATGTTTTGCCTGAACGTTTCATAAACATCTCATGAACCGTCTGATTCATTCTACTGGATCTTGCAGAAAGTCGCTGGACGTTCATTTAAAACTGATTTGGTTTTGGAGTCAGCCTGATTCAAGATGGCCGCCACAGCCAACTGACCCTAACACACTGTAACTCAGTGAGTTTTACAGGCATTGTGCTGAAACTTGACGTGGTAGTCGCTGAAAGTCTTTGAAAACCCGCACTGCAAGCACCACGCGTGCTCTTTGCGTGAAACTTTAACATCGACTGCGTCAGAATTATTTGTCTGTTAGCAAAAAAATCTAATGAACCACTGGACAGATGTTAATAGAACTTTCAGAACATTTTCACATTTGTGGCGTCAATTAAAAAAAAAAACACAGCAGCTAATCCATGTTAGCAAACACAAAACGGCTTCAACGTATAATGAGCTAAAACCTGATGTGGTAGTAACTGAGAGTCATCCCCAGTGATCTGCGAGTGACACCTTGTGACAGCGCATGAGATCTTGCATAACATTACATTTAAGGTTTGATGAAAATGGCCATAACTCCCTCAGCAAAAACATGACCAAAAGCACTGACATGAGGAGCAGCAGGTGACATGAGGAGCAGCAGGTGACATGAGGAGCAGCAGGTGACATGAGGAGCAGCAGGTGACATGCGGAGCAGCAGGTGACATGAGGAGCAGCAGGTGACATGCGGAGCAGCAGGTGACATGCGGAGCAGCA
>NC_056512.1:41115325-41128675 GCF_014905685.2 Nematolebias whitei
GGAGCAGCAGGTGACATGCGGAGCAGCAGGTGACATGCGGAGCAGCAGGTGACATGCGGAGCAGCAGGTGACATGCGGAGCAGCAGGTGACATGAGGAGCAGCAGGTGACATGCATCCCTTCAAGGAATGCTAGGCCTTTAACATCCTCGTTCATTTTTCATTTTGAAACGAGACTGCATCGAGTTTTTCCCTCCTCTCACTTGTGGAGGTTCAACAGATTTATTTACAGTTCATTATAATCAGTTCCAGCCTCTTCCTGTTAACCTCTGCTCCCGTTAATAAAACGCAGACTGATGGGAATCACCGTTTATTTGCCGAAACGTCTAATTATTTCCACAGAAGAGAAAACTAAACTCTGCGATAACCGAACGGGCGGAACACGCCTTGTTCCACGTGATGTTCCAGGCAGGTCTTACTGAAGCTGCTCCCAGGTCCATTTGTTCTCACGTCGCCGTTTCGAGCTCCGACTCTTAGTATCGCCAAGATGAAGGCGATCGTGTTTGTGTCTAAACATCTCATGAACTGATGGATGGATGAACGTCCGCACCCGGTTTACGTTTTGGAGTCTACTTGATTCAAGATGGCCGCCACAGATTACAGAGGTGACGATAACTCAGTTTCACAGATGTTAAGCTCAAATCAGGAGCTGGGATTGACCCATAACTTATATTCTAACATTTTAATAACATTTCCTGTGCAAACGTGTTTTTTCCAGTCTGCTGAACCCCGACTGGCTGTTTGACCCCGTGACCTCCTCCCCTCGGGTAGTGACTTTCAGGTTGTCTGATTCTCTGTGCCCCGCTGGGCCGCTTCATGTAGCGCTCCACCTCAGATCGATGTAGTCATGCACCCTCGGATCACCCGCCGTTCGTCAGGCCTCGCGCTGATTCATGGGGGTCGTGACCCCTCCTCACCAGAGCTGGCACATCCCATTTTTTTCCGTTTTGCATCGCTTCCTTTCGAGGCCACAGCGATGTCTGGCCGAGACGATGCTATCATCGCTCCTCTGTGCTTGTTCAGCTGTGACAGATTGATGCACGGGGGTAAACAGATCGGGCTGCAATACAGAACATCTTTCTGGTTACTCCGGTGGAGCGGCGCCGTGTTTCGCCGGGAACAGAGACAGCGCCATACAAGGCCAAGATGGAGCATGGGCATATTAATGTCTATTGACTCAAAGTAATAGCTTTGCCGAGCCTCGGCCTGGAGGTTGTTCCAATTTAGTCAGACCTATAATGGGTCCTTCTCCTCAGCAAATAAATAACACAAGGTGGGTGAGTGTTAATGTGCATTTAGGACCATGCATCTCCGTAAACATGTGATCAAACAGCCCGTCGCATCCAAAAAGACACTTTAATCTTTTACACATTTCTATCGGTGGTGCTGGGGCTTCACAGCTCACCACTCTGAGAGCTGCAGGAGTCTGAATCATCTATAACATGATGAGACAGGAAGCAGAGAAGAAGAGTCCAGCCAGAAAGCGTGCTCTTTCTGTCTCCTGCACAGCGAGGGAAGCTGCAGAGCATGGATCAAAAGAGAAATCTGTTGGTCCCCTTCCACAGTAATTAAAAAACACAACTGATGTGACCAGGGATAAAAAAGCTCCAGTTTTGTCTCATCTGTCATCTGTCAAATTCTGGCTCTTGTCAGCATGCATGCATTTTTGTAACTTGTCGTCTGTCTTATTTATTGTTTTTTTGTTGAGTGGAGCCTCCTGAGTCTTTGTCCATGGAGACCGTTATGAGTCAAAAAGATGGAGCGATCAGACCTTAAGAGTTCAGCTTGAATGTTTTCTAATGTTTTTCTTGTTTTTTTTTTCTCCTATTAGCACTATCTGTCTGATCAACATGGGGTCGCATTTCGTCTTGCGTCCACATTCTTAGGTTGTCTTAAATCCAATGAACCTTGTACTTTTTTTTAAAAGTTACTCATTACACAAGTTAAGCATAAAAATGGTTACCCTTAACTGTATCAAATGTTGCAGTTTGAAATAATCTGCTCAGTTATTCCTCTAAATACGTTGATATGCAGCTTTGGAATGCGGGTGTGCACTTAATGTAAACAAAGCTGTCGGCTGAATCTGCCTAAAATCCACGTGGAAGCTTGAGCCAAGTGCTTGACCTACATAAGGCCGGCTGCGGTCTGCACAGGTAAAAAATAGATGTGGTGGAATCAGACAAACGTTGAATCTTGGAAAAGACGTTTCTTTGGAAACATCTGAGTGGATCTGCAGCTAAACGCACAAAAAAGATAAGAAAAAGTAACACAACAGTCTTTATGACTTGCAATGAGTATCTAGAATAGTATTAGCAGTTGTGTTTCTTTTGAATGGGCTCAAAGACTGATGAGAAACTTGACATCGGTGATGCTAATAAAAAAAAAGAATAAGACTATTAATTTGTCACTCATTAAAGCCACAAGACCAAAAAAATTCAATTAATAAACTAATAAAATTAATCTGCACAACATTTTTCCCATAGCAATGGTTAATTTGTCCTTAAATTTTATATCTATATATATTTATATATATATATCTATATATATCTATATATATATATATATTCATTTTTTCTCTTTTTTTTCTCACTTGGTCTTGTGCGAGGCGGACGCCTTTTCTTCCCTCCTCTGTTCTCCTCCTGCTTTTTTGCTCTCTGTGTATCGGAGCTCCTATTTTACACATCTTCCAAAACGAAAACTACTGTCATGGATCTGGTCAGCTGCAACAACAAAGTGACAGGGTCCTGGAGAGCCCTCATGTCCCGTGGAGACTCACGCTGCAGGATGTCATGGATGTGGGAGCTGATGTGTCTTTCCGTTTTGTCTCAGGAGGACGCCGAAGACATATATAATTGGATTTATGATAACTGATTTCCTGCTTTTTGGAATCAGCTGGTTCCTGGTCTATCAACAAAGAAGACGGCTGCAGCTAATTTGGCCCTCGTCAGGCTGCCTGCCTTGTGAAGGTTTGGTTTGAGCTTGGAGGACTCAAAATCAGCCGATTTACGAGCTAAACGATAAGATGGAAGCGATTTGTGAGAATCGCAGGCCACCTGCAGCTTCTGGGGCTCACCAGCATGTTGGAAACGACTTTGGAGGAGGCTCATAAGCACGGACCAGTGGAAGGCCCATAAATCTGGCCATTTTGGATCTTGAAAGTACCAGCAGGACTCAAGGCTGACAAGAGAAAAAAAAACAGTCTGCCTGAAAAAAAATCAACAATTGAGGCTTATCTGAATCAGACTCCCCCAGTTGGCCTCAAAAGCAGGCCGACTCATCAAATTTCTCCTGGGAAATGTGTAAACTAAGGAAAAACTTCATCTATCCCCCCCAAGAACTTCTGTGGAGGCTTATCAGAACTGTGCCGGCTGACCAACATCTTATCAGGACTATGGTCTATCTGGAAGTGCTTCATGGACAAGTCTCACCATCTTGCCGTCAAATTCATATGTAGTGCGTTATAAATGTGCTCGCTCGTAGAGTTTTTTGAGGTCTTAAATCTTGTCCTGGTAGGACAAGATGTGAAGAGATCTTTTTTGTAATGCCACTATCCTTTCCTCATGGCTTTTTCCCACCTTCTATCTAAAAAAAAAAAAGTATTCTGAAAAGGATAAGAGGCCGCGCTCCAGTAGGAGCAGCAACGTGCACTCCGCCCATCTTTCGGACGACTGTACGAACATAATTTCACTGTATTTCGGTACAATGATAATAAATCTTATTCCAATACCACACACAGTGGTTTACCTACAGAAACAGCCAAAGTGACCGAACGTCAACAATGACGACATCCATGGAAGAAATGTTTGGCACCAAGAAGCCTGACAGTTGTGATGAACTGGTACGTATTTACAGTTGAGTAAAGTCGGTTAGCCTTTGAGCACAACGTTGAAACTGTAAACTTACCAGTCTAGCACAAGTTTTAGAAAACACACGTGTTTGAACGCTCTCTTTATGGCGCTCTACCGCCCCGCTTAACCCCTGATTTTTAGTCTCGATGGTTATCTCATTCGTTCTTTCTATTCGTTCTTCCTCCATTTTTGTTGTTTGCGTTTCAGCAACAGAGTCACTCTATTTCCACCTAAACGTCTTCTCTGAGAGTCATCGTTTGTCTGATTCCACCATCTTTGTTTATCTACACAGACTGCAGTCATCCCAGTGGACATCAGATTATACACTTGTACAAATATCTGCAAAAAAGTAGTTGAGCATAACCTGTGTGTTTTATTTCATACGTTACAATGAGTAGCTTTAAAAAGTGTAACGTTTATGAGACAACCTTCCAGGAAATGGACGCAAGAGGAAGTGCGACCCCACGTTGATCAGGTGGGTAGTGAGAACAGTAGAAAATGAACCAAGGAAACCATCCAGAACTATTCAAGCAGGACAGGTCAAGGTACGTCACTTTCTGATGGCAACATCATTTTGGCTCATTACGGCTCCATGAGGCTCCACTGTTGACTGAAAGGTCAGACAGGAAGTCACTGAAATGAACAAAGTTTCTGAGAATGAGGAGACAAAACTAGGACATTTTGGCTTTGTCACATCAGTTGTGTTTGTTTTTTATTATTTTTGTGGAAGGGTACCAACAAATCTGTGTGTACACGTATTTCACACACACATCATGCTTTCTATGTCAGATTCTCTGGGACACTGTGCGTCTCAGTCTTTGGGTTTTTCATTTCATTTGAATTTGGGACACTGGCTTTGAAGATAGGCTGGGGGGGATGGAAGGGAAGGGGGAGGGGGGTACGCACATCGTACGCACGTCAACCTGTCCTCTATGTGTGCGTTATGCATGCTCGTGTGCACACCCTATACCGTCTGTTCATCCTAGAACCCAAATTATTTAAAAAAAGAAAGAAAGAAAAAGATAAAAGTGAAATGATTGTGAGCGGAGAGCTGCCATTACGAATCAGCTCTGAAGGCTGCCTCCTCCACATCCCCACTATATAAAATACACAAATATATTTTTATATACGGACGTACAGGCGACCAAGCTGTAGGATGTGTTATAAAGGAGGCAGGCTGATGCAGAAATAAAAGGCTGAACATTAAATATTAATAGAAAACAGGCTCGTGCTGCTGGGTCGGGGATGAGGAGGATGGAGAACATCGCTGACATCACGGATGTTTACAGGAGCATCTTCCTACCTTCACGTCGCAGGAGCCGCGGTCCTCTCTCCTCCGAGCTGCTCGGTCAGATGCGACGCCTGTAAAGGGGCATTCCGCCCTCTTTCGTTCCGTGCGCCCCCCCCCTCCCACTCCTTGCTGTCGTCCTCTCTCTACACCGGGAAGGCAGACTGAGAGGGAGAACTGAACAATGAGATAAATCTCCTCTCCCCTCTGGTTCCTCTCGGTTCCCCCTCTTCTTCTTTTTATATTTTCCTCCCCACCTTGTCCTCCTGTCCCCTCCCTTACACGCTCTCTCGCTATGCTCGCGCACTGCCTCTCCTCCTTTTCCTCCCTGTGCTCTGAATACTAATACTGAGTCTCTCCTCTCGCTGCCTGTACTAAAGACATACTGATGTATGTGCGTGCATAGGAGCGAGCTGGTGTGTGTGTTGGTGTGTTTCAGGGTCTGGCTCTTGTTTTGTCTTATTAGAACTCTGATTAGATAATAATACTCCTGCAGATGCCCCTGGAGAGGTGGTGCTGGTGTTGAGTAGGTGGGTCTGGAGGGGTGGGTGTACATAAAATCTTGCCTGTTTTATGGCAGCATCAGTGGGAGGAGGAGAGGGGGGTGTCACGTGGTGGTGGTGGGGGAGCAGGAACAGGATGGTGGGTCAGTTGTTGCTCGGCTCTACGCCAGAAGACGACAAGCCGCTCTGCTTGTTTTACGTTTTTACATGCACTTGTGGGTGCAGGTTTCAGAGTGTGTGTGTGTGTGCACGTGCTTGTGTCATGTAAACCTGAACCAGACAAACAGCTTAAGGTACACGGAGGCCAAGATCTAGTTAGAATGAGACATAGACCTATTGGTGTCATGATTTGATTATGATATTCCTGCAGACCTTGTGTGTGTGTGTGTGTGTGTGTGGGGGGGGGGGGGGGGGGGGGGGCATGGGTGTGTGCACATAAAAACCTTGTTTTTTTGGTAACATCACCGGCAGCAAAATGACGAGGCACCCCAGCTGAGATGGAACCGGTCTTGGAGTTGAGCGCTTGTTGCCCTTCAGGCTCGTCGCTGGCTGCAGGCGATTCATTTCACTAAACGAGACAAAGAACCTGAAATTCCTGCAATGACAGAACGTAAGAGAAGCTGAAGTTTAACGCCAACTTGAACATCCATCAAGAAAAGTCTAATCAGATCTATAGAAATTAATTATAGAAGCCATAATAATGTATTTATGTTCAACAAAGCGCGCAGTATCTTACCTGTTGTAGATACAGTCGCTCTTTAAATTGTTTCCCTGAACAATATCAAATAGTGCAAATTGAAAAAAAAAAAGTTTTCTAGACATTTTTATATGCAATTCTAAAATGCAGGTCCACACTCAGTGTAAACAAAGCGCATGTGGAGACCTGAGTTATGTCATCGACCAACCGTCTGTGCATTTAAACAAACGTGCTGCTAACCGTAGACGTAAAAAAAAAAAAAGCATAAAATACATGTCAAAAATAAATCATGGGGATCAAGCTGGACTGTGGAGCGCCACAAACAAACACAAAAATATATAACAATAAAAACAAATAAAATTAGCGTATGTAATAAAAAGAGCTCAGCCTTGAAATACACAACTTTTAAAAAACTTTGAAATGGGTGCCGTATTTTTCGGACTATAAGGCGAATTAAGCGAAACAGAACGGTCAGAGAAGTCAAACTTTATTCCAACTCATTCACAATAACCGCATAAATCAGTTCGAGGTCAGAAAGCACAACCAGAATTAATTCATAAAAGGTGCACGGTTCATTTTAGAAAAAAAATTAAAGGATTTTAAGTGCGCCTTATAATCTGAAAAATACGGTAATTTTTTTTGTTTCACTGCATTCATTCAGTCACTTTGGCTGTTTCTGTTGGTAAAAACAAAAAAACACATCTGGTAGTTGGCATAAAGTTAGTTTACCGTTTTTACTTAAGTACATGTCAATCATTAACACAAGAAATATTTCGTATGGATTTTTTAAATTTTCATTATTGGATTTTAACCTGGATTATTGAGCATGAACTTTGGTGTATGGATATTGTTTATTACTTTAAGAAGACTTGTGTGTTCAGTCTTCATGTCTTCAGTGCCTGGAGCCTCTTAATCCAACTGGATTTGAAAACAGAACATAATCTCTGCGCTGCAGCGGAGAAGTGGGCGTGGCCAAGAGCTCTGAAACCATGAGCTCTTTTTTTCATTTAGCCTTTATTTATCCAGGTTAGTCTCATTGAGCCACGAGAACTCATTTTCAAGAGAGACCTGTTTAGGGAGCACATGGTGGGGGTTAAGGGCCTTGCTCATGGGCCCAGGGTGGGGCGAATGAGGGTGGGGGCAAGTGTGAGTGTTTCACCTACCCCACCCACAATTTTGATGTTGTCGGGGCCGGGGCGTGAACCGGCAATCTTCGGATCACAAGCCCACCTCTCTAACCTCTGCGCCACTTTAGAGTTTAGAAACATTGTTTAGAATAATGCAATAGTGGGAAGGGTTTAAAACGCATATATCGAACTGTACAACTTGTACTACCTGAGCATGCATCAGGATAACTTGTACTACCATTCCTACTTCGCGGTTTTTCACTTATCGTGAAGTAGGTCCCTCATCTATCACCCCCGTGATAGACGAGAGACTACTGTATACTGTATGGTGGCAGCCATTTTGGATTGATCTTTCTCCTGCCTAGATTCAGCCACACATCAAAAAAGGAAGTCGGTACCTCACTTATCTTTAAAGTTATCATGCTCTTTACACAGACAGATGGATGGACGAACGGTATTTCCTCTTCGCTTGACGCCTGGGGACAATAAAATGGCTGTATAGCTCCCCCCTTTTTAATTTTTTTAATCAACACCTCTTTTGGCCAACTGGGCTCTCCAGAGCCAATCATTCCCACTGAGTACAAACTACAGTAGTTTTGATGTCTGCAGTTAAACATTGAAAGTGTAATGTTTACAAGAGACTAAACTCCTGCATGCACTGCTAAAGGTTGAAGAGCAACATCTAATTTAACTTGGGTGTGCCTTGTTTTTTTTTTAGGCATTTAATGCAGCTATAAGGGGAAACTGTAAAGGGGGTTAATGAAAACAACAAGAGCTGAAACCCACAGCGCCACCTACAGGAGAAGAGGAAAAACAGGCCAGGGGCAGACGGGATCACTTTACACGGTCTGGTCATCTGCAAGAACACACACTGGAGTACCTCCTGTAGAACAATTAAATAATTTACTGGAATAATAAAAAACTAGCAGCTGTGTCTGAGATTATGGTTTTAAATTTGCAGCACTCCACTTTATTCTCAGTCCTCTACAGATTAGCAACCTGGTCAGAATCAAACTCCACTTCTCCAGACTAGAATGCTATCTTTAACAGGTAAGATGCTTATTGTGCATGAACCTTTTTCTACTTCATAAGATCCAAATCATCTCTTTGAGTAGCTGAAACATATTTAAACCCTCAGATTAGGAGATTAAACTTTACTAGCAGCAACAGTTACGTAATAAAAGTCAACCTTCTGCCTCTCAAGATGTTCGGTGCAGACGGGCCTGCTGCCACGTTCAGTCAACACGCTGAGCAATCTGCATTTAAAATCTCTGTTCTGTCGAGCACTTCACAGGATCCGTTTTCTTCTTAAAGCTAAATTAATCAGTCGTTTGTCCAGGTGACAATTAAAGTAACGTATGACTCGCGAGTCTTCCTGCAGTGAGTTCACGTTGCCAAGACTGAAGTAAGCGCCTTCATTTTTAAAGACAGCCGTGATGAATTAATCATTCGCTCAGAGTGGGTCCAAACAGCGTCTAATGGGCCACACAGAACATCTAGTTCTTAAAAGCTGTTCTGTGTTCAAAGTTTAGGGATTAACACTCATAAAAAGCTACAAAGTTGTTTAAAAAATATTATAATGACGAGCTTTTCATGGATTGATCCAAATAAATCACTTTAATCACATTTTAGTTCATCAAAATGTGATTCTGGGATTTATATTTTATTTTCAGAACATAGAAAAAACTAAAAATAATTCTCTTCATAAAATCTTACATAAAGTCTGTGTTCTAGTCTAAAAGTCTAAAATGTTTTATACAAATTAACTTTTATTTCTCATAAGTTTCTAACAAACAGAACTAGAGAAATAAAAGTTTGCGAAAACGCAATGAAAACTAACAGCTGAAAGTTTCAGCTAAAATTAGCTAAAACACAATAACTCCAACTTAGTTGTGAAAGTTAAAATGGGCAGAACACAACTTTAGTTAAATATTTTTATGTAGCTAAAAGCTAAAAGTAACAAAACATTTCCTAAAAGGTAAAGTTAGCAAATCAGTAGCTAATAGCTAAACAGAGCAAAACAGAAGTAAATGCTAGAATTAGAAGAACCACGGCTAAAAGCTTGAATTAGAGACGGTAGCTAAAATGAGCTAAACTGTAGCTTATAGCTTGAAGCTAAACTAAGGTACAGTAGCTAAAAGCTATAGCAAAACGGTAGATAAATTTTTTTAGCAACATTACAAATACAGATTAAAAGTAGCAAAATCATAGTGAAAGCTAAAATGAGGAAAGCCACAGCTAAAAGCTAAAATTAGCAAAACTGTCTAAATGCTAAATTCAGCTAAACTATAAGTGAAACCTAAATGTAGCAGTCATAATGATATCTTTAATTTGAAAAAACCACAGCGAAAAGCTGAAATGAGCAAAACAGTAGCTAAAAGCTAAATGTTGCAACGCCATATAGCTTAAAGCTCAAATTAGCAAAATGGTAGCTAAAATCTAAATGTAGCAAACAGCTGCAAAATGTTAGAATTGGCCAACCACAACTAACATTTAAAATCGGCAAAATTGTAACTAAAAGCTAAAATTGGCAACACCATAGCTGGTAGTGGCTAAGTTGTAGCTTGTAGTTCAAATTGGCAAAACAATTTCTCAAAGCTAATATTGGGAAAACATTAGCTAAAAGCCGAATAGAACACAATAGCACTAAAAGCTAAATGCAGCAAAATCATAACTGCTGTCTAAAATTTGTTAAATAAAAGCTAAAAGCCTAACTTAGCAAAACCACAGCTAAAGGCTAAATATAGTCAAACTTTAATTCAACCAGTCCATAGCTTAAAAGCAGAAGTAGCAAAACTGCAGAAATCAAAACAGTAGCTAAAAGCTAAATGTAGCAAAACCATAGCTAAAAGAAAAAAAATGGCTAAATTGTATCTACAGGATTAAAAAAAAAAAGACAGTGGCTAAAAGCATAAAGGAGCATAATAAGACAAAAATACTTCGGTGTGTGCTGAAGTAGATTTCAGTGAAGAATGTTTTTAAAGGAACTGAATAAATCTCAGCGTATTTCTATGTGGAAATAGTAAATAAAGTAAAATTATTTAAAAAGTATAAAAGTTACAAAAACAGAAGTCACAGTGCATTACTCCTAATGGAGCTGAATGTTTTCATGTAGGAATGGTTAATGTAGCACAAAGTAGTTAAAGAGGATTGATTGTAAAAATATTAAAATAAAAAAAAAAACACAGAAGAAGCTGAAGCAGGAGCCAGATGCAAAATTCACTAAATAATTTATCAAAAATAGCTTTGGGAATTATTTTATTACGGGCAAACAATGATTTGTTTACTGCCACTACTGACAAAAATAACACGACAGTCTTCATATACTATGAAACTAAGCGAGCTGCAGAAAATACAATGAAGCGGACTAATTATTAATTCTGCACCTTCACCGTTGCGCTGGTATCAGCGTTGGTAAGAGGGTGAAAAGAAAGCTGTTTGGAGCCCTGCAGCAGGCGACGATTGACTGATAAACGAGGGTAAACAGTGACCTCTGTTATCTGTCACAGCAGAGCACGACGGGCTGACACGCCACGGAGGAGGACGTGAACGCACACGAGGAGCTGGGAAGCAATCAGAGGAGAGGGAAGCAGAGTGGGATTGCAAGAAGAGAAACTGAAAGCTCAGCCAGCCGCGATCAAACCTCTGAAGTCATGTTAACATCTCTCTTCTGTGGGACTGACTCGTGCACGCAGGCCTTCGTTTCACACATGCTCATAAAGTGCATGCGTGCAATTACACAACCGCGTATTAAAGAAAGTAGACCGTGAGATGCTGGAGGGGAAAAGAGCCCACAGAGAGAGATTAGGAGTGACTAAGTCCATTGGAGTACACTCGGTAAAAATCTGTCCAAATTCCGATGTGTTCAGAATGCCCAAGTCCCAAATCCTGCCCGATCTAAGAGACAGAACCAAAGGGAGGATTTCAAGGGCTCACAGCAACAACCATAAAAGACCATGAAGCAATTTTGTTTTTGTCCTCGGAAATGAACATTTTAATGACATCTTCGTGCGGAGATTTGAACAAGTGCCCCAATTCATTAAACCAATCAGAGCGCTTCTAACAGTTGAACGTCAGTCAACCTTTTTTGACTAATATGAACGAATACTGGTGGCTCAGTTGGTAGAGCTGCCACATCTCAGCGAGATAGTTGCTGGTTCAAATCCCGGTCCGGGACCTTTCAGGGTGGAGTTTGCATGTTCTCTCTGTGCTGCGTGGATTTTCTTTGGGTACACCAGTTTCCTCCCACAGACCAAAAACATGCATTTTAGGCTGATTGGTAACTCTAAATTATCCCTAGGTGTGAGTGAGAGAGTGAATGGTTGTTTTGTTTGTCTCTGTAACCCTGTGATGGACTGGAGACCTGTCCAGGTGTCCCTGTGATGGACTGGAGACCTGTCCAGGTGTCCCCGTTTTGGACTGGAGACCTGTCCAGGTGTCCCCTGCCTCTCGCACAGTGATTACTGGACATGGGTACCAGTGACCCCATGACCCAAAAAGGATAAAGCGGGACAAGATAATAGATGGATGAATAAATAATCCTTTGGTTCATGCCATTAAAATATAAACATCTCATCTCATCTTGCCTTGCATCATCTTAACTCATCTCAGTTCCTGTTCCAACTCATCTTATTTTAGATCTTATGTTTCACATCGTCCCATCTTGTATCTTGTTTAATGTGATTAAATTATTTGTCTTACTTCAAATCATCTGGTCCTCACAGTCTCATCACGTTTCAAAACTTTTGTCATATATTCTCATTTGTGTCCAGCTTTATTTCATCTAGTCTCATTTCATCTTTTCTAATGTCTCATCAAATCAATGTCTAATCTGTTTGTATACAACCTTGTTTTACAGTATATCCTTTGGTCTCATCTGATGAGCATCTTTCAGTTTTGTCTCCCCTCATCCATTCTTGTCTCACTTCACTTTGCCTCATTTTGTTTCATCTCATCTCATCTTATTCAGTTTCATCACATATCATAATTTGTGTTGTCTCATCGCATTTCACTTTGTTTCAGTTAATCTTATCTAATTTTATATTTCATTTAATCCCATTTTTCCTTCTCTCACAATTTGTCTCTCAGAATCTCATATAATCTGGTAATATTTTCATTTTTCCCCCATCTTGTCTTGCCTCGTCTCATATTTTGTATCCCCACATCAAATTGAATGTTTTCTCATCTGGTCTCACCTCTTTTAATCCTGTGACACCTTGTCTTATCTCCTCTCATCTTTTATGATCAGATATCATCTCATCTCTCTTCATCTTATCTCATCTTGTTTCGTCTCGTGTTAACTGATATTATTTCATCTTACCTCATCTGTTTTATCTCATCTACTCTATTTTATCTAATCCACCTCTTCATCTAAACTTGTATTGTTTTTTCATCTCATTTTATCTCTCATCTAACTTTGTTTCACCTTATCCTGTCATCTCTTATAATTTCTTACCTTGTTTCATCTCATCTTACCTCACAATGCCTCATCTAATCTCATCTCAATCTTATTTTACCTCACCACACTTCAGTCTCATCCCATCTCAACACACCTCATCTCATATTATCTCAATCTAATCACATCTTAAATCATCACACCTCATTTAATCTCAATATTATCTAATTTTACCTCACCACACAGTCTAATCTCATTTTATCTAATCTCATCTCAATCTTATCTCATGTTTATATAACCACATTTCAATCTCATCCCATCTCACTTAATCTCATCTCAATCTCATCTAAACTTGAATCATCACACCTCATCTCATATCTCAACCTTATATCATTTTACCTCACTTCATCTGATCTAATCTCAATTTCATTGCATCTTACCTCACCGCACTTCAGTCTCATCTCACCTCATCTAATCTCAGTCTTAGCTCATCT
>NC_056512.1:41128685-41143484 GCF_014905685.2 Nematolebias whitei
TCTCAATTTTATTGCACCTTACCTTACCACACTTCAGTCTCATCTCACCTCATCATATCTCAATTTTGTCTAATATCACCTAATTTTATCTCAGCAGTTTTTTCTCATCTTAAATCATCCCACCTCATTTCATCTCAATTTCGTCTCATCTCACCTCATATCATTTCACCTTATCCTGCCATGTCTCTTCTCACTTTGTCTTGCCTTGCTTCATCTCATTTCATCTTCCTCATTTTCTTTCATCTCGTCTCATCTAATTTCTTACTAAAAAGGTGAACTCTTCCTTCACAAATTTTAGATCTTGTAAAAAAAACCTGACATTGTTTTTACCCGAGTTACATCACTGGAAACAGTGAATCGTTTAGTCAGGAGGTTATCACCGGACACGGCCTCCTTGTCTCTGTTATAAATCATCTTAGAGGATCACTTAGAACGTTCCAAAAGGTGTACTACGAGATTCAATATTGATCTTTTTGTTGCCAGAATAATTTGGATTCAGCTGACATTTTTTTCTAAGAGTAATATGAAAAATAAAAGAGCACTTTGGCGTTTCTGGGTTTCTACAGAAGTTTCTTGAATGGAACAGTTCATCAAAATAAGGTCCTTAGAGACGAGCTCTGATCTTCCAAACTTAGCTGCAATTACAAAGCTCATTCTGATAACCTGTGAATATTAGCGATCCCTTTTTTCTCCCCCCATACATTTTCATTTTGTTATAAAGAGTTTCTAAAGAGCAAAACCTCTCACTGACATTTAATTGTCAGGAGATTCTGTACAGAAATCCATGTTCATCTGTCGGGGTTAACTGCAGGCGAGACGAATTCAAGCTTTGCAAAAACAAGATCTTTCTGTAATCTGAACCCTGGCAGGTAAATCTCCCCCCGGTTAAACCTATAAGAGCTCACTTTGGAATTAGGGACTACCTTTCTATACCTAGGTAAGTAATGGAAGCCTTTGGCTGAGATTTTCTTGACAAGTGCGCCGTTCTTCGAGCTGCTAAGAGTTTCTGTAATTTCAACAGATGTCACATTGAAGCGATCCTTATGTTTTTACCAAAAATGCAATTTCCTTCCTGAACATTATCTCACTTTGAGAATCGTACCTTTCTATTACTTGTCCTGGTTTTAAACTTAAACTCGTTCGTGTAAAATAAGGAAGAGTATATCCGTCTTTGAAAAAAAGAGAAAAGTTGTTTGTCGTGATGTGCAGGAAAGATGAGAGACTCTTCTATCTCCATCAAGTCTTCACTGTAGGGAAGAGACAGTAAAAGTTACCTGTAGCTCAATAAGATTTATGTCCTCACCAACAAATAAGAGCACAGACGCAGCTCGGCCTCTTCTCGAAAAAGACCCTGCGGTGATGTTTTATTGCGCCTTTAATCTGGTCGTGATCGCTCGTACTGCTGGTCAGAATGGCTTTTCCCTGGAAGTCAGGGACATTACTGCAAGAATTGTTGATTTCAGAATGATTAAAACTAATTTTGTGACGGCGTTTGCACATCTGACTGGATATGTATCAACATGGTGATAAAAATAAATGTTCCTTTTAATTCAGTTCGCTAATTCGCAACAAAAGTCACCTCAGGTACAAAAACATCCACATACCTTATAAAAGGACTGTTAGTTAAAGTTGTCTAAGGATGCCAGCGGATTGCTTTGGATCTTCACTTTGTCGTGACCTCCCACTCCGGGCAGCACATTGGAGACAGTGGAAAGAAACAACTCCCTTTTAACAGGAAGTAACGTCCATCAGAACCAGAACCAGGCCCAGTACGGGCAGCTGTCTGCCTCAACTGGCTGGGGTGGACAGAAAAGACACCCAGAAGGACAGATCCAGGTGTAGTTTCTGTGAGAAGAAAGACAAAGACAAGTACATTAAAGCAATAATTACAACTACAAAGAGAAAGAGAGTGAATGGTTGTTTGTCTCTATGTGTCCCTGTGATGGACTGGAGACCTGTCCAGGTGTCCCCGCCTCTCTCACAGTGACCGCTGAATATGGACACCACTGACCCCCATGACCCAAACAAGGAAGAAGCAGGTAAAGACAATGGATGAAAGGACAAACAAGAGAGGAGCCCGACAACTGCAACCCATTCTACGTTTAGAAACTCTAGGAACCTCAGTAAACCTGCAGTCTGAGAGCAACGCGCTCTCTTTGGAAAACATTATATCAATAAAATATTTAATAAACATGGAGATTTATTGTTGAGAGCTTTGTTTGTTAGAAGTAAGATTCTTTAGAAATCAGGGCAGCTGACGGCCAATAGAAAACACAGATTTTTGTTTTTAACGTTTGGCAAATGTGTGTTTTTCATTATTTATATTTATATATTTATATTTATATATATATATATATATATATATTTATATATATATATATATATATATATATATATATATATATATATATATAAACTCAAACAGCTCAGGATGAAAAGTGGTGTTTATTTACAATTTTTATTTACAGGAGGAACTGGGAAGATCTGTGAATGAGTAAGTATGGCTTCCAGGTAATGTAGCATCTAGATTAATATTAAAAATTATGTTCCTTACAGGTTCCTTGTGGTCCAACAGCGCAGAGAAGCGGGCGGAGGTTTCCAGGTATGTATGGAGGCAGAGATGGAGATGATGAGGTAAGTATTGCGGGTACCGTTGAGGATCAGGTTGAAGGCAGCCTGGCAGAACGTGAGCAGCAGGACAAGCTTCGGCTGCAGGCCGGTGGCACCAAGGGTTCGGGTCAGCTTGTAGACACGAAGGAGAACGGGTAAGTTCTTCACGAACCAAACTTGGAGAGCACAGAGAAATTCTGGTAAGTAATTCTTATCTTTAGGAAAACACAAGGAGGCTGTGACCAGAACCGGTTGGTTCCAGTGTTCCCACAGAGGACACTTCACCAGTCCTTCATATCCTGGAGCTCATTACTGGAAAAGGCCACAGCTGCTGCTCCACAGCTCCACCCTGACACTCAGGAAGCTGCAGGAAAACACAGAAAGCTGACAAACTTAACTAATAAACATATATTTAACCACCCTTAAAATAATTTGTACACGTAAAAATAATATAAAGAACAAACTGATTTCATTTTTATTTTCCTACTTGCAAATCGTTTCGTGGGCAGCACGGTGGCGCAACTGGTAGAGCTGCTGCCTCTCAGCGAACAGGTCCCTGGTTCAAACCCCGGTCCAGGGGCCTTTCTGGGTGGAGTTTGCATGTTCTCTCCGTGCATGCGTGGGTTTTCTCCGGGTACTCCGGTTTCCTCCCACAGTCCAAAAACATGCATGTTAGGCTGATTGGTAACTCTAAATTGTCCCTAGGTGTGAGTGAGAGAGTGAATGTTTGTTTGTCTCGTTTGTCTCTATGTGGCCCTGTGATGGACTGGAGACCCGTCCAGGGTGTACCCCGCCCCTCGCACAGTGATTGCTGGACATGGGCACCAGCGACCCCCGTGACCCAAAATGGAATAAGCGGGTAAAGAAAATGGATGGATGGATGAAATCGTTTCGTGTTCATGCCACAATCTGTGTTTTTAAAAGTTGTTTGGTTCTTTGTTTTCATTCCCCTGAGCTCCTCTGTGCCACTTCTCCTTCAGCACTCTGTCTTTCATCCCGCCACGCCCATCCCCACCTCCGTCGCAGCTGCAGTCTCTCCTCCTCATCAGCCGCAGTCGTTCCACTTGTTCGTGTTCGCTCCATGTTCAGTCGAGCGTTAACGGTTGTAAAGCCACGTCTGGTTCTCCGTCCTGTAATTACACTTGTCTCCTTCTCTCAGCTGTAAGTTTTGCTGCCATGTCAGCCTGTTGGATTTTATTTTTAATAAAAGTGAGTTTTTGCAGCCATCAGTTGATTTATCTGTCTCTACTTACTGTATTTTCCAGCGTATAAGTTGCATCAGTCAAAAAAAGCATCATGAAGAGGAAAAAAACGTATATAAGTTAGCTCTCCAGCGTTCCTCCGCCTGCACCAGCTGAGTGAAGTGGGCGTGCACGGGAGGACTCGCTGTTGCAGTTCTTAGTCATTTAAAGCGCCAGTCAAAAAAATTGCGTTATGAATAATGAAAAAAAAACGTACACAGAAGTCCCTCACTACTTCGCGGTTCGTTTATCGTGAACTCGCGTCTAATCGCGGTTTTTCAAAATAAGATTGGACATGACACACAATTGGCTGATTGATAGATGAGCCGCACGATCGGCACGGAATTTGTATTTAAAATAAATTATTTTTAATTATTTAGCACCTGCTGCTCCTTTGTGCAGCCCTCACTGCAGGATAAACTTCCTGCTGCAGCTGATCAGCTGATCTGTGTGCAGAGCGGAGAAGTGGGCGTGGCCGAGAGCGCTTGCAGGTGGCTGAGAGCAGCAGGCACAGAGAGGGAAATCACGGCATTGTTTACATTGTTTAGAATATTGCAAGAGTGTGGAAAGGGTTAAAACGCTTTAATATATATATGCATAAATACTAAAATAAACTACTACTACTTGTACTACTATCCCTACTTCGCAGTTTTTCACTTATCGCGGGTCTTCAGGGTACGGATCCCCCGCGATAAACGAGGAACTATATGGAAAAAAACTTGGACTTATACGCCGGCAAATACGGTATATTCATCACATTGTGCTGAAAGTGAAACTTCTGACTCACGGGTGGAAATCCAGTCAGCCTCTACGTGCAATTAACCTCATTAAGCAACAGATTTAATTACAACCAAATCACAACATGTGTGGTCTCAGTGCACGTGGTGAGGTCACGACTTCACAAGACACAAAGGAACTCCAAACAACGGCTCCTGCGGGTGATGAAGATGAAGAGGAAACCTTCAGCAGGAATGGCCCTCAGGAGGGGGACCGTCTCCCTCGGCTACTTTCGTCTGAGAGCAAAATAAACAGAAACATTAAAATAAATGAAGTGATGCAGTTTGGACTGCGGAGAAGTTTACTTTAGATTCAAGAAGCAAATGAAGAGTTCTGAGCGGCTCCTTCAGCTTGAAGTTTCCTCAAAGTGCAGCTGAAGGCCGTGGATCCAATGACTCCGATTTATCCGAGGCGTTCACCATCAGCTGCAGAGAGAAAAAAAAAACGTTAGACCTTTAACTTCGGCCGTCACGTCCAAACTGCAGCGTGATCGACTCGCGGAGGCTGACGCAGAACGTTTTCGTCGGCACGTTTTCACATTTCCGTTTCAAATAAAACACGATTTGTGGAAAGAACGAGAAGCTGCTGTGAACGTGAGGCGAACGGACGAGTTTACTCACAACGTGCTGGTTCTGACTTGTTGCGACGGCAGCAACTGCAGCCTTTAAATATTTATTATGTATATTTGTTCCTGGCAGTGGGTTTGCTGTCTGGTTGTTTGGAAGATCAAATGTAAAAAATAAAATTTAAATTGGTTTCCACTGCAGGATGCACACTTTGTTCTAATGGTTTCCAGCTGTGGCGTTTCGTTTTATTGTGCATTCTGGACAAATTGCTGCTTTCCTTCCTAAAGACGTCTTTGATGGTTTTCAAACTCATCGTGATGGCTGGTTACCATAACAACCCCCTCGTAGGACCAGTCGCCCACCTCTAAGTCTTTGTCTTCCACTCAGTCTCTCGGTTTCTTCTGATGCTTTTTAAAAATTTCTTTGTCGTGACTCGCCCCTCACCCATCGCACACTTTATCATCTCGATGGAGGATCCGAGTCGCTGCTGTTAAATTTCCTCTCCTGATCCTCAGAGAACGGAGAACCCTCACAGCAGCATGACGGTTCAGTCGCCGGTCCTGGTTCTTGTTCGGTTTGTTCGGCCCTTCGGCTCTTTGCTTGGAGCTGTTCGAACAGGAACAGCCTGCAGTGAATCTTTAAAGTTCAAAGTTTTACAAAGAATCTTACGAATAGATGAGACCGTTCACGTGCAGCTGCTTTGTGCTCCTCGGAAAATAAAATCCGACGTCCTTCATAACATTCACTGTTTTTGGAGATCTTCGTCCTTGCAGAAGGTCATGGGAGTTTGCCTCTCCCCTCTACATGTTTGTGGATCTGAAGACTAGTACTCGTGTTCTTTGGGACATTCTGTGTCCCCAAAAACAAAATCATGAGATGTGTCTGCATTCTTGGCACAAAGTCGAGCTTGTTCCGTTTTTTTTTTTAATTCAACCTTTATTTAGTTTTTATTAAGTTTGGACTTGGCCCTCCAGGATCCAGGATCTTGTTTTTTCTATCATGATCCAAACCTCATGACCATAAGAGTTGGAACGTAGATAGACCAGAAAATCAAGAGTTTTGCCTTTCAACTCAACTCTTTCTTCACCATGACGGACCAAAGCAACACCCTCATTACTGAGGATGAGGCCCCGATCCTTCGATCTCTCGATCCAGTCTACCATCACTCAGGAACAAGATGCCCAGACACTTAAACTCCTCCCTGTGAGGTAAAGACCCCCCTCGCCCAACACAGAGGGGGCATTCTACCTGTCCCTGGTCTTCGATCCTGTCTGTGGTGTTCATGGACAGGATCTCAAGGCGCTGTTGTGGAGAGGAGAGCGTCTGGTTTGGGAAGCTCAGGGTCTAATCTCTGCTGTATGTGGATGATGTTCTACTGGGGTGGTTTTCAGCTGGAATGGGAGGCAGCTCCTCTAAGTCCAAGACCATGGTTCTCAACCAGAAACAGGCAGAATAGCCCCTCTGGGTTGGGGGGAGTCTTTGCCTCAGGTGGAGGAGTGTGAGTATCTTGTTCCAGTGTGACGATAGAACGAAGACAAATTGATGGATTGGGGTCTCGTCCTCAGTAATGAGGGTGTTGCTTTGGTCTGTTATGATGAAGAATGAGTTGAATTGAAAGGCAACTTGATTTTCTGGTCTATCTACGTTCCAATTCGTACCGATGGTCACGAGGTTTGGGTCATGACAAAGAACAAGGTCCTGGATTCAAGTGACTAAAATGAGCTTCCCTCGTAGGACGGCCGGGCTCAGGCTTAGAGAGAGGGGGAGGAGCTTCATCCTTCAGTGGGATACACCGTATTATTAATTATTATTATATCAAATTATTAGTGTTTAGTGTATGTCTTAGATACTGTTTATTTTTATATTTTTGCTATTTTTGGGTGTAACTGGGTACATAATTTCGAAAATGGAGGTTTAGCTGTAGCTTTCTGGTCTGGGTGCATCTTGTGGGGGCTCCAGCTGGAACGGGAGAGTGATTCCTGTTACCTCCATGAACTGACCACAGATAAGTGGAAGAAGATGGAGCTTGAATTGTAAACTTTTTTAAAAGTTTAGATTCTGTGCAGCAGCCCCACCCCCAACGTGACAGGTTGCCGGTCCGTCACACTAACACAAAGAGGCAGACAGCTTGTTGGAACCCAGAGTGGTCTTGCTGTGAGGTGACAGAACTAACCAGTTCACCCCACAACTTTACAGCCATTGATATCCTTCTTTTACCTCATCACTGATGGAAACTGATGTGAACGCTGTCGCTTGAAGCTTCACAGCTACTCACAAAATCTGCAGTTCCTCTGAACTGGACAGGGCTTTCAAATTATTATTGGCTGCGGTTTCTTCTTTTTTTTCAGTTTATAATCAAAGACGCTTTGAACTCGATCACCTGTCGGAGTAAAATCAGTCTAAAGAAAAGAACAGGCAGTATCAGGTGAAGCTACCAAAAACTGTGCAGGCTTCCTCTCCTGATGATTCTGCTTTTTTGTTTCCTCTTTCAATTCAATTCAATTCAAAAATACTTTATTAATCCCAAAGGGAAATTAATTGTTGATGTAGCTCATCCTGGTTTCATTAGGGTTGTTATAGATGCTGATGGCTGTGGGCAGGAAGGATCTCTTGTAGAAGTCCGTCCCACAGTGGATCTGAAGAAACTGGCTGCAGATGTCGATCCGTCCACCCAGACCCAGCAGACCTCTCAGTCCTCTTGGGCAGCAGGACCACTTGAATACTGGGCAGAGCTCCTCCCTCAGCGATGGCCATTCCTCCCAGCATTAGCCCCTCATCGCCGCAGACAAAACTGCAGGTGTCAGGGGATGATCTCGGTCCTCCTGCTGTCACGAGCCGCGTTTCCCGCCACCTCCAAGATCTCGGCGGTCAGGCACTCGAGCACCGCCTCCACGTTAGTGGAAACGCATCCACGGTGCCTCCTTTTCAACTCATTTGTGATTTGGGGCTTTATTTAAGGTAATATTTGAGTTTTTGAGATGTTAATCAGCAGCTTCCAGTTGTAGAAAACCACCTTGTTGTTACGATTATGCATCATAACAAACGTCCAAAAATAAAAAAAGGTTTCAGACGCACAGCATCCGAAACCAAAGGAAGTAATCATCTGGGAAAAAAAGCAATTTAGATCCAGAAACAAAAAGAGTAATTAAAGAGTTCAAAAGCAAAATCTCAGAACGAATGTAAGAGAGCTGCTCCAACAAGCAGCCACCTTGAGCGGCGCAGCTCTCGAACTTTTGAACTCTTGTGAACGAGCGTTTACGCAAATCCAGTAGAATCTGCTGTTTAGCTCCTAGATGCCAAAAAAAACTAATGTGAGTTGTTGTTTTCTGATCTGCCCGTCGACAGTCTGTTGTTGTGTTGGCCTCGTTCTTTAAGGAGAAGATTTATCGCTGCTGCTTCAAACTGTGTGCGTTAGCTCCTCCACTTTGGATTTACTTTGTCAGTCGAGCTTTCCTTCACTTGTAAATCACCTGAACGCTTTACTTCATTTAGTTAATGATCGGACTGGCAGGAACGGTGGAGCGAGCGGAGCTCTGGCTCCGGCTGGACGATGTGGCTTTCTGCGTCGGTCGTGAACATCGGCCGTTTGGACGGAGGCAGAGAGAAGTTCTGCCTCGCTGCTGGAAGTTGATGGGAGCAGCAATCTGAGTGTTTTACTGGGTTTGAACGAGTTATTCCTTCCTGTCCTGCTGCTGCTACAGGAAACGAGCTAAACGCTGACTCAGCATTTACTCTGTTGTTTCCTCTTTCTGATTTTTTTTTCCTTCTTTTTTTTTAACTTCTTCTGAATATTTTGGGCTAATTTATTATTACTGTATCAAAACATTAAATCTGAAGAAAAGTGAGTTATAACTTGATGTTTTACCTTTTTATACATTTAACGTGTATTAATGTAAATTTTCTATAAACAGACTTTGAAACCTCTTGTTTATTCAAAAACATTTTTCTAAAATCCCATCTCAGCAACTTTCCCGTGCTGCTTTTTGTGGGAGTTCCTGTTTCACTTCCGTCCTGAGGTCACTAGATGGCGCCAAACTATCCCACCTGCTAACAATCTCCTTGATTAAAGGCTACGGATGACGTGAGCATTACCTGCCAATGGGTCGTGCTTCTAGCCATTTAGTATCCTACTGACCTGAGATTATTCACCTGTGTCTTTTGATATTTCCCGTGTACCTCCTGAGACTTAGCTGCTCCTCTGTGAAACTCTGGAAACCTCCTTGTGGCCTCCTCAGCTGTTTTCCTCGCCTTCCAACCACACGCCCACCAGAGACTGCAATCACCTCTGGACAACTCCTTGTTTGCACAAGATGGAACCAATCCTCCTCAAGCAACCATTCTGGAATGGGAAATAAAGGTTGAATGAAGTCTCTGACCAGTCAGAACCAGAGACACAACGATTAAACCATTCCGGCGTACTTCATACCTGGGGTTCCTTATATTACCCGCACCATTATCCACTGTAAATAAACCACTGAACTCGTCTTCCTGTCTTGGGGTTGTTCATATTCAGTCCTTTCACTCTGGGAAATCAGTTATCATAACACTTTTAGCTTTTAGCTGCCAATTTGCTAATTGTAGCTTTAAACTGTTGTTTATTATTTTAGCAACAGTTTTGTTCATTTGAAAATGTTTTCTGCTACTTTAGCCTGTACTTTGTTTTATACATTTTTACAACCGTTAACCGGCATTTTGTTTGTTCTAGTTATTTTCCCAATATTAACATACTTTATGAACAATTTAATTTAATTTAGTGTACGTTTGCTACTTTCGGAGATTATTTTTGCTCATTTAGTTAAATTTTACATTCTATTGTACTTATTTTTTGGCTGATTTTGGGCACTTTCCTCTAATTTAGCATATATTTTTGCTAAATTTAGCAACTGTTTTGCTACTTGTTGCCTTAGCATTTGATTTTAGCTTTATCGGCAGTTTTGCTAATTTTAGCAGTTATTCCTGCAAATTTTAGTTGTTTTGCTAATTCTAGAATTTTGTTTTATTACCAGCTTCTGTTTCTACTCATTTTTATTCACAGTTGTGCTAGTTTTACAGTGATGCTGATTTCAGCATTGTCTTTTTCTTAATTTTAGCTGCTAGTTTTGCTGATTGTTCTGTTGTGCTACATACATTTTTTATTTATTAGTTTGATTTTTTTTTTCTTTGTGTCTTGTGCTGTTTCAGTTTATTTTTCCTCCGTGTGTTTTCATTTGATCATTTTGCTGCTCTTTGTTTAATATTTAACAATGTTCAACTAAACTTTAAAGTTCAGCTTTTATTTAACTTCAGCAAACTTCAGCAGTCATGAAGCACTCGGCGTTCTCTGCGTTTTGCCAAAACAATCAAATTTTTGTAGCGATGAAATAATTTCTTGTTGCTGCAGGAGCTACTTTATGCCGTGTTGTTCTGTTTCTGGTCCACCTGGATGTCTCCGTCTCTTTGTCCCCTGCGGAGACACCTTTTGGTCCATATTTCTTGTCACTTTGACTAAACTGCCCCGCTGTGAGACGTCCACGTTAAAGCTTTGATGCAATCCTTGTGTATGGATTAGGCTGCCGTGCCAGCTTTGCCTCCAGAGAGGAATTAAACCCCCGAGTTTCTTCTAAAATGAATTAAAGAGGGAGGGGAGCTGAGAAAGCTGGACTCACAGGAGGGGCGCTCCCCAAACAGGGAACCTGCCACACGCCAACAGGGCGTGGGTGAGGAGGCCTTCCTGATGAGCGTCCCTCCATGGGGGTGGGTGCCTGCATGCACTAGGAGGATTTCTGCTGTAAAACCTTTTTCTGTCAGTGAGTGGGCGTGAAGGAGCTCTTCTGCACGTGCAGAGATGAAACGATGACAACTCTGCTTGAGCTGAAAACCAGAGTTCAAACAATGGCTGCAGCCTCACATTTTATTCTTTATGGTGAAAAAACCGTTTGCTTTGGTTCTGAACTCAGTTCCGTCTGAGAGAAGCAACAAAGTCGGCGCGAGTCGACGGACAGAAGCAGGTGGACGAGGAGCTGAAGATGGAACAAAGCGGAGACGAGATAAACCGTTTGCTACATCTCACGTTTGGTTACTCGAGCTAACGAGCAGCAATTAGTCGGCTGCCAATTAACTCTGCCCATCAGACTGAGACCGACGTGAAGGAAGAGAGAGGAGGGGAACCATGGAGAAACGACCTGGGAATCAATGTGTGTGTGTGTGTGTGTGTGTGCGTGCGTGCGTGCGTGTGTGTGTGTGTGCTCCAGCAGAGGGAGCAGTGTAAGGCCCATGTCACTGGAAGTTCTCTACATGACCATCTGGCTCTCCTGTCAGACTGGAACCTTCAGTTAACCCTCTCACTGCCACACTTTCCTTCATGTCTCACAAACAAGAACGCTGCGTTGTTCAGACCTGGGTCAGACAGAACCGTGTGGGTTCAGTAACGGGTTCTGTCTGACCCGGGTCAGTAACAGGTTCTGTCCGTTACTGACCACTTTTCACATTTTTAAATCACAGATACAAATCAGTGATGCTCTATTGATGGAAAAGCTGTGAACCCTGAGTCTTCTCTGACCAGATTGTGTGTGTGCGCGTGTGTGTGTGCATACATGTGCATGCATGCATGCATGTGTGTGGGGGTGGGGGGGCAGTGCACACACTTCAGGCTATAGTAAAGTGTAACATTGCAGTACAAATTGAATAAATTATCATTATTATTAGTAGGAAGAAAGCAAATGGTTAATTTCTCATGTCGACTACTGATGCCTCTAGCTGAACACACACACACACACACACACACACACTGCACAGCCTGCCGTTCTTGCGAGTAGCCCGCTGCCCTCTCTTTAATTAGGCTAATTGAGATGCGAGAATAACCGTTTTCCTGATTGCTCATTATTTTGGGGCAGTTTAGATGAAACTCTTGCTGACACAAGCCGAACCCGGCCTGGTGGGGGGTGGGGGTGGTGGTGGTGGTGGTGGTGGTGGGGGGTGGGTTACTTCAGGTTTTAGATGACCCTTTTGATTGGAGCAGAGGGATTTTGGCTGATGCAAACCAGAGATAATCATCCTGCTTGTCCTTAAAACGGTATCTCAGATAGTTTTAAACAACATCTTACCTGCTGTAGATGGTGTCATTTGAATGATTCGAGACAGACAAGTTAATAAACAACGGTGCCACTGGATATCAAGGTTCAAAGGTCAAGGAACTTTACTGTCATTTGTGTCACATTAACATCAGCTCTACATGGATTGACTACCTGAACATAACAAGGTGCTTCAGACTAAAACAGCTGAAGACACAAAATAAAAGTAACCGCAGTCAAATAAAAGCAAAACAAGAACCCAGTGCTGGTCTAAAAGACGAGTCTTAGCTCTTTTTTGGGGTGGGGGGGTGGGGGGGTTAAACCCGTTGAGTCCACTGAGGTGCGACGACTCCAAGCGCTCGGCCTCCTTCAGTTTTCGGTCTTGATGACGATCAGTCAGCCTCGTGGTCCTGGGGGTGACCGAACGTTTGGAAGGTGCATCAGGATGAAATGTCCAAACCAGAAACGTGAACAGAGAGCCACTGGCACCACGGTGGTTTAGTGGTTAGCACTGTTGCCTCACCGCAAGAAGGTGCTAGGTTCCAGTCCCAGTCTGGACCTGCGGTCTTTGCGTGGGGTTTGCTTGTTCTTTCTGTGTTTGTGGGTTCCCTAAACCCTGAAGTTAGGCTTCCTTCAGGCCCAGGCCTCCCTGGAAACAGATCTGTGATCTCAGCTGGACCGGGCTGGTCAAATAAAGTTAATAAATCATAAACATGAAGTGAGATCAGGAAACAAATGTTTCTAAATCAAACAGTGTCTGTGCGAACCAAAGTGGTTTTAGAGTCCACTTGGGTCAGAAGTCATCTTGGTTTCTCCTAAACGAGGTGATTCAGGAACAGAAGGCTCAGAGTTGAGAGGTCACAGCTGATCTCCACACATCTCTGAGAGGAGACTCTTTAGATGGTTTGTCAGGTTCTTTCTTGTTCCTCACCAGTTTGGAGACTCCAGTAAGACACTCTGGTTGGTGGTTAACCCGGACAGGCTCCTCCAACCTGACCAGAGAAACGGGAACAGAACCGGACGGATAGCGGGTTAGCAAAATGCTTTTCCAGCCTCCAACACAAGAACCTCTCCAGTTCTTCAGCGCAGATGTTTGTCATCAGCTCAGCTGCAGCACGAACCTCCGATGTGATTTATCAAACGTACATGAAGCCGTTTGCCTGCGGGGATCAGAGATTTCCTCATTAACTTCTCGAACTGTAATGAGTCATTGAACCGCGTTCTGCGGCTCTGTTAATTATGGACCCGTTCAGGATTGCTCTCCATGGCAACCTAAAGTTCTGCCTGTCGCCGCATGAAAGATGGAGGAATAGAGACATTTTCTCCATTAGGCTGCCGCCCCAGCGCGCACATTTCTCCTGCAGACAGGCCTGCTGAGGACCACGCTGCTGATCTACGAGCTCCCTCTGCTGAAGAACAAAAGGAAACGTTCCACCGACACCACAAATACAGACCATGATGATGAAAAATCATGGAGTTTGGTCAAACCTTGAGCATAATATGTGATTCAGCATGCCCCGCCCACTTCCACCTGCTCCCACTCAGTTCAGGTGTCTTGCTCATCAGCCCAGTCCTTCATATTCTGCCCTACTTCAGCAGCCTTTCATGTAAACCTTGTTTTTTGTAGAAAAATAATTTTGCCACAACAGAGCTTTTGCTTTGATAGTTCCCGCCATGTGACGGTGAAGTCTCCATCCATCTGTCCGTAAACCTTCTCTTGTCCGGACCATAACTTCTAATCCACTAATCAAGATAACTTAATTAAACTTCATATGTGTCATTGTTAGACACGTTTAACCCCCAACTCCAAGGTCAATGTCACAAATCAAGATCAAAGGTTCAAGTTCTTTGCAGATCTATTGCTTTCCACCTTCTTCCTGGCCCCCATGCTGCCTTGCATGAATTATGGGCGCAACTTCCGGCATGGACCAGAACCGGCGTTTATTTATGTACGAGTTAATGTAGTTTCTCTGAGCATTGTGGATTTAATTTAAACATGTAGGAACACCAGCTGTCAGAGCTCAAACAGGACAATATAATCATACCCCTGCCTGCTGAGGACGAGGGATGGAGGACGACCTGAAGAAGTGGCTGCAGATTACATCGGCTGCTGTGGCTAAGTGGTTAGAGCAGTCGTCCTCCAATGCAAGAGTTGGGGGTTTGAATCCACCAGCAGTCACATGCCTAAGTGTCCCTGGGCAAGACACTGAACCCCTCATTGCCTCCAATGTATGTCCCATCGGTGTACGAATGTGATAAAGCACTGATTAGTTTCTTTAGAATGATTTGCTCAATTAGCTTGTAGAGATCTAGTAGAGTGATGCATGAATGGGTAAATGAGGACACAGATTGTAGTGTAAAGCGCTTTGAGTGTCTTGATCAGATAGAAAGGCGCTATACAAGTACAGTCCATTTACCATCTACTAGTATATTTAGCTACATCTACTAGCATATTTAGCTACATCTACTAGTATAATTTAGTTACATCTGCTAACATATTTAGTTACATCTACTAGCATATTTAGCTACATCTACTAGCATATTTAGCTACACCTA
>NC_056512.1:41143494-41165438 GCF_014905685.2 Nematolebias whitei
CATCTAGAATATTTAGCTACATCTGCTAGCATAATTTTGTTACATCTGCTAACATATTTAGTTACATCTACTAGCATATTTAGCTACATCCAGTAGAATATTTAGCTACATCTAATAGCATAATTTAGCTACATCTACAAGCATAATTTAGCAACATCTACTAGCATATTTATCTACATCTGCTAACATATTTAGCTATATCTACTAGCATAAGTTAGCTACATCTGCTAGCATATTTAGCTACATCCACTAGAATATTTAGCTACATCTACTAGCATAATTTAGTTACATCTGCTAGCATATTTAGCTATATCTGCTAGCATATTTAGCTACATCCACTAGAATATTTAGCTACATCTACTAGCATAATTTAGTTACATCTGCTAGCATATTTAGCTATATCTGCTAGCATATTTAGCTATATCTGCTAGCATATTTAGCTACATCTACTAGCATTTTTAGCTACATCTACTAGCATATTTAGCTACTTCATTGACCCTGTTCTTCTGAAGGTGAAGCGATGAACAACATGAAAAGCTCTGAGGTGTATCAGTGTCTCCACAGTAATAAGGTCGGTGGTGTTTTGTTAAAAGAGGAGGGACACAATCTTATTGACCTTAAATCAGACACAGAGCCCAGACAAAGCCTTAAAGTCCTCCATCACTGAGCTTGGGTTAATTGTAGATACAATCATAAAACTGAAGAACAAATTCTATAAAGCTGTGTCCTCCATACACATGAAATCATACCTGATATTCTCCATCACTCTGTTTTCAATTCTTCTGAGGATCCGGCGTCTCTTCTCCAGTGGTTCATTGTTGTCCAGACACAAAGTAGGACGCAGGTTTTCCTCCATCGGACGTTTGTCAACAAAGTGAAATGAGCTCACATGCAGCGTTTTGGGTGGTCTCTTCAAGTTCACATTTTTCAGCCACATTCTTCTTAATTCCTCATCTGTAGGTAGGAGATGGAAACTATACCTCTTTACACAGGAACACTCTTTTTGTTTTGGGTCCGTGTTCAAACTCTGTTGTAGCCACTGATTTACTTTGGTCTGGTTGTTTGTGCAGCCGTGAACACAACAGGTACCTGAACGCAGCACAGCTATTTTAGTAAACTTTATGGTTGTTAAATAAATGTGAACAAAACAAAAACAGAGTTTTATCTGCTAAACTGAATGTAAATTACTTTCAAATAAACCGCGGTCCATGCTCCACTACCATGGCTAACCAATGCTAACTGCTACTTCCTGTCTAACAGGAAGTTGTACCCATAATCATTTAAACAGTAGAGCCCCAGGAGTAAGGTGGATAGATTGCTCATAATAGTATGTTTAGGGCGTATAATGCTCCATACACTGTACTTGTTTATAATAATAAGTTTCTGTGTCACAATCCTCAGGGATTATTCCTGAAAGCTTCAATAAAATCCGGGGGTTCATTAAGATATTTTGGTGATAAACCAAGTTGTCCGACTTGGCCTTTCAGCATTGGGCAGTAACACCAAAAACCTACAAATCCTGCTGGTTCTGGTGGGTCAGCTAATGATACGAGCTTTAATTTGAGCTTGTGAGGTATTATTTTGTATTTTGCAAGCTGAGCTGTATGAGAGAGAATAAGAGGAGGCTATTAACAGGCGAATGTTTGCACTCATTACTGTTCTGACAAACAGGAGTCTGGTAATGGCCGTGTTTACACTGTGCCGCCAGTACAAACTGAGGAAGAGCTAATGAATAGGAATGAGCCCAAGTTCTAACAGGAGGTGACCCGTTTGGATTAAAAAGGGCAACTGGAAGAGTCAAAGTGGTTTGTTTATGATGTAAACCATCGGCCTGTTTTTTTTTTTTCTTGTTGAACAGCTGAAGCATAAAGCGCCCCGCTCCCCTTCATCTCCCTCTAATGTGATAGAAGAAAAAAGTCCCTGTTCTGGACCCAGACCAAGTTTCTGCAGCGTGGCTCGGTCTGAAGCGAGCCAACCTGAGAGGCCGCCAAATAAAACTGGGAGCTCAGGACCGATTCCTGATCCGGCTCGTCTCTTCTTGGCCTTTTTTTAATCTCTCAAAGTACGAAGACGTTCCAAGAGTCAAGAGTGAGATTTGTGTGGACGGCACTGGATATTTACTGGAAAAAAAAAAAAAAAAACTTTTTTCTTTAAAAGCGTTCTGTGCAGCTGAGCCAACACAAAACAGATTTCTTTAGAAACCAGCTGACAGAACTTTTTACTGCAGGAAAAACACTTTGTTATTAAATATTGACTTTTTCTTTTTCAAATTGTGACTTATTTTAATTTAGATGATAGTCGACCCCGGCCTGCCGCCTCCTTCACTCTGCCTTCCTGACTGACGACAGCTGCATTATTATACCGTACCACCAACAAAGTGCACAACAGACTTAAACTCTTTGCTCTCTTATGCACAAATATACATTTTTTTACTAAAACTTTCAGAGAACAGAGCTGCAAAATCAAGATCCCTCGCATCGTCCTCATTAATTCAAGATTTAATTAAAATTCAAACAAGATTTTACATCATATTTGAACTTCGAACAAACGTGCAGAATTAACTCTGGCAAGGAAGTGGGGGTGCACAGGGTGCTGTAGCACCCCCTGAAGGATGCATGTGGACATGCATGTTTAAATATGTGGTCAATGATTATTAAAAACGAATAAAAATCATTTTAATTAGGGCTGCATGTGGTTAAATTCCTTTTTTTTTTATATGTGATTGATTTTTTTTTAAAACTAGAGCGTAAACAAACGTAAATAAAAAATTGCAAAACAGAAGAAAAAGCTGATGCAACAAAACGAGGCACGAACTCCAGCTGAAACAGAGAATTATTAGCTGTTTAAGCTGTTTAAGCTGTTACTTTTGTTGCAGCTGCCTCTGTTTAGATGACGAACACTTTAATGTAAAATGTTGTGCTTTACTCGTCTGTCATTTACACTTTATTTACTTTCCTGTGACTTTCATAACAAAATGTGTTTCTACATTTCTCATTTCTGTTGCCAGAACAGGCTGCAGGGAGAGACTTTCATCAAACCGTCTGCAACAAAACAGCCGTCAGGGTGAAAACATCCCCGTTGCTGCAGAGGGAACCATCATTACGAGTTCTTTGTTTCAGTTCATGGCATCATAATGTGTGTGTCTGTGTGTGTAGTGTGTCATTGTGTTGCTCTCGGCTGGCTCAATGTGGGTCAGACTGGGCCTGCTGATCTGAGTGGACATCTGTGTCTGTGGAGGCCTCTTTGAGCTAAAACGCAGCGTTTGACCTGAAAGCAGCTCCTCGTCTGACTCACGACTGTCCGAGTAATAAAACCGGATCTGAACGTGCAAAAACACCCGGATCAAACCCCGACACTCAACACGATGAGTCATGAACTCAGATCCTCTCAGGCACAATCTGCCTCCTTCTGCGCTTCTGTTAGCTTAGCATTAACCTGAAAAACTGGCATTTTCTGTGGGAATACAGTCTGAACACTGGAGCTGAAACTGAGTTATTAAATATAAACCAAGCAGAACAGAATAAAAACCCTAATTATAAGCTAAAATGAGCTAAACCGTGCTTAAAATTAAGAGAATAGTTGCTTATGTTAGCAAAACAGCAGTCAAATGAAGCAAAACAAGCACAAAAACTAAAAATCTGAAGAACTGCATTTTAAGAATAATAGTCAACAACTCAAAACAAGCAGAACTAAAAGCTAAATATAAAACAGATGCTGAAACTGAAATCACCTAAAGAGTTTAAAACTAGCCTAGTTAAAAAATAAAAAAAATGTTACTTAAAGCAAGCAGAACTGTAGCTAAAAAAGGAGCTAAACAGTGTCTAAAAGCTAAAAAGTAATAAACAGATGCTACAGCTTGTTTAACAAAACAGTATTTAAAAGTGCCTTACTGTAGCTAAAAGCTAAACGAAATTAAGTTGCAACTAAAAAAAGCACAATGGTAGAGATAGAAGCTAAAAGTAGCTAAACAAATGCTAAACAATATTTAAAATTAGCATAAACTATAGTTAAATGCTAAAGAAACTCAAAACAAGCAGAAAAGTAGCTAAAAACTAAAAGTAGTAAAACAGTAGCTAAAATTAGCAAAACAGATGCTGAAATTGAAATCAGCTAGAGTATTTAAAACTAGCCTATATGTAGTTAAAATTAAAAGTACTTACCAAAGCAAGCAGAACTGTAGTTAAAAAAGGAGCTAAACAGTAGCTAAAAGCTAAAAAGCAATAAACAGATGCTACAGCTTGTTTAACAAAACAGTATTTAAAAGTGCCTTACTGTAGCTAAAAGCTAAAAGGAGAAGAGCGTAAGTTACAACTCAAAAAAGCAGAATGGTAGATATAAGTTAAAAGTAGCTAAATAAATGCTAAACAATATTTAAAATGAGCTCAACTATAGTTAAACGGTAAAGGAACTCAAAACAAGCAGAAAAGTAGCTAAAACTAAAATTAGCTAAACAGATGCTGAAACTAAAATAATCAAAACTGTATTTGTGGTTAGCCTGAATATAGCTAAAAGCTAAAATTACTGAAATAGTATTTAAAAACACATAAAAGCCAAATGCATCTAAACAGCTGCTACAACAAAATGATCAAACAGTATTTAACAGAAGTCTAACTACAGCTAAAAGCTAAAAATGTCAGTTGACTTAAAAAGCCAAAAAGTAGCAAAACAACAGCTGAAAGCTAAAAGCAGCATAAGAAAATAAAAGTGGAATAAATTTGCTGAAGCAGTTTTCGAAGAGAACAAATTTTGAACGAATTAAAGAGCTCTCAAATAATTTCTATAAGGTGTTTTATTTTAAATAGTTTTGTTTTTTACGTAAACGTGCCAAAATACAAAAGTCAAATAGATTTTTCTTCCAGATCGAGTCGAATGTTTTGATTTATGATCGGTAAAAACTGCACAAACAGAAGAAACTAACCAGGAAAACTAAAATGTGACCCCCCCCCCCCCCACACACACACACACAAAGAAAAAAGTTATCGAGACTCGTGAGCTTCAGATTTTATTTCCAAAAGACAAAAACTTCACGTTTTCACAACAATAAAACATGAATAAAACAATTAAAACGTTTGGTGGTAATTCTTTTCTCACCTTTGTGAAGGTGCTTGTTGTAAAAGGAAGATATTTTAAGAACAGAAATCTGAACACGGCGTACAGAGACAACAATGCATCATGGGAAATTTAAACCGCTCGCTTCAGGTCATCTTAACCTTCTGTCATCAGATGGAAAGACTTTTACTGCAGTGTGCATCTAACCAGATTTTCATCTTATGTTCATTAGGTCACCATGGTAACCACACACACACACACACAACAGTGTCTGTCACTCCCTGACGGCCTTGTTAATGACAGGCAGACAGAAAATAAGTCTCAAACAAGCTGTCGCTGTGCAGAAACTATCAATCATATCTTTAAAATGCTTGAACTGTGAGCTGCGGAAGACCTTACCGGTCACAGGTGTGAATATTTTCATGTTTTTACTGCGTTTTATGTTGAAGATATGACGATTTAAAATGACTCTTTTTATTTTGAAGAGAAAAGCTGAAATGTAACGGTGGCCAATCAGGGTCTGGGTGTGCGACTCTGCTCGGTGGGGATTTTACAGAAAGGGTTAGGGAGTAAGAAAAGTTTGTAAAAGATTTTTAAATTGTAAAGAGCTCCAACGTTAGTGTGACGTCATCAACATCACGTTGGATCGTTCTGTAGAAAAATCTGTTAAAAATATAACATTTAAACTGCGTTTGTGTAAAAACGGTTAAGGCTATCAAAAAGGCAGATCAGACACGTAAAGTCCAACTTTCTGTGACCCGTTTAAACTTGAAACAATGTTTTTACTGTGAAGTTTGTCCGAGCTGCAGAGCTACAAACAGGGCTGCGTTTTATCACGTTTCGATTAACCCATTATCTCCGCTGTATTATATTCTCGCCGTTTTTTTTTTTTTTTGTAGATTTTGTCCACACTGCGAATCGTACCTCTACCAAAAGTCACGGCACCATATTACACGTTGAGATGCAGGTTTTAGGTGAACATTTTTTAATTTTTAATTCAAATCTGGGTAAAAAAAAAAAAAAAGGAAAATGTATTTTTACAGGTTAGAAACAAGGACGTCTTAAAATCACTGAAAACAACTGCAACATAATAAAAAGTAAAAGAGAGACTTAATTTTTTAGCTTCTTCCTCCAACACATTTACAGATTCATTCTTTTTAATATAAACATAAATATGTTCTTTATGAGCAATAAACTGTTGCTGCCGCAGGTTTAAAAAGTTTAATTTTAAAACGATTAAATTGACACGTTTCAAAACTATTTGATACAAAAAATGTATAAAGTTAAATATTTAGCACAATTTGTGCTTCTTTCATGAACAGCAGATTTTTTTAAAAGCATTGTTTTTATCCAAATCTGCAAATTAGCCAAAATAACTATTAAAAAATATATATAAAGTGGTTATTGTACGTATTATAGATGTTTTTTTCCCATGTAAATAACATTTAACAGGCATTCAACCACAGTGAGTGTCTTTTATGAGCCCTCGTGGGGAAAAAAACAGATGTTTGTTTTTCGGCTGATTTCAACAAACAGAAAAAAGCTGATTTAAACAAAGAGGGTTGTTGTTTCCCTTCAAACACAAGCAGTGAAGTGATGACGCGTTCAGCTGATGTCAACTTAACGGCAATTTAAGTAAAAAAAGGAACAAATGGGAGTAAATGGGACAAGTGTTGATGATGGCAGGATCACAACACAGAAATAAAAAGCCCTTTTTAATTAAATTAAGGCTCAAACAACAAACAAACAGTCTCCCTCATTATGATTCTGATCCTTCACTGAAAACCGAGTGGCTTGAACATACTAAAAATTATGGGGTGCCATTTGTAAAGTTACACAGCCAAAAATTAACAGCAATATTTTGGTTTATTTAGACTTTAATAAGAAAAATATATATATATATATAAATATTTTTTCAAAGTCATATCTTCACCATGTTATTCATACATTTATAAATGTCATAGTTTCAAACTAAACATTTAATTTACAAGTTAAATATTTAGTTTACAAACTAAATACTTAACTTACAAGTTAACTAAACATTTAGGTGTAAATTAAATATTTAATTTCCAAGCTAAATATTTATTGTCCAAACTAAATATTTAATTTCTAAGCTAAACATTTATTTTCCAAAATATTTATTTTGCTAACTAAATATTTAACTCTCGTCTAAATATTTAGCTTGCAAATTAAATATTTAATTAACAAATTAACTATTTAGTTTAGGAATTAAATGTTTAGCTTAGAAATTAAATATTTAGTTTGGAAATTAAATATTTAAGTTACACCTAATATCAAGTTTACTAACTAAATATTTAACTTGCCAGTTAAGTATTTAGTTTGTAAACTAAATATTTAGCTTGCAAATTAAATATTTAGTTTGGAACTATGACATTTATAAAAGTATGAATAACATGGTGAAAATGACTTTGAATTAAAAAAAAAAAAATCTTATTAAAGGCTAATAAACCAAAAATATTGCTGTTAATTTTTGACCGTGTAACTTTACAAACGGCACCCCATAAAAAATAAACAAAAAAAAGCATTCTTACATTACAATAATATTTAAATGTGGTTTTAATATGCAAACTGATACAAACGTCCCAAAGTGTCGTAAAGTTTTCATCTTTGGCCAAGGACCTCGTTTAATAAAGTTGTTTCATAGACATTTATTTGTGCTGCAAAGTGAAGTACGTGACGTGTTTACCATATTCCTTCTGCTCGTGGTCACTATACCACCTCTACGTAATTGGCCGGGTAAAGCCCCTCCCACCCGTCGTCCTTCTTCCCTCGACACCAGCCCTGATCGTCCTCGTCCTCGATCTTCAAAAACTCCTCACCTGTGGGAAAGAAACGAGGCAATGAAAGCACAACGTCAACATTTATAATAGTCTGAGGTGCTTTTGTTTTTAGCCTTTCTATAATTATTTCTTCAATCCTGAAAGGAACGCGTATCGCCCTCTGCCTTTCACGCCGGAGTTTTAGATCGTCTCGTGTAGAGAAAAATCGTAAATAACGAGTTGTCATGGTCAGAGTACGTCTGGACTCTCAACTACTCCCTCGTCAGATTTTAGCTCATTAACTATAAATCTGACTGATTTATAACCATTTTTCTGTTGGCTAACGCTGTTCAGCCGTGGCAGCCATCTTGAATTCAGTTGATTCCAGAACTTAATCAGGTGTAGACAGACAACCAAAGCTTTCTGGGAGTTTCATTAAAATCCATCCCATGGTTCATGAGATATTTGGCTAACAGACAAACACGGTGGAAGGCCAATGTTTAATACCAAAAGATTTATGTAAACATATTGTGCATGGTTTTCTTCTCAAAGCAGGCTTTTTGTGTATTTTTAAATCAGCAGGCTGTGGTGGCCATCTTGAATCAGATTGACTAAGACGTGGGGAGTTCTAGATAAACCTCTAATGATTATTTTCTGCAGGTTTCATTAACATTAGTCAATTAGCTCTTTGCCTTTTGTGGTGGGCGATGGTAAATGTGCATCTTGTGTTGTGTTCGTGTGAGTTTACCTGCTTTAAAGGAGAGCTCGTCGGTCTCCTGGCCGACGTAATCATACAGAGCTCTGACTCTGACTCCTCCGATCACCGCACTGAACAAAACACCGAATGAAAGAAGAGAAACGCAAACGTTTGGTCAGATTACAGCCACGCCGCATCCAATCTGTAAATAACATGAAAATTATAAAAAAGAACCAGTCTAGAAGTTCCCTGATTTCTTTGTGTGGGAGTCAGACTTCCATCCAAATTAACCCAAACTTAATTCCAAATTAAAGGTTAATGCTTAAAGCTAGTTGTGCTTTGTTTTGCGTGTTTTATATGTTGTAACTTCTCTGAATAATCTTTGTTTGTTATGATCAGTCAACACTAAACTGCTTTTGCACGAAGCGGTTATTGGATTGTGGAATGTAAAGCAGAGCGCTACGTCTGTAGCATCTTAGCTAGTATTGCACGCCGTTAGCTTAGCGCTACTTCTTCTTGTGCGATTTACTGTAAAATGGTTATTGAATCAAGAGTTTACTTATGTAGGTAAATGTAGATGTTTAACAACCCGTTAAATACACCAGAATGCAGGAAATGGCATCTGCTTTATTCTAAATTTTCTGGGGGAGGAACCCACCCCACCCCCAGTGGCCCCCCCCCCAACCTTCCGCATTATGAACGCCCGTGGCCACTACGTTTTTCAAGCCAAGAGCCATTGTCAGCACTGGGGGGGGGGGGGGGGGCTAAGCACCCCTAAAGATCAGATTCTAGAATCGCCCCTGCTCTCTCCACTTCTTTTTGGTAATTTAAGCTTCTTTCTGCCTTTTTAGCTAATTTTCAGCTGTTTTTGTTATTTTTTCTAATTTCAGCTTTTTCCAGATAATTTCCACTGTTTTGTAGTAATTTCTGCTTCTTTCAGCCAAAATGGGCAAACGTGTTCTTTCTGCTTTCTTCTTCTTAAGCTTGATCTAAATTTTCAGCTAACCTTTTAGCATTTTAACTAATTTAATCTGTTTTCAGATAAATTAATTTTGTTTTTGTGGTAATTGTTGCTACTTTCAGCCTAATTCAATTCCTTTATGCTAATTTCAGCTTGTTATGCACGTTTCGGCTTTTTTCTGGTGGTTTCAGCTTTTTCTGCTATTTCAGCTGCTATTTAGCTGTTTTATGCTAATTTTAGCATTTTCAGCTAATTCCACATTTTTGGAACTCCTATCAGCTCTTTTCACTTCCTTCTGGTAATTTAAGCTGCTTTCTGTCTTTTCAGCTACTTTCAGTTATTTTTTGCTACTAATTTCAGCTTCTTTTTTTAGCTAATTTCCTAATTTTTGGGCTAATTTCTGCTTATCTAAACATAATTCTGCAAAAATGTGCTCTTTCTGCTTTATTCTGCTAAAGTAGACTTAGTCTTCCATTTCAGCTACATTTCAGCAAGTTTTAGCTAATTTTAGCTGTTTTTCAGCAAGTTCTTCTGCAAGAAGCATTCACACTGCATATTCACAGGAAATGCAATTTCTCTAGTTTATTCTGTTTTTCTCAGATGATAAAAAAAAGATGGATGGATTAAAAAAGACCCAATCAACCTTTGAGTCCTCATTTACTTCTCCTGCTGGATTTGGGTCAAAATGAGCCCCGAGGCCTCGAGAGGTCTTGTGGGTTATTTTGACCTAAGGGCAGCAGGAGGGTTAAAACTCAAGACTTTTTTTTATTTATAAAATTTGTTAAAATTTCAGGTTTAAAGGCAAAAGAACAGAAGAGACCGGAGGTGAAAAGTTTCCCAGAATCAGTTTTAGTTGTACTAAATCTACTCACCTTTTCTCTATTACTTCCTTCTTTACCGCCTCTTTCTTCCCTTTTTTACTTTTCTTTTCAGGCGTCCACTCCTTACAAAGATTTAAAGATATAAATGTAAAAGAATGGCATTTTAAATGTCAACTTGAAGTAAATAAACTATGGACAGAACCAACAACCTGGAAGTGAGGCCAGTCGGTCGGCATGCCGGGCCCGTGGGTGTTTTTCCACCAGCGGAGGTCTTCGTGCTCGTCGATGGCCATCAGGGTGTTGTGGAGCTCCTGGTACACGGCTAACACGCTGAGAGACAAACAAAACCAACTTCAAGTCCAGATCCAGTTCCTGTTCTCAGTCTGAACTGGATTAAAAACTCATTTCTCCTATTCTGAGTCCAAATAAAACTTCAAACACCAGTTTTGTCTGAATACTCCTGATAAATACAGTGAACAGAAACACAACACAAAAAATACAGCCTAGTACGTACCCTGTACGCACAAATGTACTCGTTAAGTACCAGGTAAGTACCTGGCACTACAGTATTTACTGTCTCATTCTGCCTTCAGTCATCCAATTTGTCTCCATGACCTTTTGTTTTTTGTCTCCTTTTACTTTTTTGTTATTTTATTCATTTTCTTCTGACTCAGCAGCCATTATTTTTTTTTTATTATTAAAACTTTTTTTTAGCTTCTCGTGTTGGTCTGCAGCCTGGGGTTGTTCCTACCTCCACCTTTGGCAATAATAACTGTATTCAACTTCTAAACAGTACCTGACTGGTGTGTCTTTACGAAACAAGAAAAAAATAGACTAAGACCCTTTACGGAAAAAAACATGGAAATTAACACGTGTCACATGGGATCACATGGATATGTTGAAAATGTCCAAAACCCCAAGAGAAATTTTCAAAGCATAAGATTTACATAATAATTTAACATATTTATGATGATTTTCTGATGTATTTCCTGTAAGGGACAGACCGCAAGTGATGCATCGTCTTTCATTTGAGTGACTCTCTGGTTAAAATTAAAATACCGTACTCTTTACTGTATAAGTCACAGTTTTTTGCATAAATTAGCACATCTGCGACTTATACAGCAAAGTGACATTTACATTTTTTTTCTCATATTTAAAACCCAATTTGTGGCTGAGATCTGACGATTTCATTCAACGTGACATGGAAAATATTCAACACTGCCTGTTTCAGCCGCTAGAGGGTGCTTGAGTAATATGGCAAGCAAAATGTCTCATTAATCGGTCAAAGTGGCTATTAATTAGACACTTGGCTTGCCATACCAAGCCACCTTCGTCTCGCTCTGGAACTCCTGGAGCAAACGTCAAATCAGCTGCCCAGGCGAAATGAAGCTGATTCGACCTTTAAAGTGCATTTATTAAGGAAAAGTTCAAATGAGACACACTTTTACTATAATGTCAAACAAACAAATAATTGTTTTAAAGCCCCCAGTATACTCCCGCGTACGTACGTCCGCACGGAGGTACACGCGTACGGAGGTGGAGGGTTGAGACTTCATGCTTGAGCATACACCCTGAGCGGCTGCAGAGCAGCTCCGCAGACAAAGGGCGTTTACCTTCAGGACAAATTGAATTCGCCGATTGGTCATTTGCGGACACGCCTACTGGACTGATTGACAGGTCCAAAAAAAATAAGGAGAGCTGGCAGCCCCAGTCTCAGCGGTGTTCTGTGTTTATATGTTGTTCATAAAATGATCTAAAATATTTTTAAAAACAGGGAGCGCTGGCCCTGCAGCCCACACTTCAGACCAGCCCAACAAGAAACCTCCAGACCCTCCAGCAGCCACGCTGGGACTGATTTTAATGTGCTCGTGACGAATTCCTTCATTTCTCACCATTTCAGTCAAGGCATCAACGGAGGAGGAAGAGATCACTGCCTCTTGGTAAAAAAAAAACCCCGAAAAGACCATTAAACCAGATCAGGGATGAAGAAGGGGAATTTAATTGGTGTCACATACAAAACAGTTCGTCACACGGCAGTTTATTGTGCGACACCGTGTACGCGGTCGTAAAAATTGAGCTTTGCACGGACATGCCCTGCAGAGGTGCGTGCGTACTGGGGGCTTCAGTGTTAATCTTGTTAAATTCTTGTTAAAGTCCTCCCGTGCACGCTCCCACAGCCGCCATTTGGCAGCCAATCGATTTTTGGCACAACACCGGCCCACGTTTCAGCGGTGACGCATAATAGATGTGACTTATACAGCGAAGTGACGTATTTATGTTTTTTCCCACTTTATTAGACATTTTTGGACTGATGCGACGTGTACGACGGCAAGTACGGTGCTAGCTTCTGTCTGTGAACTGTGAGGTTTGATTGTGTTTTTATGTTTTCTGTTATGTGCTTTATCCTTGGAGTTTAGGAACATTTTTTTTTGCTCGAATGATCCAAAGATCAGAGTTAAGTGTCTCCACAATCAAAAAACAGTCCCCTGAAAATGATCAGTACTGGATTGAAACAGCCAGAGTCTGAAGAAAAACTGTAAAAAACATCAATCGAGATCATTTTAAAAGATTTTAAGGGTATTTGCAAACAGCATATAAAGAATTGAAGGATGCGTTAAAACTTTGCACAGTGCCATGTTTTTATGACATCTGGACGATCAAACTGTAATAAAGGTTGTTCAGGTTCATAATTGGCTAATCATTTGCTCAACATCCACCTAAAGGTTTTGACTGAAGTGTGACCAAACATTAAGACAATTAACAGAGTTAACAACTTTTAATTGAGTTTAATTAAGTCTAATTATTGATTTGAACACGTTTAACTTCACAGCCATGAAGAAACTGGTGTGGTCTTCAGAGTCGGCACCGATGGGCTCACCTCTCGTTGGTGGTGACGTCCAGGTGTTTGTTGATGGACAGGAAGGCCTGTTTGAGGAAGGCGATCCTCTTGCGCTCCTCTTCCTGCGACTGGTCAAAAACGGACTCCATCTCCTCCATATAGCGAGGAACGTAGCGGTTCACCTCCTCCAGGACCTTCTCATAGCGTCCACGAACCTGAAGAAAATCCCAATTAGCCAAAATATTATGACCACTGAAAGGAGTGACAAACTGTTTTTAAAACCAAAAGGTATGAAACCCCCAAATTAAATCATTTTAATCTTTTGTGGCACATAACTTTTGTTTTATTTTGTTAGCCACACCATATAAAAGGCTTAAAAAATTCCTTCTAATTGAGAAGTTGACGTGTTCTGGAGGTGGCGCAGTGGACTGAACGGCAGAAACAATGTTTATTGTTCAGTGAAAGCTGCTGATTGAATTATTATCTGTGATTAATGAATGTCTGCTGTCTCTTCTGAGTCTTTGTCTCACCAACACATCGGTTTCTAAAATCTTACGAGTTGCTCTTTTTATGTATTTAAGTAAAAACTCACAGGACTGCCTATTTATACCCTGTAAGACAACGAGATGTCACAAAACCTTGGTCCTTGGACTTACAGGGTGGAGTTTGGACTGGTTATAATCCTATTTACCGGTAACAGAATGAGTTTTTGTGTCTGTGTTGAGGCCTTCTATAGTGCCCCTTACTTGCAGAGTGCCTCAGGGCTCTATATTTTGCCCTCTTCTCTTTTCTTTGTATTAACTTCCACATAGTTTTTATGCAGATGATAGTCAAATCTATACGGCACGAAAACAGGAAAATCAGTAGTGAATGAACCAACTGTTAGGATGTTTTACAGAAATTAAGACATGGATGTCAGTGAATTTTTTACATCTGAAAGAAACATTTGTTTTATCCACGCTTTTATCTGAGCTCGTTTAGATTAGTGCGTTGCACTTTGTCGGGCTGAGCCAGTCGTTGCTCGACTTGCGCTGGTTCAAAACGTTGCTGCTTGCTATACTATCAGAAAACAAGAGCACATCACTCCTGTTTAAGTACTACTACAGTGATTTCAGTGTTTTTTAGTATTGGTGTACAAATACTTTGGCCAACAGTGTTGTTTTTAAAGAGCTTTGTGAATAAAGTTGTATTGTTGTATATGTCAGTGAACAAAAGCACGAAACAGATGGAGATCAACTGTTTCAGATCACATATAGAGAGACTCTCATTTTCTCACCTTCTCTGTCTCTTGCTGAGCCACTTCTCTCTCCTCCTGGATCTTCTTCTGTTTGTCGATGTTTACATCGGGGTTTCCCTGAGCGTGAGCGTTTCGCTCCCTGGTTGCATGCTCCTTCCGGCTCACCTTATGGTACGCTCTTCTAGCTTTGTCCAGCTGTGAACACAACATGCCTCCACCATCAAGGAGCTGCACGTAAAGGTGATCTCTAATAAAGGTCTCATGAAAACACCAACAAACACAGTTTGTTTATTGCAAAATTGTTTCAACTTCTGAGGAGATGATTGTGAAAGTCTAGTCTTTGTTCAGGACATTGAAGCCTTGTGAGTTTGTAACGTGACAATGAAATGTAAATAATGAAGCACTTTTTTTAGCGTACCAGGCCCTCATACCTCCACACAGTTGTACAGCACTCTGCCACGTTTCTACAAAGACAATCTGAACAAATCATTCGGTGGAGTCTAATCAGTACTTCAGATCGTTTTTATGAACAGATGGGACACATCACAGGCTCATAAGTTAGGGGTTCAGTGCCTTGCTCAGGGACACTTTGACATGTGACTGCATACTACCAGGAATCAAACCTTCGACTCTCGCTTAGAAGGACAACTGCTCTATAACCACTGAGCCATAGTGATCCCAAATGTGGTGGCAGTGCAAGCTGCAGCCCAGTACTTACCCTGTGAGTACGGGGTATGTACCTGGTACCTACCAGGTATGTAATTGGTACTTTGTACATACCTCCTAGGTGCCAGCCAGGTATGCACCCAGTATCAGATTTGTAAACGATCTGGTATGTACCAGTATCCTGTATGCACCTGGTATTTACTGGGTAAGTATCTGGTAGGTGTCTGGAATGTACCCAGTAAGCACCAGGAACAGAATCAGAATCAGAATAAGCTTTAATATTATTGCACCAAAGTACAGCGAGATTATATTCCGTACAGTCGTCCGAAAGATGGGCCAAAATATCCAGTAAGTACTATGTATGTACCTGTAAGTACCAACATACATACATGCATGTGTGATGCATACATTGTAAGTATCAGGTATAGACCTGGTAGATACCAGGTAAGTATCCAGCACATACCCTGTAAGTACTAATACAAACATCAAGTATATATCCAGTAAATACATTCATTTTCCGAGGTAAGTACCAGGTAAGTACATGGTAAATGTAGGTGCAATTGCTCATAAGTACTAGGTAAGTACCCTGTTAGTGCACAACAAGTAACTGGTACAAACTCAGTACATATCCTTTAAGCAACAGGTATGTTCATTTGTTGGTATGAGGTACTAACCCTGTAAGTGCCTGGTTAGTTCCAGATAAAACCAGCTCAGCACTTGGTAAATATCATGTCAGTAAACTGTATGCATTTGGTAAAATACCATGTATACATTGTAAGAACCAAATACATTTTTGGTAAGTACTACAAATGTAGTTACATACCCAATTTGCACTAACCTTATTAGTACCAGGTACGTTCCACACAAGTAATTGTTATGAACCAGATACGTACCAGGTGCGTATCTTCTACTCACCAGATAAGTACTGTGTATAAACTCTGTACTACACACAGCATTCCAGCTTAGTGAGTACAAAGTGTGTACCGGTATGCGATCTGGTAAACTATTCCACAGTTTTGGAGCAGTAACTGCAAAAGCCTGATCACCTCTGGATTTCAACTTAGATCTGGGGACATCTAAGAGGAACTGGTTGGTAGACCAGAGTCCTCTTACTGGAGTGCAGATGTTAAGAAGATCACATAAATAAGATGGGACCGGACCTTTTAAAACTTTAAAAACAAGCAATAAAATCTTAAAATCAATCCGGAAGTGAACAGGAAGCCAGTGGAGAAAAGCCAGGACAGGGGTTATATGTTCATGTTTACTAGTTGCTGTAAAAAGCTGAGCTGCTGGTTCTGGACGGTTTGTAAGAGATGCAAAGATGATTTGTCTAAAACAACATACAAAACATTACAATAGTCCAAACGAGTTAATAACAGCATGAATCACTTTATCAAGATCTCTGAAAATTAGATGTGACTTCACCTTGGCAATGTCTTGGTTGGAAGAAACTGGATTTCACAACTGCATTTATCCGTTTGTCTAATTTAAAAGTACAAAAATAACCCCCAGATTCCTGACGGTGGAGTGGCTGTATGAAGCCAAGGAGCCGAACATTTACCTTCAGTTTTATTTTCATTTAGATTCAGGAAATTTAGTTTTAACCAGACTTTAATATAATTCAGACAGTGGTTCCAGTGGAGTGACCCTGTCTAACTTAATGAGCAGATACACCTGAATATCATCAGCAAAGCTGTGAAAAGAGATGGTACATTTTCTAAAAATGGACCCCAAAGGCAGCAAGTAAAGATTAAACAGCAGTGGAGCAAGCAGTGATCATAGAGTTTTAGGTGCAAGTAATGTTTCTTAGACCAGGCTTCAGATGAGCTCAGAAATGGTAAGTCATTTTCAGAGCACATGCAGAAAGGATGTACCCCTAGTGAGGCTACGATGAGTTGGAAACGGCTAATCAAAGCAGTTCATGCCTGTCAGCACTGAAATCATCAATAAACTGTAAAATGTGATCAACAAAAAGAGCAACAACACTATAGTTGTGTATCTATTTCAGTCCATCAGTTGGGTGAATTTACCTTCTTGAGTTTTTTGGCCCAGGGCTTCTGAGCACGCGCAAACCCGGTCTCCATATCCTGGGACTCCTTGAAGCCTCCAAACACCTTCTTGTGGAAGGAGTCCTTCTGCCAGGTCCTGACCCGGTCTGCGTCGTCCGACACCAGGGAGCGACAGATGGAGGCGTGCAAGGAGGTCAGCCGGTCAGCGGAGGACAGAAAGCACTGCCAAGCTTTGAGAAGAGACCCATACAGTGGACCTGGTGGAGCCAGAGAGGGTTGGTTGAACATTTAATGCGTCAGGCGTGTGAGTCAGCTGCAGCAGGACTTACTGGAGTCCACCACCGGCTTCCACTTGGTGCTCCATTCATTGAGCTGCTGGGCGTACTGCCTCTCCACACGAGCTCTCTCCTGGAAACACACTACGATGTCGTTGCAGGCCTGGAAAGTGTCTTCTGTGCGCTTCACAGTGCGCTGGTAGTTCCCGGGCTGCTGAGACCAAACACAGAGGAAGAAGAGTAAAGAGAGGGCTGACAGGGAGGAGGGTTACTTTAAGGACTTTGTTTTGGTTTTAGGCAGTGGCGGCTGGCCAATAGAGGACGTTAGGGTGCCACCCCACCACTCACCACATTACCTTGAAGACATAAAAAATAAAATAAAAATGAAATAATAAAGTAAAATATTTCCAAATATATGTATGTATACTTTTTTGTTGTGTACGATAAACATTTTATAATTAATGATGAGTAAAGTTGTTTCTTTCAAAAACGTCACTGATTGATGTCGTATTTCCACCCTGGGGGCGCAAGAATCTTGGCCCATTGACTCTAATTAAGAAGTTGTACATGCACAGTTAGCTCCTCTTCATTACAAGATATAGGACTACTCTGGGCGCAACTCTCCTGCGCCCAGAGTACGGGCGCATGGTACGGATCGTGCTTCCGGTCCTGGAACAGATCGTGCAGTGACTTAGCTACGGTGGCTATAGCGTGGGGTTTCTAAATACTTGTACTGTACATTAATAGTCAGATAAAAAAAATACTTTTTTAAGCTCTGATTTTACAATTTAGTTCCTTCTTGTTTGTTTAATGGGGGCAAAAGAAGAAATGTGCCAAAATTCGAGTTATTTCTACATATATTTGACTTATCTTAACTAGTTAGGATCTAATTGTTTTTTTTCTATCTTATTTTGCCGCCCTGCCAGCTTTAATTTCCTTTTATTAAATTTATTTTTTGCATCCAGTCCTCATCTGCGCCTTGTTTGTGACGTAGTTCGGTGTGTGTGAGTTTTTACGTCAAGTCCTTCAAAAATTGGAACTGAGATCACTGAATTCATGATTTGGTTCTGTGTATGAGTCCCTTTCATTTGTGTTGTAATTCAGTTTGGACTCGACGTTTACAATCAACTGCATTTGTTAAGGAGCGAGTGAAGAATCCATCAGATGTTGGTGAACAACCGCCTGCTGCCAATGAGCACATTTAAAATATAACTTGTGCATTATATTTACCTTATGACAAAAAAGGATGTAAAGATGTCAGATGAAGAGCCCTAGTCTGTGGTTTCAGCTTCAACTTCCGGGTTCTGTTCCTGAGGACAGCTTTAATATGTATGTTGACATTTTTAGGACAAGCTAAGCTAAGCTAGCTCCTAAACATACGTTAAATGAGGATATTCCAGCAAAAGCTTTGAAAATAAGTAATTTATTGTGATTCAGATTGTCGCAGGAGTCATTTTATGGAATAGTACAAGGTGTCATAAACATCTATTGGTGCTTCTTCACCTCTAACCCATCGTCATTAGACCTCAGCCCATCCTGGTTCCTCAGCTCTGCCCCGGCTGCAGCCATGTGACGTACAACGAGCAGCACTTTGACTTTCCTGCAGCAACTTGTCGACTGGCAGCTGCTCTGTGGGGTGCGGCTGGTTTACACGAAGACCAAGGCCCGTCCATGAAGACAGAGGACAGGAGGACGGCAGCGTCTCAGCCCTGACAGGAACAGCAGCTCCGAACACTCTGTTGTTTATGGAGTTTGGAAATCTTTGGTATTTTCCTGGCAGCTGCTGTCGGCTCCTGGTCTTCTCTTCGCTCTCTGCATGTCGCAGCTGACACGTGTAGACAGCTGGGCAAAAAAAAAAACACGCCTCAAACTGAGAGATGTTACGGTTTGTTAACTCATCTGAGGCTTCACTTGGAGTAAAAACCACAGAGTAACAAACGGGACATTCTCAGATGTTACTGATCCCTCATCTGCTGGACTCGTTACAAACGTGAGGGAAGGCCGGGAGTGGAGGACACGTTTCTCTAAATAACGCTGAATCTTTCTGCGTTAACAGGAACGCACTCTTCTTTTATTTCTTCACTGCCCAGTCCTCTTACGTCTTCTTTCATTGTTTTTATCAGAAGCTCTTATGAAGGTCTAAGATTCCTTAAAGCAGTCCTTCTCAGGGGGTGCGCATGTGACCTGGGGAACGTGCTTTTTTTTGCTGCAGGGAGTAGTTTTGTTTTTTTTGTCTTTTTCATCATTCTCGTTTTGTCGTGTGTGTTCCGGCAGCTGTTTGCTCGTAGCTCTCAGACTTACTAATAAAAAAGTTATGAACAAATAACTGTCTTGTTGTTTTGGGAGCCATGCTTGAACCGTGTCGCTCCCCTCCGCTGCTGAGACGATAAATAAACTCCGACACCTCCGCTGCATGCGCTTTACGTCCATGCGCTCTGGACGTCGCCCACAGCGCGCATGCAAGAAAATGTTTTAGTTTTATCGATGAGTTTGCTCATTGATCCTGACTTCCTCATTTTGATTTTTTTTTTAAATCAGCACAAATTGTTTTATTCATTATTGGGTTTTTTAGGTCAAGGTGTTTTATGTAACACTCCTGAGGTAAAATGTTGCCGATCAATTTGAATGTATTATTATTTATTGATAATATTTTATTTTTCAGTATCAAACGGTCAAAAATGTTTACAGTTTGAATAAGGATTTAAGCTTTTTTTCAGGCAAATTGATGCACTTTAATTAGTTCCTGTTACAGATTAAAAACAATGTTAATAAAGTTACTCTTTGTTGTAAGTTCATCTATATTCTTTTTTTCTTTAATGCTAACAAGGACACATTGTTAAGCAGAGGTGCACTTATAACAATTTTATAGACAAATGACACGATTTACAGTCGCGGCAGAGAATCATCTGTTAAATTAACAACAGAGCAGGTTTTATTAAAGATATTGTAGGTTTTTTTCTAATTTTATCAGAACCAGGTGAGGTCATTCTCATCAGTACTCCTTTCTTTCCCTCCTGTCTTTTTTTTTTCAGCCCTGTTGTGGTTTTTACTGCCTCTCCTTTCTTGTCTGCCAGTTAAACAGAAACAGCTGAGGAATCCAGTTTGAGGCCAACAGAAACGCTGAAGCGACCCAGTTGGACGATTTCCGAGGCCGACGTGAATCTTCTACAGGCAACAAAATCAAAACGACCACTTTTCCTCAAAAGAAAACAAAACTGAGAACAGAAGACTTAAATGTTTATCTCAAAGTACAAGATGGCGGTGGAGGTTGAGTCGTTTAAATCAAGAAGAAAACCTTTTCTCCTTCTTTTGCTCAGGAAGGGGCAACTCATCGGTTTTCTAATATTTTAGGAGTTCTTCTGTTCCAGATTTGTCATAAAGAGAATAAAAAGTGTCTCCACTGCACGACAAAGCTGAAAATAAAAAAGAAGAACTCCTAAATGTGCAGATTAATGACAGGCCGCTGAATGATGCAGACAGGAAGCGGTCTTCAAACACAACAGGAGGCGTCCAGAACAGGGTTGCCAGATAGAAAATGACAAAATATTGTTCTTTCATTTTACAATCCTTGTATTTTGACCCAATGTACTCAATGTACTTATGTACTCATGGAGGCTGAGCCTCATGCAGTAACCCGATATAAAAACATCACTTTTCCTGCGTCTGTGAAAATTTTAACAACCTGTTTATAACTTTCAGAAAGTGGGCGGAGCATCATTGGGTCATGACTGCTGTTTTAAGATTCCTAATGTTCACATTTAAATAAAACAACATGCAAACTTTTTCCTGGATCGCTAAAGAAGCGATCCTCGCCTACTTTGTGAAGAATCAGAAAAGAGGCAGAACTGAATGCTAGAAACCGTCCGTGCAGAAGTTAAGATCCAAACGAGTCGGGTCAGAGGGGACAAGGACAACAGAGTCCTGTTTATAAAGATCTGCAAAACTACTGAGAACTGTTTAGACTGGAAGTTAACACAGCTGCCACACACACACACACACACACACACACACACACATTGCACGTACCATCCAGAAGCTGCGGTTGTTGACGTCCTCTGGGCCGTGCTCTGATGCTGGTGTCGACATCGTGTTCTCTGAGAAAGAAAAGCGTCCACGATTAGTTTTGACTTCAGTTATTCTGTTTACCGACCTTTAGCTGTTATCAGCTTTTATTTTTCAAGAAGAACAGCCGAAGGCCACGGCGTCACAAGTTTTAACTTCAGCTGCTTTCTAAGAGGATTTTCACTAAAACCTGAAGGAAGATTATTTTCTGAAAACGTTTATTTTGAATGATGAGCACCGAACAACTGCTGAGACTAAGCTATTAAAGCTAGAAGAAGCAGGACACAAGCTGAAAGCTAAGGAAAGCAGAACACTAGCTGAAAACTAGAAGAAGAACACTAGGTGAAAGCTAAGGAAAGCAGAACACTAGCTGAAAACTGGAAGAAGCAGAACACTAGCTGAACGCTAGAAGAAGCTGAACACTAGCTGAAAACTAGAAGAAGAACACTAGCTGAAAGCTAAGGACAGCAAAACACTAGCTGAAAGCTAGAAGAACACTATCTGTAAGCTAAAGAAAGCAGAACACTAGCTGAAAGCTGGAAGAAGCA
>NC_056512.1:41165448-41169606 GCF_014905685.2 Nematolebias whitei
AAGAAGCAGAACACTAGCTGAAAGCTAAGGACAGCAGAACACTAGCTAAAAGCTAAGGACAGCAGAACACTAGCTGAAAGCTGAGAAAAGCATAACACTAGCTGAAAGCTAAGAAAAACAGAACACTAGCTGAAAGCAAGAACAACAATAGCAGAAAGCTGTAAGAAGCAGAACACTAGCTGGAAGCTAAAATAAGCAGAACACTAGCTGAACGCTAGAAGAAGCAGAACATTAGCTGAATGCTAGAAGAAGCAGGACACTAGCTGAAAGCTAAGAAAAGCAGAACACGAGCTGAAAGCTAGAAGAAGAACACTAGGTGTAAGCTAAGGAAAACAGAACACTAGCTAAAAGCTGGAAGAATACTAGCTGAAAGCTAAGAAAAACAAAACACTATATGAAAGCTAAGAAAAACAGAACACTAGCTGAAAGCTAGAAGAAGAACACTAGCTGAAAGCTAAGGAAAACAGAACACTAGCTAAAAGCTGGAAGAACACGTGTAAAAGTACCAAAAAACTAACTTAAAGTATCAAAAGCTAGCAAGATAATGAATATTGCAAAGGCTAGCTCAAAGCTAAAAGCAGAAAAATGTTAGCTGAAAGCAAAAAGCAAAACACTTACAATGAGCAACAAAAGGTAACCTAGTAGCTAAATTTAACAAAATGACAGCTAAAAATAGTAAATCACCAGGTAAAGCAACAAAACTTTAGCCCCAAGTTGCAAAAGGTACAACTAGAAGCTGAAAAGTATCAAAATATTAGCAAAAAGTAGAACAATTTAAAAGCTAAAAGCAGCAAATTAGTTATTGTCTACACAAAAAAAGGTAAAGATAGAAAAAAAAAACGTACCGTAGCAAAAAAAAAAATAAAACTCCAGCAAAAATCCACAAGTGGATGAACTTTTTCAAACAGAAAAACATTTTGAATGAATTGAAAGGATTAAAATCTATTTCTATGGATAAAATATATTGTGTATATAAAGTTAAACATTTTTTAAAAATTACAACAAAAGTCAAGAGTGCCTTTTTCCTGAATGAGCTGAACGCTTCGAGGTAGGAACAGCTAAAATAACACAAAGTTTGCAGAAGCAGCAGCAAGATGTGCTGAAACATGCAGACACACAAAGACCCTCGTTAAAACATTTATTGATCATTTTCTGACTAGAGGAGGTTTTAGGTGGGGTCATCTGTCAGGACGGACCCGATGGGGCGTGTCGGTACAGCAGAGTCGGTCACAAGTTGTTTTTAATTCAAACCGTCGTGCACACCGTACGGTACTCAGAGGCTGCTAACGATGAGCTGTGACAGAACGAGCCGCGCTCTCCCAGCATTCCCAGCTCAGCAGCATGAGTCATCCTGAAATAAACAGGGCAGCAAGTCACATCCTGTCATGTGTCTTCACTTCTTCCCTGCACCGCCGTGCACGTGTGCAGAGAGAACGCTCGGAAATAATCTGGTTACCAGCTTCGAATTTAAATAGCCTCTTCGAATTGTTTAATCTGCTCTGATTGGTCGAGCTCATCTGGCTCGTCCTCGCTCTGGATTCTTTAAATCACATTTGAAGCTCCGCAGAGACCCGAACGGGCCGGTTCTGTACAGCTCCAGCCGTCGTTCACCACGGGCCTAAACTGAACGAGCTCCGACCGAGCAAAGTTCCAGAAACACCGAACGGCACACAGGCCTCAAATGTGCCTCTTCTCGAAGCAGACGGGGGCAACGTGTGGTCCGAGGGCCAAAAGTGGCCGTTGGACAATCTCCACCCGGTCCCCATTATCCTTGAGTGAAAAAACAACAACCTTCAAGAAGTTCATGAAAACCTGCCAACGAGACGGAATGAACGCTAACCATGCTACAACAGAATAAAGCCTGAAAAAGTCTTCCAGATTATTTATTCTCTAAGTGGCCCTTTGGTTGATTTAAATATGTTTATTCGACCTGTCTTAAAGAGTTTGACCCACCTGGGCTTCCATCCCGATGGTGCCTTCAAAGGCAGCAGGAAGTATTTAAACTGAACGACAACAGAGAACGTTTGTTGTTCCTTCAAATATAAAATGTGCTGCAAAATATTAAATCTGCACCTCGTTAAATCCCAATTAAACTGCTTCAGTTCAGGTGTGTTTAGGGATTACATATCGCCACCTTCATAATTTGCGTTTTAGTATTTAGCTGGTTTAATTTGATACCTAATTAAAGTAAAACCTAACGGAGTCACTAAGGTCTTGAGCTTGGTTCGGTGGATTCTCTCGGCTGTTTTCTGGTCATTTAAACGCTGAAACAAACGTCTTCTGTGCGTTTTTATTTCCCTTCAACGAGCCACAAAGTGTTTGTGAGGAGGCAGAAAAAAGCTGATGTTTGAACTCTCGCTGCAGGAGGCCGGATCAGAACCAAACCACAACGCCTTTTAATCACTTCCAGGTTGTGTTGAGGCGCCCGTTTACAAGCACTCGGTCCGTGTCATCATTAATGGCCTTTTTAAACTCACGGTTCACGACTGAAACTCCCCAGAATCCATGAACATGTTATAAATGTGTCTTTTTCTGTTTTTCAGCAGCGTTGACTGCCCTGGGTGTAGAACATGGGACAGGACGGTCTTGTGATCTCCGAGTGTGACTTTGAGCTCATGTGATTCCAGTTTTCACGGTTAGTTGTCGGAGCATTCGGGAGTTCTGAAGTTCCTGAAGCCAGCCCGTCCCCGACAGGGACATGAGGCCTTGTTGTCCTCTCCACGGGGGAATGTCTCACGCTCCTCTGACAGAACTGTGCTCCGTCACGTCTCTGTCTTCCAGATCTACAGTTGGATCTGCAGGATGGATGTCACAGAAACTAATGTACCGCCCCCTTTTGACCTCTGACCTTTACTTCCTGCTTCCTGCCCCCCTTTGTTCACTCCAGCAAACTAAATGTGTTTGTAACTTCTGCTACTTTTAGCTGTTAGACAGCTTTTTGCTACTTTTAGCTTTGAGCTCACCTTTTGTTGCATTTATCTTTACACTATTGCTTTTTGCTACTCTTGCTATTTCAGCTTTTAGTTAGCCTTTTTCTACATTTAGTAACGTTTCTAATATGTTTGGCTTTTAGCTAGCCTTTGGCTACCTTTAGCTTCAAGCGAGGCTTTCACTACTTTAGCAATCCTTTTGACATGTTTAGCTTTTAGCTAGCCTGTAGCTATGTTTAGCTTCCAGCTAGACTTTCACTACTTTAGCAGTTCTCTTGATATTTAGCTTTTGGCTTTCCATATGATGCAATTATCTTCAAGCTAGCCTTTCACTACTTTAGCAGTTATTTTGATATATTTAGCTGCTGGCTTGCCTTATGAGTCAGAGTTTCTTTATTGTCATTCGCACCTCGTGTGGTACATGTGGTGGAGCGAAATTATGTATGATACAGTTAGCTTTTAGCTTCTAGCTAGACTTTTACTACTTTAGCAATCATTTTTATATTTAGGTTTTAACTTGCCTTTGGCCACTTTTAGGTTTAAGCCAGCCTTCCACTACTTTAGCAATGCTTTTGATATGTAGCTTTTGGCTTGCCTTATAACACAATTAGCTTTTAGCTAGCCTTTGGCTACTTTCAGCTTCAAGCTAGGCTTTCACTACTTTAGCAATCCCTGCTTTGATATTTAGCTTTTAGCTAGCCTTGCTGCTTCAGTTTTTAGCCTTTTGCTACCTAACCTTTTGCTGTTTTTAGATAACAGGCGAAGAAGAAAACGCTGAACTTTGGCGCTGCTCTCAGTGTTTAATCTGAAAATGTTTTCTTTTAAAAAAGAAGCTTCGGTTTAGTTTAAAAACTGGACCCTCCTATTTTCGAGCTGCTTCTCAGTTTTTTGTAGGATCTGACTCACCGCCTGCAGGAGCAGATCAAAAGTCCCCAGGAGTCCTCCAGACGTTTCAGTTTTTCATGCTGGGCTGGAGAATCTGTTCACCCAGTTTCTGAACGTCCTTCATTGATCCAAAAACTTACATCTAAAACTCTGAGCTTAAAACAAGAAAAAAGAAAAAGAGAAAACTCTGAAGAAGTTCTGAGAGTCCACATGGAGCTTCAGCCAACCCAAACTCCTTCACCCCAGAACCCTGCAACAACTCACACTCCCTCCTCCCACTGTCCTCGTTTCATCTGACACACACACACACACACACACACACACACACACACACACACACACA
>NC_056512.1:41169616-41170099 GCF_014905685.2 Nematolebias whitei
CACACACACACACACACACACACACACACACACACACACACACACACTTCATGCATGAAATATAAAGCAACGAATGAACAGAGAGCAGAAACAGGAGTTGCGTCCCTCCTGACAGGGACTTTACCTCCTTAAAGCAAAGATCTCCTCCTGTTCTCTTCGTTCTTCCTTGGTTTGCTCCTCTTCTCCTCCTCCAGCCTGGATTTTCCTCGGTCTGGACTCTGCTCCTGCTCTTCCCCCGCTCTTTGGCCCTCTGTTTGTCTCAGATCAGTGTTTTTTCTCTCTGTTCTTCTTCTCCTCCCTGCCCCCAAAATCTCTCTCCTCCTTTCTCACCAGCAGGGTAGCAGTAAATGTATTTTCCTGCTCTTTGTACGTCAGCAGCACTCACTGGGGCTCTTCCCTTTGTTTCACCATCGACAGAGGGTGATACAGAGTGTGATACAGTGTGTGTTGCAGAGTGTGTTACAAAGTATGTTACAGAGTGTG
>NC_056512.1:41170109-41181163 GCF_014905685.2 Nematolebias whitei
TACAGAGTGTGTTACAAAGTGTGTTACAGAGTGTGATACAAAGTGTAATACAGAGTGTGTTACAGTGTGTGTGTTACAAAGTGTGAAACAGAGTGTGTTACAGAGTGATACAGAGTGTGATACAGTGTGTTCCACAGAGTGTGTTACAGTGTGTGTTACAGTGTGAGGTAGTTATGCGAGTCACCAGTAATTTTTTCTGGTTCTGGTTCCTTTAGATGCACAACAGGTCAGTAGAGTTTCATTTTAACCTTTAGAAGTGTGTGTATCTTTAAATTCAAACTCCCTGGAGAAATAATTACTGACACCTACGCAGCTTCACGATAATTCCTCCTGCACCCCTGCACTTAAATCTTGCCAGAACTTGCCAGGTAAGTGACTACAGGTGTGTTCTGCAGTGCTGCCTGTAATCACAGGTGGAAGGACAGCTGTTAGACTTCACAACACAAAGAAACAAGAATTCAAATGACAACAAGGACAGAACATGTCTGAGGTGAAAGAAATGTTTGTTTTTTTTAAATAGCTACAAATGAATTACAGCGTTTTGCACTTTTAACTTTTTATATGGAATTTTAAAATTGTAATTAAAAACATTTTATTTTCAGTGTTAGAAACAAAGCAGAGTTTATTCAGGTCTAAATAGTGGTAGTTAAAGTTTAAACATTTAAAAATGTCTCTTAACAGGAACAGGAGGAACTGCTTCTACCCTGAAATTCCTAACCTGGATTATCGCCGTGAGAAATAAAAAAATCTGTAATTGACTAGTGATATATGCTGCTGATTATCCATGCTGCTGATCTCATGCTGCTGATTATCCATGCTGCTGTATCCATTCGTACCCATCTGCTCACACAGACAGAGTTCACACAGTTCGTGCTGCTGTTATACCGTATTATTTTGCATTATTAGTGTTTAGTGTAAATCTTGGTTCATATCTTAGATGCTTATATACTGTTTCTTTTTACACTTTATATTTATGCTATTGTTGGATGTAACTGGGACAGTGTACATAATTTTGTTCCACCACATGTAAGACAATAAACCAATTCAATAAACTTGAACTTAAAAAAATGTATATTACAGTATTACATATGGTGAATTACCACAAAAATTAAGAAACTTGCTTCCATTTTTGCCATTTTAATTAGCTGAAATGTAATAATAAATGCATACAACAGTAAATTCCTATTAACAATTCTTAGCTGATTTATTGAAGGTTATCAAACAGTGTCATCCTTATCTTTTATGGTGAATATTTGACCATCGCATATGAGGTTTATAACCAGGATTTCCCGCCTTTGTTTTGGTTTTCCTGTGCTTATTTCAGCTGAACAAACTACTTTCTGCTGGTTTTAACGCAGGAGGTCTTTTTAAATAGTGACATATGAAGAAAATTAGCATCACAACAAACTAAATAATGAGGTTTTATTTACAGACAAGCAAAACGTAAAAATGCGAGCCCCTGAATTTTCATTCATTCAACCTTTATATATACAGGTTAGTCTCATTGAGCCACCAGGACTCATTTACAAGAGAGACCTGATTTTAACAAAGAGCACAGATGACGTACAGACAACAATAGACATCATATAAAAAGTAAATAGAAGAAATGATATAAAAACTTAACAAAAAAAACAGCTTCATTATAAAGTGGTGTAAAATGCTAAAAACAGGAGCATGTCTAAATAGCCAAATAGAGCAGTGAGGTTTGTTGAAGCATCAAACTTAAAATAAGCCTTTATTTTCACCAAACAAAGTGAAATTTCTAACATTGTTCAAGTTGCTTTTATTAATTAAAAAACTTGGGAATTAAAGAATCTGCAGCTTAATTACTTACTACTACTTAATTACTACTTCCTCCAGTTATTTAGCAGTCAACAATGGTGTACCACAAGGCTCAGTCTTAGGACCCACCCTCTTTACAATCTACATAAATAATGTAGGTAAAAACATCCCTAATGCATCCATACATTTCTATGCTGACGACACAGTTGTTTATTGTCGAGCTAAAACAGTTGCTAAGATTTTCCAGCTTTTGAATTCTGCATTCAACAACATCCAGACTGATTTGTTTCGCCTCAAACTTGTCCTAAATGCTGACAAAACCAAAGGGATGCTTTTTTCAAATAGGAAGTTGGTCCCAGCAGTTCTTCCTCCGATTTTATCCTCAAATGGTGTCCGCATTGAGTTTGTTGATTCCTATAAATATTTGGGTATCTTGGTCGACTCACATCTCTCTTTTAAGCTTCATGTGAAAAACTTGGTAAAGAAACTGAAAGTTAAACTGGGTTTCTTTTTCAGAAACAGATCCTGTCCATCTCTGAATGCTAGAAAACGCCTTGTATCTGTGACTTTCCTTCCCTCCATTGATTACGGTGATATTATTTACATGAACGCACCTACAAGAACCCTGCAGATGTTGGATGCTGTCTATCATGGTGCACTAAGATTCATAACTGGCTGTTATTATCGTACCCACCACTGCACCCAGTATTCACTGGTTAACTGGACATCATTAACTTCACGCAGACTCTCTCACTGGTACATTTTCATCTTTAAATCACTTCTTGGTCTGCTGCCTTCATACATCTCCTCCTACATGTCTCTGCGTGAGTGCAGCTACAGCGTGCGCTCTCAGGACATCATTACCTGCAGTGTCCCCTCAGTGAGGACTGAACTAGGCAAAAGTACCTTCTCCTACTCCGCTCCTGTTTCCTGGAATATCTTGCAAAAAGATTTGAAGCTCTCGACCTTGACCTCTCTAAGTGTCTTTAAGAATCTGTTGACTCCTGGCAGGGACCAATGCAGACATGTTCCTGTTTTTAGTTTTATACAATAGCCTTATAACCTAGCTGTTTTTTTGTTGTTGTTTTTTTTTGTTACCTTTTCCTTTTAGCCATCCTATTTGTAAAAAAAAAAAAAAAAAACTGTATTATGACTTTTTATAATTGTTTATTGTTGTTGCTGTTGTCCATTGTTGTCATCTTTCTTTGTTGAAATCAGGTCTCTCTTTTAAATGAGTCCTGGAGGCTCAATGGGATTTACCTGTCTAAATAAAGGTTGATAATTCTATTGTTTTGTTTTTGTTTGTTTTCGTCTTATTTACTAATGTAACCTGTTCGGGGTCATAGAAAGCCGGTGTCTATCACCAGCAGCTGATGGATATTTATAAAACATTTAAATATTTGCTTTATAGTCTATCCACCTTATTCCTACGTCCCATGATGCTTTGCGTGAAATATGTGTCCGACTTCCGGCAAAGCGAAAACTGCGTTTGTTTATTTGCGAACAGTGCAAGCGAATATTTTTTGATACCTCAGGGATTATTCATAAACAATTGTGTCATTAAACTACAATATATTTAGTTTTCTGCTGCACTGCTATCACTGCCATAAACACATGTTGCACTTTAACTGCAGAGAAAATCATAAAACTGAAAACGAACAAATTCTATAAAGCTGTGACCTCCATACGCCTGAAATCAGACCTGATGTCCTCGTCACTGTTTCCAATCCTTCTGAGGATCCGGCGTCTCTTCTCTGGTGGTTCGTTGTAGTCCAGACACAAAGTAGGACGCAGGTTTTCCTCCGTCGGCCGTTTCTTTTCAATTTCTTTTTTTTTGTTTTTACAAATCAAAACAAATAGCAACCTAAAGAACAGTCAAAAGGAAAAGTAGAGAAAAAACAGCAAGATTATAAGGCGGTGTAGAAAACTAAAAACAGGAACATGTCTGTGTTGGTTCTTGCTAGGAACTTAACAAATGTCTGAAGCCACAGAGAGGTCAAGGTCAAGAGCTTCAGGTCTTTTTGCAAGATATTCCAGGAAACAGGAGCGGAGTAGGAGAAGGCCCTTTTGCCTAGTTCAGTCCTCACTGAGGGGACACTGCAGGTAATAATGTCCTGAGAGCGCACGCTGTAGCTGCACTCACGCAGAGACATGTCGGAGGAGATGTATGAAGGCAGCAGACCAAGAAGTGATTTAAAGATGAAAATATACCAGTGAGAGAGTCTGCGTGAAGTTAATGATGTCCAGTTAACCAGTGAATACAGGGTGCAGTGGTGGTACGGTAGTTACAGTCAGTTATGAATCTTAATGCACCATGATAGACAGCATCCAACATCTGCAGGGTTCTTGTAAATAATGTCACCGTAATCAATGGAGGGAAGGAAAGTCATAGATACAAGGCATTTCCTAGCATTCAGAGTTAGACAGGATCGATTACTGAAAAAGAAACCCAGTTTAACTTTAAGTTTCTTTACCAAGTTTTCCACGTGAAGCTTAAAAGAGAGATGCGAGTCGACCAAGATACCCAAATATTTATAGGAATCAACAAACTCAATAGGGACACCATTTGAAGATAAAATTAGAGGAAGAACTGCTGGGACCAACTTCCTGTTTGAAAACAAGCATCCCTTTGGTTTTATCGGCGTTTAGGACAATTTTGAAACAGAACAATCTGACTGGATGATGTCAAAAGTGGATTGCAAAAGCTGGAAAGCCTTAGCAACAGTTTTAGCTCGATAATAAACAACTGTGTCTTCAACATAGAAATGTATGGATGCACGAGGGATGCTCTTACCTACATTACCTATGTAGATTGTAAAGAGGGTGGGTCCTAAGACTGAGCCTTGTGGTACACCATTACTGACTGTTAAATAACTGGAGGAAATACCGTTTTGTTTAACACATTTCCTCCGATCTGAAAGAAAGTTAGAGAATCAATCAATGGTGTGATCTGAGAAACCAATTTCTGAGAGCTTATGACACAAGATGTCATGATCCACAGTGTCAAAAGCTTTAGACAGGTCTAAGAAAAGTGCGGCACAATAATCCTTCGCATCCAGTGCTTCAACGATGTCATTAAAAACCTTCAGCGACGCAGTCATTGTGCTGTTTCCTGAAACCAGATTGAACATGTTTAATGAGTCCAAATACGTTTTGATTTGAGAGTTATCAGTTTTTCCTAGAACCTTGGCTAAAATGCAGAATTTAGAGATTGGTCGATAGTTGTTCAGTGAGGTGGGGTCACCTCCCTTCTGCAAAGTTCATGACTCGGATCTTACTAATGTTTTTCTTTACAATTTGTGTTTTTGTTGGATGTAACTGGGACCCTGCGTACATAGTTTCGTCCCACCTCATGTACCACGTGTGGTGTGTATGACAAATACATCTCTGACTCTGATTATAAACACAGATTAAATGTTTAATATACATATTTTTATATTTATCATTTATGTCTATGTTAGAGGCATCAGGAATAAGGTGGATAATATAACAAAATATTTTGTTATTCTTGATCATTCAACTAGCGGGAGCACGGACAGAGCTGTAGTTTTAGCGTTTGACCACAAGAGGGCGGTAGCGCTCTCGTGCCGTTGCTGCAACCTCCAGCGATGAAAACACGAAGCAGTTTGCGCAGCCGCAGTTCGAGCGGGGAGCGAACGCTGATACGCAGAGGCAGTGTTCTTCGTGGAGCTAAAGATGAAGCCTTTGAACGGTTGTTCTCAATATTTCATGCTTTAAATGTATTTTTTGTGTGATTTTAGATGGGAGTACTCAGCTACTAAAATATCTCGCACGTAAGCGAAAATCTGTTTTAGCCTAGCTAAACACAGCTTCGGTATATTAAGCACGATGTGGTCGGTTTAATTATTTATGCTGCTAAACTACATAATTTTTGTCATATTATAAAAGACTAGTTTCAAATATTTTTAAGACGTAATGCATTTTTAGGACGCGTTAGTCAGGCCTGCCTCCACGTGGTGAGCACATGCTGTTAGCATGATGCTAACAGGCTAAAACTGATGTTTATTTTGAAGCTTAATGTTCCTGCAGCCGTTCTTTGTGTAAATTTAAGGGTTTGATTCTCTGCTGATGACTGGCACTGGGCTCTGAGTCCTCCTGGAGACAGATGTGCACCTTCGGCCCTGACAAGCTGAAGTTTCTGAAGAGAAAAATGTTTAAAACTCTCGTGTTTTTCAGGTGAACATTGTGAACATTTCTCTTAACTTTATTTTCTTCTTCAGAGTTTGGTGTAAACTTGTGAACCAGCCAAGCTCGTATCTGCAGGAAAGTGAGTAAAGTTTATTCTGACATTAATAAAGGACCAGCAAGAGTGCTGAAATTCAGATTTAACCAAAAGCTTCCAATAAACCTTTTAAATTAAAATGTTTATCCTTCAACATGTTCAGCTCATCATGTCTGTCTGCAGATACATTTTGTTCAGTTGTTTTTTGGTATTAGTTAATTTAGGCCTAAAAAGTCCCAGTTTGAGATTATTTTTCTGCATGAAAAACAACTTTGTTCTGTAATTTATTTATTTCTCTCTTGATGACTGGCACTGGGCTCTGAGTCCTCCTGGAGACAGACGTGCACTTCTGCCCTGACAAGCCGAAGTTTCTGAGGAGAAATGCAGAAAATAGAAGAGGAAAAAATATTTTCGAACAAATGGTTTAAAAACCCTAATTGTTCTTTTCGTTTCAGGTTTCTGATGAGACGAGACCTGGTCAGGACCTGAACCGGGTTGGTTTTGGAGCTGAACGCTGGTCTCGCCTGACGTGCGTCTGCTCCGGACATCGTGGAGGCTTTAGAGACGATTTTTTTTTTTTTTTTTGTAGCGTCCCAATGAAAAATCAAGTTTTTAGATTCCCAGTGTGACGTCCTGCGCATCATCTGCTCTTAATAAAGTTTAAATTTACAATTATTAGTTTTGCCTGTTTTCTTTAATCGTTTGTGCTGCAGTTTATATCTTAACGTATAAAGTCCCAGGATTTGTTTAGATTGCAGACGTTAAAATTTACTAAAATCTGCATCATGTAATTTAATTTTACCAGATAATGAAAGTTAATAAAAACAGCCTTCAGACCAAAACTTTGAACCAGTTCAGGTAAAATAAAACCAGACAAGTGAAGAACTAACTGGACTAAAGCCAGATGTTTTTTTTTAATATTTCATCTTTGGTTATAAAAGCTGCAGAAAGACAACTGGATTATATCATGTCTTATAAAACATTTTTCTGTTCAAATGAGCTAAAGCCGAGCTCGACCTGAACATCTGGAGAAAACAATTCCAGATGTTTAAGGACGTCCAGCTGCTTATTTCGGGGTCACTGGTGCCCACATCCAGCCATCGCTGCGAGAGGTGGGGTCACCTGGACACGTCTATTCAATCTAACATGCGTGTTTTTGGTCTGTGGGAGGAAATGCACGGAGAGAACATGCAAATCACCCAGAAAGGCCCCCGGAGCCAGGATTTGAACCAGCGACCTCAACGTCGGGAACTAAACCCACAAACTGCTGAACTGAAAACCAGAGACTGAAACTTTTATAGTTTAGATTTTTCCCAGAAACCATTTTTAGATCTTTAATAAAAACTTTTTCTTTATTTTACTCAAACCTGTGAGGTCATCGATGTCTCGCAAGGGAGCCGAACATTTTCATTGAACGGGGTCGTTTGAGGTCGTATTTATTTTAATAACTAATAAAAGTTCGTCTCGACTTACCTGAGCTGAGAGGACGAAAGACGTCTGAGCTGTTTCAACGCTTCAATAATACGAACCACAAACTGAATCAAAACATCATTTCTGTATCTTTATTATAACTAACAATTTATTATCTCTTAAAACATTTGAAATTCATATATATTCCATATGAACGAGTGTATATGTGTTCCACATATACATAAATAATCTGCAGGTTACCTTCAGTTCAGATTCCGGTTTTTTTTTTTTTAAAAGATCTCTTAAAGGAAAAACGTTTTCTATCGAGTCGAACCAGTTCCACCATGAAGTCGCGTTTTCTGCTCGTTTCAAAACATCTTTAAAAACCAGTAACTTGAGGAACGTCAGAACACGTCGATAATCTGCTGATAATCTGCTGGTTCCCTGCAGGATGACCGGTCCGACTGTATAGAAAGATTTAAATACTTTTCATGATAAACATCTGGAAGACAGAGATTCTTTAGAACTTTGTAGATTTTTTTTTTTTTTACATCTTAAACCACGTTGGATTATTTTCATCGTCCTTATTGCTATTTCCTTTGAATTCTGCTCAGACCTTCCAGCTCGAAGCAGAAAAAAAAAAAAAACGAGCTTCTCCGATTCACGTGAAGTTTCAGAAACGACGCGAAAGAAAGCGGCGGAGCGGCGACTCCTCGTACGTTGGGAGTTCCTGCGGGAGACGCGAGGAGAGCCCTTAGAGTTCATCCGAGCCACGACGAGGAGGAGAACGACCGGAGGAATAAAAACGTGCGCGGGACGAGCGTTCAGATCAAACACTTCTCAGAGGAGTCCTGCGGCTTCGAGAGCAGCGAGGAACGTCTTTTTTAAAGTTCACGTGCTCAAATAGATTCAGGACGTCAGGATTTTGAATCGGAACGACTTGAACCAGATTTTATCCACAATAAACGCTAAAACTGAGACGATGACGTCATTTTGAGTTTGAGGGCATCAACACGTGTCGGGTTCATGTCAGGAGCAGACTGGGTCGAAAAGACTTTTAGAAGTAAAGATGGGCAGAGGTTCACCACAAACAGGAACTAGTTCAAAATAAAGTTCACACTGAATCTTCCATCATCTAGAAATGTCTGAGCTGAAAGGACGAGGCTGAAGGTCAGCACGATCCTGATCTTCGGGCCCTCAGGGGCCACTGCATTAAAACCAGGTCTGGTTCTGTTCTGGGCCCAGGAACTCTTCCACAGATCATCGTCTGTAAACACAGTTCATCCACAGATGCTGCTTAAAGCTCTATCAGACAAAGAAGAAGCCAGATGTGAACAACATCCAGAACCGCTGCCGTCCCGTCTGGACCAGAGCTCGTTTCAAATGGACCGAGGTGAAGTCCAGAACTGTTCTGGGACCGGACGGATCCAAATTAAAAAAGCTTTTAGGTACCAACGCCACGACCACTAAAGAGAAGAGGGACCACTCAGTGTGTTATCAGCACAGTTTAAAATCCTGCCTCTCTGATGGTATGGGGGTGCATTAGTGCCTCTGGTACAGGCTGGCAGAACAGTTCGAACCGTTTTCAGAACATCTGCTCCATGAAGGCCTCGCAGCAGAACCTGGTGCCGAACGGACCTGCCTGAAAATAAACATCCAGCCGAAACCCAGAACTGAGGAGTTGGGGTTCTGCATGAGACCAGAACGGAACAACATTCTCCTCCGGTCTCCTCTGGTCCTGCACGGTCAGGGACTGGACCGGGTCAGCATGTGTTGATGCCATCGAACTCTAAATCACATCGTTGTTGAACTGGTTCTTTACTCCATCGTGAATAAAATACAGATTTACGAGTTTATGAAGTCGATGAACAGAATTTTCTTCGGCTGCGAGCCACTTCCGTCAAAATGAACAAAACGTACCGTCGGTGAAGTAAATCTGTACGAGCTTCACGCTTTGAATTGAAACACCGAACCACACGTCTGTAAATGGGATTAAAGCTTCACGGAGAGCAGAAATTAAAATGTGCTTCTCGTCACGTAGAAACGTCGGCGTGACGTTTAGGAACGTCTGTTTATGTTTCTGTCACCATGGCGACGCTCCTCAGAGCCTTCTCTGTAATAACAGTAAGGACGATGATCAATAAACAGGAAGGACCAATCTGTAACTCCAGCGTTAAAGTTTAAAAACTGTAAGAACGATCAGTATTAAAATTTCTCTGGGAGCTCCTCAGCGGTTGCCTCCTGGGTTTTAGGGTGGGGGTGGTGGGAGAAAGGCCACTCCTGGAAGGAGCAGGGGGGGATTGGGCGGGAAAGAACAAGAAAATGGCAGTTTTTCCTCTTCCCCTCCCGTCTCCTTTCCCTCGTACCGAGGTCGTCCTCTAAAATAACCCCCCGGATGATTTCCTCTCCTCGCTGTCAGAGTCTCGTGTAACAGCTGAAAGCAGTCTGTCCTCTCCCGGTTCAGATCCGAACTCGGACCGTGAGTCCACACGAGCCGTTCGGCAAACCCCCACCATGTTGGTGTTTTCGTGCAGGCGTGGACGGGACGACCTCGGGTGCCCGTCTCTGTGCGGATCACCGTTTGATTCTCAACGCTGGAGGACCGGGCACTTGTTTTTGCTACAGATTTGTGAAACAGTGACCAGTCTTGTCTTTCCGTCGTCCTCACGATCCGGATCGAGAGGACCCGCAGCGAGGACTGAGCCCTGTCGGTGATGAGGTAAAAAAAAAAAAAAAAAAACACGCAGCGAGGACACCAGACGTCCACCTGCCCCCCCTCGTGGACTCTGAAAGACGTGATATACGGCGTCTTCCTACGCTGACCATGCACACGGATGACGCCTCGCTCCTGCTCACATGAATCACACTAAAAAATAAAAAAATAAAAGCTCCGACACACAGTTTGAAATCTAACGTCGTGCTCGCTGCTCTCTACTTCTACTGGAACCCGATCTGAGGGGGACCGGGTCTCGCCTGACCAGGTCTATAACCTGCAGAAGTTTTCAAACCTCTGCTGCAGCCGTGGAGTCTTCATGAGCTTTTAGTTTGAAGGGGTGTTTTTTTATTGACTTCCTGTTTGTGTTTGTGCATGCATGTATGGTTTGTGTAAATCAGTCTTTATGGACCGTCTCCTCCTTCTGAGTCTTCCTGCGTGAAATCTGCTCGCCCCTCCTTTGTCGTGTCAATCCACCGTCATGGCAGCACCCACTCCCCCCACCTTTAAATTTTATTTTTGTGAGTTTACATTTTGGATCTTCAGCTCCGGCTGCCGTCGTCCCTCCTCCTGTCCGTCTGTCCGTCCCGAGGTGAGAGGACAGAGATGGGAAACGGGCTGCTGGACAGCCTGAAGACAGAAAAAATACATTCGGAGGCTTTTGTGATACGATTGAGAAACATTAAAACTTTGTTAACATGAACATTAAGAATGAACAGTCAATGAACAGTCAATGAACAGTCAGTGAACAGCTAATGAGCAGTCAGTGAACAGCTAATGAGAAGTCAGTGAACAGCTAATGAACAGCTAATGAGAAGTCAGTGAACAGCTAATGAACAGATAATGAGAAGTCAGTGAACAGCTAATGGACAGTTAATTAACAGTCAATGACCAGCTAATGGACAG
>NC_056512.1:41181173-41200951 GCF_014905685.2 Nematolebias whitei
TTAACAGTCAATGACCAGCTAATGGACAGTTAATTAACAGTCAATGAACAGCTAATGAGAAGTCAGTGAACAGCTAATGGACAGTTAATTAACAGTCAATGAACAGCTAATGGGCAGTTAATTAAGAGTCAATGAACAGCTAATGGGCAGTTAATTAACAGTCAATGAACAGCTAATGGACAGTTAATTAACAGTTAATGAACAGTTAATGAACAGCTAATGAAAATCGAGTTAATGAACAGCTAATGGACAGCTAATGAACAAATAATGAACAGCTAATGAAGAGCTAATGGACAGTAAATGGACAGTTAATGAACAATTAATGAACAATTAATGAAGATTGAGTTAATGGACAGCTAATGGACAGTTAGGTGGCACGGTGGCGCCGTTGGTAGAGCTGCTCCCTCTCAGCGAGAAGGTTATCGGATCAAATCCCAGCCCGGGGCCTTTCTGGGTGGCGTTTGCATGTTCTCTCCGTGCATGTGTGGGTTTTCTCCAGGTACTCCAGTTTCCTCCCACAGACCAAAAACATGCACGTTAGACTGATTGGTAACTCTGAATTGTCCCTAGGTGAGAGTGAATGGTTGTTTGTCTCGTTTGTCTCTATGTGTCCCTGTGATGGACTTGAGACCTGTCCAGGGTGTCCCCCACCTCTCCGACAGTGATATCTGAACATGGGCACCAGTGACCCCTGCAACCCAAAAATGAAGAAGCGGGTAAAGATAATGGATGCATGAACAGCTTTTTATTCGTTCGTACCCATCTGCTCACCACAGACTCATGTTCGTGCTGCTGTTGTTACGTCCTTTTGTTTTACACTGGTAGTATTTAGCGTATATCTTAGTTCATATTTAGACCCTTATATACAGATTCTTTTTACACTTTATATTTTTGCTATTGTTAAGTGTAACTGGGACCCTGTGTACATAATTTTGTTCCACCTCATGTACCACGTGGTGAGAACGACAACAAACCTACTTGAACTTGGATCAGTTAACGCAGTTAACAGTTACTTTACTGTGATTTAAACTTTAAACTTGATCATTTAGAATCTAAAGAAAACAACTAATAGCAGTAAAACAACACTTATTTGCCGTGTGGTGACTTTTTTCCCGGCTCACCTTTAAAATTCATCATAAAAAGTTTTACATTCTCAGAGTATTTGAACTTGGACGTGCTTCATTATCCTACAGGCGGGGGGCGCTGTTCACTGGTGAACCAAAATCTATTCATCCATCATCTTTACACGCTTCTTCCTTTCCGGTGTGTCACTGGTGCCCAAGTCCAGCAGTCACTGTGTGAGAGGTGGAGGACATCTGGATATGTCTCCAGTCCATCACAGGGACACAGAGACAAACATTCACCCTCTCTCTCACCTAGGGACAGTTACCAATCAGCCTAGCATGCATGTTTTTGGGCTGTGGGAGGAAACCGGAGAAAACCCACGCATGCACGGAAAGAACATGCAAACTCCACCCAGAAAGGCCCCTGACCGGGATTTGATCCGGGGCAACCTGCTCGCTGAGAGGCGGCAGTTCTAACAACTGCGCCACCGTGCTGCCTGAACCAAAATCTAAACTTTTTTAATTTTTTCTAACCTTCATTTATACAGGTAGTCTCACTGAGTCACGAGGACGCATTTTCAAGAGAGGGAGCAGATGATGCAGGTTGAGTGCCTTGCTCAAGGGCCCAGAGTGGGGCAAATGAGGGTGGAGACAGGTGTGGGTGCTTCACCTTTCCCACCCACATTTTGATGTTGTTGGCCTGGGGAGTTGAACCGGTGACCTTCCACCTTCAGGCCCACCTTCTCTAACCTCTGCGCCACCACTCCATTTTATGACGTTTCCCAAACATTTATTTTCCTTATTTTAGTCCAAATGCCTGAAATGGTGTTGAAATCAGGTTCTGCAGCTGCACACACGAACGAAACGCACATTAAATGTTTAAATAAACATTAAACGACACGAGTGTCGCGTGTCGATGTAAAGTGAGATGTAAGGGTGTGTGTAGTTTTGGAGTTATTTTAATCCACGTTGGTTTTGGCCGCTTTCAAATTAGCCGTTAGCTCCAAACTGTAGATGTGAAGAATCATTGTGGTTCAGTTCCCGGCCCCCTCCCTGCCTCGGGCTCCGAACTGTCATGGCGGCCTTCTCCAGGATCCTCCATCTGCCTACATGGACTGAACTCTACGGAACAGTTTGGTTCCACGGGGAAACCTTGGATGTTCTGTGTCTGCCTGACCCAGTTCTGAAGGGCAGTCATTGTCCGTTGCTGCGATCGATATCATCATGCTGCTAACAGGACCATGCTGCTAACAGGACCATGCTGCTAACAAGACCATGCTGCTAACAGGACCATGCTGCTAACAGAAGCATGTTACCAATAGGACCACACTGCTAACAGGACCATGCTGCTAACAGGACCATGCTGCTAACAGAAGCATGTTGCCAATAGGACCATGCTGCTAACAGAAGCATGTTACCAATAGGACCACACTGCTAACAGGACCATGCTGCTAACAGGACCATGCTGCTAACAGGACCATGCTGCTAACAGGACCATGCTGCTAACAGAAGCATGTTGCCAATAGGACCATGCTGCTAACAGGACCATGCTGCTAACAGAAACATGTTGCTAACAGGACCATGTTGCTGTAGATGTTTTTCTTTTTCACTTTTGGAGCCTTGTTTTTATATTTTTGCTGCATGCTTTGATATTTCTTGTTGTTTTTTGGCGAGTCGAGACGGTTCTTCTCGTCCTGAGCATTTCATTACATTGCTGACCTTGTGTTGATCTGCATATGACAATAAACCCAACAACCTCCAACTACAATTAAATTGCTCGTGGAACCCTGTTAGAAAATGGCCAGACTTTCCCTTTAGGCACCTGATTTTTTGGGTTATATGCAGCCCTCTGTTGTAGCTCCTTTTTATCTACATTATAAATTTAAAAGTTGTTTTTAGCCTCACCTGTCCAGCACAGTCCTCAAGGCCCGTTCGATGTTCATGCGGTGTCCGACTCGCGTCACGCCCAGGTCCAAATAGTCGTCCTTGGTCAAAGACGGCAGGTGGGTTCCATCGATCTCGTTGTCCAGGAAGCGTTCTCTGTGCTCCCCCAGGTTCAGGTACGCCAGCCAGTCTGCAACATCATACTTGGTCCAGTAGGGCAGCGGCTTGGAGGCAAACGGTTTTGTCGGGGAGGGGGGCGGTAAATGGGGGTAGCTCAGACAGGTAGGGGGGGGCATGGGGTGCAGGGGCGGAGAGGACGTCCCAGACAGGAAGTGAGTCGGAGACAGTGACCGAGAGACGACCAGAGAGGCGTTAGGAGGAGGGGGGGCGCCAGAGGGGGCGAACAGGGGAGGGGAGGGTGAGAAGTACGGATCTCCGAGGGGGTTCCCAGGCGATGGGGGGGTGACTGACCCGCGGAGGTCGTAGATAGCGCTGTACAGAGGCGACGTGGGGAGAAGTGGAAGCGATGATGGACGTGGTGGGGCCATCTTGGGTCTCTCTGACTGGGATATGAGGGGGCTGGGGGCCCGCCTGCGTTGGAGCAGGTGGGACTCTGATTTGCGGGACTCCCGACTGGGAATAAACTGGAATTCCAGGGCTTTGGTCCGGTAGACGGGTCTGTGCTTGGGGGAAGTGGGGTAAGGGGAATAAGACGTCGGAGACAGCGGGGAGTGTGAACGAGGAGGCTGGGAGGAGGCGGGAGGCTGAGGAGACGGAGACCGTCCCCAGTTAGGGTACTGGGAGGCGGGGGTGGGGGACGGGGACAAGGACGGCTGCGACAACGAGACTGGAGACGGTGACTGGGAGCGGGCCGAGGGGGGGCTCAGAGCCGAGGCAGAGTCCTCAGAAAACCTGCGAACAGAAAGACGGAAAATCTTTAAGAAACAGCTAAAGAGAGAACATTCCTGCACACTTTAAGCTATTTTAGCTGTTCGGATATCAAAACGTTCAGCTCATTCAGGAGATCTGTGCTGTGTGTTTTTTGTCACTTTTATTCAATATTCAACTTAATTTGCAAAGATTTCCTCAGAGAAATACACTGAGGTCTTCAATTCTTTCAGAAACTTTTTTTATCGTTTCAGGAAAACGGCTGCTTTTTGTCTTTTTACGCTTCAGTTTTTAGCAACCAGTCTGCTACTTTTAGCCTCTTACCACTTGTAGCTTTTTGCTAGTCTTACATTTTTTGCTACTTTTTCCACTCTCTACTTTCAAATTTTCACTAGCCATTTGCTACTTTTAGCTAGCCATATTTTAGCAAGTATTTTGCTACATTTAGGTTTTAGCTATCCTTTAGCTACTTTTAGCTAGCTTTTTGGTACTTTTAGTATATACCTTTTACCACTTCTAGCTAATCCTTTTTGACTTTAGTGTTTTGCTCCATGTAGATTTGAGCTAGTCGTCTTCTTTTAGCTTTAATAACTCATTTTAGCTCCTCAGTGCTCACACTGCATTTTCTAAGAAAATACAAACCTGTTTTTTTTTTGTTTGTTTTTTACATAAATCCTGGTTAGACCCACTTGTGAAAATCAGGCACTGCACTGATTATAATTTGGACTGACTTAACTCAACCAGCCGTACACATTTTTTCAGGCTTGGGTTTAATTTTAATTTGAAGTAATTGGCAGTTTTGATTGTGTATGAGATTCTAAAAAAGACAACACCGTAATAAAAACACGTCCCATCGTCACACCAACGTTCGACTTCAGCCTTTGTTGGTAATTATCGGTGAAAAGTGTAATTTTCGACCCAGCTGTGATTAGAAACATCATCGCTGGTTGTAAAAAATACCCGACCAGTCTGAGGTTTACAGATTTCTGCTGGTGTATCCACGAGTCACAGCTCAGTGACGAACACTTGACAACGTGTGGCGGCATCCAGAGAGGCCCAACAGAACCGCGTGCACGCGCCTCAAGCGGCATTAAACAAGCTGCCACCACTGTCAAATACAAATCTGCTGTAAATGCTGAGTCAGCGTTCACACTGTTCTTTTCTCTGTTTTTTATTGTTCTGCGTGTTTTTGCAGTCCACTTCATATTTAGTGATAATTCTGCCATTTGATTATTAAAACCTTTAGCATGGGTGCTACGACTTGTTTTTTTGTTACTTTTATAAAATACTCAACTTTATTTATTTGGTAACTTCAAAAACATGATTTTGTTTGAACTAATTTTGTCTTCTTTAGTTTGTAGTCTACTACTTTTAGCTTTAAGCTACTATTCGGGTAATTTAGCATCTGGCCAGTCTTTTAATACTTTTAGACTAAAGCTAGCATTTTATACAATACAATACAATAAAACTTTATTTATAAAGCACTTTAAAAACAGCACCGTACACTAAAAAACAAGCATAAAAAAAACTATAAAATCAACTGAAACTGTAAATTTTATTTAAAATTACCAGTAAAGTAAATTAAAGTAAATAAAAAGTATTAAGGTAAATGTTATTACTTTTGTGTTTTAGCCAGCATTTTGTTACTTTTAATTACCTTGTTGCTACTTTATTTTTTCAAATACAAATTACTTTTTTAGCTAGCCTTTTGCTACCGTTTGACATCTTTTGCTTCAAGCTGGGATTTTGAAACTTTTAGCTTAAAGCTAGCATTATGGAACTTTTAGGTTTTAGCTAGACTTTCACTACTTTTAGCCACTATTCTGGTAATGTTAGCTTCTAGCCAGGCTTTTGCTACTTTTAGATTCAAGCTAATCTTTTGACTTTTTCTGGTTTAAAACTAGCATTATAATACTTTTAGCTTCAAGCTAATGTTTCCATTCTGTTAGCTTCAAGCTAGCCTTTTGATATTTCTAGCTTAAATTTAGCATTGTGAACTTTTAGCTTCAAGCTAGCCTTTTGATACTTAAAAGCTTAAAGCTTTTAGGTTTTAACTAGTCTTTTGATACTGGCAGCATTTAGCCACCCTTCTGCTGCTTTTAGCCATCATCTGCTATATTTAGCTTCTAGGTATTGTTTTTTACTTTTAGCTTGTGTTTCACTACCCTTGGCTTTTAACTAACATTTTGTTTCTGTTAGGTTTTAGCATTTTTCTCCTTTTATCTTTAAGCTAGTGTTCTGATTCTTTTAGCTTTAACAGTTTCAGCTTTTTCAGAAAATTCATTCAGCACGAAGCGTTCACAGGGAATTTTAGCTCTAATTAGGTTTAATTCAGTTTTTGACTAACTCAGAACTAACTCGGGCCTCTTTATGGCTTTTGGTTCAGGACCAGTTGGTTTGTTTTTCCAGGCCCAGAGATTCACATCATCCTGTTTGTCTTTCATCTTGTTTATGAATCTTCAGTGGTTTCTTAATATTAGTTAAGGAACCGCTAGCACAGAGAGTTTAGCTACATAGATCCCAGCGTTTGACTAGTTTTCCTGCAAACAGATGTCCAGAAATCAAAAGTTGAAATAACGTTTTAAACTGAACGCTCTCGGCCGTTCAGATCTGATCTGGTCCATAAACACCAGCAGCAACAAGAAAAGACACGACGAGTTTAGTTGAAAACATTGTGGATGCAGTGATCTTAAACAAACAGCAGAAAGATGAAAGAAAATAAAGTAAATACTTTACTGACGCTTTAATTTCACATCAGTGTCTTAACTAATTTAAACAGCCTTCTCAATTAACCAAATATTACATTGTCTCTTGCTTCCAGATGAAACTGGGACTATTTTATTGCAAAGCAGTGGCTGAAAACAAACATCCAGAAGCTGAAATGTCGGTCATTTTTGCAGTGAGGTCAAACAAATGTTCTTTTCTTTTGTGTTGTGCAGTAACTGATGGTTTAAAACCTTCATACTTGAGTTGGTTAAATGTGTTTTTGTGCAGAAAATCTTCTATATTTGCAGCAACCCTGAAAATTACATCGTAAACACAAGTACGGTGTTTCCATCAGTGTCGATCACAACTGGAGCTAAAAGAAAAATACCCACAGCTTGTACAGCCATTTGCAGGACTGAACGTCAGCTGAACACTCCAACGTTCGTTTTTAAGCTAAAGGTAAGTATTTATTACCTTCTGCCAAAAGGTGATCATGAGTTTGCTTGAAATGAAGTTTAAATTTCATGCTTTCCCAGGCAGATGGTGTGGAAGTGGCTCAATTACCTGTTTCTGCTTCTGAGAGAAACACGTGGAGGAAGCCAGAAAAAAATAGTTTACACAACGTAGACACAAAATGAACAAAACACAGAAAATACGTTTTTTTCTCATACGGCTTAAAAAAGTACAAAAACACAAAACCATCAACAGGAAGACGACGACAACAGCAACATGACGCTGAAGCTTAAAGCTAAACCAGCTTTCACAAGATCAACTTTCTGCTTTTTATTACTTCGTATTATACTTTGTGCTATTTTAGTCATTTATATTTTAAATCATTCAACCCATTCAGTAGCTGGAAGTTATAACAGATTTTGTAACTTTTATATATTAAAAAAATACATTTATAAACATTGTCCCCATAGAAATATACTCCAATTCTCTTTGAAATCTGTTTCTGCTAAACTTGCTCTGTCTTCTTGTGTTACCTTTATATTTTAGCTGGTCTTTTGCTAATTTCATCTTTTAGCTGACCTTTTGCTATTTTAGGCTACCATTAATCAGCTTTTAGTTTTTAGCACACCTTTGGCTACTTTTATCATTTACCTACAACGCTTTTATTTTTAGCTAGCCTTTAGCCACTTTTAGCTCCCATTTCACTACTTTTTTATTTTGGTTGGCCTTTTGCTATATTTAATACTTAGTTAGCTACTTGCTAATTTTAGCTGCTGTTCTGCTGCATTTAGTTTTTTTACAAGCTACTTTGAAGTTTAAGTTTCACTTTTGCTACATTTATCTTTAAGCTACCCATTTGCTACTTTTATCAACCAATCTGTTACTTTTAGCTGTCCTTTTGATAAATTTTAGCAACAATTGTGCTACATTTAGCTTTAGCTACCCATTTGCTGTTTAAACGACCAATCTGCCAAAAGCCTTTTGTTATTTTTATTTAAGCTAGCCTATTATTTCTTTCAGCTTAAGCTCACCTTTTGCTTCTTTATTTATTTTTACATTTAGTTTTAGCTAGTCTGTTACCAACTTTAGCTTTTTGCTAGCATTCTGCTTCTTTTAGGTTGTAATCAGCATTATTTTGCATTTAGCTTTTAGCTAGAGTTCTGCTGTTTTTAGCTTTTAGCAATATTCCCACTGCTTTTAGCTAGCATTCTGCTTGTTTAAGCATTTTGCCAGAGTTCTGATTCTTTTAGCATCTGGCTAGTGTGTCCATCTTTCAGCTTTCACAACTCGGTTTCAGCTTCTACATCAAATTTCAGCGTTCATTCAGCGCTCAGCACTGATTTATTGTTCTCTTCCGAGTACCTGTGTCTGCTCAGAGGCCTCTGGCTGCTCCAGGTGTCCTTGCTTCTTTGCTGCAGCTTGCTGCTCAGCTCGTTGATGATGCTGGGCTTCATGCTGGATGCGGGGGGGTAGATCTTCTTCCCCTCCAACAGAGACCCGGACTGGTTGTTCTCATCACAGCTCATCGGTCCGTCTCCCCACAGGGGCCTCATTTCAGGCGTGCGTGGCCGGTCAAAATACGGTGACATGGGACGCCCCAAGTTCTGCAGGTCCCTGATGCTGTACCCGTCCTGACCACGTTCGTTGACACACACTCCCTCCTCTACCTCGTCTTCTTCGGGCTCGTCTCGCTGCCTGTGGGGGTGGTAGGATGCAGGAGCGGTGCTCGTCTGTCGGTGGAGATCCCCAGCGCGACTTCCCTCTCTGAACCTACTGGATTTGGGGTAGGTGGAAGCTGCTGCAGTCGCATTCTGCATCTCAAACGTTTGTCCGTCCAGGTAGCTCATGTAGGACTCAAGGAAATCCCCTCGTTCTGTTTCCCCTGAGCCCCCTCCCGTTTGCCCTCCAGCTCCAGTTCCCACCCTTTCACCGCGGTCTAGTCTGTCTGCCCGAATGCCAGCTCCAGTTAGAGCCAGGATGCTGTCCAGATGATGGTCGCTGCTGCTGCGGCTGTCCAGTTCTTCTATTCCAGAGTCCACCACTGTCTCCTGGGACTCTCCTTTTTTGGCAGCAGGAGGACGACGGTGGTGCTCCCCTGTCCGGCCTGTGATGGCAGTGGAGGGAGCTGTATGCGTGGCGTGTGTTCGCTCCTGGTAGAGCTGGGTGGAGGTGCTTGTTGCAGTGGCAGAAGTGGCGGTCATTGAAGCACAGCTAGCGGTCGTGGCATGGGAGGCAGTGATTCTGTATGGGACGGAGGCAGCAGCGGTGGAGGAGGAAGCTGGGGGACCACGATAAGCAGGGGGAGGCACCATCGTGTGTGAGGGAGGTGTGGGTGAAGATCGTCCAGACACGTGAGTGCTGTTGTAAAGGTGGTGAGACACAGAAAAGGGTCTGTGATAGGATCCAGACCCAGGAGGAGGTGGAGGTGAGACTGCTGGAGGAGGAGGGGGGCCCATGGTTGGCTGCAGGTTAGAGGGTGAGGAAGGGGGTGGAGGATTGGGCGATGTTTGTGACGGCGAAGGAACAGACTGAGTGAGGTTCGCCACCTCACTGTCGTAAGACGTGAGGCTCGAGGCAGTGGAGTCCCCGGCCTGAGGAGAGGGCAGTGGCGTATGAGCAGCAAAACCACCTATAAACTGTTCTTTTTGTGGGGGCGGAGGGGGCGGCGGCGGAGGAGGTGGTGGTGGAGGTGGAGGGGCGGGGACTTGCTGTTGGCGTGAGGCCAGGTTGTTGGAAAGCCTCCTGTGTTGCGTGTATCCGGTTATTCCTCGGTCAAAGCTGTTAGCAAACTCTAACGGTGGTGGGAGGGGGTCTGCATAGACGAACTCATCATCTGCATCAACCGAGGGGGCGGGGGGAGGAAGAACCATCAAACCCGTCCCACTGCTTCCGGTTGCGTTTGCCCCCTGCTGAGCAACCGTGTGTGGAGGAGAGGGGGGCGTGAGAGACAGGATGTAAGCCTCGGCTTGACTCTCCATCCTGAGGAACGAGGGTCTTCGAGGCTGAGAGCCCCCGTCAGCCGCCGCCTGCTCCGCTCGCCGAACGTAGCCCTCCTGCTCTTTGTTCCGCTCCCTCGACCTCTCCCGCTCCCTGTAGCTTGGCTGATACGGCTGTGACTGATAGTGGTGTGTGTGGATCGTTTTGTCTTCAGAGAAGCGAACCCTAAGACCCTCACGAGCTCCGCCTCCTTCCCGCTCCCTTTCCCCTCCACTTTCCTCACTCCACGTACTCCCAACTCCTCTGAGGATTCTGGGTGAGGGCGGGCGACCGACGCTGGGTGTCGTTCCTGCCAGAGAAGAAGAGGTGACTAGGTAGGAGCTGGAGGACTGCGCCGTGGACGACAGAGGCTGAGAGGTGACGGCAGAAGAGGGGAACACCACGCTCGACATTTGGCGGGTGAAGTGGTGCTCTGTCCCCCTCCTTAACCTGCTGTCGTCCCTCAGGGCGCGCTCTCTGGCAGCCAGGGCGAGGCCGAGTGGTGACGTGGGGTCAAGCGCCTTCCCCGTCAGAGGATGAATAAAGGTGGTGTTGGTGGGGGGAGCTGGCTGCCTGCCTGCCGCTGCGTACAGATCAGTAGGCACAGACTTGGGCTGATAGTCGAGTGCAGGTGAGGAGTACTCAGGTAGGCCAAAGGCTGGAGGCATGCTGCGGGTGTGTTGGATGAAGGTGTCTGCAGAGAACATGCCCTCATCGATGGACTTGGAGGGTCGCAGTCGCATTGACGAACTGTCGGCCTGTGTGCTTAGCTGCTGCTGGGACACCTGAGCCCTCGTCATCCCTCCTACCTCATCACTTACCCCCAGACTCAAATCCTCCTCAGCAGACATGAACAAGGAGGCACTCTTCCGGCGGGCTTCGTGGAATCGCTCCCTCTCTTGGCGAGCTGCGCTCACAATGGCAGCTCCAAACTGGCTGGTGTAGTCCAGATTTTCCTGGACTCGCATGGAAGGCATGGATGGAGGTGGCGGCGCTGGGATGGACGGTGGAGCAGGGGGCTGCGGAGCAGGCGTGGAGGGAGGAGGGCCATGAGGCGTTTTAGCTTCACCTGCCTCCCCAGGTGCAGGAACATCAGCCTCCACGCTGCTGCCCTGGCTGCTCCTCCCACTGCTGCTGGTCGATGGAGCCTTGACGATGATGGTGGGAATAGGAATGGAGCTTTTCTCCACTGAGTCTTTGCTCCCCAGCGTGCCGTGGGTTAGGCGCAGGTCCTCTACCTTTGATTGTTTTACCAAGGGGCCCTTACCTCTCCTGGCCCCTCCTTTAGGACCACCTGCCCCAGCTGTACTGCGTTCTGCCCGCTGGGGCTGACTCTGGGTGGGCTGTTGTTGCTGAGGCATTACAGTAGCAATGCTGGATGGGGGTACGGCTGTGCTGTAGCCTCTTCTAAGACCTGCCGCTTTAGCCCCCGACCCGGCCCCAACCCCAACAGGCTCCCCAGTATAGGCAACCTTCCGCGAAGCAGTCCTGCTTTGAGCCGTATGAGCAGCTGCCTGTACGTATGACGCAGCGTGGTCCATTGTTCCACCACTGGGGCCAGCGCCAGGACCCCCCGCCCTCTCCCTGCCGCCCTGGCTGAAGTGCCCGGACTGGGAGAAGGGCTGGTAGTGCACAGAAGTGGATGTTGACTGGGACACTGAGACAGAGGGCTGCTGGGATGACTTTGCTCTCCAGCCAAGTGGAGGAGCAGAAGAGAAGGGAGGATCTGGTGGAGCTGTAGTGGGAGGAGGCGGGATGTCGTCTGGGCCTGGCACCGACAGACTGCGAACAAACTTCATGACTGGAGGATGAAGGAACTGCTTCTCCTCCTCAGGAACACCTGCAGCACATCCACAAAGAGCAATAAAAACAAATATGTAATACTTATTTAGGAAACACAGGTAGAAAAACAAAAGTGTTGGCATATTTAAATCTGAGAGTGTCTGTCTAATTCTGCCTGCCCAGGAACCTGTTAGCAAGTCTGTCCTCAGCTCCTGTATTTATCAAAATACTCATTAGCTAATAACATGCAGAACTTCAGAAACAAGTACTGAACAGCATCTCACACTGCATTTAGTTGCCCATCAAAGTAAACAGCTATTTGTTGTGTGGAGCAGTAAGTATCTTACCTGCAGTAAACAGCAGTCAGTGCGAACCCATTTTAGAGAATCAGGGAGAAGTTCCCATGAAGAATAGAGGTTATAAAGAGCAGGACCCATTCAAGAACAATCCACCATCAGAAAACAACTCTGAGTGAATCATTTCTGTATTTTTACGGTTTATCGTTTTAGTGTGAAACAGTTCGGTTTGAGAATGTTTTAACTCAAATGACATCGGTGTTGCAGTGTGCATTAAAGCTGCACACCCCTTCCATCCCGTTTAATTCTTCCAATCATATTTCATCCTTTAGTCCTGCAGGGCTACGTAATGTAGCACCTCTGTTTTAAAGCCGAGGAAGCAGCCTTAGTGAGTGTAATCCCAGCTGTTGATTTATGATTTGTTACCGTTTTCTGTTTCTGCTTAAAAAATGACAGCGTCCATACAGCTGGGGCTTACAGGGAAGCAAAGATTCACCTCAGGCTCTGCAGCTGAAACAGAGGCTTTCAGGTCAATTCCCATTCTTTCAAGGTACTTTCATTACAAAAGCAAAGATAATATGAGAATACCTAAATGAGACAGATTATTTTAAATAATCTAGTAAAGAAATCAAACATTTCTGGCAAATCTAGCTGCTCGTTGATCAGATATTTTAGGCAGCATCAGTGTAAGCTTCTCATTGTGAATTTCTCCCCAACTCTCCAAACTGAGATTGTTCAGACGGCTGTCTGCTGCAGGTAAGATACTGACTGCTCATAACTTCATACAATCAAGCCAGATAGCGTCAGTAAGATAAAACAACTTTAACAGAGAGTGTTTGTACAACAAACAATTAGTTACAGATAAAGTTCACACATTTGGTCACAGACAGACACATCATAGACCTCTACTGACCCAGAGGACAGACAGACAGGTGGACGGGGGGCAGACGGAAAATACAGACAACCTCACCGATGGATTTCTGCCGCCGCATACCGTGCTGTGGGGCGTGACCTGACGTGTACTGTCCACGGTCATAGCCGAAGCCCAACCCAGACATCAAACTCATCCCAGACTGATCCCCGTAGTTCGGCTGGAAGCATACGGGAAATGTGGCGTAGTTAAGAGAGAAGATGCTCAGACATGCACGTTATTTAAATTTATAACATTGAGCCTAAACTTTGAAACTCTTGGTGCTGAAAACCTCTTGTTGGATCAGATTGTGTTTCCATATTCTTCACATTTACATGAAGGTTTCCTGGTAGGATGAAAGTTTTTAGCGATCATCATCAACCCAACAAGAGACAATTGGTGATATATTCACCAAAAATGTGTTTGAGCTTTTATTTCCCCTGCAAGGAGGGGCAGGATGGGCATTCACCGTTATCCATAGAGAAGGCTGGTTGTAAAATAATAATAATAATAATAATAATAAATACCGGTAGTCACAAATTAGGAAATATTTTGGTTTTAAAACAAAAAGTGATTCAAGACTTTGACTAGGAATATACCTGATGTGTGCAACCAGGTCTGGGCTGATTTTAGGAGCTCCAGGCAGCTTCATCATGCGGTTAATTTCAAACATGACGCCCTTTTTATCACAGCACACAAAGTTGCAACCAGCAGGATGTTCATCTTGAAAACTGAGGTGCACCGAGGACGGATCCCAGAGGAACGACGTCAGCGCAGACAATTATTGAGAGTTCATTTAGTCAACTGGCTTCATAAACCTTAATACGGCAGGAAAAAATGTCATTTAAAAGTCGAGCTGGACAATAATTCGATATCGATATATATCACGATAAACTTTTATTCAATAACGATGATATGAGTTTTAAGCACATTTTCGATATTTCGATAGGATTACAGCGTTTCACTGACTCATTTCTTTTTCTGTTCAGGATGAAGCGGCCGCTTCAGTTTCAACCCAGACAGAAAAAGGTGCGACATTAAGTGCGTGGTGACGTAGATGTTATGCAGAGCTCTAGTCCAGAATGCGTTAGCGGTAGCAGGCTAGGCTAGGCTAGGCTAATCTCCAACGCGTGTTGAGTTTTCGCTTCAAAATGAGTTCCCACGACCGTCAGAATGTGACTGAACAAGCTTTCACAAGCGAAGAGAAAGCGGATGACATAACTGATAAAAGAGGAAAGACTAATTCGGCGGTGTGGAAGTGGTTCGGCTACTAAGATCCGATAAACTGCAGGTTTCAGTGTGCTGCAAAATATGACCAAGAGTCGTTCCAACAATCGGTTGGAACACATCTAACTTGTTTCATCCAAAGAGTTTCCACTCGATAGAATATGTTGAAAGTCACAAAATGAAGCAGAATAAAAGTTTGAGCCAACGTGTCCCTGAAACAACAGCCCCAGCTGTATCAAAAGAGAAACCCATTTATGTTGTTTAAAGTTAAAACTATTGGCAAAGTTGAGAGTTTTATGTTTATTTGACGGTGATTTCAAATTTCTTTGAAGGCTAAATACAAATAAAAGGTGAACATTAATTTATTTGTACAGTTTTTTCTGAGGCTTTTATATTGTTTAGACAGACAGGCCTCTTCCCTGTCTGTTTTTAAATCCCTTCTTAAAACCCATCTCTTCGCCGTGGCCTTTGACACCATCTGAGATTTTGACTTTTAATCATTTTGATTATCTGACTGTATGATTGTTTTGTTGTGTGTACAGCACTTTGGTCCTGTAGGTGTTTAAAGTGCTCTATAAATAAAGCGGGTATGGTACGTTTATATTGATATCGAATTATATCGTTATCGACCAAACTTAAGAAATATATCGTGATAAAAGTTTTGGCCGTATCGTCCAGTCCTATTAAAAAAGGTACAACACAATCGTGGCCAAAAGTTTTGAGAATGGCACAGATTTTGGTTTGCAGCCTCAGTTTTTTAGAACATTTTGTCAGATGTTTATAAAGTTTAATGAAGTACATTTATAAGCATTAAACTTTTTATTGACGAATACATTCAGTTAAGGCAAAGACTTAACATTTACAATATCTTTGTTAAGACTTCTGCAATTCTCCTCTCTGTGCCTCGCAGTGAGAGGCTGCGTCTGCCGCTTTAGTTCTTATAATTTAACAATAATGAGACGAATATTTATATGACCCAGATTACAGCAAAGGTGTATCTCCCGTTTAACTTTAATTTTTTTTAGCTTAAACTTGTGACGTTCTCTCTGTGAGAGTCAGTTTCTGGTGTTTGAAGTTTAATGTCTGCACAGTTCAGTTTCTACACGGTGTTTTATCAATAAAGCGTTGTGGCTGATCGGATGAGCTGAACTTGATTAGATTTAGAACCATACTGAGAGGTAACTGCACTGTGATAAATGTAACTTCATAAATGATCAAATATGAAAAATAAATTCTGAAAGGGGCTTCAACAAGAGAAAATAACTTCACCCCTGTCCTCTGGAGTCCAATCCCTTTACTTCCTGCAGAACGTCAGTCTGTCCTTCATGTTTTTAGTGGAGAAGTGAATTCTTTGTGTCCGTCTTGACACCTACGCCATCCTTCAAAAGACTTCGTCTCACTGTGTTCAGATTAGGGGTGTAACAATACATCGATTTAAATCGATTAAATTATTAATTATTCAATTACGTCGTGGCAAAACTAAAAAATCGATTCATATCGTCATCTTTAAAATACGCTCTTATTTTGAAATTCCCAAGGCACGTCTGTCGTCATGTCCGTGCGCGGCTGCGCTCTGCGGCCGCCTCAGCAACATGGCAGACGAGGCAGAAAACACAGATAATGAAATTCACTCTCCTGCTGGATTTAAATCAACTCTGTGGATTTTGTTTCCAACAGAACGACGGCTCAACAGACAGAACTCATGTCGTGTGCAACAACAGGTGCCGGTGTGAGTTAAAATACTCAGGAAACACGACAAATTTGTCCGTTCACCTGAAGAAGAAACACGGCACTGACAGCCATGTTATGTAAGCTCAATATCTATTTTTGTTTCTTTATAACTGAAAGGTAATCAGGCCACTTTTAATTTAACTGGTTTAAAAAAATGCACTTAAACTATACTGAACAGGTCATTTATTAATTTTTTTCATTAAGAAAAATATATATTTTTATTTAAAAGCCCGGTGCTTGTAATAACAGAAATAAAACGGTTAAATCATATTTTAATTGTTTTTGTAAATTTATTTATATGTAAATGAGATGGGCATTTGATATCGCAATATATCGATCGCAGACTTGTGAATCGAATAGAATCGAAATCGTATCGTGACACACTTTGTGATATCGAGAAAAATCGAATCGGCATACAAACAAATCGATATAATATTGTGTCGTGGTAAAGCTGGTGATTTACACCCCTAGTTCAGATGCTCTCACACCGGCCCTCTGCCATTCCTGAGCAAGCTCTGCCCAGGTGCTGACCCGATCTTGTAGCTGCATCCTCTTTAAGAGACGGTTCTGACGCTTGCTTGACTTTACCCTGAAACCTTCTTCACTGAACCACTCTCCTTGAAGCTCTTGATGATTTAATAAATGGTTGATTGGGGAACTATCTCACTAGCAGCCAGGTCCTTGTAATTCATCTGATCATTCTTCACAGTCGAGACTGAAATTGCCACTAAAAAACAGAGTAAAAAAAACTGTGAAAACAAAAAGTTGTGACATTCTCAAAATATTTGGCCACGACTGAAGATCTGTCATGTTGTCCAGCTTCTCCATCCGGGGTAGAAATGATGGACGGGAGCTCCGCAGGGCCAAAAGTAAACGACCACAGCACTTCACTGATAACAGTAAAATGAATCAAACAAGTATAGAAGATTAATTTGATGGGCAGTTTGCTGCCATGGAGCCGATTCATTTCTCAGCTGATCCGTGACGAAAAACTTGGTGTAATTTTGTCCGCTTGTTATTATTGTATTTGTCTATTTCCTGTTAATTACCGTATAAATTAGGCTATTAAAAGTGCATATTAACTGCTGGGTGAAGTTGAGTTATTAATAGTGAAATATTACCTGAGTCCACATTATAAGAGCCATTACGAACAGGGAACACATGAGTGATGAAAGAGAACTTTCTCCTAACATTAAGTTTATTTTTACTGCAGCCTGTCTTAATTGATCACAATATTAAAATATTTGGAATGCAGCAATTTTACACATTTGTTATCAAAAACTATGTTATGTACCAACGAGTGTGGATTAGGGCCACGGCGCAGTTTTATTTATTTTTGAATTTTGGCTTTAATCTCAGAATTCTGAGGGGAAAAAAGTCAGAATTCTAAAAAAAGTTAATAAATTTTTACCATTATGACACTAATTCTCTACCAAATGTACCAGAGCTGTTTCTAAATTCAACGTTGTTTTACATTTTTAAATTGTGTGTTCTTCATTTTATCCTCTGTGCTTCTCTTTTGGTGCTTATCTTGATGCAGGCACAGCAGCACACTGCACACTATATAGCATGTATGATTGTGCATGTGAAAAGTAAAGTTATTTTATAGTTTAAATAAATAGAGTACACAGCTCTTTGCTTTGCAATAAAACGAAGGCATCCAACCACAGCGGCAGGGACTGAGCCGACGCCCGACAGAAGGTTTGAGGTGCTGCTGCTGGATGGACGAGGATGACTTCAATCAATCAGGGTGTATTACACAATGTCCTGGCTTTAAAATGTATTATTTTTATTTATAGGTCAAATAGGGACATTAAACTTGCTAAAACTACCATAAATGGTTGACGTGTATGTCCACTTGCCCTGATCTAATTTATATCTCCTGTTAACTTGTTACACTAAACTGTACCTAAAAGGATACATCTGTAGGAAAAACACAAACAAATTCCAGGACGTTTGACGTTTTATGATACACACCTCATTGCCATAGAAACTTCTTCCCCTGTCTCTCTTCGGCCCCTGTCCCCGTGTCCCCGAAGCCTCGTTGGTGCTGATTGTCTGCTGAGCTGCTGCAAGAATTTCATCTAGTTTATCTGAGAGAACAAAGGAATAAAGAGACAAGAAGGGAGACAGGGAAAGAGAAAGACACAGGACAATGAAACAGGAATAAAACAAGGAGAGTCTTGTGGACGGGGGACACACTTGGCGCGGGTGGAAGAGAAAAAGAGGCGGAGACTCAGAAAACATTCAGTGACGAACAGGAGCATCCTTACTCAGAGCCATCTGATAAACTGTCCTCTTCTTCTCTGCAACTTGTGAGGGTTCGAACTCTGAAAGAGAGGAAGAGAAGAGGCTGAGCGGTCAGCGCCGAGTCACTGTGGACAGATATAAACACAATGCCTTCAGCAGGAGAGCACCGGAGCGTACCTGATTTTTTTTTCCAAGGGGTAGCAGCTGGAAGGAGGACAAAAGGAGACTTAAGTTTTGGCAGAAGTGAAAGTGTGACAGGCTTGTTACAGTGAATACTAATCTTACTCTCCAGAGCCCGATGAACTGAGTCACCTCAGAATAAAAAAAAGCACATTCACCCCTACGCACCACACAGCTGAAGATGCACACTCATGTTACAGTAAAGATGCTGGAACACACGCATGATGCTTACTGTTACTCTATTTCAAGCACATGAACGTGAAGACACAGATCAATCTGTTGGTTCCCCTCGGAGCTCACGGAAACTGTGCTTCATTTCTCAAGAAAATGTTTCAGTTCAACTGCACAACGAAGCGATGCTGTCAAATTTGTGTACTCTTTCATTAATGAAGGCAAAAGTACCGCATAGAGCACATTACACGCTCGTTAACCATTAAACAACAATCTATGGCAATGGTCCACACAAGACCTTGTATAACCTTTGACCTTGATTTGTGACCGCAGACTTTACCATAATTCATCAGCCTTTCGGCGGGCGTTGTAATAAAACACCCACAAAGGTCACTGAAATAACTTGGAACTGTCATAATTACAATAATAAAAAAGCAACTCAACAATTAAACGTTGCTTTTAAATTGTGGTTCACTAGAATTATTTTCAACAGCCTGAAATGAAATCGGCATCGACAAAACGAGCAGAGGAGGCTCGGGTCTGCTGCTGCATCTGAACCTGTGCAGGGCAATGACATCTCAAGACTATCTAGGACTTCTGGAGAGAAATGTGCTGCTCAGTGTCAGAAAGCTTGGTCTCAGTTGTAGGTCATGGGACCTCCAACAGGATAATGACCTAAAACACACAGTTAAAACATCAAAGGATGGATCAGAACCAAACATTGGACTTTTCTAATGTGTCCTTTTGAGCCTGGCGCCAAATCATGTTGAACGTCTGAGGAAGAAGCTGAAACATCTGGAAGAGGAACCTTGAAACCTGATACAGGTGGAGCTGTTTGTCAATGATAAGGGATACCTGTGGACAGGTGGACCAGAACACCTGAAGACATGTGGACCAGAACACATGTGGACAGGTGGACCAGAATACTTGTGGACAGGTAGGCCAGAACACATGTGGACAGGTGGACCAGAACACCTGAAGACATGTGAACCAGAACACCTGTGGACAGGTGGACCAGAATACTTGAGGAAAGGTGGACCAGAACACCTGAAGACACGTGGACCAGAACACGTGAAGACAGGTGGACCAGAATACTTGTGGACAGGTGGACCAGAACACCTGAAGACAGGTGGACCAGAACATCTGTGGACAGGTGGACCAGAACACCTGAAGACATGTGAACCAGAATACTTGTGGACAGGTGGACCAGAACACTTGTGGACAGGTGGACCAGAACACTTGTGGACAGGTGGACCAGAA
>NC_056512.1:41200961-41207053 GCF_014905685.2 Nematolebias whitei
TGAAGACAGGTGGACCAGAATACTTGTGGACAGGTGGACCAGAACACCTGTGGACAGGTAGACCAGAACACATGAAGACAGGTGGAAGGACATAATAAAAGATTATAAATATTCTAGTTAAAGGTAAAGGCTTCAAGAACAAAACCAAGCAGCATCATGTTCCTCTGACCATAACTGATAATATTACTAAAAAATATAAAGTCCACAGGACTGTAACCAACCTTCCAAGACATGGACGCAAGAAGCAATGCAGCCCCAGGTTAATCAAATGGATAGTGTGGATGGTGATAAAAGAGCCAATGACACGTCCAAAAGCTGAACTCTACGGTAAAACTACGTCACTTTCTGACAGCACCATCCAGTTTGAGTCATATCGGGCTCCATGGAAGATGAGAATTCACAAAAAAAGATGTATACAAGCCCCAAAGTTTCTGGGACCAATGAGACAAAACTGGAGCTTTTTGGCTCCAGTAACATCAGCTCTGTTTTTTTAAATTTTAATTTAAAGTGGAAGAGAACCAAAAAATTAATCTGCGTCGTAAACAAGACTTTAAGCTGAAGGACTCCAACCTCTCTCCACTGTTGAGATCCAGCCCGCAGAGTGGTGAGGACAAAAGGGACAAAAGTGAGAGAGTTAGTGGTTATCAACCGAATGAACAAGGAGGTTTAAACAAGAGTGAAGAGGAGACGTTTCACCTTACATATATCCACTGGTGTGTGTTTTTTGGGAGAATAGAGTTGCAAAACTTGTATAAAAACTTTGTCTTAAGTTTTGTTTATAAACTTTAACTACAGTGGAAGTTACACCTTGTTGAACATGTGCTTAATTCCACCTTTACTTGAATCTGAATAAAAATAAATTCCAGCTTTAATGAACAACATGTCTGGACACATTTAAACATTTGTAGAAAATTACAGCCAGAAAAGCAACAGTCTGTGAGAGCTGCATGGTCTCTTCCATTAATTAGTCCTTGTTGTTTTGCAGTTGAGTGAACTGGGACACTGCACCAATCACAAAGCTAAAAAAAGGTTAACAGGCTTCGCAGCTAAATGAAGTTGAAAGTATTAGAATAAGCAGATGGCAGCAGCTGACATGGCTTCATCGCACAGTGTGCTCCCATCACCTTGACTCAAAGGGAGAAACAATGCCAGTTGAAAGTTGTCCCACATATTACAAAATTACTTTTTACTTTTTAATTATTTTAAATTATTCGGCACCTCCTGCACCTTTGTGCAGCTCTTACTGCAGGATAAACTTCCTGCTGCAGCTGATCAGCTGTTCTCCGTGCAGAGCTGAGAAGTGGGCGTGGCCAAGAGCGCTTGCAAGTGGCAAGAGCAGACGAGGAAGGGAGCTGAAATCATGACATTCTGTGCTCTTTTAGAGCGTTTAGAAACATTTTTTTTTTTATAAAATTGCAAGAGTTTAAAACACCTTAATATACAGTATATCTATATAAATAATAAAATAAACTACTACTAACTACTTGTACTACCATTTCTACTTGGCGGTTTTTCACTTATCGTGGGTCTTCAGGTTACGGATCCTCCGCCATAAACGAGGGACTACTGTATTATGAAGTAATGAGAGTACTGAGTAAGACACGTACACTTTTAATTGTTTAACTGAGAGGTGATGTAAAGTTCAGTGAGTGCATTGTGACTACTGTGACATCAGGAAAAGTGAACACGGGGTTTGAGGAAACCCGTTTTCATGTGTCAGAATGGGTGATCATGCTTTGTGTGAATCAGGTGAGGTCACGCCACAGAAAGAAGGCAGGTTAGAGGAGGGAGGGATTGTGGGTAATAAAACGAGGCAAAAGGCGCACCCCAGAAAAGTAAAACCAGCTGAGAAATGCCTGCTAACTCTTCTCCAGATGCTACACGAGTCATTGTTATCGCTCGCCGCTAAAGGCAGAGTGGTCTTGAAAGTAATGTTTCAAACGTCACCACTGAGCATGCTCAGAACCAGCCAGCGTTTGCTGTAAACACCAGCAATGTTCAGAAGAAGGAAAAAGCCAGTCACAATTAAAATGCCGGCCAACGTTGTGATCTACAAGTGGGGGCGTTGACCCTCCTCCCACTATTTTGCCTCAAATAGAGATGGCATGGCCACACATAATGCCGTTACCATAGAAACAGACCAGGAACCAAGTTCAATTACTCATCTCAATAATTTATCTGTGCTGAAATTTTCTTTCAAAGGACTTAAATAAACGTTCAACATGAAACAAAAAAGGTGCATTTTGACATTTGCTCAAAGAGAAACGATACGTAAGATTTAATCATCAAAACCGCGGCGCACGGTTGACACCCTAAATAAATGTGTTGCCTAGGCAACAAACGCTCGCCGAGTGTCGGCGCGGCAAGTGTAGACTTTGAAAGTGTTCTTTTAAGTGTTGAAGCTGAAGCTTTGGGTGGACCAGGGAGGAGAAGGAGGTGCAGGAAGTCAAAGGTAAGAGAAGCGGGCAGTGAGAGGCGGGTCGGCCATGTTTTATGGGTGGGGTTACCTGTAGTGTGGGTGCTGGAAGTGACAGTGTGGAACCTCTGAAAGAACAGTGAAACGCAATGAGTCCATCATCCGTTCGTCGTCTTCTCTTGTTCCTGTCACTGAACAACCGTCGTCTCCGCTCTTTTTTCTTGCCGACTAAATTTAGCTGAAGTTCACGTCACACGATCAAAAACGTTAATGCTGGTTTCACACGGCCTCTTTCGTTCCTCGTTACTGTAGTCGGCACCGTCCTTCTTTGTCTACATCTCACTGACAAAGGTTTTTTTTTTTTTGTAATCCTGGTTTCATCCTCTGAAACGCTAATTTCGACTGGTTTCTTACCCATCTCCTCCAGCTCTGACGTCATTGATTTGGACCGTAGGGCGATGGCTGGAGTGCTCAGCCTCTTGCTCTGCTGTGGGACTGAAACAGAAATAAAAAGCAGCTGCAGTCAAGCTGTTCTAGATAAATCTTCAGTTTAGCCAGTATCTCATTTTGCCCCAACAAACTGCAAATAAAGGAGTTTTCAAAAACATCTGGAAAAGTTTGCAGGTGTTCTCAATATCATCACGTGAGTCGCAGGGCTGCACATCTGTGACGTGGATTTTAAGCAAAAAAAAAAAAAGACATACGTGTTTAAATAGCGGTGAGTTATTGCCAGTTATCGGTCCACCTGTTCAAATGCATGGTAACGCCACGAATCATGCATTTGGGCATGTAGACGAGGTGAAGACAACAGAACGGAGAAGAAAGGGGATTTAAGTGACTTTGAACGTGGCGTAGTTGCATTTCAGAAATTGTTGATCTGGGATTTTCACAAAAAAGAGAAAATATCTAGTGAGCAATTATGTGGATGGAAACGCCACGTTGACCAGTTGGAGACGACAGAAAAGCAACAGTAGCTCCATAAACCTAAGTCTGCAGAAAACCCTCAAAGCAGATGGCCGCTTGTCCTGAGCCTGGTTCTGCTGGAGGTTTCTTCCTTTTAAAAGGGAGTTTTTCCTTTCCACTGTTGCCACTGTGCTTGCTCAGGATGGGAGACTGCGACAAAATGAATATTCAACTTGTCTGCTGGCCTCCTTAGATACAGAACTTTACTAATTGTCTTTTCTATGTATGTGAATGTTCCTGTAAAGTGCCCTGAGACAACTTTGTTGTGATTTGGAGCTATATAAATAAACTGAACTGAACTAAACGCACGACTTGTCCCACCTTGAAGCAGACGGGCTTCAGCAGCAGAACACCGGGAGCCTCTGCTGTCAGCGAAGAACAGGAAGCAACTGAGGCTACGAGTCACAATTCACAAAAAACTGGACAACAGGTTAGAAAATCATTGCCTGATTTGACGAGTTTCTGTAAGGAAGGTTGTGCACAAACCCCCCAGCAGTTCAGCAGTTTCTGAAACACTCGTGTCACCTTCAAAGTCACTTACGCTCCGCTCTAAGAGTGTCGGAACAACGAGGCCAATTCTTTGACTTTTGCTGTCGACTGAAAGAACGAGACATTTCAGCTTTTATTTCCATCTGGATCTGACAAAATGTTATCGTCTAAGAGGAAACATTTTTAGGTGAGCCAGTACTTCTGTAGGGGAGTGCAGCTCCCTGAAGTGTCCGGTGAGCGCGTGTATTTGTGACGACACCGTTTGTGTTGTTTGACGTTGTAAAATAAAACGTGAGTCTTTGTGGAAAGAAGAATGGTTCAGCCGTGGTGCAGAGCTTCAGCGTCACATGAGGTTCCCCCCTGAGCTCTCCTTGTGACACCTGTGATCCTGTTTGAGAGGTGGACCGCCCGAGTCAAGCTGCCGCTGCGCCCAGGTGGTCTTGGAGGAGGGTGGAGGTGGTGAACAAAATGTTGGGCACGGTTTTGCAAGCCGTACTCATAAAAATAAAGTTTTAGTCATCAGCTCATCTCCAGCAGTCTCAGTGGAGTGAGATACTCTCTCTACCACCAGAAGGACTCTTACTTTTCTTCCTCGCGCCGTCCTCCATGTCTGGGTTGCGGGTCACCATGACAACCTTCACCATGAGGCTGTTGCCCCCCTGCCGGATCATGTTGACGACCTGCCGGTGCCCAACCTTCACCACATTCTGACCGTTGACCTGAGATATGAGGAGAGACGAGGAGGAGGTTTTTAAACATGGTTTATGAACATTTAGACAAATTTTATCTCTTTATGTTTTAAAGTTACATCATAGAGCCTCTGCAGCCCAATAGTTGCTTTTTAAAAAGCAGTTTGGGGACAACTTTTACTCGTTGAAGCAAACTTTAAAAGTTACAGATGTTGAGCTACGTCTCTTCTGCAGACCAAAATCTGCATGAACATTATTTATTTCTATCAATTAAAAATTTTTTCACAGAAACATAAAGTTATTCATGTGAGATGCTAAAAAGATGATGAGTTAAATATTCATGTTGGTACCTCTATGAGGAAATCCCCCATCCTGAGTCCAGCTCTCCAGGCCACGCCCCCCTCATCCACTGATTCCAGGTACTGCAGAGCCGGGAAGGCCGGGGTGGGAGTAAACTCCTCGATGGGAGTTTGAGCTAAAAATAAAAGATTATATCAGAACTGCATCTGAAGCAGGAGACTCTGGGAGTTCTGTTTTGGATCAATGTGGCAACTAGAGAGGATGTGATCACACAGTTCTGACCTTTGGCTCCTCTCAGCACAAAGCCGAATCCCTCGCTGTCTTTCTTCTGCAGAAGCACCGTCTTTTCCTTGATTATATAGTCACTAGCAGAGAGGAGACACAGACGACAAAGAGTCCAGTAGAACTTACACAGAACAGGAAACAAACCTCGGTCAAGTATCTAAACTAGAATAAATGTTTTACTGCTTCCATCTCCCGTCATATGCCCACTTTGTTCCTGAGATAAACTCCACCCCAGGTCAACATTTTAAACCAGAATAACAGAAAACAGAAAAAAACAGCTACAGCTTCATTTTTCATCATCATCTAGTCCAGCATGAAAGGTGGAGGGTGAGATGCTTTCCTTCAAGGGCTGTTACTCATGCTTTCATCACCTTTTGTCTAAACCAGGGGTGCCCAATACATCGATTGCGATTTACTGGTCAATCGCAAAGGAATTATGGGTAGATCGCATGGCATTAAAAAAATAGACGTCAGCCTCCATCTGTGAAATTTGTCTCTTGATTGACAGACAGGGCAGCCAGTCTGAGGCCCCGTTTACACAACGTGAGACGTTCGGCCGTTCATTTACTGACAACAGCCTCATTATCTCTGAAACCGAAGGTTTCTGAATCTTAGTCGCCGAGATTTTATGGGGAACTCCCCACAGAGGTGTGAAATGAACCGTGTGAAGTGGCACATGCACACTCCAGGCAGGTGCAGTCCAAAGGTTTCTGCTCTAACAACAGTTATAACAAATATAACAACAGTTATAATAAATATAACAACAGTTATAATAAATATAACAACAGTTATAATAAATAACAGTTATAATAAATATAACAACAGTTATAATAAATATAACGACAGTTATAATAAATATAACAACAGTTATAATAAATAACGACAGTTAGAATAAATAACAGTTATAATAAATATAACAGTTATAATAAATATAACAGTTATAATAAATA
>NC_056512.1:41207063-41217748 GCF_014905685.2 Nematolebias whitei
ATATAACAACAGTTAATAAATATAACAACTGTTATAATAAATATAACAACAGTTATAATAAATATAACAACAGTTAATAAATATAACAACAGTTATAATAAATATAACAATAGTTAAAAAATATAACAACCGTTATAATAAATGGCAGAAAGCAGAGTGTTTTTGTGCTGCTCACCCCTTTTCAGCTTGTAGGAGCAAAACTAATAAAATCCTGGTTCCAAAGAGATGTTAGTGTCTTCACCAGTTTGGAGGAACTGTCATGCAGACGCTGCATGCACAATGAATGCAACTGAGCCCTGCATCAGGGTTGCCAGATAAAATTAAAATGTCTTATTTACCCCCTCCTTTTCTGTGCACATGTTCAACAAATACAACACACACCTCATCTTAGAATCAGCACATGTGACAGTTCAGGTCAAAATATTATCATTTTAAAGCCACAGTACTATAGTTCATTATTTCTTATCTGGCAACCCGACTGACATGGAAACTACAAGGTTTTTCATGTAAACCCACTAATTTTTTGTTTATTACCCCCAATAAAGATGTCTAGATGCAGCCACGCACTAAAATGGAAGTTGGCATGTTGCATGCTTTTCAAATTATCCTGCTCACAAGTTTACCATATTTACATATATGGCGGCAGACATCTTGGATTATGGCGTGGCAACTCAATTTTTGAAAGGAACCTTCCTTACGAGATGCAGCCACACACTAAAATAGAAGTCGGTACGTCACATATTTTTCAAGTTATCCTGCTCACAGCATGCACTAACAGACGGACGTACATTTCCAAACAAAACTTGAACACAAGTTTCATTTTTTTAAACTCTTTGCATTCAGTTTGTAATTTTACAATTTTGTTGTTTATTTTAAAGTTTGTAAATCTCCCCGTCCTATTAATGTATTTTTTTAACCCCCGCACACTGTCAGAGTACATTGGCCCAAAATATTTTTTAGAAGTTTCAAATCTAGACCTGTGTTTTTATTGTATTAATTTATTTTTATTCTTATTTTTAATTTTAATACATTTAAATGTCTTGTTTGGTAAACCTCAGTTTTAAATGTATAAATGTCTGTTTAAAATGATAAAAATAATAAGAATGTGTGGAATATAGGAACGCTGAACGCTTTGACAGAAAACTCAGAGCCAGTGTCCACCAGAACCTCAGTACGAGATGCTATATACGGTACGGTGGCGCTGACGGTTGCCTCAGCAACAACTAGAACTGGACTCAGAAAGTTGGGTCGGTCTGCAGCAGAACCAAGCTGCGTAAACTCTTAGTCACTGACAGCAGAACAGGCTCTGCATGCTTACAGGTGTGCTCACTTTCGCTCCCTGCGCTGCAGCACAAACAGGTGGAATCAATCCACATTGGACTGAAATGTACTTTTACACTCCTAAAGTTACTGGAAGGAGTTTGTCAAAAGTCTTTTTTTTTTTTTTTCTATGAAACCTTCTGGATTAAAGCTGAAACGTTTCAGCACAGAAAAAGAAACTGTCCAGATGACCTGACTGAAAAATGTTGGATTGTATACCTGGATTATTGAGCATGGACTTTGTAGTATAGCTTAACCTCGATACAAACCACGTGGTTTGAACAAACCACGTTTGATGTGTGAGAAAGACTATATAAGTAATATTTAAAGAATTTTAAGGTCTGACATCCTTGAAGTTGCCCACAGCCTTTCGCGTATTAGAATATACAGGCTACAACTAGCTGGCAAACATCATTTATAAGATTTATCATCATGATTTATTATCCAACATTTTTCAGTCAGGTCATCTGAACAGTTTCTTTGTTTTTGTGCTGAAACATTTCGCCTTCGATCCAGAAGGCTTCATCAGTCAAGGAAATGCACAACAAAACTGATTCTTCCTCCAACAGCTCACTCCAAAGTGGAACAAACCAGTTATGTTGGTGCTAAGATGGTCTCTTCGGCATGCCTCCCCCTCCATTGCCGGCCCTCTTCCTTATGGAGGCTGTGGCTGAGTGGTTAGAGCAGTCGTCCTCCAATGGGAGAGTTGGGGGTTTGATTCCACCAGCAGTCGCATGTTGAAGTGCCCCTGGGCAAGACACTGAACCCCTCACTGCCTCCGATGTGTGTCCCATCAGTGTATGAATGTGATAAAGCTCTGATTATTCTTTGTAAAGGTATAGTGGAGTGCTGTATGAATGGGTAAATGAGGGCACAGATTATAGTGTAAAGAGCTTTGAGTATCTTGATAAGATAGAAAGGAGCTGTATAAGTACAGTCCATTTACCATTTATGATGTTTTTCTCAAATTCATTGAGTTTTCCCGGTATGAACAACGTGAAAGTCATTTTCCAGGTTTTCTCTGTTTTCCATAGTCCCTGGGAACCCTGAGTATGTTTTGGTCAAACCTTGTAAATGACGTTACGCGAGATCTCCTCTTGAGGAAAACTTCCTGCTTCCATCACACCAGATTTAGCTCAATTTCTGTATAACTTGGCTGCGTTGTAGCCATTCAAGTTTGTTTTTAATTATTAGTTTGCAGTGGTGGCCATCTTGTATTGGATCGACTCCAAAAAGTTTGTCAGTTGTGCAAGTAGATCCACCATTCACTTAAAGCTACAAATGAACACAGACATAGAAACATGATGCTTTGGAGTCACGTTCTGTGCTGGGTGCTAATAAAGAGGCTTTTGTTGGAGATCAGACATATTCAACGCATGATTAAGTTTAAACTGTTTCAGGTCAGTTTGGCATCAAGGAGGATGTTCAGCGTTCGTATCACTGACACATCAGAGAAGTGTGACTCGTTATGAATGAAAAGGTCGTTCAGTCAGTCAGTGACTCATGGAGTTATATATATTCTGTATATATTAGCAGTAGCATACTGCAACCACATGCTGATCATCCCATCGTGCACCAGAACAGTCCCAGCCCACTCCATCTGTTCTTTCCTCTCCTTTTTTTCTTTACATTTTCCCGTCCTGATGGTTTTTTTCACCGACTCCTTTCTGCCTTTCTGAGCAGACAAAGTTTTTTTAATCACATTTCCCACTTCAGATCTTTTTCTTTTGGTCTATTGAGTGTGATTCTGTCTACGAGCGGTGAGATCTCCTCTGTCACCGTTATTCTTCTCCTCCGTCCAGCTCAACCACCCGGCTCTGATCTTAAACGCTCTGAAGCAAAGTGAACAAAACAAAGTGCAGTCTAAGCTCAGAAACATTTGCTTCACGGTTTATCCTAAAAATGTAAACAAGCAGGATTAGACTACAAATTCACCCTGTGGGTTTTAGATCGTTGTAGACCGGGGTGCCAATACGTCGATCGCGAAGGCAATTTGAGTAGATCACATGGCAAAATAAACATCAGCCTTTTTTATTTTATTTTTTACATAGACGTCAGCCTATCATCCATCCTCACTATGCAATTCTTCACTTGATTGACATACTGGTATAGGGCAGCCAATCTGAGACCGGACCTTTCCTGACACATCGGTCGCCACACATGCGCAAACAACGGCACCAAAAACTACCAAGTTGCCTCCAGTTTTTTTCTTTTAATCTAAACTCAAGAAAGTGTGTAAAATGAGTTGAGGAGCGGGACCAAGTAAGAAGCAAAAGATCTACCATTTCCATACAGAATGGGAGGAGGACTTTGTTTTTCACGATGTCATATACGAAGAGCGTTTGCCTCATCTGCAAGTGTACCATTGTTATTCCAAAGAAGGGAAATGTAGAGCGGCATTTTTGGACTATATCCATAAAAACTACGACACTGACTTCCTTCCGAAAAGCGAGCGGAGAAAGAAAAAGGTGAAGGAACTAAAATCCCAGTTATCCGGACAGCCGGCATTTTTCTTACAGCTGACCGGCAGCGAAGCATCGTTCTGTGTGAGTCGCTTTACAATTAATTGTTGAGCACAAGAAGTCTTTTCAAGACGTAGAGATGGTTAAAGAGTTATTTGTTGAAGCAGCTGACTCGTTGTTCAGAGACTTTAAAAACGAACCAGAAATATTATCTTCGATCAAAGCTCTCCAGGTATCAAGAAATACGGTTACAGTTAAAAGCAGCTTCTGTCCGGGCTGCTGGATTTAGTTTGTTTTGGAATCTTCACTTTTGTTCTCAGGTTATTTTTCTTTTTTTAATTTAGGAATTTTCAGATTTACAAGAAATTAAATTAAATATATCACATTTCTAACATCTTCTCATCTTTATCGGTTGCGGTCACTTCCAAATTTTACATATACGCTTACTTACTAGGCTCCCGTGCAAACTGATATAACATTCTTCTTAGTTTACATTTAAATTACTAACATCTGCAGCCATGGGAGCTTACAAGGAAAAAATATTAAACAATAATAATAGAAAGTGTGTGAGAGAAAAGTTAATACAAAACAATATTGCATCATTCACCAGTTTGGGGGGAGAAGTCTCGACAGAGAAATGATATAAATCCGCCTCTAGTTGGGGTTATGGATTTTATCCACTTGTTCCAAATTCGATACAATTGATCTCTTTGGATATTCAGGATATAGGTTAACTTTTCCATCTTGAATATTTCTAAGGTAATATCCAACCACCCTTCCACTGTAGGAGGGGTTGGGTTGAGCCATTTTCTAGTAATATTGGTTTTGCTCACTACTAACTTTTCTGTTCCAGGATATCAACATCAGCAAAATAAAAATAAAAAGTCACAAAACTCAACGGTATTTCAATTCCAAAAACCAAGTTTAAGGTTTTATGGATGTCTCTCCAGTAGGACACCCCCAGAACATAATGGTAATGATTGGCTTCTTCTGAGCCACACTGTCTCCAACATATCCATGTGTTATTCTTGTATTTGTCCTGTGCTGGTGTCCTAAAGTATCTTATAACGTTTTTCCAGCAGTGTTCTCTCCAAAACAAGGAGCTAGTACAGGACCACTGGGATCTCCAAATATCTCCCCATTTTTCTTCTGAAATAACAACTGCTGTCTCTTTTTCCCATTTTGCCTCATATACAGGGTATTGTCTTTATCAGTTGTAAACAAAGCAGTACATATTCTAGAAATCCATTTTTGTGTCTTTGACCCATATGTTGACTTTAAAATCTTATAAAATTCAGTATCAGCTGCTGTAAACTGATATTTGGCAATTTGCATTAAAGTTGTTGCGTACCTATTCTTAGGTTATTTTTCAAACATGAAGTTATTCTCGTTGTTTTCAGCTCCTTTGCGAAAAGAACGCAACTTATTTGTGTTTTGTTTATTATTTTGTATGTGGACAGTAAAAATAAATTATCCCTTTTTTTTTTTTTACAAATTTATGGGTTTTGTGACTTGTGTTGCATCCACAGAGAGTTGGGACATAAAATAAATAAAGCATACTTAATAAGTTTATAAATATATGTTTTGTATTTTTATAGTAGGTAGCTCACTTGGACTTGGTTATTTTAAAAGTAGCTCGCATGCTGAAAAAGTGTAATGTAGGAAAACTGCTAAAACTAGCCCTTGAAGTTGTTATAACAACCAATAAAATTCAGTTTTATGTCAGTTTTGGTCAAAGCTTGAAAGAGCCGCTGCAGAGGGACCAAAGAGCCGCATGTGGCTCCAGAGCCGCAGATTGCAGACCACTGGTCTAAGCATTTCAAGATGGCCGTCCCAACTAATCAACACAAACCGAGACAGTAATGACTATTAAGTGAATTTTACAGATATTGAGCTAAAATCTGGAGTGGAAGTAGCTGAGAGTCATCCCCATCACACACTCTGAGACCCAGTTAGAATCCTGCATTGGATTCTGTTTGATTTCATTTTACACAACTTTTTCAAAACTGAAGTTGAACTATGTTGAGACGAGAGAGCAAAAGTGAAGATATAACTCACAAAACGTGAATACTGCTGCAGCCTGTTGTAGTAAAAAAAAAACATTCAGTGTACTTTTAGAAGAGCTTCTATATTTGAGTTCTTTAAAGGTTTTATTTACCTGTTCCTACGTTTGGAAGTTGTTTTAATCAACGCGTGAACTTACATTTGTTTTCCGGTTAATTTAGAGCTGGGCAGTGCATCAGTGTACGCGGACTGCATAAGTTAAAACAGGTTTGTCCAAGCAAGCTTCCGTAGAAGAGTCAAAAAGACGCTGGAACTTGTCACGCATGCCGCATCGTTAAAACTCCCTCACTGCTTCCTTTCAGCGGACAGTCTACAGTCGGACAGTCTACAGTCGGACAGTCTACGTGTTCCTCTCGGCACGTCTCTCACAGACGCAAACGTACACACAGAAACGTGACGCTCATCAACAAACTGGACGCAAGAACATACGAGAGGAGAATCATCAAGAATGCATCAAATACTTCAGTTTTTTTTTCAAGTGACAACAACAAACATGTCATCCATCCACACAGAACACACACGCTTTGGTACACACACACACAATCAGCGCGCACGTCAGTGAAAACAGCGAGCATCACTTCTGCCAGTGCAGCACAGCCAGAGGACATTTGTGCAGAGAGAGAGAGAGAGAGAGAGAGAGACTGAAACCAGGGAGGAAGAAAACGACTCTCACATGTTCACGGAGCGAAACATGGAACGGCTGCGCTGCTCATGCAGCAGCTCATCCTCACACACACACACACACACGCACACACACATACACACACACACACACACACACACACACAAGCACATCTGTCTGCAAGCATGCTTTGCAACATCTGCCCATCTATCTAATCAATCCTGCCCTTCCATCCATGATGTCCACATGCATCCTCATCCTCTCCCCCCAGCAGCTGGAGGAAGAGGAGTTTGGGTGGTGGTGGTGGTGGTGGTGGGGGGGGGGTATAAAAAGCCATGGCAGGTACCTGTAAATGAACCAGACGCTCCTGTTCGTAGGGCCCAGCGACGGCCAGGAAGAAGAGAGGGAGAGGGAGAGGGAGAGATCCTCCTCGCTGCATGCCCCCATCGCCATTTCCTCCCCTCCCTCTCCTCCTCCTCCTTCTCCTGCTCCTTCTCGGCTTCCAGCAAGACAGCAGCGAGCGCGAGCCGCGAGAAAGGAGGAGGAGGAGAGGAGGAGGAAGAGGAGAAGAGAGTGTTGGAGGAAGGGAAAGGGAGAGGGCCGAGCTCTCCCAGCCCCTTCATACTTAAGACGGAGAGGAGGAGGAATGGGAGAGAGACTGAGGGATGGAGATGGTTAGCTGCGACTGCGGCACAGGAGGAGGAGGAGGGGGGCGAGGAAGGGGAAGAAGGTGGCTTAAGGAAGGAGGGAAGAGTGAGAGGTGATTGTTCACAGGAGGTTTCGTGCATAAACACACACGCACGTTTCAGTCCAGGCGAAGCAGCAATCGATGCACACACGAGGAAAGAAACTAAATCTTCATCCGTTTTCACTTTCCTCCTCTCAGACTTCACTCCCGTCACTCCTTCACTTCTACAATTTAAATATAAACGATTCACTTTTTCTTAATTACCGGCATGACTTCACGTTCATAAAACAGGATGCAACAGATCATTCTGCTGTCAGGTACAACTTAGGTGCCGTAGGCTGAGAAACGACAGCTGGAGCTGTTTCGGTGTAATTGTCCGTTTCATACAATATTGCACGATTCAAAGCTCAGAGTACGTGTTGAGGATGACGCTCGGCTACTACCACATAAACTCTTAGCCTAAAATCTGCCACACCGTCCGAGTAATAACTGCGTTTGAGAATGATGATCAGCTGGTCTTGAATTTTACTTCAAATTTTTATCAGCTGTAGATGTGTCATGTACTTTTTGAAAGTTTCACGAAAGCCCATCCAGTGGATCACAAGATATTTTGCTTACAAAGAAAGGTTGAGTGGGAGTGTGACTGGTTCGTCTCGTTTGTTGTCCCCCGCCTCTCGCAGGGACTGCTGGAGACGGCATTTAAAAAAAATAAAGGATGGATGGACGCACAGATTTGCCTCCAATAGTTTTAAAGAGTTAAAACACAAATCACATTCAGTCAGTTAAAGATCTGTTTCAGCTACTACCCTGTATCTGTAAAACACACTCGGTTATAACCATTTTTGTTTTCCCAAAGTTGACTGGCTGTGGCAGCCATCTTGAATCAGGCTGAATCCAAACGTTACCAGTAGTACATATAGGTCCGACAAGGTCAAGGTACAATAATAAAAAAGTACGACCAGCATTCAGTCATGTTATTCATCTTTTCCAGCGCCACTCATCAGCAGTACGACCACAGGACCGGGGTGAAAGAGTAAAGTGGGCTACGCTGTAAACGGAACAAATATTAAACACGTTTATTGACCCGAGCAGCGATGAGGGTGTGGTTCAATATAGACGCAACAGGTCTGTTCAACCAGACAGCACGGCGGCTCAGTCCCAACATGTGGGGCTGACTCGAACTACGATTTTTACTTCTCAAAACGCCATGCTTCAAAACAAACATGTTCAACCACAACCTGTTCAGCATTCATCTTATCCAGTTAACGGTCGAACTATAGGGATGAACAATAAACCAAACGTTTATCAGCACTGCAAGAAGAATAAATGTAACACCAATATATTAACCGCAGGTGCATGCCAAGAACTTTTTTTATTCATCCAGGTAGTCTCATTGAGCCACGAAAACTAATTTTCAAGAGAGACCTGTTTAGGGAGCAGATGGTGGGGGTTAAGGGCCTTGCTCAGGGGCCCAGAGTGGGGCGAATGAGGGTGGAGGCAGGTGTGGGTGTTTCACCTTTTCCATCCACATTTTGATGTTGACGGTACCGGGAGTTGAACCTGCGACTTTCTGATCACAGGCCCATCTTCTCTAACCTCTGTGCCACCACTCCCTTAACATTACTTCTATTACACATCTTACTGTTACAGATTTTCCTATCAGAGCACTTCACTCCCAGACTGCAGGTTTACTTGTAGTTCCTAGAGTTTCTAAAAGCAGAGTGGGAGGCAAACTTAAAGTTCTCGGACTTCTCTCTTGTGGAACCAACTTCCGGTTTCTGTTTGTGAGGCTGACACATTGTCTTTTTTAAGACTAGGCTGAAGACTCTTTTTTTATGATGAATCCTATAGTTAAGGTTGGCTTGAGCCAAGGTAATTTTTATTAACCCTATGGAATGACGTTTTTGTACAGAAAAGCAAAATTCAACAATAAAAGTTAGGAATACGTCACACAAATAAAATAAAAATAAAAATACTGAGCGCACACACAAGAGGCCACCCATAATAAAAAAAAAGAAGGTTTATTTCCGTTTGTCCTGATAACAGGCAAACTAAAACAACGACCAAATGGATTGTTTAAATTTGTCTTTGCAAGTGGGTGACTGGAGTTCTTAAGCACCGACTGAGTTTTACTAAAAACCTTAACTTCTAACGTAAAAGCAGGACATGTAGGGTGGTGCCTGCTAATTTGTGACACACTCCTGAGATATCCTTTAGTTCTGCTGCTATAGGTTTGATTGCAGGACAAACTGACCTGCTGTCTTTACTTGCTCTAGTCTCCATGTTTGTACTTGAAATTACTGCTGCCATTAATTTGTGTTTTTCTCCCCATAGAAACTACAACTGGACCAATCCATCAGTGTTTGCGTCTCGTTCCTGCCCTCTCAAACCCCAGACGTCTCCTCTTCTGTCGAGAGGAGACGTCTCGAACAGCTGGGCAGCCATTTCTTACCAACAAAGTATCAACAAGTTACAAATGTTCTTCTTTTTTTTTTTTTATTACCTAAATCCAAAGTTGATTCTATTACTGCCAATACTCTAACTGGCCTAGAAAAACATGCATTTTTAATATTTAAATCAATATCTAAATTAGAACCTTGAAGTTATGCTAGCTTTTTAAATTTAAATATATAATTTAATTTTAGTCAGCGCACTTCAGACCAGTGCACAAGTTATATGTTTTTACTGGCACCACTGGTTATAACTGTGACACGAGTAAACTTGCTGCCAGTTGAGCCTCAGAACGTGAGCAGAAAACCAAATCTTTAAAGGCACGCAACACGTTTTGGTGCTAGACCGAAATACAAATTGTTAGTAAAAACATGTTCACATTTGAGTTGTTCAGTTTCCAAAGCAAATTAGTGTCCCGTATTTTCCAGTGTATAAGTCGCAATGTTTTTGCATAGATTTGTCAGTCCTGCAAGGTATACACTGAAGTGACTTGTATACATTTTTTTCCATATTGATAATGCAATTATTGACTGACGCTTTAAATTTCAAAGAACCGCAAGGGCGAGTCCTCCCATTCCTGCTGGCTTCACTCAGCTGGTGGAGGAACTCTGGAGAGCTCGCGGCTCCGGCTGCGATGGTTGGATGGTTGGATGGATGAATGGATGGAGCCATGCCACCCAGACGAAATGAAGCTGTTTTGACCAATAAAGTGCATTTATTAAGGAAAAGTTAAACTGAGACCCACCTTTGTTATAATGTAGAGCAAACAAATAATTATTTTTAGGTGTTAATCTTGTAAAATTTCAAAGAACTGCAACAGTGAGTTCTCCTGTGCGCACTCGCTTCACTCAGCTGGTGCAGGGGGAGGAACGCTGGAGCGCTAGTGGCTCGGGCCATGATGGATTGATTGATTGATTGATGAATGGATGGCTGCATGGATGGATTGATGGATGGATGGATGGATGGATGGATGGATGGATGGATGGATGGATGGATGGATGGATGGATGGATGGATGGTTGGTTGGTTGGTTGGTTGGTTGGTTGGTTGGTTTGATGGATTGATGGATGGATGGATGG
>NC_056512.1:41218148-41228491 GCF_014905685.2 Nematolebias whitei
GAGGGATGGATTGATGGATTGATTGATGGATGGATTGATGGATTGATTGATGGATGGATTGATGGATTGATTGATGGATTGATGGATAGATGGATGGGTGGTTGGTTGATGGATGGATTGATGGATTGATTGATGGATGGATTGATGGATTGATTGATGGATTGATTGATGGATTGATGGATTGATTGATGGATTGATGGATTGATTGATGGATTGATGGATGGATGGATGGTGCTGCACCGCTCAGGCAAAATGAAGCTGCTTTGACCATTAAATAAACGCGTAATAAACGTGACGGGTCAGCTGTGACGCATAATAAATGTGACTTATACGCCAAAGCGACGTTTTTTTTCCGTCTTCGTGATGCTTTTTTTTTTGACTGATGTGACTTGTACTCTGGAGTGACTTATGCGCCGGAAAATACGGTATTCAAAATGTGGGCAGGCCCACAATAAAGGTTTGAGAAAAGCCGAAAAACCGTATAAGGAGCTATGGCTCTACACAAAGCCTGGAGCGCCGCAGTTTCACTCTAGGAAAGACCACCAGAGCGTGAGCCTACGTGGTCATTTTTTTTACATAAATCAAAATGTTTTAAAGACAAATGAGATTGTTCTAACAGGCTGAATTATGTATAGCAGCTAAATGCAACAACACAGTGATGAAGGGGTGAATCCAGTTCAGCTTCTCCTCACGACCAACTGATGAAGACTACCCAAGCCACAGAAGACGACACATGGACCGAGATGGTGTGTTGCTTTGGCCCAAGAAGAGCGAAGAGAAGATCCACCAAACTCCCAGACGAAAAGACGGAAACATTGAACTCGCCATGTGGAAGAAATGCACAAGTATCTGGTTTCGTTTTGCTGTTTTTTCCAGAAACAGCTGCCTAAATCTACTCAAACACAGCACTGAGATGAAAGATAGTATTTCCTGTTCCCTGGTTGCTTGTTTTTACTACACAGGTCTTCGTGGTTTTGGGACACAGATCTAACTTTCTGTTCAGAGTCTGAATGTTGGTGTTTAGAGCCGCAGAGGGCAGTCGATGTCTCGTTTAGTGGCCTGTATTTGATTGTGCCAGGACTTCATGCTAACTTCAGGAGCCTTGGCTCAAGTCATCACTTGTTGGCAACTTTTGCCCACATGCTCTGCCGCCTTGTCCTCGTCTATTCTCTTTTACTTTTTTCCACATTTCTCAATTTCTGACATGAAAATGAATGTTTCTCATGAATTGTACAGTTAAAAGTAACAATCTGTAAAATCTCTGTTATATGCCCTTTAAGAAAAAAATGTGAAGAAAAGTTAGAATTGGTTATACCTTCAGATTAAACTCATATCCACCCTCTCTATTCCAGGCTTTAAAACGAGCACTCGCACGTCATGCAACCACACGCACACTCCTTACGGTCATCTGCAGTTAACAAGGCTGAAATGAAGAGGCAGAGCGGATAAAAGAAGGGGCTTGGATGCAGACAGGAAGAGGAGGATGGAGAAACAGCTGGGAAGAAGAGGAGAAGGCGGCGTCCAGATTTTCTCTCTAAAAGGCACTCACATCATCTCTCCGACAGAGCTTCCTTCCATGTATGTGGAAATTGTCCTCCATCAACTTGCCCTCCCTCCCCCTTTCTCGCCTCTCTACATCTTCTCTCTCTTTCTGTCATCCTCTTGAATCCTTCCTGCTTTGGAGAACGATCACAGCTCCTGTCGTCTCTCCTCTCATGTCTGTGCCGTTTTGTTTTCCTCCCTCCTCGACAGGCTACGCCACGGCGATTGTGAGAGCATGCTCGTGTGATGACACAGAGAGAAAGTGTTGCTGGGTGGAGCAAATGTTGACAGAAGGTTCACATGATCATGTGCTTGTTTATCGGCATGTCCGCCCGACATGTTCTCTTTAGCTCTTTTGCCACGTGCATCAATGCATCTATTACACCATAAAGAGATACTAATAAAGCTTTGTTCTTATTGGACCTTAAGACCAAATCGTTGAATCAGGTTCAGTGCAAGTTGTCGAGAAAATATAATCATATATGGACATGAGAAAAATAAATGAAGATAATCTACTTTTCTTGGGGTCCTTATTTAAAAATAAAAAAATCATGACAGCGCTCTGCAATGCCGAAAGATCATGCAGACGATGAGCCCTGCAGAGAATCTGATGCACTCTGCCATCATGAAGCCCGGCTCGCTGACTTGGAGCCGGGTCTCACTTTTGGAAAGCAGAACCGGTGCTCAGGGATGAACCAATTGCCGAGGTAAAGCACCGGATGCTAACACTTATCAGACAAAAGGTGATAGTGGAGTCCAGCTTCCATGTCCTGTCTATATCAGTTTGCCCTAAAAATGGATGGAGCTGGGGCATCTGGTCTTTACCAGACTGTTGAGGGCAAGAGGAGTCGAGAGGGCTAATCAAATCGGAGGGCTGCTGCGGTGAGCGCTGACGCTGAGGTCGTGAGCCTGGGTGGAGCTGCCATGAGTAAAAAGCTTGGTGGTAGTAGCAAATATTAAAACGAGAACTTGAAAAATTTAAAAAGAGGGTTACATGTGAACAGCAGCTGAACATGAGTCAGTTGGTCCAAAGGAATGGGTGAACGCCGTTCAGAAGCATACGTTTTTAGAAAAACATAATTTTTAGCACTGACAACACCAGTGTTTGAAAAGATCACTGTGAAGGTGAACACAAAGCAGCAACTTCCAGGTCTGAGAAATAAGACAAGCAGAAAGCAGCAATTCCACTAATGGCCACTAGAGGTCATCTCCTTGTAAACTTTTGTCAAAATGCACAACTTTAACCACTAATACAGTCCATGCTCAACAATCCAGGTATACAATCCAACAATTTTCAGTCAGGTCATCTGGACAGTTTCTTTTTTTTTTTTTTTTTTTGCTGAAACGTTTCGCATTCGATCCAGAAGGCTTCATCAGTCAAGGAAACACACAACACAAAACTGATTCTTCTCCCAACAGCTTACTCCAAAATGGAACAAACCAGTTATGTTGGTGCTAAGATGGTCTCTTTGGCACGCCCCCTACTCCGATGCCGGCCCTCTCCCTCGTCGACTGGTTCAAAACCAACAAAGTTCAGTGTTTCCCCTACCATCATACAAGCGGCGTGCCCCACCCTGACCCCGTCAACAGAACTGAGCACCCCGCCTACCAAACCGAGCACCCCCCACCCCCACCCAGCACTGACATAGCACTAAGCTAGTGGCGCGAAATACAAGCTCTCTAGCTAAAAAGCTAAAAGCAGCACTAACGATGCCTCTTCCCTCATGCTGAAAAAAACAACACGCAGCACGGAAAGAACATGGAAACTCCACCCAGAAAGGCTCCCAGCTGGGATTTGAACCAACAACGTACTCACTGAGAGGCAGCAGCTCTACCAACTGTGCCACCATGCCACCCCAGCCATATCAGAGCTGTCAAATATTTCCTGATGGCTAATGTATAAACTTCTTCGAGTAATAATGAAGACGTTACGGAGGCAGAAAGTCTATTTCTTGTGTTTATTTAACGTACGTGCACAAAATAATAATGCCTACATCAATAAAAAAAAGATTGATGCTCTATTCTTTTTCCAAATGTCCTCTCCCTCTTGAGTGCCCTTCACTGTTTGACCTCCAGATGGAGACACTGCAGGGCGGTGAAGGCGATAAAAGGAAATTAAAAAGTGCAGGGGGGGGGCGGGGGATTGCAACACATCCATGAACAGAACTCAGCGGAGGGCCGCAGAGATGTGGCCAAATATAAAGAAGTTAAAGGAGGCGATGTTAAAATAAGACGTCGAGATAAAAGTTGTGTAAGTGGGCTCATGTGAGGGTGGATCTGAGTCAACCTGCCTGTTTAAACAATCTGAGCTCCATCACTGCTGAAACTCACCTTTAATTATTGATGCGTGTGCTGATATGTGTACACAAACACGTGTGTCAGTTTGCACGGATGGGTCTTTTTACACAAACTGTCACAGTTAATGAAGCACATTAAAAATAAATCGGTGTTAGAGATAATCCTTAGCAAGTAATAAGGAGAAAATATATAGAAAAAACTGATTAAAAACCACGTTAGGTTAAGAAAATCACTGAAAATTTCACGTCTAGAGTTCCTTGAAGTATTTTAAGAGAAAAAGTTGTAACCTTTTTGGTAAAAAACACATAATTAAAAAAATAAAGACCCTGCTGTATCTCAAGCAACATCACAAGTTGTCACGCTCAGAGAAAGTGTTGAGGATGACTCTCAGCTACCACCACACCAAATTTTAGCATGTGGTGGCGCAGAGGTTAGAGAGGTGGGCCTATGATCCGAAGATCGCCGGTTCACGCCCCGGCCCCGACAACATCAAAATTGTGGGTGGGGTAGGTGAAACACCCACACTTGCCCCCACACTCATTCGCCCCACTCTGGGCCCATGAGCAAGGCCCTTAACCCCCACCATGTGCTCCCTAAACAGGTCTCTCTTGAAAATGAGTTCTCATGGCTCAATGAGACTACCTGGATAAATAAAGGCTAAATTAAAAAAAAAAAAAAAAAAAAATATATATATATATATATATATACACACACACACACACACACACACACACACACACACATATATATATATATATATATATGTGTATAAAATCAAGAAGCATTTGTTTTCAATTGTCAATACAAATTAGAACTAAATTGACTGCTAAAGTACATTTAATGCTCATTTCCTGAATGCTTCTTTAAAATCTCTTCAGTTCATTAAATATTTTGCTAACACACAAAGTACCAGTAACGATAACGGTTAACAGCATTTTGAGTGTGTAATGGAGATGCCTGTCAGCTACAATCGCACCAAGCTCCATATTTTTAAAACGGATTTATTAATTGCCATTTCTGTGTTTTTTGAGGTCAGCTAGTTGTGGCGGCCATCTTGAATTTAAGTGACTCCAATAGTTAGTTGTAGACATTCATCTATTACTTTCTGAGTTTCATTGCACTTTTCCCAGTGATTTGTGAGTTTTTTTTTACAGACAGCCACACACAAACATGGGTAAAACACCGTCACCCGCCTTTTTTTAATCACTTTCCAAAAACAAATAAACTCCATAAATGATTACTAGAAAAACTGTTGACACGAAGGAGAAAAATCTACGGTGGCCCTAAGGTGTAAATGAACAATATTTGAAAAAACAGAATTACATTAGAAAAAACAGAATTACGTTAAAAAAACGGAATTACCGGTACATTAAGCCAAACAAGTTTTATGCTGTTAATAAAGTAAAAAAAATAAAATAAAATAAAATAAAAAATTCCTGTTTGGCTTAATGTAATTCTGTTTTTTCAAACACAATTCCATCCATCCATTATCTTCCACTTATTCCGAAGTCGGGTCTCTGGGGCAGCAGCTTGAGCAGGGAGGCCCAGACATCTCTTTCCACAGACACCTCTTCCAGCTCTTCTGGGAGGATTCCAATGCGTTCCCAGGCCAACCGAAAGACATAGTCTCTCCAGCATGTCCTGGGTCTTCCCTGGGGTCTCCTCCCAGTTGGACATGCCCGAAGCACCTCTCTAGGGAGGCGCCCAGGGGGCATGCCCGAACCACCTCAACTGGCTCCTCTCGACGTGGAGGAGCAGCAGTTCTACTCCGTCTCTCCCGAATAACTGAACTTTTCACCCTATCTCTAAGGGAGAGTCCAGCTACCTTGCGGAGAAAATTCATTTCAACCTCCTGTATCCGCAATCTCATTCTTTCGGTCACTACCCAGAGCTCATGACCATAGGTGAGGGTAGGAACGTAGACTGACCGGTAAATGGAGAGCTTTGCCTTACAACTCAGCTCTCTCTTCACCACAATGGACCGGTACAGAGGCCGCAATCCTGCAGATGCTGCACCAATCCGTCTGTCAATCTCACACTCCATTCCCTCACTCGTGAACAAAACCCCAAGATACTTGAACTCCTCCACATGAGGCAGAACCTCACCCTCAACCTGAAGAGAGCAATCCACCCTTTTCCGGTTGAGGATCATGACCTCAGATTTGGAGGTGCTGATTATCATCCCAGCCGCTTCACACTCGGCTGCAAACTGCTCCAGTGAGAGCTGAAGATCACGGCACGATGACACCAACAGGACCACATCATCTGCAAAGAGCAGAGATGGAATCCTGGGGCCACCAAACCGGACTCCCTCTGCCCCCTGGCTGCACCGAGAAATTCTGTCCATAAAAGTTATGAACAGCATCGGTGACAATGGGCAGCCCTGGTGGAGTCCAACTCCCACCCTGAAGGGGTCCGACTTACTGCCGACAATGCGAACCAAACTCTCGCACCGCTTGTATAGGGACTGAACAGCCCGTAACAACGGGCCCCCAATCCCATACTCACAGAGCACCCCCCACAGTGTACCCTGAGGAACACGGTTGAATGCCTTCTCCAAGTCCACAAAACACATGTAGACTGGATGGGCAGACTCCCATGATCCCTCAAGGACCCTAGTGAGGGTAAAGAGTTGATCCAGTGTTCCATGGCCAGGACGGAACCCACATTGTTCCTCCTTCCGTTTGTTCAAATGCGATTCAGATTTTCAAAAGTAATTCCATTTTTTCAAATGTTGTTCATTTACACCTTAGGTCCACCGTAAAAATCTTTTTTAAACATATGAAATTACTTATTTTCCAGGTTTTTTTCTCAGGATTCCTCATCGGTTCTATGGAAATGCCTGAGAAAATTTAAACAAATCGGATCGTGCTCAGCATTTTCATCAATACAAAGTTTATAACACAAAGGTTGTCACAGAAGGAGCTTTTCTAAACATTCTTCTTGAGTAAAATAACCCACGTGGCCTCATTGTTAAAGCTAAGGCATCATGGGGCATTTTGCAGGAGGATTAGAGGCAAAACCCATAAAACAACCCAAGTTCCAAAAATGCAGACAATATATTAGTTTTCATTGCTTTAAGGAGCAAACTCATACAATAATCAGTTTTTACTCTTTCAATCAATAGAACATTATTCAAAGGAAGTCTTTGTCAAGTACTTCCTGTTCTAACAGAAAAACCTGGAAAAATATTCTCCCTTTAAGAATGAATAGCTGCGTAAGACCGGATGTTGTTTGAGTCACAGCGGGTGAATAACAAGAGGCAAAAAATAAAAAGACTCATTGATCTCCGCTCCTCTTCATGGATTATTTGTAGCTGGTCTCATGGCTCAGTAATACACATGCATTACTTTAGATTGTACAGTCACTGAAGGCAGCAATCATCCGGTGGTTTTATAACACCGGTTCATAAAAAGAAAGCTCAGATCTAATCAGACTGGTCTAAAAAAAAAAAAACCCAAGATTTTAAAATAAAACAACAAAGCAGCTCTACATCTCAGAGACAGTAAAACAGACATGGAACAGGAGAGCTTAAAGTAAAAGGATAAAATAATTTATCTGTCTGCTGTTTAAACGTTAAGATACAGCTGGTGAGCATCTGAGCTGAGGACGTCTCTATAGCAGCAGGAATATACAGAACGAGTCATTCTGCTGCATGAATCACTCCCAGGACATCACTTCACACAAATCTTGAAATAAATACAACCAGTATGTTGCCATACAAACAAGATCCCTGCTAGCATGTGCTGGAGACTAACAGCAAGGCAGCAGGGTAACAATGAAAAGGCTGTCCGTTTGAAATAAACTCCCACAGAGAGGACGGACGAGTCACTTCAGGCTCTTTACCGAAGTACCAAACTCATCTTCAGCGAGACCCGTTCAGATGTCAGAGGGGTAAAACTGTTGTGAACCTTCATGTACTGTTACCAAATCCAGATACTACACTGAGCAGATTGAATATCTAAACGTCTCGTCAGTCCAAGTGCCACAAAGTGCCCTAACGTTTGAATGAAAACTCTTCTGTCATGTGAAGTACCCACTCTGGTGTGACCTCAGCCACTCCTCCTGTTAGGAGGTAGCTGGGGCTAAAGTGATGGGCTTCATTATTTAAAGCCCCTGCACTGCTTAACTTTCACGTCAGAGTTTAAACTAAGATATAATATTCAGAAGAAAAAAAAAATCACATTCGTTTAAATGTCAAAATAAGTCCAAATCAAGGGTTAGAAAACTGACATGAGGATAAGTGGTACACGGTGAACTGGTGTTATGGCAGCCATGATTAGTGTCTCAAAATGTCCAGTTTGTTCAAACTTTCTATCTCTAACCACATTTACTGTAACGCACCTCCCAAAATATGAACCGGCACATCGAGTCAAAGCTTTAGGCCAAGACCTTCAGACAGACCAAGTGTTCCTGCATTGTGTGGAACACCAAAATGCTCAAAATTAAATAAATAAATAAAGCATTAGGAAATAAGTATCTAAGCTCATTATTATGAAAAAGAAATGCATTTTTATTCTTTTATTTCATAATTGTGTTTTTCATGATAGCTTATGTATTGCATAATGTTTTTTTTCATAACTGTTTATTTCATAATGCTACTTTTCAGCAGAATGACTTGAGCCGTCAATCAACGTCAGTGGGTTGGACCTTCACGCCCACTGGCTGATCCTTCACATCCATTAGTCTTCCTGAATACCTGCTCACAGGTACAGCTAGCATAGCAGCTAGCAGTGACTTGCTAGGCGAACAGTCAAGAAGGATGGCAGAGTTGCACGAGCTTCGTTCAGCTCAGGTAACTTTAGCAGATCAAACTGAGAGGATTACGTTCTCAGAAGATACAGGTGACAAAAAGTGATGGACTGAAAAAAATCGATAGGCGCCGCAGGAGCGCACACCAGAGCGTGCACGGGAGGACTCACTGTTAGCTGTACCAGTGAGCAGGAAGACTAATGGATGTGAAGGATCAGCCAGTGGGCGTGCAGGTCCAACCCACTGACATTGATTGACGGCTGAAGCCATTCTGCTGAAAAACGCAATTATGAAATAAAAAAAATAAAAATGAAAATTTTTCTTATTTCATAATGCTTTATTTATTTAATTAATTTTGAGCATTTTGGTGTTCCATAGAATTCTCTCAGTGAAGGAACTGCTTTACGAAGCTGCCGCGTTTTAGTTTTGGAACCAGTCTGCCCACTAGCAGTGTTGGGCTTTTAGCCAAACATACCATACTTTCCAGTCTATAAGCCATTACTTTTTTGCTTATACAAACCTGCAGCTAATTTATTTATATATATATATATATATATATATATATATATATATTTTTTTTTTTTTTTTTTTTTAATGGGCTAACGAGCTTCCTGCCGCCAAAACATTTAGCTTCGTCACACCCGGGCGCTCACGTAGCTGCCCAATACACACCTCTCACGAGGAGTGGGTCCTCGTGACACACAAAGAGTGAACCCCACAGGTCTTCATGGCAACTACCACCAGTGTTTCCCCTAGTTTACTAGAGACACGTCTGTGTTGCGTTGTTTGTACCAACAGTTTTTGAGGGGGGGTCAGAGGGAAAGAGTGCTCCTCTGTAGCAATTTTGCTTCTTTAGTGTTGACTGCCACTGAGCAAACATCATAAACATCAACAGCAGTTGAGAAACAATTAGTAATGACAGCATCATCATGTGCCATGGACCAAAGCAGCCATTGAACATTTTTTGGGACAAAGACGTTCATCCTTTTGTGAAAGAGGCGCCCAATCAACTAGCTAAATAACCAAACAACAACCGTGACTTTATGAATCAAAAAGTTGCTCCGTTCTCAGCCACAGCTGACGGCAGCTCGGTTTTCAACTCTCTGACAGATGGAGAGATTTCAGTTCTCACCTGGGAGCGTCGAAGCTGTCGTAGGACCCGACGGTGTAATGACGGAACAACCTTTTGGCTCGTTCTCCACGACTCTCTGAAACGTAGAAATGTCAGACATGATCGAATGTTTCAGCAGACCAACGATAACGTAATCATAACTGGAGAACTATTTCTATGCAACTCTTTAATTCGTCTTCAGCAGCTTGTGACTAACACGGAGAAATGTTTGTGCTCAGGAAAATGACTGTTGGTTTTTATTTATTATTTTCTAAATATTTTTTCTTCTTATACTACTTGTAGCTTTTTTGCTACTAGTTTGGTATTTGGAGCTTTTAGCTCAAATTATGCTACTTAAGAGATTTCATCCAGCCTTAGGCAACTTTCAGTTTTTCATACTTTTAGCTTCTAGTGATACATTTGATACTTTTAGTGTCTAGCTAGACTTTTGGTACTTTTATTGTATACCTAACATTTTGTTGCTTTTAGCTGCCATTTGACTATTTTCATAATTTAACAGTCCCTTGGCTACATTTAACTTCTAGCTAGCCTTTTGTTATTTTATCTTCAATGTAGCCTTTTGCTATGTTTGACTTTTAGCTAGCCTTTCGCTACATTTAACTTCTAGCTATACTTTTGC
>NC_056512.1:41228501-41231879 GCF_014905685.2 Nematolebias whitei
TACATTTAACGTCTAGCTATTCTTTTGCTACTTTTATCCTCAATGTAGCCTTTTGCAATGTTTGCCTTTTAGCTAGTCTTTTGCTACATTTAACTTCTAGCTATCCTTTTGCTACTTTGTTTTAGCTAGCTTTTGTTTCTTTTAGCTTTTGGCTAGTATTTTGGTCCGTTTAGATATAACAACTTAGTTTCAGCTTCTTCAGCTCAATTTAAGCAAAGTCATTCATCACTCAGGATTCATACCATCTTATTTTTATAGTTTTTCAATCTGAACTCTTTATCAGACCCGTGGTAGTTCTTCAAAGGAGCGCATGTTTGTATGAAATGCTAAACTCTACTAAAAACAAATATTTTCCAGGTGTGTATGTGGGGGGTGTGTGCGTGCACGTGTGTGAGAGGACGGTTTAGGGTGCTCACCTGATCGGTTGTCTTGGCTTCGAAGCACCACTTCCTCCACACATTCAGAGGGGAACCAACCGGTGCGACCTCGGACCGTCCCCTCCCAGTACCCGCCCTCGCCAACACTCAGCACTAGAGGGTGAGAGCAGCAAAGAGCCGAGCGTCACAAGGCAACACAATAAAAACAAACACTCAAACATAGAGAGCAAAATAAACAAAAGCACACAAAAAGACGGTAAGAACATTATGCAGACAGGAAAAAAAATAATGTAGACACACGCACGAACATGCAAACCTACATACTCACCAAGACATACATACCTGGCGACACTTTAGACTCACTCACAAACACACAAATATTCATACCTGCAGACATTAAATACAAACATATGTGGAGGCCTTACAGTGATGTTAGGGCGAGCAGTTCACAAACACCTGACTCTGTCTCCGAGTCCAACAGAAGGACCGTCGCTTCAATCTGGACTTTTAAACAAACCTTAAGAACGACTCTCTTTACCTGCGGGTAAATCTCAGCGTTTGACTTCAGAACTCTTTGTCCTGTTAAAGTCACTTTTTCCTCACAGGCTGAGCTAAAATGTGAGCCTCAGTCGCTCCACTCAGCTGTGGTTTTCTTGGAAATGTTCAACAACTTGGGACTTGAATGACTACCAAAGGGCTGCGAGTGCTGCTGTAGTACACATTTAAAACCACCTGAGCTCAACCAGTGCTTTTTTGCTTTTGAAGTCTACTGGTAGTAGTCTTATAATTTTTTATGGGCAGTATTTTCCACGTTATTTCAGCTTAGCTGAGCTTCCCTTTCAAGAATTTTAATCATAGTTGTTGTTTTGATATTTGTTGCTCAAAAAAATGATTTAAATTAGCAACAATATTGTGGAAAATATCCATCCGTCCATCTTCTACTGCTTATCTGCAGTCTGGTCGCGGAGGCAACAGGTCCAGGAGAGAAACCCAGACATCCCTTTCTGCAGTGACACTTTCCAGCTCATTCTGGGGGAGCCTGAGGCGTTCACAGGCCAAAGACCCAATCCCTTCAGTGACTTCTGGGTCTTCTCTGGGGTCTCCTACCAGTGGGACATGCCTGGAAAACCCCTAAAGGGAGGCGTGGAGGCTTTCTTATCAGATGCCCGAACCTCCTCAACTGACCCCTTTTGATGCGGAGGAGCAGCGGCTCTACTCTGAGCTCATGGAGCACCTCACCCCATCTCTAAAGCTGAGCCTGGATAGTCCCCCCCCCCACACACACACATACACACAAAACGCCTCATGGAACATGGTCATAAGCCTAATTCAGGTTCACAAAGCACGTAGACCAGAGATCAAACTCCCATGACCCCTTTAGCAACTCTGCAAGGGTAAAGATCTGGTCCACTGATCCACTGTTCCATGGCCAGGACGGAGGTCAAACTGTTCCTCCTGAATCCAAGATTTGACAATTGATCGGAGCCTCCCTTCCAACACCCTGGAGTAAACTTTCCTGGGGTGGGCAAGAAGTGTGATCCCATGATGGAACACTCCCCCGATCCTCCTTTTTTTGTTTTAAATGGGAACCACCCCCTCGGTCTGTCGTTCCAAAGACGTTGTCCCAGTCCTCCATGCGACATTGAAGACGTGTCACCCATGACAGCCACAACATCCAGAGTCTTCAGCACCTCAGGGTGAATCTCCTCCACCCCTGGCGCCCTGCCACTGAGGAGCTTTTCAACGACCTCGGTGACCTCTGCCATGATAACGGACTCGTCTTGTGGAAAATATAACTTTTATAATTGTTATACCTGTATATAACAAGATACATATATAAAAATATTTCTAATTGTTTTAAGAAAAACCCATCACAAGTAAACTTGTTTTATTTAAATTTGACCTAACGTATCACTGAAAGCTGCGTGTGGAAGTTTCCACCTGCGCCCTGCGGGGTTCACGTCCGTCTTTTCAGACACCGCTGATGGAGAGGCTCGATGGATTTAAGCCTCGTTTTGTTTTAATTTTTTCAGTCACTGTTTTTTGTTAAGCTTTTGCCCAAAGCAGTGAAGCCATGTCCAGTTAAGACTCCTACCTGAACTAGCAATAAATGTGACGTGTCCTCACCGCACCGCATACAGCACACTATACGCCTGTTGACAAACTATTATACAGCAATCGGTAGCAATGAGCCAGACAAGCAAAGACCAGCTATAACCTGTGACCTTGGTTTGTGACATTGACCTTGAAGCTGTGGTGATTAAAGGATTACACATATACCAGATACAACAATGTGAAAATGCTTCCTTTCTCACCTTTGACCCGATCTCCCTTATTGAAGCTTATTTCCCGCTCTCCCTGAGCAGAGTGGGACCGAGTTGCTACAAAGACTCGTCCCGGGACGGCGCTGTAGAGGCGTCTCCGCTGGCCCGCAATCTGTACGGTGGTGGTGGTGGTGGGGGTGGGGGTAGGCCTGAGAAAATTAGGAAAAGGCATTAAAAACTGCATTTTTTTAAGCCCTCTGCTCCTTTTAGGAACGTTACACTTTAGGGGCAGCTGTGGATAAGAGGTTAGAGCAGTCGTCCTCCAGTGGGAGAGTTGAGGGTTTGATTCCTCCAGCAGTCACATGTTGAAGTGTCCCTGGGCAAGACACTGAACCCCTCATTACTCTGATGTGTGTCCCATCAGTGTATGAATGTGATAAAGCTCTGATTAGTCTCTGCAGATTCAGATCATCTTCGTAGAGTAGTAGAGTGCTGTATGAGTGTGTGTGTGGAGGTAGAGGGCACAGAGTGTGTTGTAAAGAGCTTTGAGTATCTTGATTAGATGGAAAGGCGCTAAATAAATAGTCCATTTACAATTCATCACTAAATGTACTTTGTTTAAAAGGACAAAATAGAAAAGTCTACAATATTTTTCTTTATGATTTAAAAATTGCAACATTTTGTTCACAAGAAATTTCAGATGCTGAATCTTTATTTGCTTTGCTAAAAAAAAAATA
>NC_056512.1:41232279-41234786 GCF_014905685.2 Nematolebias whitei
AAAGTTTAAGTTCTTTTTGTCTTCAGAAAAATGCTTCAAGTAATATTTAACAAAAAAATGTTCAAAACTGTTTCTTTTTGATAAAGAGCTGCACATTTTAAAAATATAATGTTACAACCCTTCAAGTTTTATTTTCCACCTTCGGAACTACAAAATAACGGTAAAATGGTAATTTGCCACCATCCTGCTGGATTAGTGATGCTGTACGAGCTTCTATGAAATGCTAACACACTTTTCTGGAATCTGAAAATAATGATTATATTTTGTGTTTGATTCATGTAGAAATTTGCTTTAATGTCTTTATGATTTTTTAAGACAATCTGATTTCAGTTTTGGATAAATTTTTGACCTTAAAACGTTTGAGGATCATTTAAAGATTAACAGAAGAAAACTTTTAAGCTACAAGTAAATATTCTAATGTATTTTCTAAAGCAGAACTAAAGGTTTTGTGTTCTCAGCCCCCCGGGACTCACCCCTGTCTGCGGCTCTGTCTGCTCCGGTCCTCCTTGTCTCCAATCCTGCCCCGAGACGGGGACCGTGTCCTGGCTCCTCTGGGACTGCTGGAGCTCCTCAGGGTTCCTGTATGTTTATATCCCTGAAACAGAGATCAAGCAGCTGATAAAATAAAGTGACTACGTGTGATTTTAAACTTCTGCAGCTTCATGAAGTGGTTTGTTCTGAACGTTGATTAAAGTTGGAGTCATTTTGGAGGTTTTTTTGTTTTTCTCTTCCGTTAAAACTTCCCGAAACGTTCCTGAACGGAGCTGCGTGAAGTTTCCCACACGGATACCATATTTTTTGGCCTTTAATTCGTAGTTTTTTGCATAATTTACATGCCGTGCGATTTATTTATGGATTTTTTTTCCCCATATCTATAAAACAATTTTGGCTGAGATATGACGTTTTCATTCATTCTGACTGAAAATATTGAAGACTACCATTTTCAGCCGCTGGATGGCACTCGAGAGATATGGCATGCCATTGTGTCATGTAATAGGTACTGCGCCGCCTCGGTGAAATGCAGCTGATTTGACCAATGAAGTGCATTTATTAAATAAAAGTTCAACGGAGACACACCTTTACTATAAAGTTGAGCAAACAAATAATTGTTTTAGGTGCTTATCTTGTTAAATTTCAAAGAAATGTGCAGCGTTCCTCCTTCCTGATTTCTTCCCTCAGAGCACGCTCCCGGAGCACCGAGGCAGCGATTACTTTTGAAATGCAGCTGATTTGACCGTTAAAGTCCTTTTATTAAGCAAAAGTTAGACTGAGACACACCTTTGCTATAATTTGGAGCACACAACTGTTTTTAAGTGTTTATCTTGTTAAATTCTTGTTAAAGTCCTCCAGCGCACACTTCCGCGGCCGTCATTTGGCAGCCAGTCGATTTTTGGCACAACACCGGCCCACGTTTCCAGGTTGTCAGCGGTGACGCATAATTGATGCGACGCATGCGGCGAAGCAACATGTTTATGGATTTTTTCCACTTTTTAGACATATTCGGACTGATGTGACCTATAGGGCGGAAAATACGGTACCTGCACAGAAACGATGTTGGTGGTTGGAGCGTTGGGCGCAGCCATCCAGTCCGGCAGGTTCATGCTGCTGTCACTGTTGGCCCGGAGGAAAGGGTGAGGATGGGGGACTGCCAAGGACCGGGTGCTCTCCCTCCTCTGGGGGGCGTACTTTGGAGACTCCACGAATGAAACTCATTGGGAGGAGAAGAGGATTTCCCACAGTTTGATTCATCTTAAATGCTGCTGCAAATCTTTTAAATCTAACAAACATCCATATCATAGGAGTAATTATTAGGATGTACAGCACTTACCCACATCTGTGTCTCTGTGGTTTTTGATAATTTCTCCCAGTTCAAAATGGCCGGACATAACTGCAACCTAAATACAAAAACAATCAAGAAAAAACATCTAAAAAAGTTTATTTATGTTCAGAAAAGATGCTGCTCACAGAAAAGGCTAAATTTTTAAACACAGTTCAAACATGATTTTTATGGTTTACTTTATTAAAAACAGATTCTATTTATAAGAAGGAACAATTGAAACATTTTTAGAGTTCTGCAATAATCTATTATTTGTTGTGAAATTCAAACTGGACCAAAGAGCTAGCCCATTTAACAAAAAGTAGAGGAGAAACATTGGTTAAAGAAAATAATGCTAAAGAACAAGAAGACGTAGGCTTCACCTCAACACAGAAAATCATTCTCTGACAGTTGGGATTCACAAAAACACTCAAACACTTTAATTTTATGTTTAATATTTATTCTTCTTCCAGCTTTCCCTCTTCAGGGGTCTCCACAGTGAGTCATCCTCCTCCATCTCTGTCCTCTGCATCCTCTGTCCTCACTCCAACTACCTCCATGTCCTCTCTAACTGCATCCATACATATCCTCTGTCTTTTTCCTGGAAGCTGCATTTCTAACATCCTTCTACTAATATACCCACTGTCCCTCCTCTGGACATGTCCAAACCACCGTCCCTCCTCTGGACATG
>NC_056512.1:41234796-41258837 GCF_014905685.2 Nematolebias whitei
CACTGTCCCTCCTCTGGACATGTCCAAACCACTGTCCCTCCTCTGGATATGTCCAAACCATCGCAGTCTGGCCTCCCTAGCTTTATCTCCCAGTTGTTCAACCTGTGCTGTACCTCTGATGATCTCATTCTTAATCTTCTCCATCCTTGTCACTCCTAAGAAGAACCTCAACATCTTCATTTCTGCCACTTCCAGTTCTGTCTCCTGTCTTTTTGTCCATGTCTCTGTCTCCAGACCATACAACATAGCTGGTCTCCCCACTGTCTTGTAAACTCTTCTTTTGACCTTTGCTGACACCCTTTTGTCGCAAATCACTCCTGAAACTTTTCTCCATCCACTCCATCCTGCCTGGACTCTCTTCTTCACCTCTTTACCACACTCCCCATTTTCCTGGACAGTGGACCCCAAGTCCTTGAAGTCCAGCACCTTTGTGACCTCTGCTCCTTGTAGCCTCACTGTTCCACCTCCTCCCTCTCATTCACACACATGTACTCTGTCTTACTACGACTGACTTTCATTCCTCTTCTTTCAAGTGCATACCTCCATCTCTCCAAGTTCTCTTCCACCTTTTCCCTGTTCTCACCACAGATCACAATGTCATCTGCAAACATCATAGTCCACGGGGATTCCTGTCTGACCTCATCTGTTAGTCGGTCCATCACCAGAGCAAACAAGAAGGGGCTCAGAGCCGATCCTTGATGCACTCCCACCTCCACCTTGAAGCTGTCAGTCCTACAGCTCATCTCACCACTCCGTCCAAACAACTCATGAAATATTTGTGTCAAAGTCCATTTAAGGACCACTACTGTGTGAGTCCAAGTTATTTATCAGTAAATTTAAAGTGTCATACGTCACGGCACACAGACCAGCCTCTCTGATGTTTTCTTGCTTGTTTGCAAAACATATATAAACAAATTTTACTTTAATTTTTTTTTCGGCTGGCTTCGAAAAACTTCATACATCCTAATTTAAGGCATCTTTGTGAGTGTTGCAGCACAGTAATAGTTTCAGGTCATATTAGTCATTTCTGTTCTTCTGTTAACGTAATAAAACCCTTAACTCTGAGTTCTTACCTGAAAGGGCGTCTGCCCGCTGTTGTTCTTCATGTCTTTATTTGCTCCACGATAAAGCAAAATTCGTGCACAGCTTTCCTGCAACCAACAAAATTAATTATATTTAAAAAGCTTTTTTTTTTTTCACAGCCCTGATTTCATGTGGGCTTCATGAAATACCTTGTTGTATAAAGCACAGATGTGCAAGGCAGTGTTTCCAGAGGCATTCTGGGAGGAGGAATCTGCCCCGTAAAAGAGGAGGTGCTCCAGATGCTGCGAGTTGCCGTTCTGACAAGCCTGTGGAGCGACGAACACCAAAGAGGAGGACAAGAGGAGAAAGATAACAATGAAAACAATGAAAAACAAAAAATGTGTCAAAGGAATAAAAAGATGGACGTTTAATAACGAGGAGCAAATAAGGATAAAGGAGACAGTCATTTTAACTAAATATAAATGTCCACTTTTGATTGATTCTGCCATATTTTAGCTGCTGTTGCACTGTATTGTTTTAAAGAAAGCTAGTTAGTTAATAAAAACCCTAATAAAACAATAATAAAGTTCAACAATAGAAGCAGAAAATTAATTATGTGTAGATTTTATCTTCGTGTCAACAAATAAATCAGTTAAACAAGCTGAGTTAACTTTGTGCTCGTGCACAAACAGTCCATTCAAATAAAATACATTTTAAAAATCCAAATAATCAGAAGCCAAATAAAGTATAAATATGGCATAAAAATATTTAGTTTGAGATTCATCAGGTTTGAGATGGAAACAAACTGTTTTAAAAAAAGAGCAAACTAAATTCTCCTGCTGTTCGTGGGTCAATGGCTTCAGATGAATCAGTCGCTCGGTCTCCGCTCTCATCCTGGGAAGAGCGCTCACGTCTTTCATTTGCTTTCTGCCGACTTCCGTTACCTAAACTGAACTACTGGACGGCCTCGTGAACAGCGAGGTTCAGCCCAGAGCACAAAAATATATCCAAGAAGTCCCTGTTTTCCAGCCTCAGCTACGAGTCTGTCAGAGAAAAACCCTGGAGTTACATTTACTGACGACGACGAGGAGAAAAACTCCACAGCGTTTGGGATGTTAGGCTTGTTCAGCTGAAGCTTCCACCGTGTTTATCCCACACACACTGAGTCAAAAAAAAACTAAAATGATTTACGGCTGCAGAGCAAGTTGTGTGTTCTTCTATCTGGACGCACAGAGATGTGTGATGCACAATAGGGATGTGCGATATGGCATAAAATTCATATCCCGATATCTATTGTGATGGGTGGCGGTAACGATATATATCATGATATGTTTTCTGGTATAAAACTTGCAATAGGAATTTTTAAAAAAGCATAGGGTGTCATTTTGCCAGCATTTATCTAAAGAACTGATAAGTAGAGCCGTCATTTCTAACCCGAACTCGGAGCCCTGTGTCGGGCTTTTTATTGCGTCAGGGATACGTGCGGCCGACGATCTAATTATATGCAAACATGGCTTGCCATACCTTCACCAGCCACACGCAGCCATTTGATCACGCGCGCGGCCGACGACCCAAACAGGTGAGATCACAAAATATCCACCGTGTCAGAGCAGGGTTCAATGCAGGCAACAGCAGGGGAAGCATTTATGCGCTTTGAGAACTCCTCAACTCTGATCTTCTTCTTCCGGGTCGGATTTTTTGGACTTGAGTTCAACTCTACTGGTTATTCTCTGTACAGATCTAGTATAGAGCCGTATGACTGGGTAAATGAGGACAGATTGTTGTAAAGAGCTTTGAGTATCTTGATAAGGTAGAAAGATGCTATACAAGTGCAGTCCATTTACCACTTACCTTTTTACAGTTACTAATGTGCAAGCAAAAAAAACGGGCAACGCGCCCCAAACAGTTTCATAGCTATGTCCTTTACAGCTACGTTTTTATTGACTGAAACATATTTGTAAATTAGTTTTATCTTATGTTGTGAGTGCAACGTGCAATGTTACCAGGTGTCTGCAGAGCAGCTGACCACAATGCACGGTAAAATACTGACTTTGAGCATGCTCATCAGTAACTGTAAAAAGGTTAACTAACAAGCGCGGTTCGTTTCTTCCGTTTCTGCTTCTGGGAGAGTTATTTGTTAAAAATAAATAAATTCTAGCATTTGGTATTCGTTTCATTTTCCTGTTCCCTGCTCCTTACACCGAACTGTGACTAAGTACCGTTACAATCCTGGTGACTACCACATTTACTGTGAACCTTATGACTCAATTACTATCCAACACACACACACAGACACACACAACGTGTAGAATGGAGTTGAAGAGAGATGCTGGCGTGCAGCGTCACACTCAGATGGATACCTTTATTTTTCCTCTTGGCCTTGCCTGTCCACTTCATGGCTGTAAAATGGCCATTGAAGCAGGATGGAAGGATGAAGGGTGAGAGGTGTTCTGATTCATGGCATGAATGGGTTCTTAAGCAGACACACACTGGAACACAGAGAACACTTGGAAGGAATGATCCATGCACAAAAGAAACCAAAACCTAATGTATAAATCAATATATCAATAAAACAAACCAACTCTGAACGTTTTGCTCTTTTTCTGAACTTAAAATGTGCGGAGGAATCGTTTCAAACTCCTCCTCGCAGATCTAGACTTTACCTGATGCGTCTCGTCCCAGCCGTTCTCGTCCCTGATGCCCAGTTTGGCTCGGTGGTAGAGGAGAGTTTCACAGCAGGAGGTGTCGCCCCCCGTCAGCACAGTGTGGTAGAGCGGCGTCAGCCCCCGCCGGTCCTTATAGTCTGGAGACGCACCCAAAGAGAGCAGGACCTGCAGGATGAGACCATCGTGAAGTTTTCACTCCACCCCCAAAAAAAAAACTAGTTTGGAATTCTGAAACACTTCCTGGTCAAATAATGGTTCTTTTTTTTTTTTTTTAGCGTTATGCGCTATAACAGGTAAAAATCAAGTTGAGGTGGTTTTAATTTTTTAACGCTTTGATCAAAAAGCTGGCACTTTACCACAAGTTCAGGAAGGTGGTGCAGCAATTCAGATTATAAAAATGTGATGGTGTAGTGTGAAGGAATGCACATCAGCCAACACCTTTCATCCCAGAGGTTCAGACTCGCACCACGTTTACACCGAAGGTCTCAATACACAATTCAGATTGTTTGCCAAGATCTTGCAAATGGAGAGAGTAATTTAATCCACCCCCAGACACAAAGGTGGAGCCAGGGGGTGGCCAATGGTGGCCTTGACCACCATGGATTATTATTCGACTACCCCAAACATTTGAAAAAAACTTTACTTTGAAGCAACGTAAAAACTTAAATACAGAAAAACAACTGGACTCCTAACGTTGTAGCACACACAAACCTCTCACTCTGAATTATCTCTTACAGATCTGTACAAACATCTAAAACTCAAATCTGCAGCAGACGTTTTTTAATCCAGTCTTCTTTGTTCTGCAGGTTTTTTGTTGGTTTTTCCTGCTGTTGAATGAATGTTCGGCTTGTCTATTCAAGACAGATCTCACATCTTGCAAGTAAACACGATGTCGCGAGTTGGATTTTCTTCCTTTGTAGCGTGAGAAATGAAAACTCCTGATTTGTTTGAGGTTTTTCTACAAAAGACACAGAGGGGTGAGTGTTTACCAGCAGGGCGGTGTGGCGGTGCCCTCGAACAGCCTTGTGCAGCGAGGTGAGTCCATCTTTGGCACGGAAGTCAATGTGAGCCCCTCCATCCACCAGGACTCGGATGGGCTCACCTCCACCTGGCTCACACTGCACTGCCAGCGACAGAGGAGTCTCTGAACACAAACACACATTTCAGTTGTTCTTATAGAAACGCCAACAACACGGAGCGGTTGCTCAAAGTGTAAAAATAAATAGAAATCGATGAGTTGCAAACTTTACAAACTTATACTTTATTCTCAATCGTGGATCTTGTGAATCACTTGATCATAGTAAACATATTAAATATTAAAACTGAAATTATTTGTTGTATGTATGACGCAACGTCCCATATTTTCCAGATTTGGGGTTGTGGAATATCAGCAGCAAAAAAAAAAAAAACTCATCGTTCTGGACCATTCAGTTTTCATGTTTATAAAGTATTTTTCTCTTCATTGTCGAGTACATTTTGGTTACGATGGAGCTTAAATAATTAAAAGCCATAAAATTACGAGAATAAAAAGTCGTACAAGACTTTTTTTTTTTTCAGCGCTCGTTTATTTTTTTCCCACGAGTCGGATCCACGACGCGACCTGTCAACCAATCCAGTAAGCGTGTCAGCAAATGACCAATCCCAAGCTAAATGAGTCGTAATATTATCCGAACTCCGACACGATAAAGCAGGTTTACTGTATTTTAACTGTGGTAAAATGAAGAATGTTGAGCATCTTGTTAAGTTATACTTTGGTTTTACAAATAAGGAGACAGATTATCTATTATCACATCAACATCAGATTATTATCAGTATCAGGACTTTGAACCTGCTTACAGTACGGTGGTACGCTCTGATGGGCTGCAGCGCAGCTCTGCAGGTAACAAGCATTTAGCTTCAGATTGGTCATTTGCTGACACGCCTACTTTATTGATTGACAAGTCGCGTTGTGGATCTGATTTGTGGAAAAAAATAAATAAATAAAAGAGAGCTGAAACAAAAAAGTCTCATACGACTTTATTCTTGTAATATTCAAACTTTATTGGCACCTATTATTCTACACCTCGGAAGTGAGTTTACATTTCTATCTCCGTTAATGCGGCCCGAACCGCAGCGTCTACCCCCACAAAAGTTGTATCAAAACGACTGGCTCAGTCCCATGATGTGTGCCATTGCTTTTATCGGCATTTCAAGTTACCATGGCGACGTAATTTACAAACAAAGACACAATATTTCACCAACTCCAGGAACTAGTTGGTGATTGCCCACTTATTATTCTACACCTGAAAAGCGTATCTTTTTCAACTTTAATGCGGCCCGAACCGCAACATGAACCTCCACAAAAGCTGTATCAAAACGACCGTCCCGGCTCCGGGAAGTGTGCAATTACTTTTATTGGCATTTGCGGTTACCATGGCAACATATTTTGCTAACCAAGATGCCAAATTTCCCATAGGAAATGAATAGGAGAAAACTCTTCACAGAAACTGAGTAACATATGGAGCCATTTTGGTTCAATATGCAAGGAAGGCAGTGCATTATGCACTGCATGGAAGGCACCTATTATTACCCATTGTCACCTATTATTATGAATTAGTCATATTAATAATAAATATTAATTATTAATGTTAATAATTATCTATTTTAATATAAATAATTACTCATATTAATAAGTACTATTTAATATTAATACAAATTATTGGTGTGCATATTGTTAATGTGGATTATAAATTATTAATATTTTAATAATTAATACATCAATAATATATAAATATATTAATAATATTAATAATTAGTATGTATGATTAATATTAAAAATCCTTAATATTTTATTAATATTTATTATTAATAATAATTTAATAATAAAGAGGCAGTCCCCGTCAAAGTTTCTCCAGGAACTTTCTAGTTTGACTTTATTCTTGTAATTTTATGGCTTTAAAAAAATTCTTAGCGTGGCCCTAAAACTCCGTCGTATTTTGATATAGTTCATTTTTGGGATGGATGGTAAAATGTTTTAGTACAGTCAAATGAAATCAGTGAAGACCTGGATTAGGCCCAGTGATGTGAGAGTGCAGGAGCAAACAGCAAACTTTTTGTTTGTTTGTTTGTTTGTTTGAAAATCCAGAGGACCAGATTTAACTTTTTTAGATTTTTCTACCTTGATTATTGAGCATGCATCAGGATACAGGAGCAAACAGGTTTGCTAGATTAAGACTGTTCTTCTGTTTTCTTGTTGTTCTACAAGGAATGGATCTTAATTTGACTAAATTAGACTGTTTCTGAAATATCAGTGACTAAAGTAGCCGGTGTAAGATTATTTAATTACGCTGGAGAGCTGAGGTTGAAAACAGCTTCATGACTGCACTTTTTTTCTCAGATTACTGATTTTATAACAATTTTCTTTCATGTGTCAACAATCCCCCAATACAAATTAAGAACCGTTTACTATTTTAGACCCAGAAGCTCTTAACTACACAACAAAAAGTGGCAAATTGTAACATGTGGGCATTAATGGGCATGAGCTATACAGTGTGCAAAAATGTTATTTTAATTTTCTACAATCAATAAGAGCAGAAAATTAAAATACTCCCTAAAGCAAACCAAGACCTAAGAGAAAAATACTCAAGCGTTGATATAAGAACAGATTTAGCACCTTCCCTAGAGACTAATCTTTTTATAGAGGTTTTTTCCTGCAGGAAGTAACGTTACCTTCCTGCCAGAGTACAAGCATGTTGTTTTGTCAAATAAATGAAAGAAAAACACAAAAACTCAATCAAAGATTTATCTGCGTCACGACGCTCTCATTGCTCCCAGCGAAAAGGTTCAATGGCACCCTGAAGAGTAACATTTAAAGTGTTTCCAGTAAAACGTGGTGATGTGTGCTGGCTGTCATGGCAACAGAAGTTTTTTTTTTTTTTTTTTTTAAGGAATGACTGAAACTGTATTTTTTGATCATCTTTTGAAGACAAGATCTCACAGAAACATAATTTGTTGGAACGGCTGAAGTGGACTTCTGATGTTCAGGATGGAAACGAGGCGCTTGGAACGAGAACAAGACCAGAACTGACAGATTCATTTAGTTAGCTTTTTTTTTTTTTTATAACCACTCTGTTTAGAAAGCACAGACAGACTGTTACAAGAGAAAAGACAAATGTAAAAATTGTTAACAAGAGGGAAAAAACTCTCCAACTCAATTTTTTTTTACTTTTCCCTGCGTGAATATACATCTGTTCTGAGTTTACATCTTGATGTGACCACAAAACCAAGATATTAGAGTAAAAATAGAGAATGCAGCAGTTATCACACCTCCAAATGTTGCTCAGGAAAGATAACTGCATTCCTCTAAATAGTTCTACATGAGTTTTAATCAATTTTATTAACAAAGGAGTGAGTTTTAGTATTGCAAAACATGCATTTTCATTTTAAACTAAAATGCAGAAACACACTCCAGCTTCAAATACAACTTTATTTTTGCTTGTTTTATTACGATGAAAAAGAAACAACTCGCATGGAGCGGGAGAGTGATGCAATTTAATTTTTCATAAAACTAGAAGGCTTGAAACTGTCCAGCTTATTTCTAATATGCGGTTTTAAACTTATCCTGACGTCTGTTTTGTGTGATACTTTTATTTAATCGCAGTATTCACTGAACAGACTGTATTTATATGTGACTTGGTTTAATTGACACACGTCTCTCTTGAGAATGGGACTTGTGTAAAATAAAAATACATAAAATTGTAATTTCTATCCAGTGATCAGCGCCTCATTGTAACCTTTTATAACTAAATGTTTCCATTTATCACCTCTTTGTTACAGCAGGTGTTAGATCAGGATCCTCTGGTGCCCCCATGCGTCCTGCAGTGGGAGCGTGTTTCACACCCCTGATTACAGGCTGGGTTTGGTGTTTTGACACTTGCTCCCACAACGGCTGGAGTGACATCGAGCAACACGCCCAAGCTGTAAATGAGCCGTCTGCTGCGTCTCCTAAACAACAACAGGATCTGAGAAAAGCCGCCAAGCTGTGTAAGACATGACTGGCTCAGATCCTCCGCAAACTGTTGGGACTACACGCTGCAGGGCTGAAAACAGAAGGGGAGCTTTGCTGCTTGCAAACAGATTACAGGTTGAATTTAAACAAGTCGCAAAACTGCTGAAAACAAGCTGATTTAGCAGCTAAAGGCTGAGTGCACGTGGTTTCAGTGTGCAGCGATTTCTGTCAATCCAGTCCAGAAGTTGAAAAAGAGCCACTTAAGTAGTTTTTCTGGCGTTTAAACCACCTTAACCCATATTCAGATGAAAACCCAATGCTGATTTGTCATGGCTTAACTTTTTTTCTTTTTTTTTTTTACAGTGGTTAAAGATTTTTAAATTGGTGAACGCTTGTCCTTTGTTTGTTGTTTCTTTTATTTCATGCTGCTGTGTTCATTCGTACTCTGCTCACACAGACTCATGTTCGTGCTGCTGTTCGGCATATTGTTTTTGTACTACTAGCGCTTAGCGTATTTTTAGTCTAACGTTTTTCTTAGTTCATATCTTTGATCTTATTACTGTTTTTCTTTTACATTTTATACTTTTGTTGGATGTAACTGGGACCCTGTGAACACTATTTTGTTCCACCACATGTACCACATTTGGTGCGTATGACAAATAAAGAAACTATGACTTTTTCTATTTAACAATGTGCTTTAAGAGCAGCATCTGAACCTGTGGCTACCAAACATCTGGCCTGCTGTTATCAATTTGAATCTAGAAACTTTATTAAAACCTTATTAAGCCAGCACCTCACAGAGCTGATCAGCACATTCTGTTGAAAGAATGTGCTGATCAGCTCTGTGAGGTGCTGGCAGACATCTTTAACACCTCACTTACCCTGGAGACAGTTCCCACCTGCCTGAAGACTGCCACCATCATCCCAGTCCCAAAAAGCTCTACAGTGACTGGTCTGAATGACTATCGGCCAGTGGCCCTCACCCCGATAGTCGCTAAATGCTTCGAAAAACTGGTCATGACTCGCATCAAAATAACCATCAACATCAACGAGGACCCTCATCAGTATGCATACCGTGAGAACCGATCAACAGAGGATGCAATCTCCTCTGTGGTCCACACTGTGCTCAACCACCTGGAGCAGAAAAACTCTTACGTCCGTATGCTCTTTGTGGACTTCACATCCGCCTTCAACACCATGAGCCCCCAAACCCTGATGGACAAACTATCCACACTAGGACTAAGCCCCTCCATCTGCAACTGGGTACTAGACTTTTTAACAAACAGACCACAGTTAGTGAGGATCCACAACCTCTCCTCCTCCACCATAACCCTCAGCACTGGCTCTCCTCAGGGATGTGTGTTGAGTCCCCTCCTGTTTACTCTGCTCACATATGATTGTGCAGCTACCCACCCAGGCTGTCACATTGTAAAGTTTGCAGATGATACAGCGGTGGTGGGATGCATCACAAACAATGATGAGTCCAGCTACAGGCAAGAGGTGGAACACCTGGAGAGCTGGTGCAAAGAGAATAACCTTCACATCAATGTGAAGAAGACAAAGGAGATGATTGTGGACTTCAGAAGGAACAAAAACACCTACACCCCCCTGAACATAAGAGGATCTGCGGTGGAAGTGGTCTCCAGCTACAAGTACTTGGGTGTACACATGAATGACAACCTCAGCTGGAGCAACAACACCACCAGCCTGATCAAAAAAGCTCATCAGACTCTACTTCCTCAGACGGCTGAGGCGAGCTGGTCTGGGAAGCTCAGTCCTCACCTCCTTCTACAGGTGTGCAGTGGAGAGCATCCTGTGCTCCAGCATCAATGTGTGGCATGGAGGCTGCACAGCTGCAGAAAGAAAAGCTTTGCAGAGAGTGGTGAAGGCTGCACAGAAATCTGTCGGAATCAGCCTCCCCACCATCACAGACATCTACACCTCCAGATGCAGGAAGAGGGCCACCTGCATCATGAAGGACCCCACTCACCCAGCACACACACTTTTTGCCCCACTCCCCTCAGGAAGGAGGTTAAGGAGCATTAAGTGTAGAACCACTAGACTGAGGAACAGCTTCTGCCCTGAGGCTGTTAGACTCATGAATCTCTAACTAGAATAATCACTGTGAAAAACCATATGTTGCTGCTGATCTGTTTCATGTTGCTGCTGATCTGTTTAAATGTTGATGTGTTCATGCTTGCACATCCGCTCACACAGACTCATGTTCATGTTTGTGCTGATGTTCAATGTTTTATGTTATGAGTGCTTAGTGTATATTTAGTTGATGTTTTTCTTAGTTCATATCTTAGATGTTATTACTGTTTTTCTTATACATTTTATTGTTGGATGTAACTGGGACCCTGTGTACATAATTTCGCTCCACCACATGTACCACATGAGGTGCGAATGACAATAAAGAAACTCTGACTCTGACTTATTAAATAAAGGCATAATGATAACATAAACAGCATACTGCTCATTTTAATTCTAAAAAAAAAAGAAGTCATAAGCAACTGTTTTTTAATCAGTGCAAAATACCTGGAGATTATCTTGGGGGTTTCATGGAATTACCAATCTGAAGCACTAAAATAATCCAGTCATAAACTTTAAAGTATTGAGATTTAAAAAAATAAACTTGAAGTGGTCTAGATGCTAATAATAATAATAATAATAACGGTGAAATGTCTCTTGCTGTTATTCAGAAATACAATAGAAGTGTCAAACTGCATTAACTGAAAGATAATCCTGTCCAAATTTAAGATAATTTGAATTAGCTACTAGCTACATGCTAACATCCACCCAAGGAAGCGCGCAAAAAACTTTATTTAAATAATTCCTGCCATCTAAAACAGGCCAAACTCTAAACTTTCCTAAAAGTTCAAACAAGCACTAGCTGTACATAAATTAAAGCTGTCTGGATGGCAAAAAAATATTAATGAAAAATATATTTTCTCCACTGTCAACTTGGAGCAAAGAAGCTAACTTGGAGCAAAGAAGCTAACTTCGAGCATGCGCATTAGAACACGTAAAAATTAGCGTTAGCGCCAAAATTAGTTTTATCATGCTTTCAAATTGTATCTATATTTTATAAAGTGTAACATGTTTTACACCTAAAATGTACATTTCTCAAGACTTAAAGCAAGAAATGCGACTTACCGACGTTAATGAATCTAAGAAAAACTGTTCCGACACTGATGCTGCATTTAATGCCATTATGGGACAAAATGCTGCATTTAATGTGCATCGGAAATTAGATAATCTTCTGTAAAAAAATTGTTTTACACGATTCTGTCTGAAATTTCCTACTTTGATTTGTGCAATAAAACACCAGATGTAAAAATAACACTTTTAATGTTTTGATTGAACATTTTACTAAATACGGTCTCTCCGTAAAGGAAGTTTTCCAACTTTTTAATCAATTTTTTTTAATAAAAAAAGAACATGTTCACTTTATGAAAGTATTAAAATAATGCATGCCTGTGTCTAAATCATACTGTGAAAAATAAGTTATATATAAAAAAAAAGGGTTGTGCGGAGTGGGTAAAAGGAGTCAGTATCTTACCTACAGAAGACAGCATTGTAATCTCAGTGAAATTAACAAGGGCTATTCAGGAGAGAGGTGGCTTTCAATATTTGTGCTGCTAACTGTTTAAACACAAGATGAAGTCTGCAGCCTTATTTAGTTAGATATTAAAAAGAGCAATAAATGTCAAATCTGTCATTGTCCTCACCACCAGTGTCAGGATCCTGGTAGTTTGGATCTAGACCCTTGTCCAAGAACTTGGCCATCTTGTCCACAGCGCTGGTTTGAATGTAGTCCATAAATTTCTTCAGACTAGCCTGAACAAAAAGACAAAAAAAGAAACTCTAAATATCAGAAATAATACGGAGGATAGGCGTAAGGAAATGTAGAGCAACACAAAAACTTCAAACATGGCTGTGCTAATTTAAAGCAATGGATTCATCAAAGCTTTTGGCAGGAGTTATATTTTAAACATCACGTCTGACATCTCGGAGGTCAGAAACAAAGATTTTTCTACCTTAGTGTGAAGTTTGGCCAGTTGCTTCTCGTCCAGATTTGTCTGCTTGTAAACTCTGGTTTTATAACGGAACTAAAAACAAGAAAAAGAAAACTGGTTATTTCAAACCCAGAGGTTTGTTGTCCTCAATCCTCTGAGCTTCCAGCCCAGATCCATAAAATCAGGGCCTGGAGATGTATTGAGCAGACACGGGTCATCTGGTTCATTTTGTTTTAACCTTCATAAAAGAAAATAAATTATAGCAGTTAAATGTGATTCAGAGCCTCCACTGAGTTTAATACAAGAATACAACAAGATTATTACTTATTATTATTATTATTATTATTATTATGAGTAACCAACCTGAGAACATGTTTGCCGTTTCAGCATTTAAAACAAAAAAATAAAAGATTCTCTTCTGTAAATTCTGTTTTATGCTTGGAGTTTGAACGACCTCGTTTAAATCGTACAACTTTAAACACTTTCAGTGAAATATTGTAAATGCTGTTTTAAAGCTAAATGAGCAAAACACTAGATAAAAACTAAACGAAACAAACCATTAGCTAAAAGCAAAAAGAAGCAAAATACTTGATAAATGCTAAAAGAGCCAAAATATTAGCTAAAAGTTAAAAGGCCCAAACATTAGCTAAAAGCTAAAAGGGTCAAAATATTAGCTAAAAGCTAAAAGGAGCAAAAGACTAGAATTAGCTAAAATAAAAAAGGAGCTAAATACAAGATAAAAGCTAAAAAGAGCTAAATGCTACATAAAAGCTAAAAGGGCCAAAACCTTAGCTAAAAGCTAAAAAGGCCAAAACACTGGCTAAAAGCTAAAATAAGCAAAACACTAGATAAAAGCAAAACGAAACAAACCATTAGCTAAAAGCAAAAAGAAGCAAAATACTAGATACATGCTAAAAGAGCCAAAATATTAGCTAAAAGTTAAAAGGCCCAAACATTAGCTAAAAGCTAAAAGAGCAAAACTCTAGATAAAAGCTAAAAGGGTCAAAATAATAGCTAAAAGCTAAAAGGAGCAAACGACTAGAATTAGCTAAAATCAAAAAGGAGCAAAATACAAGATAAAAGCTAAAAAGAGCTAAATGCGACATAAAAGCTAAAAGGGCCAAAACCTTAGCTAAAAGCTAAAAGGGTGAAAACATTAACTAAAAACTAAAAGGAGCAAAACACTAGATAAAAGCAAAAATGAGCAAAATGCTAGAAAAAGCTTAGAGGGCCAAAACATTATCTAAAAGCTAAAAGGGCCAAAACACTGGCTAAACGCTAAAAGAAGCAAAACATTAGATAAAAGCAAAAAGGAGCAAAATGCTAGATAAAGCTTAGAGGGCCAAAACATTAGCTAAAAGCTAAAAGGGTCAAAATATTGGCTAAAAGCTCAAAGAAGCAAAACACTAGATTAAATCTAAAAGGGTTCCAACATTAGCTAAAAGGAGCAAAATTCTAAATAAAAGCTAAAAAGAGCTAAATGCTAGTTAAAACACTAGCTAAAACCCAAAAGGTAAAAGTAACCAAACACTAGCTAAAGGCTAATTAAATGTGTCAAAACGGCAGCTAAAAGTGAAGACAAAAACAGAGTACAATGTTAACTAAAAGGTTTTGGTTTACATTTGAGAGATGTCAATGTGTTTTCATAGGAAAATATTTGCAAAGAGAGTTATTTGTTTTGAAAAATTAAATGTATCTAGTTTTAAGTGAGAGGACCCATACTCTGAACGAGCTGAACATTTTGATGAATGAACGGGTGAAACAGCACCAAGTGCGCAGAAGCAGATTATAATAAGCTGTGGGGAAAATAAAAACAGGAACCAACAGTGGAAGTGCTGAGTCAGCATTTCAACGGTTACCGAAGTTTGAGTTCAGTCAAATCCTTTCACGCCTACAATCTTACACAGCAAGAAAAATATGTTGTAAAGTTTGAATTAGTTTTCGTCTGGGCCTTTTATCTTTTGTGTTTTACAGTAATTGTGACGAAGCTCAGCAGATCCCTCGCCGCTCTTTGATCTGAACTTTACGCCGGGCTCAGCCGTACCTCCAAATATGGCACCCCTTTTTCAAAGGACTGTGGGTACTCTCTGAGCAGCCGCTCCTCCTCCAGGAACTTGGCATCGTGTCCGTCGGTGGCGGGCTGGAACAGACCGTAGTTCAGGACGTCTCGCAGCGATTCGGTCAGGGAGCACAGCACCTGCTGCTTGGCCTTCCACACCGTGGCGTCGGGGTTGAACCGCAAACATTTCTGCAGAGAAGCAGCCGAAATAAAACGTTAGAGTCCGAGCAGCAAAATGACTTTTAAGACCCTTGAAGGAATGCATGTCGCCCGCTGCTTTATGTCAGAGTTAGTTGGCTTTAAAAGACAACAATGAATTACGTGAATGACTCTCAGCTACTACCACACCAGATTTTAGCTCAGTATCTCTAAAACTGACTGACTGAGAGCCATCTTTGTGATTTCCTACACTGGGAGCCATATTGAATTAGATCGACTCCAGAAGATGAGCTTCAAATGATTACTTTCAGAGAGCCTCACTGAAACCTGCAGTGGCTAATGAGATATTTTGCTAACAGACCGTCTTAACGATACTGCGCCTGCTCTGATGGAGATTCTCCGTGAGGTGACAGGATTATCTGTGACTGCAGAGGCTGTTCCAGCGAGGGGGTGGGGGGGAGTAAAGTGGGTGACGCGTGGTGGCCTTGGTCAGCAGAAATGATGCGAGCATCAGTTCTGCGCAGCTTCGGGTGTCTCCGGTGGGGTCATGAACATCCAAAACGCAGAACGGCCCCGAGGCCTGAGCAGCAAAGTGGAGAATAACTCACACACAGATGGCCGACAGACTGTTTCTGGCAGCACTCTCCTCCCATCCATTTCCTCCTCCTCGTCCTCCTCCTCCCCTCGTCCTCCTCCTCCCCTCGTCATGCCCGGATGGAGGGCCGCTGCTTTCTGACCTTGAGGCAGCCGTGAGCCGATTGGTCCAGAACGCAGAAAACTACTGAATCTGACTGAAGGTTTTGGGTTCTCACCTGTCAGTCTTTGCTCTTTCAGCTCATATTTATTTCCTTATTAGGGCATTATGTGTTTATTTATTTATTTATTTATTTATTAAACAGGAACATTGTACATTAATGTAAACAGAGTTAGCCTAAACTCAGTTCTTATTTAGCTTTAAAACTAATTCAGTTCAGTTTATTTATGTATCGCCAAGTCACAACAGAAGTCGACTCGGGGCACAGGAGCGTTCACGTACATTAAACTCGGTTAATGATATTTATCTAAGGAGCCAGCAGAACGCTTCGAGTTTCACCTCGTCACAGTCTCCCGTCCTGAGCGAGCACAGGCGCAAACAACTAACCGAGACGTTCCGTCATCTTAGAACCAGACTTCGGTCCCCAAAAGGACTACCAGTCCTGACCAAGTGATCATCGCCCGCTGAAGAAGGCGCCGACGCCGCCATAATGTTGTGTATTTGCATCGTTAGCAAAACATCCCATAAAACACTGGACAATTCGAATGAAACTCCCAGAAAGTAACCACTGGCTGTTCAACAGCTGACTGACACTTGGAGTCAACTCGATTCAAGATGGCCACCACGGCACATCCACCTTCATCAACCCAAAACGTCTACAGCTGACTGTATGTGAGAGGACGAGCTGAGGTTGATGTGGAAGTAGCTGAGAGTCGTCCTGAACGCACGCTCCGAGTGTTCACACTTCTAACAAGATGTGACAGCCGTGGCAGGCGGCGGGTGATATGCATTCCTCATAGGAACACTACACCTTTAATTATAACACACACACACACACACGAAGAGGTTTTGTTACATCACGCCATCTCCCACTTTTATTTTTCCCAGTTCCAACACAGCCATCACAGTTACCATGGCAACCGGTTCATTAGCGGTGCAAGCTGCTTGTTGCCATGGAGACATCCCCGTGTTCCCTAGGAGTTGTGGTACCGAGGCGCTGGCGCCTGTGCAGGAGGAGAAGTGTGTGTTTTACAGTAGCGTGGTGAAGCGGAGCAGAGTAAAACCGTGGGGGGGGGGGGGGGGGATTAAAGACGAGCGCCTGCTTGTTGTAGCTGAGGCCTCACACAACACGGGAAACACACACATAAGACTACACACTTACAGTAGCATGAAGCAGTGAGGTGAAGCTGATGGGGGGGGATTCACAGTCGGACATGAACTTAACGTTAAAATGAGTTCTTCATTTTAGATTTGTCTTCTGTGTCGAGCCCTCGCTTCTGTACCGCAGTGGTTAAGAGTTGTAGCCTCACAGGGAGAAGGCCACAGGTTTGCTTCCCGTCCCGGGGTCCTGTGTTTGGAGTTTGCATGTTCTCCCTGTGCACATGTGGGTTTTCTCCGGGTACTCCGGTTTCCTCACAGATTAAAAACATGCATGTTGGGTTAACTCTAAATCTTCCCTATAGGTGTGAGTGGTTGTTTGTCCCTATGTGTCCCGGTGATAGACTTGTCCAGGGTGTCCCCCGCCTCTCGCTCAGTGACTGCAGGAGATAGACACCAGATGTCCTCAACCATTAGCAGAAAAGCTGTAAACAGCGCCTGCACAGGCTGAGTGTGCAGCGCCCCCTGCTGGACAAAGACATCACCACGGACCCTGCAGAGACCAGAACCAAAGCACAGATACTTCATAAACTCAGAAATGACCAGGAATCTGAAAGTCCTGAAGATGGGTGAACGTGTCGAGGAGGAAAACAGTTTTTGTAAATTCTGATCATTTTGAATTTAGCAGGAGATGTGTTCGACGAACGCCTTCTGAAGATTTAAAACTGAAAGAAGTCTTTTTGGATCAATGTGTCCTGACCTAACCGTGCTCCTTCTCCATGTTTAAAACACGCCTCCGAAGGCAAGAGTCAGTAATGTTGTTGCCGACGTCTGTCTGCGTGGAGGTTTGTTCTCCTGAATCACAAAACTTCCAGCAAAACATCGGAGGGTGAACATCTTCTGGAGTCAAAATGGCCGTCACAAGATTTTGATCTTAGCAAACACAAAAGCAGTTTAACTTGGACAGTTTTAGAGAGACTGAGCTAAACGATGATGTGGTAGTAGCTGACCAGTTACTGTATTTTCTGCCGTACACGTCACACCGCCCTATAAGTTGCATCAGTCCAAATACGTCGAATAAAGTGGAAAAATCAATAAATACGTTGCTTCACCGTATAAGTTGCATCTATTATGCGTCACCGCTGACAACCAGGGATGAGGCCGATCTGATCTGGTAATTTACGCATCGGATTTTTCCGATACAACCTGCAGAGATTTCCAATCCATGATGCATGTCTGCGTCTGATGAAACTTCTCATGTGATTCCCTGCCTGCTCCTCTGCAAGTTGGCATCAAACTATGGAATGGATTTCCTGAACGGAGGCGTGTCTCATGAGCCCAGAGTAATAAGATCCGCCTCACTTTCAGGAAATCCATTTCATAGTTTGCAGCCAGCTACAACGTGAGGACTGAGCAGCACTGTGGCTAACAGCTAGCCAACTTTTCATGGAAACACGTCCGCTGCGTGAAAGTATTTTACACTAGAAACACCACAAAGCAAGACGACAACGTGCAATGTCTGCAGAGCCATAGCACATTAAACCGCGGTAAAGTTAGTTTTACGTTGGACATTCGAGCTCTGTGGCTTCAGCGGTCTGCTCCTCTCGCTGAACCCGTAGCAGGCAGCCCGACCCCGGCCAGCTGCGCCCAATCCGCCCCGCTCAGTCTGCCCCACGGGGCAAACACAAGGCTGACCGAAATGAGACTGCCCGCTTCGGACTGAATGAGAAGAACACACCGCTGAAGCCACGGCGCTCGAATGTTTACCGAGAAGTTGCTAAACTTCATGGTGATTAATGACCAACTGCTGTCAGTTGTAGAAAACGGGATTTCGCAGTTTGATACTTGCAGCCAAGATATAGTTTACCCTCCAGGAGATATTTATCAGTACAACAGTAGACAATCATAAAAAAGCATATGAATTGAAAATTACAAGAAAATTATATATTAAAAAAAACAGCTATATTATAAAGCGATGTAAAATACTGAAAACAGGAACATGTCTGTTGGTTTATGCCATGAACTTAGCAGATGTTTAAAGCCATTTAATATTTTTATTCATTCATTCATTTAAAAGAGACAATAAACAAAACAAATTCATCCAAAAAATAAAAATAAAAAATGAATGGAGTGTAGAGAGAAAAAAAAAATGTATATCTCCCCCTTATTTAAAAAAAATATATAATAACTTTAAACAATCACTTTAATATCCACTTTAAAGCTAGGAATTAAAAAAAAGCAAGTTTTGTGTTAGCAGAATTTAATTCTAACTTTGAAACTTATCCAACATTAATAAAACTTACCTCAAGTTGCCTTTTTGGACATGCGTGCATATATTTGTACAACTTGTACTTGAGAGGAAGTTATTACAGCCTCGTGTAAAATCAATAATGATCATGATGTCGGAACGGGATTGGTATCAGCCGATATCCAGATTTAGGTATCGGGATTGGATTGGAAGTTAAAAAAAAAATGTGGATCAGTGCATCACCACTGACAACCCAGAAATGTGGGTCAGTGTTGTGTCAAAAATCAACTGGCTATCAAATGGCGGCCATGGGAGCGTGCACGGGAGGACTTTAACAAGAATTTAACAAGATTAACACTTAAAAACAATTATTTGTTTGCTCGAAATTATAGCAAAGATGCGTCTCAGTTGAACTTTTACTTGATAAATGCACTTCAGTGGTCAAATCAGCTGCTTTTCACCGGGGCAGCGCAGCGAAACGAAGCTGATTTAACAGTTTCTCCAAGAGAGCTGGACGGCAGTGGCAGGCTGAGGCAAGCCGATTGTGTCATTAATAGCCACTTTTACCTATTACATTATACAACGGCATGCCATACACTCGAGTGCCACCTAGTGGCTGAAAATGTAAGTGTTCAATATTTTCAGTCAGAATGAATGAAAACATATCTCAGACAAAATTTGGTTTATAAATATGAGAAAAATCCATAAATATGTCGCTTCGGCGTATAAATCGCAGGGAATGCAAAAAAACACGACTTATAGGGCAAAAAATATGGTATTCATTACATGTAGTCTGAGCTTTAACACGTAACAGTTTTGCATGACTTGGCACGGAAGGTGGCGGGTGACAGGCATTTCACCAAACACAGAAGATTCCAGGCGTTTACTCGGATCATATTTCAATCTGAATATAAGGGTGAAAAAACAAGAATCCGTCTGCGCTCCTCATCTTTCTGCTCTCCAGCCGGCAAGTTCACGGCTGCTCCTTCATTTTCAGAGCCGTACTGTAAATCTGTAACGTGCTTCATTTTATGGATTAACGTGGTTTTCACGTTTACTTTAAGGCAACATTAATCCCATCTTTATCTGGTTTTCTCATTATTCAGCCAAAAATAATGTTTTTTTTGTCTTGCTCCTGCAGCCGTGATCACACTTTCTCACTCACAGACGCCCACTCTGCCTGTCCATGCTGCTCTTTATCCTCCCCTGCCTCTCTCCGTCCTCCTTCCTTCATTTCTGGAGCGGTTCCCAAACTTTGTGCAGAAATAAAGAGTGGCTCCTCTTACGTCTCCTCCTCTCACTGTATTCGTCTCCATGGCCTTGTTTCCTGCAGGCCAGGTGACCCGGAGCCTTTAATGAGACCTACAGGGAGGTAAAACTCCATCAAACGCACACGTGTTGTCGTTTAACGTCTTCATTTTTCCCGTTTTAGTCTTTTCATCTCATTTTCTCAAAACCACTGACACCAGCTCTTCTCTCAAGATCTTCCGTTAAATTCAGCGAGGTCGACCTAAAACAGAGTTTCTCTGATAAAAGTCCAGAAATTAAATATATTTCACTGCAGTGTTGTATTTTCAGGATCTTTCGATCGCTGGCACTTCCTCTTTGCAAGGAGAAGCCCAGAGAACTGCAGGCCAGATGTGGGGATTACAGTAAATGTAAGAAAAGCTGCGCCTGCTAAAATGAATTATCGTAAATATGAGAAAGCATGGGCACGTAAAAATAAAAAGATGTTATACGTGTACTGTATATGTTTTTAAATCAGTCTTTTGAAACCTAATAACTAGGCCTGTCGCAATAAACAAATCAATTAATCGCACGATAAATGAAAATTATCGACCTCATTTTCATTTATCGGCACTATCGTTTCTTTGTGTCTCTCTCTTTCTACTGAAGACACTGGATGACAAAAGGCTCTTCACTGACCCCTTCCTTTCTCTTTTCTCTTTAAAATCTGTTTTAACGATCCAAAATTATGTTTTTGGATCGTTAAAAGCTTCTAAGCTGAGAAGCTAAGCTACGAGCTAAGCTAACAGGCCGACCTGGAGAATAAACCTCCGTCTTGTCAAAGCTCCAAGATTCACGGTTAAAACCTGTGCCTTTGTGTAAAAGGTTGTTTTTTTCTGCAAAAAGAAGCTGAGAACTTGTTTACTGATTTTGTTTTTATTAAAAGCTTTGTGTAACAAATGCTATGCTAAAGTGCTCAAACCACACCGAGCATCCGCCATTTTGAGAATCGAAAAGCATGAACGAGAGACGGACCATGTCACGTCGAGGGGCCTCCCTCCCATTTTTCTTAAAAAGACACGCTGCTCGCTCCCTCACTATCCATCCTTCATTTCAAACAGACTTATACTGCCATCCAATGGTGAAAAAAGGTACTACACACAAAAATTAAGCAACATTTCTTCTTAAATTTGACAATAATTAATAATTATTGTCAAATTTCAAAACAATATTATCGTTTATCGCAATAATTTCTGAGACGATTAATCGCCCAGCAAAATTTGTTATCGTGACTGGCCTACTAACTGATTTCAATCCAGATAAGACTATTTGGATCCGGATCTGACCCGCGGTCCGTTAGGGATCTCTGACTCTTGCAGTTCAAATAGCTGTTTCTTTTTCTTGTCCTCTCATCACGTTTCTTTCTGTTTTCTCATCTTTTCCTCCTCCGCTCTCATTTCTCTGATTTCAGTCCATCTGTTGACCTTTGAGGCTCCTCCTTTCATCGACACAGCCTCTGCAGAGAAAGGTCCACACGTTCCTCACTCTCAGCTCAGCGTCATGTAGCAGGTTTGTCTTTGTATATTTTACTGTTTTCAAGGCTAAACCCTGCCCGGGGGCTGCTGCAAAGAACCTCAGCGTTTGCAAGAATCCGACTCACACAGCAGAGAGGAAAAAAAAAAACTCCATTTGTCTCACGCTGTTTAATGCGCTCAGGAGCCGAACGGCAACTTTGCAGCACGAGTTTGACAATCTAATAAACCTGCAGACGACTCGGTCCTCGTCTCCAGCTGGGAGCGAATCACACAAACAACTCCACTGTTGCCGTGGACACGATCGAGTTAACGGAGTGCCGCTTTTTCACACCGACAATCGGGACCTGGTTGGATGAAACCCTCGTCTGAGGAGGGTTTGTGTTGTTGGCGCCATGCGTCAGGCCTCTGCAGCCTCCCCGACCTCTCAGAGGAAACGTGTTCTGCACGAGCGTTAAAAAGCTCCACCTGCGAAGAAGTGGACACAAGGAAGAGCCGACTTCTGTAAAACTTCCCTTTGGATCAGGGGTCTGCAAGCTGGGGCCACATGTGGCTCCCCGGTCCCTCTGCAGTGGCTCTTCTTAGTTTAAAAAAAATCATATTTATATTCATAACCATAGTTTTTACTGGGGTTGAAGCAGCTGCAGAAGCTTGGTGGCTTTGTTGTCAGGAGCATTTGTAATGTGGAGGGGGACACTGATGGGCGGGGTCTAACAATGTTGAGTAAAGTAGATGCCATTTCCTGCATTCTGGTGTATTTTAGCGGGTTGTTAAACATCTACATTTACCTACGTAAATAAATACTTGAATCAGTAACTATTGTAGAGAATGGCAAAAATTACTAATAATGACAAATTATTAAGGAATCAGCCAAAATTAATATTTGTTCTAGGCTTTGCTGGAGTTATGTTCTGCAGTTTTCCACAAACTTGAATAAAATCTCTGAATCTACCAGAAATTTAATCATTTTTTTACACATTTCAGCAAAATACTAGGAAAAAGGGGCAGTTTTGAACACAAAATACTAAAATCAGGTCTTGAGTGCAACAAAAGGACCCACAAAGACCTGCAGGGTTCAGGGTCTTAATGTTCTGAAAGAAGATTAAACAAGTTAGTTTCCCCTCGACACGATCTTAACATGCCAATAAATGTCAACATATTACATTTTTTAAATAGTTTTAAAGCTTTTTCATAAAGTATGTGATATTTTCTCGATAACTTCATGAGTTGTTTTCATTCAACCTTTAAGAACGTTTTGTGGATTTGAGGAAATTTGATTTTGTATAAGAAAAAACTAAAATGTCTCAGAAGGTCCCCCGCGTCAGACTTAATCATTTAAAGTCAAATAAAAAACATTTTGATGAACTTGATCTCACTTTTCATTTCATGTGAAAAATAACATTTAGTCAAAATAAAATATTTTAATAACTATGAAAGAGAACCAGCGTGAATCACTGCTGCTAGTTCAACTTTTCATGTAAAACTTTCTGCTGCGTCGGGCGATGGCTTGAATTTTGTTTTTTGTCACTTTTATACTTTTTAAAAATACTTAACTTTATTTACAAATACATTTCCTCAAAGTAAAACATTAAAAACTCTTTCAAATAAATATTCTCTTTGAAACCAGCTTCAGCACGGCTCTTTTTGTTTTCTGCTACATTTAGCTTTATGCTTTTTTGCTCATTTTTGTTTTTAGCTACAGTTCGGTTACATTTAGCCTTTAGTTTTGTCAGTTGTTGTTTTTATCTTTGGGGTTGCTACATTTAGCTTTTAGCTATGGGTTTGATCATTTAAACTTTTAGAAATTGTTCTGCTCATTGCAGCTTTTAGCTTCTCTCCTAATCATTGCAGCTGCTAGCTACTCTTCTGCCCATCATAGCTTTTAGCTACTCCTGCTCATTGCAGCTGTTAGCTACACCTGTTTGTTGCAATTCAATTAAATTCAGTTTACTTACTGTATATAGCGCCAAATCACAACAAAATTGTCTCAGGGCACTTTACAGGAACATTCACATACATAAAAAAGCCAATTAGTAAAGTTCTCTATCTCAGGAAGGTTACAGATTTTATCTATTTTTCTGCTCATTACAGCTTTTAGCTATTCTTCTCCTCTTTGCAACTTTTAGCTTCTCTCCTAAACATTGCAACTGCTAGCTACTCTTCTGCTCATCATAGTGTTCAGCTACTCCTGCTCATTACAGCTTCTAGCTACTCTTCTGCTCATTGCAGCTTTTAGCTATTCTTCTCCTCCTTGCAGATTTTAGCTTCT
>NC_056512.1:41258847-41259007 GCF_014905685.2 Nematolebias whitei
TTTAGCTACTCCTGCTCATTGCAGCTGTTAGCTACTCCTGCTTGTTGTAGATTTTAGCTATTCTTCTCCTCCTTGCAGCTTTTAGCTTCTCTTTTAATCATTGCAGCTGCTAACTACTCTTCTGCTCATCACAGATTTTAGCTACCTGCTCATTGCAGCT
>NC_056512.1:41259017-41261014 GCF_014905685.2 Nematolebias whitei
CTCTTAATCATTGCAGCTGCTAGCTACTCTTCTGCTCATCACAGATTGTAGCTACTCCTGCTCATTGCAGCTGTTAGCTACTCCTGCTTGTTGTAGATTTTAGCTATTCTTCTGTTTGTTTAAAAATGTAAATGAGTGGAACTTCTTCTTTTAGCAGAACAGCTAATTGAATGAACAGAAACTGGTTCATTTTACCTTTCAGCTACTGTTTTGCAGGTTTTAGTAGTTGAGGTTTTGGTCTGAGTGTGTGTGCGAGCTCTCTCCTCCCAGGCCTCTGCATGCACCCACCTGTATATTCATATTTTTACACAACTCGCATTCTTTTTATTTGCCAATAAGCAGAGAGCCGTGAATCATCTGTGGTCGGATTTAAATCCATCGGCGCACCGCGCTGAAAACAGCCGACGCTCAGATCAATAATAAATCACAGAGCAGCAAGAGGGAGGAGGACGTGTTCGGTAAGGCGTTCATGGTGCATCGGAGGTAAATTAAAATATGAAAACACAGACGAATATATTTATTTATCCTGGGTGTAATTTACAACACATCACCGAGGCTTTTGTTGATTTAACAAAAGGAAGAAAAAAAATGGAGGACAGGCAGCTAATGTGTGAGGGGCGTGACCTTCTGCTTTTTAAAAAGAGGTCTGCTGCAGCTTTTATCTACTCCGGAGCGTTTTCTCTTCACGACTCTCAGCTTTTTGTAACTCGGTCGTGCTTGCAGAGGAAGAACTCCCTCATCAGAGAGACGAGGGTGAAGGAAGCGACAGAAGCCTGGCGCTGATGGCTGCGTTCGTTGTGAAAGTGCAGAAGAAGAGTTTTGTGAAGATGAAGGCAGCTGCAGCTTCAGCTCGTGGAGCTCATTCAGACGCTCCTCGTGATGTCACACATTCATGCTCGACTCTGGGCAGCTCTTTAAAGCAGAAAAGAGCTTTTCTCTGCACCGTTTTAAAGCTCTTTGGCTTCCCCTTCCATCAGCCTCTTCTCTCCACTCTGACTTCCCTCTTTTTCACTCCTCTTCAATCTTTTCATCCGGATGGCTTTTCACACACATCCTCCCTCTTCCTCTCCAAAGCTGGATCACCTTGGACCTGTTCTCCTCTCTCACGTCTGGTTCTTCTGTCCGATTAAGGAGGAGGAACCATCACCACAAACCCTTGTTTTTATACACTTTGTACAATTTGACTGAACTGACCACGAGAAGGAGACGCTTTGTTCCAACCTAACACCCACCTGCCAAGTTCCAAAGACTGCTCTGGATTACATCAGTTCAGAGGCACGAACATTTTGAGAAAAAACCAGAACCAAAGTTCTTCTCAAGGTGCCTCACTGACTTCTGACACATCTTAAAAATTGTCCCTTTATCTTTGGAGAGACTTTAAATGGTAGATTTTTATTTTATTTTACCTAAAGTGAAACTGGGCCCTGTGGTGGACTTGCGACCCGTCCAGGGTGTACCCCGCCCCTCGCACAATGATTGCCGGACAAGGGCACCGGCGACCCCCGTGACCAAAAATGGAACAAGCGGGTAAAAGATGGTGGATGGATGGAAAGTGAAACTGTAACTTAGATTAAAAATGTTTTTTTTTTTATTGCTTTCCCTGTGTTTTGTGCTGCTGGTTCGATCCAGGTTTATTTGTGGTTCCCAGAGTTTCAAAAAGTAAAATGAGAGGCAGAGCTTTCAGTTATCAGGCTCCTCTGTTGTGGAACCAACTTTTATTCTATGTTAACTTTAGACTTTCCTTTGTGAAGAATCCCATATGGTTGGCTTGGGTTTCCATAGGTATCCCTTAGTTATGCTGTTGACAAACTGACTACATTTCCTCACTCTGCTGCTGTCTTTACTTAATCTAGTGTTCATGTTTGTGTTTGTAATTATTTATATTATCAACGTGTGTCCTTTTTTCCCTTCCCATAGAGAATCTGCCTGAACCATAGAAACTACACCTGAACCATAGAAACTACACCTGGACCATATAAACTAAACCTGGACCAGAC
>NC_056512.1:41261024-41261317 GCF_014905685.2 Nematolebias whitei
CCTGGACCAGAGAAACTACACCTGGACCATATAAACTACTCCTGAACAATAGAAACTACTCCTGGACCAGATAAACTACTCCTGAACCATATAAACTACACCTGGACCATAGAAACTACTCCTGGATCATAGACACTACTCCTGAACCATAGAAACGACAACTGGACCAGATAAACTACTCCTGAAACATAGAAACTACACCTGGACCATAGACACTACTCCTGAACCATAGAAACTACACCTGGACCAGATAAACTACTCCTGAACCATAGAAACTACACCTGGACCATAGA
>NC_056512.1:41261717-41272943 GCF_014905685.2 Nematolebias whitei
AAACTACACCTGAACCATATAAACTACACCTGGACCAGATAAACTACACCTGGACTTGGTCCAATCATTTTGTGTTTGTCCGTCTCTTTTCTGTCCTCTCGAACCTCAGTCCGTCAAGGCAGATTGCTTCCCTCAGCCCGGTTCTGCTGGAGGCTTCTTCCTGTTAAAAGGGAGTTTTTCCTTTCCACTGTCGCCAGCACGCTGCTCAAGATGGAAAATTGCACTGAAGTGGAGAATCAACACAATCTGCTGGTTTCATTGGATAACTTTTACTCATCAATATATTTTATGTAGGAGTTTATTTTTGTACATTGTCATGGGACCAGCTGTGTGTCCATTAAACTCCCAGTAGGTTGTGGCTTTAAGCCTCTTTTCCATTAGTACCTTTAGTACAGCACGGTTCGACTCGGCTCGGTACAGTACACGTTGTGATTATGCTTTCAGTAGCGGTTCCAGTGGGCGAGGTTCACATTGACGTCACGCGCCTCTCACCAGCTGGTGGCGGTGAGACGCTGAAACAGGTTTCAGTACAAGGTGAGAATTTATTTTGAAGCTTCTGGTAAATTAAAAAGTATACAGATTATTAAAATCCTCAAACTATATATATATATATATTATATGTATATATATAAAAATTCTGCTAATGAACTTTTAATGAACTTTAGTTCACCATTAAATCTCTGTTGAACCAGATTCTACAAAAACATTATATTTAAAATGTTATACTTTTTCTTCATCGTTTGATGTACTTGCACTCGTTGTGTCTACTTTTATTGTTCAGTTCAGATGTGTGGTTTTGTTTCTTGTCTACATATTTTTTTATTTTTATTTTAGCTTTGCTTTAAAGTTCAATTATCGTGTTGTGATTTGTACATCTGAGGGTTACACTAAAGTTGAACTCTTCTTTAAACATGTTTGAGGGAAATATTCCAGAGAGATCCAATAATTTTGTGTCTTTTTATGATTTTTCAGCTGAGTTAACTTTAACAGATTATTTAATAGTCATTAAAGTGAATAGAAGATTTCACAATAAAGCCGGCACCATTTTTTATATTTTTTATCTTCACTGATTTAAAAAAATACATTATTTTTTACACATAAAATGTTTTTAAAAATCATTTCCACCGTCCAACCCAGACCCGTCCCGGTCCGCCTGTCTGCCGGGATCGGCCTTCACGATCACTCGAGGCCGGGGTCTGGAGCCCGAGCCCCGAGTCGGCAGCACGGAGGATCTTCTGTGGTGACCAGTGGAGCTTGGAGCCCTGCATGGCCTGAGGGAGCTCCAAGGCTCTGGTGGAGAGGACTTTTGAAATGCTTTGTTTTTCATAACGGCCGTTCAGGGTGGTTCAAGAAGCTGTTGAAGATCCTAAATATTAATAAACTCAAACATAGTTTGATTCTTTGACACATTCTGTCTATTTACACATATTTCAGGAGCTCTGAAGCAGCTTGGGTCCATTTATTTGGGGCTTTACTTCCAAAAACTAATGAAAACCTGCTGAAAATGTTGGACTGTGTGTCTAAGAACACACTGTCTGTAGATTGTAATAAAGACGAAATACTTTAGGTGTGTGTGTGTGTGTGTGTGCGTGTGAGTGTGTGTGTGTGTGTGTGTGTGTGTGTGGTGACTGCACTGACCGTTTGCTTAATGTCTGGGATGCCGATGCGAAACACCATCATGGCGATGTGGGCGTCCTCAGATGGCAGGGAGTTGGCGGTGCGCTCCTTCGGCCTCCTCTGCGGCTGCACCTGATTGGCTGCTTGTTGGTGCGTGGGTCCGGGGTTGGACGAGTACGGGTTTGTGGTGTGTCTGGGGTTCCCCGCCCTGCCGGTCTGTCGGTCAGCGGCGGGTCGTCCGGTGAATTTACCCGACTGCCTGTGTCCTTCACCTCTGCCCAAACGAGACGGACCTTCTCGCCTGACTTCCATCTCCTCCTCATCATCCTCCTCGTCTCCCTCCAGCTCGCCGTTCTCCTCCCCGTCCTCGTCCTGCTCATCTTCCATTTCCTCCTCCTCCTCTTCCTCGTCCTCGTCTTCGTCCTCTGCCCCAGGATAGAGATGTCTCGTGTTTCCCAGCATCCTCTGGTGCTCCTCGTCGCTGGACAGGAGGCTAAATGGCATCGTCATGGCGACAAAGAAAGCAGCACCAGTGGCAACGCCATCATTCCCAGAGAGACGCTGCAAGGAAAGAAACAAAGTTTGAATGCTGATTCAGCACTTACCTCCTCCTGTTCAAAGTTTCTGTCACAAACTTTTTACATCAACAATGAAAACACTTGAAAAATCTCACATTCAGGCTTTCTGGTTAGGACTTGATTACGTTTGTGGTCAGCTGTTTGGAAAAGAGGAGAATCGACTGAATCTCACTGGTCTGCTTCCAGATGTTTCAACCTCACAGTTCTGCTGAACTCTGGTCTCCACGGTAACGAACGTCACCTTCTGCAACCCTCAACACGTAATAATCCGTTCACGCCTCATGCAGAACCGAACCTTCTTGTGATTGTAATTTTCACCTTCCAGGAACTTTTCCCGTCACGCAGAATGATCCTTATTATGCGTCGCTGGGAGCTCTAACCTTGAAATCGCTTTTTCAGGCGCACGAGCAACAACGAAGCTTTCCGTCGGTCCACTCGGAGAAAAGTTTTACACAAAAACTATTGGAACTGATCATTACTGCAGCGCAGATCAATCAATCAGCTGCACAGCATTACTGACGTTATATTAAGAGTAACGGAGAATAAAAACGTGAAACAAGCGGTTCTCTTTTTTTTATTTACGTTGATGTTTTTTTCAGTTCACTTAGAGTTAATAAAACTGCAACAAAAACAATAAATATTGATAAAATTAGATTTGACTAACATGCTAACCCAAATGTTAAAACGGCCCTTAAAGGGGTAGTTTAGATCTTTAGGAGTGGAGTTTTAAAAAAGTTAAACAATAAAAAAAATCTTAACGGAGCTTATTTTGAACGGGACTGTAATGATGAGCTAAAGGCTAGTCTGAACTGGGCCAAGACCAAACTGGACTGCTGTCGTCTTAAAGCTCTAATTTAAAAACTTTCTTAGCAGTCCACGCTAATGCTAATTTATAAGCCTTGCAAGAATTGCACATTTAATTTGGCATTTTACTAGCTTTAAGCTACTGTTCAGCTTCTTAAATGTTTAACTAGCTTTTTGCTACTTTTAGCTTCAAACTAGCCATTTGAAAGTTTTGGTTAGCCTTTTGATACTTTAGACCTTTAGCTACTTTTGCTACTTTAACATTTTAGCAAAACTTTTGATACTTTCACTATAATTTAGTTTTGCTTTTGTTACTTTTAGCTAATATTGCTAGTATTATACTTCTTTTGGACTTTAGCCTAATAGCTTCTAGCAATTAATTTGATATTTTTAGCTAGGTTTTGGCTACTTTTGGCTTTTAGTAAGCCTTTTGGTACTTTTAGCTTCTAGCTAGCCATTTCATAGTTTTTGGTAGCCTTTTGATACTTATGGCTTTTAGTGAAACCTTCGCTATTTTTAGCTATTAGCAAGTATTCGGCTTCTTTTAGCTATTGCTTTTGCATCTTACTGTAGTTTTAGCCGAACACATGGGATGCTCAAATGTTCAAATCACGTTTAATTTTTTTTTATAATAACTTGTTTTAAAATAAGTTATTGTGAAACAATTTAATGTTTTGCCTTTTTCTAATGTAGAAACAAATTCTAAAGTTATTTTTGTTTTACGAGGGAAGCAGCTTGTCTGTGTTTTATACGAACATTTAGCCTTCACTTGTCTGAATAAATCACCCATCGGAGAACCGATAAGACCCGTCAGAACTTGACTGAGCCCGACTCTTGGCTCCCCGAAGGCCTCGGTTCTGCTTCCGCTGAACAGAAGCAAACATCGGAATAACAAACAGAGAGGAAAGACGCTGCGATCCTCACCAAAGGACCGACCAATCTGCAGCTAAAGATGACAGAAATATCTGCAGAAAAACAAGGAAGCCTCTAATTTGATGTAATTACACAAATTTATTCAAGCGGCTGTAATTATGAGCCACTTAGCAGCTTCAGATTCTACACAGAGACGTGAAAATCTGTGAAATAAGCAAAGACAAATCTGCACAAAGTAGGACTGTAAAAGAAGATTTCTCATTTAAATAATCAAGTGGTGAAAAAAAAAAACAAGGACAGAATAATGAGGAGATGTTAAATTAAACTGGGTTTGTGATTTCTGTGTGAATCATGAGTCAACTGAGAGACACGAGGAGAAAAAACTGTTAGAGGCTAAATGTTCAGGCTTTCCTCGTGACGAGCAGCTTCACGGAAACAAAATGTTAAGAGACAAGGTGGCACAAATAAATATAGTAAACATCAGCACCAACCAGGTCACAAACTGTTTATTTATTTACACTAGAATCAGGTTTTAATTCTTGACAAATAAATTACATTTTAATACCGAAGCTAAAACTGCGACGTTAAAGAAAATGAGTAAAAACAGACTCTTAAATCTCAGAAGAGAAGACGAGATTAGCAGAACTGTAGCGAAAATTTGCAAAACTATTTTTTAAAATTAGCTAAACTGTTGCTAAAATTAGCAAAAGGGTAGCTAAAAGTAGCAAAACAAATGCTAAAGTGAAAAAGCAGCAAAACAGTACGTTCAAATAGCAAAACAGAAGCTAAACATGGCAACACAGTTGTTAATATTATGAAAGATGTAGCTAAAGAACAGACTCTTGAATCTTTAAACAATGGGTACGACTGGAACAACAGTCGCTAAAACTAGCTTAACTGTTGCTAATATTGGCAAACGTAGCAAAAACAATTAATAAAGTTAAAAAACAACAAAATAGTAAGTCAAATTAGCAAAACGGTTGCTAAAATTAACAAATATTTAGCTAAAAGTAGTACAACAGATTCTAAAGCTAAAATCAGCTAAATAGTAGGTAAATGTAGCCAAACATGGCAACACAGTTGTTAATATTATAAAAGATGTAGCTAAAGAACAGACTCTTGAATCTTTAAATAATGGGTAATGTTGGCACAACAGTAGCTAAAACTAGATAAACTGTGGTAAATATTGGCAAACCTAGCAAAAACGATAAAGTTACAAATCAACAAAATAGTAGGTAAAATTAGCAAAACGGTTGCTAAAATGAACAAAGATTTAGCTAAGCAGTACAACAGGTTCAAGGATTCAAGGTTCTTTATTTGTCATTTGCACCCCATGTGGTACATGTGGAAGAAGGAAATTGTGTACACAGGGTCCCAGTTACATCCAACTCTAATTCAACAACTCTATTCTAAAGCTAAAATCAGCTAAATAGTAGGTAAATTTAGCAAGACAGTAGCTAAAATAGTAAAACAGTTCCTACTATCAAAGATGTAGCTAAAATTTGCTGGAGAAGCTAAAACTGAGATGTTAAAGTAGGAACAAGCAGAATGTAGAGTAAAATTAGGAAATCCAGACTTAAATTTCAGAATAGAGGATCAAACTAGCAGATCAGATTCTATAATCAGCTAAACATGTTGAAAGGAGCAGATTTGCAAAGACATAGATGTTAAAAATAATAAAAACAGTAGCTAAAATTAGCTAATTTTTAAATAAAAAGCAGCTAAACATAGTAAAAAGGCAGCTGCAGTTAGCAAAGATGTAACTAGTAGGAGCAAAGCTGAGATTAAAGCTAAAATCAGCAAAATGGTGGATAAATGTAAAAAAAAATAAGTAGCTAAAAATAGCAAAACATTTGCTAATGTAATCAAAGATGTAGCTAAAATTTGCTGGAGAAGCTAAAATTGAAACAGTAAAGTTAAAACAAGCTTAACGTTGGATAAAATTAGGAACGCCAGCTCGTGAATTTCAGAATTTAGGGTCAGATTAGCCGAGCACATGCTAAAATGACCTAAATGGGTATGAAATTCTTTTTAAAAATTGTAGCTAAATTTAGCAGTACAGTAGCTAAAAATAGAAAAACCGTTGCTAAACTACGTGGAAAAAAAAGTTGAAAGAAGCTGACTGGAGGGTAAACACTATGAAAACATATTAAGGAAACAAATCCAAAAATAAAAAGCATCAAAAAGACACAGATCCTGACAGTTTTGTTGAACCAGTAAGATATTTTGTTAACACAGAAGAGCGCACGCGCAAACGCACCGTTGTTCACCGTTTATAATCAGAAGAACGGATCGCAGATAAAAACGCTGGCGTCGACCGTGCTGCGCAGAGGAAAGGTTAAGGAGCCTCTTCTCTTCCGTGTGAATCAAAATTAACGAGGCCTCTTGAATCGAGCCGCTTCTGAGGAGCACCGGAGGAACGAAAGAAAACCAATAAAGATCAAACGCATCCGGTGGGAGCGGGAGGGCTGGAAACCAAACCGCTTGAGACTTTTAACGAACGAAAGAGGAAAACGGAGGACGAGGCAGAAATCTGAGCAGAGGACGGCTCGTGTCCAAATAAGACAAAGACATCGGAGTTAAAGGAGTCAGACGTTAAAGTTCAGTCACGTACGACCAAAAGTTCGACACATTTCCATCAGTGGTTGTTTGTATTCCACTAAAGGCCTAGTGTGGATGAATGCATGTCGCCCGCCGCCGTTCATGCCAGAATTTCAAACCAACATTGGAGAAATGAAGAGTTGTAGCCACTTTGGTTAAAAACTCTGCTACCTCACGCGATATATTTGCCCTCGGTGTACGTGCTGCGACGACTCTCAGCTGCCACCACGCCAGATTTGAAGTACAACTAGAATTAATACATAAGGTGCACCTGATCATGAAGCTCAATGGCGATTTTTGAGAAAATGTAAGGATTTTAAGTGCGCCTTATAGTCCAAAAAATATGGTAAACATCTGGAACATCAGCTGAATGACTCCTATGGTATGTGTTTTCTAAGGTCTGTGGCGACCATCTTGAATTGGTAATCTGTTGTAGCGGTACATCTAAAGATTAGTTCTTTAAAGCTTCGTTAAAACCAGCCAGTAGTTGATGAGATATTTTGATAACGGACAGACAAAAGAGCACAAACGGGAAGGGAGATAGCACCCCGAGTTGCCACAAAACAACCTTCTCTTCTGTGTTTTGAGTTAAATGTTTTCTTCAGTTTGTCGTTTTAAATTGGAGATAATCTCCTCGAGCCGACCTGACCGGAGGAGTTAACGTAACGATGTGACCCCAAACTGAAACGGAGAGAGAGGTCACGGCTTCTGCGTGCAGATACGAAGATGACTGTCCCTCGTTGGGGTTCGAGTTAAAATCTAATCTGCTCTTCATCGCCGCTCAGAGAGGAAGACTACAGCTCTCACATGCTGAACAGTCATTATGTGTCTCCTTTGTGTTCGAGTCATGACTTCTCTCTGGGGAACTGATTATCACTTTCTCATAATTTTCCATCCATCCTGACCCGTTCCAGCCTAATTGACGACTCTGAAAAAGTTTTTAGCCATTTAGCTTCATTATCTCTTCTCCGTCTCCTGGGATCAGCTAATATCCACCATAAAATATGAATAAATAACCAAGGATGCATGACAAATAGATCTGTCACAGTTTCAGATTGTTTCAGACCTGCCAGGTGTGGGTGGATTTTACTGAGCAGACAGTTCTGATGCTTCAAAGAAGTTATTCTCAATAAAATGATGTATTTAGAAGAATTTAAGCTCTCGAGACACGCGATCGTCGCACTTTCACAAGGACTTGAAAAGAAATTCACTTCTTATGCCTTATTTTTTTTACTCACTCTTCAGATTTTGCTTCGCATCACCTCAAAGGTTTTCATCGACTCTTTTCCTCTCAGCTCAAACAGATCGACCTGTTAAAATTTAATTTTCTCAGCTTCAAAGTTACTAATTCACCGCTTGAACTCGGCGTTAAGTCTGTTCTGTTGTTTTTAAAAAGGGCAGGGACTCTTCCTCTCAGCACGTAGCTGCAGAGGCTGCAGGTGGGCGGGACCAGCCGCCCTCACAACACAGTCTGAGGGAAGCACCGCTGTGTCCTAGTGTCTGACATGTTTGTTTTTAAGTATTAAACAAGTTGTTCGATTCCAGTCCAGAAAAACAAACATTAAAACACACAACAACAGACATGAGCTATCTCAAACAAACAAACTATAATTAAAAGTTAAAATTTCTTCGGTCATGTGAATGTTTACGTTCCTATAGAGTTTTAAGTAGAAGTACGAAGGAGAAGAGTGTGTTTACAACTGATTTGAACATTTTAAAGAGCTCCAAAGTCAGTGTGACACCATCATCTGTCAGGTAAACATTTTGGAAGGGAAAAACTAAAATTCATCGACCTTAAACGGTGATTATGTAAAAGCCGACGAATATATCAAAATGCCAGTTCAGACCAGTAAAATCCAACTAAATGTGACCAGTTTAAACTTCGAACTACGTTTCTGCTGTGAAGTCAGTCTGAGATACAGAGGTCCAAAGAGGGATGGGTTTCCTTATGACTTTCACCCAAATCCCATAGATCTTTGTAATTTTTTACTTGTATTTAATTTATTTTGCCAGTTTTGTCCATGCTGTACAACTAAAGGTCAGAGCAGACCATTTTCATCTCAGCCATGTTGTGATGTTTAATGTTTTATTTGAAAGCCATGTGACCACATCCAGGACAGAATATTTAAAACAGTAACAAGGTCACGTTTAATGGAAGATGCATGCTGAAATGCTGTATTGGACGCTTGGATTTAAACTCCTAAAAACCGTACTGTTAATTAGTTTATGAGCACGGTAAAGGGGGTTATGAGGCAGCAGATTTCCCAGAGACAGAAGTGCGAGGTAACTTTGCTCCCTTCTTGCCAGAGTCCTGACCTGATTGCTCTAATCTTCAATCAGCGTGCAGCCTGAGTGATGCCACCAGCGGCACCACTGACGTCTTCCTCCTTGTCTTTTTCTCTGAACACACATGCTCTCTGGTTCACGCTCTCCTTTATGTAGGACATAGTGTGGATTTAGACAGATATTTTCAGTGTCTCGGTCCCCAGGAAGTTTCACTGGGAAACTTCCAAAGAACACATCGCCCCACTTTCCTGCCACGAAACTGGAACGGCCGATTTCCTTCACTCCTTGTTTGACACCCTCCTCACAAGTGGACACAAATTGTCCGTGCAGTCTGTACTCCGATTCACAGCAGTGCCCTCGGGAAAATGTAAATGCAAACTGTCTGTTCGGGCTCTGACCTGAGGGTCGAGTTCAGATCCTCCTGAGGTGACAGTCGTGTAGAAACCTGTACGCCACCCGGGGGACGGAGAACGAAGCCACCCGATCTACATACGTTCTTATGTAATTCCCCCCGTCAATAGAGGAGCACGGTTTGAGTTTTAAAGGTACAGAAGGTGTAGGTGTACAGCCGTGGAAGGAGCTCTGTGTCATCGCCTCGATAAACCGGTTCAAGTCTCTCAACGCCATGATTTATTCAAAAACTAAACACTTTTAAATCAGTCAAAGCTAAAGCAACAAGCAGCGCTACGTAAAAGTTTTGAACCGGTCCTACATTTAATCACTTGTTGCTGAAAGACGAACAGCTGATTGTGTTTGTGTGTGTGTCACGAACCAACAAACAGTCTGAATCAACACAAAGTTTGTTTTCTCAGTGTTTTTGAAACCATTAGTGAAAAGGCCAGACTTCAGGGGTATCTGAGGCAGGCTTGAAACACAAGAGTCAGGGTGGCTTCTGGGTAATACCAGATGGCTAGGCCTCAGACTGACGAAGCCTCTTGGATGAGGGGCGAAACGTTTCTTTTTTAACAAAAAAACAAAGTCCAGATGACATGATTCAACCTTTTTTGTAGTCTGAATCAACAATTAACTGACCTTAAGCATCTGTAAAATGGCTACAGCTTGGTCAATTCAACAGAACTCAAGCTAAAATTCAGTGTGGTAGTAGCCGAGACTGCTCTTCAACACATATTCTGAGCACTAACAGGCTGCCAACATGTTTAATGGAGACGACGACTCACGAGTCACGGAGAGAAATAATTAAACATCTTCTGAGCACACCCAATTTACTATGGCCGCCAGAGCCAAGTGAATTTACAAAACACAAAAAGAGCTCAAATTTAGGTGATTTTTACTGATATTGAGCTGAAGTTTTGTTCAAGCGGAGTGTTGTCCCAAACACGCTGATATCACTTATAATGTAATTTCATTTCTCAGCATAAGATGATCTTAGTCTAAAACTCTGACACGAAAGGTGGCGGGCGATATGCATTTCGTCAAATAAATCCCATGAGATTTGTTCATTGCGTCAAACGGTCTGCCTAAATTAATTTATTAAAAGAAGGAGTGTCTTGTCATTTTTATGAACGAGTATTCATTTAATTATGTCCACTGTCTCCAGATCAGATTGGCAGGTGAGACTTCAAAAGGAACAAGCTCCGCCTCCAGATGAGAGAAGGGGAGCGAGGAGAGGCTGGAGGTTCAATGTTTGTTGCTTCCATTTCCTCGCTCTCGGTCCCTCCTTTTAGATGCTAGTCTTTCACAGCATCACTTTTGTTAGTTGACCGTTTTTTGGGTCTGGGACTTAACGACAGACCTGCTTTCTGGGTCTAGTAGTTAACGACAGACCTGCTTTCTGAGTCTGGGAGTTAACGGCAGATCTGCTTTCTGGGTCTGGGAGTTAACGGCAGACCTGCTTTCTGGGTCTGGGAGTTAACGGCAGACCTGCTTCCTGGGTCTGGGAGTTAACGGCAGACCTGCTTTCTGGGTCTAGGAGTTAACGGCAGACCTGCTTTCTGGGTCTGGGACTTAACGACAGACCTGCTTTCTGGGTCTGGGGGTTAACGACAGACCTGCTTTCTGGGTCTGGGAGTTAACGACAGACCTGCTTTCTGGGTCTGGGAGTTAACGGCAGACCTGCTTTCTGGGTCTGGGGGTTAACGGCAGATCTGCTTTCTGGGTCTGGGAGTTAACGACAGACCTGCTTTCTGGGTCTGGGAGTTAGCGACAGACCTGCTTTCTGGGTCTGGGAGTTAACGGCAGACCTGCTTTCTGGGTCTGGGAGTTAACGGCAGATCTGCTTTCTGGGTCTGGGAGTTAACGGCAGACCTGCTTTTTGGGTCTGGGAGTTAACGGCAGACCTGCTTTTTGGGTCTAGGGGTTAAGGACAGACCTGCTTTCTGGGTCTGGGAGTTAACGACAGACCTGCTTTCTGGGTCTGGGAGTTAACGGCAGACCTGCTTTCTGGGTCTGGGAGTTAACGGCAGACCTGCTTTCTGGGTCTGGGAGTTCACGGCAGACCTGCTTTCTG
>NC_056512.1:41272953-41278420 GCF_014905685.2 Nematolebias whitei
GTCTGGGAGTTAACGACAGACCTGCTTTCTGGGTCTGGGAGTTAACGGCAGACCTGGTTTCTGGGTCTGAGAGTTAACGGCAGACCTGGTTTCTGGGTCTGGAAGTTAACGGCAGATCTGCTTTCTGTGTCTAGTGGTTAATGACAGACCTGCTTTCTGGGTCTGGGAGTTAACGGCAGACCTGCTTTCTGGGTCTGGGAGTTAACGGCAGACCTGGTTTCTGGGTCTGGAAGTTAACGGCAGACCAGCTTTCTGGGTCTGGGGGTTAACGGCAGACCAGCTTTCTGGGTCTGGGACTTAATGGCAGACCTGCTTTCTGGGTCTGGGACTTAATGGCAGACCTGCTTTCTGGGTCTGGGAGTTAACGGTTTAACATTTTAAATGTTGGAGCCACTCCGAGCCATATGGATCGTAACAGTAAAGGGGGCGTCAGGTCCAAACAGGCATATCCTGGTCTGAAAATCTAATGATCATCCTTCAGCTGATCAGCGACTGTCAGCTGTTTTTGTAACAGATGTTCAAGAACCACCATGCTGGTGCTAAAATTCTGCTTCCTGTCTGTCAGTCTAGTTTTTCTTTGGTGTTTTCACAGATTCAAAAGAAACAGGAACAAAATGTGACTCTTTGGCTAACAAAGAGCCCAAAGATTCAGTTTCAAATTTGTTTTTTTGCAGTTTTTTCTGTTACTGTCGACAAAACGCCGCTTCCTTCTGTGAGTTTAGGAGCCCTTTTGTATCTGAATGAAATATTGGTAAAAAGATACGTGATGTAACAAGTTAAAAAAAGTATTTCTGTGAATATGATCAGGACTGAAAGACCATCAGTCTAATAAAGACCGTGTTAAAAGATCGAAGGTCCGGCTGCTTGGAAATGAAGAAACGAGAGACTTAAGACTTTTGCACTAGATTTAATTTTATGAATTAAACGTTAACTTGTAACACTTTTCTTGTTTAAAAATTATATTAATTTACAAAACAAACACAAGTTAAAGAAAGGCCGAGCATTCCTTGAAGTAAAGAACTCTTTTTAATTGTTTAATCATATATTTGCAGATTTTTTTTTATATGTTGAATAAACCCAAACAGCGTTTCTCTCCATGCGTGTGAATAAAGCGGCGCCTCGTTGGTTAAACCTTCGCTCCTCTGCAAAGGAGATGAAGAAAAATCAATCAGCAACAAACGGCTAATTAATTAGCTTTATTCATCTTCTCCACTAGATCTCTGAGGAGGTGCAGCGAACGTGCTCTGATGTTCTGCTGGTTGTTTGTCAGAGCGGAGCGACGTCCTGAATCACTCAGGCTGACGAGGTTGGGACCACGGTTACAAACTGTCCCTTAAAATGAAAGAAATGCTCCAGTATGAACTAAATGATGCGTTCTTCATGAAGCTGGTGAGGAACGCGCTGTTCTTTATTTCTCTGAGCCGGAGTAACTTTGATATTAAATAAAAACGGATGAGACGGTGATTTTATCCAACCAGAGCTGAAGATGTGTGGTTTCTGGCAGCAAAAGATGTTAAAACACAAAAAAATAAACTTTGGTTTATTGAAGGTACCAAGATGTTTGCAGTTTAAGCTGCTTTTTGTTTGCTGTTCCCCGCTGCGGAGCAAAAAATGGTAATTGAAATATGCTCCATTTGTCCGTGAATGTTGTGTCAGAAAGTTAAAAAAATAAATCATGTATTGACTTCCATGGTGTGTGGCTGCATTATGACATAAGAAATGTTCCTTTCTAAATTTAAGTTGCCGCATCAAATTCCAAGATGGCCACCGCCATATATAGGTAAACCTTCTGAGCTGGATAGCTTGAAAAATAAGCAACAAGCCAAATATCTTTTTGGTGTAAGACAACATCTATGTGTAACAAATGTCCCTAAAATAGCTGGACCTACAAAAAATTAGGTTGCCATGTTAAATCCAAGATGGCCACCACTATATATTTATGTAAACTGGCCACCACTTTCATTTGAGGAAATGCTACTTTCTAGTTTTTATATGGCATAAAATTATAGTTTTATCACATTATTGGAGTGTCTGAAAATTATTCAATGGGGGCCAAGGTCATCAATGGCCACCCCCTGGCTCCACCACTGCACCTGGTGGTGGATAAAGTTGTCCCTCCACTCGCCAGGATCCGTCTCTCTGCACTGCCTCGGACCAGAAATTAAAAAATAAAAACACTACCTCTGTTCTTCTCCACAGTGCAACTCCTCCCCTCTTGAATATCTTGAACAAAAACATTTAGGTTTACTTGGTTCTCTGTTTCAGTCTAGAAAAACACTCATCTCCAAAAATACAAACATGCACTCTTCAAATCATTACCAGCTACAAGATAAAACAAAGTAACATAATCCTCACTAATAGTAGGACAACATTAGCTACAAGTAGCCAAAGGCTAAGTAAAAGCTAAATGTAACAAATGGCTATCTAAAAACTAAAAGTAGCAAAATTGTAGCTAGAAGCTAAAACTAGCAAACAAATAACTTAAAGGAGCAAAACATTAAAAGTCAACTAGCAAAACAGCACCTAACTAGCAAACTTCAAAATAAAACTCTATTAAAAAAATGCTAGGAAAATGTAGCTAAAAGCTAAATGTAGCACAAGGAAGAACTAAAACCAGCTAAAATAGCAAAAGGATAGCTAAAAATTATAAGTGAAAGTGGCCAAAAGCTAAAAGAAAGAAACAAAACATTACCCAAAAGTTGACTAGCAAAACAGTATCTATAAGCTAAAAGTAGCAAAATGCTTGTTAAAAGGAGCTAAGGGTTGGCAAAGAGTTAAATGACAAAACGCTAATTTAGCTAATATAGCTAATATAGCTAAAGATTAAATGCAAAAAAAACTAGCTAAAATCCAAATGGAACGCTTAAAAAAAGCCAAACGGAGCAAAACACGAGCTAAAACCTTAACAAAAAGGTATCTAGAAGCTAACAGTATTCTTTTGGACACAGGCCGGTTCACGTTTGTTTATAAACGTTCCGTTGTAAAATTTTCCTCGATGACGTCACTCTTCATCTCATAAACACTTATTTTTGTGATAAACGTCCCTCTGCACCGCCCTGTCCACCCAGTGGTCCAGATTTCAGTTTTTGAGGGCTACAGGCCCTCGGCTGGACCCGGGGGACGCTCTGAAGTCGGAGCTGAAGCAGGGGGAGTAGCTGGGGGCTGAACATATGACGAGCTGTGAAATATTAAAAGCCGAAGCTGTTCTGCTGCCCGGGGAAACAAACACGTGAGGCCGACCATGTGGCAACGCCCCCAGGTCACTGCTTCCTGTTTGTCATTATCCGCCGCTGGGGGGGCGGGACAATAAAACCTGGTGTGGTAGTAGCTGAGAGTCATGTTGCTGTGAAAGCTGCAGCCAGGATGAGCTTTGAGGGAGCACTGCAGGCCGGTTTTATAAAAAAGGCGAAGATCAGCCGAAGGCGGGAGGACATGTGATTCACACAAACTGAAAACGAGGCAGAACGTCAAACAGGCAGAGCTGTCGCAGCTTGAGCACATCTTTTTGAAATACGGAGAGCTTTTAGACAAACTTCGGCTGATTCAGCAGCTTCAGGAGGGTCTGTGGGTTCACGTTTCACGCTTCATGAATGAAAATTACTCCGGGAAATCTTGAAAAGGATAATTTGTCCTCCATTTTCTCTGTCTTTGCTTTGCATCAATCAGCTTTGTGTTACCACAAACTCAGGCGGAGGAATCGCCCGCTGCCTGGAGCTGTTTTGGTCAAACCTCAGAGCATGAATCGAGCTCTCCTGGATCAAGATCTTTCTGACGGGTTCTTCTGCCAGGCGTTCCCAGCAGACATGCACTACACGTTTGGCTCTACCAGGTCTGTCATGAAAACAGAAGCTGAAGCAGATTTCAAAGAGATCCCTTTGAGGAACTGAAGCGATCTGATTGAATTTCTGTGGGAAAATATACGTTAAAAAAATTAAATATTTAGAAAAACTAAAAATTAATTTCCTGACTGAGCTGAACGTTTTATTCTCTCAACAGCTAAAAAATTACAAAGTATGCAGAAGATGTTCGATAAAAATAAAAATAAAAAACGCACCAAAAAACCCAAAAAATCCTCAGTCATTGAGGGTCGTCTAAAATGCTTACACATTACGGAACATGCAGAAAATTTTAAAACACGATGTAAAAAGGATCTCCATTAAAACTGAAGCATTTTAGAAATAAATAAATAAATAAAACCCCCGTTGAGCTGCACGGTTGTTTCCATTGATTCACCTGAATTATTGATGCCCCCTGCAGTCCCTGAAACATTTTACTCAATTGTGTTTTCATCCCGGAGCCTAAACTCTGCTTCCCACAAAATGCAGGTGCACTTTCAGATCCTCCTGCTGCTGCTTGAGTTTATTGCAGATTACAGATTACAGATTACACCCCACCGCTCCTGTGACCCTCATCATCTTGGATCAGGACGGCTCTAGTGCTGCAGCTAAAAATAACCTAAGCTTCACAATGATGAGCCAGTGGTGAGGGTTGGAAAACTGACCCCCCCACCCCCGTACCCCTTCTCTGTGGCACAATTAGCCCTAATAAACTGAGAGGGAATTCATGATGCATGGAGGAGTCAGGCCTAAGCCCCCGCCCTCCATCCCTGCTCTGCACTCTCTCTAATTACCATCAGTGGAGCCTCTTAACGGGACAAATGGGATTTATTTGTGATGCTCTTAAAGTGAGACAGAAAGGACAAGTTTCACTTTAAAGCTCTTTCAGTTGTGTGGAAATCAAAGTTTTCATGCATGTGCAACACGAAGTCCCAAATCTGTGTTTCTAAAACACATCTAAAATAAATTTACAGAAACACACACACCTACAGACGTGCTCTCCAATGTGAACGATGCTGAGGCAGCAACACATCCATGTACCAGGATGCACTCGAAGTAACACGCACACACCTGGACCCACAGAGATGAACAACTGACAACAAAATCAGAGCTGCAGGGAAGAAACGCTGAAGTTAAAATAAAACATGAAATAAATAAAACCTAATAAAAAAAAGTTTATTAAATCTAAGAAAACAAAATTTAACTGAAATTTGATTGTTAGAAGGAAATTCTCCAAGTTTGAAACAGCTGGAACCTATCTGTGGGGGATGGCTGGATGACAAATGGATGGATAAATGTATAAATGCATGGATGAAATGATGAATAAATGAATGGATAAATGGATGGATGAATAGATGAATGGATGGATAAAAGGAAGAATGATGGATAGACAGATGAATAAATGGATGGATGGTTCAATAAATGGATGGATGGATAAATGGATGGTTGAATAAATGGATGAATGGATGGATAGACAGATGAATTAATGGATGGATGGTTGAATAAATGGATGGATGGACAGATGAATAAATGGATGGATGGTTGAATAAATGGATGGATGGATGGATGGATGGATGGATGGATGCCTGGACAGACGGATACATAAATGGATGGATGGATGGATGGATGGA
>NC_056512.1:41278820-41282531 GCF_014905685.2 Nematolebias whitei
ATGGATGGATGGATGAATAAATGGATGGATGGATAAATGGATGGACAGATGAATAAATGGATGGATGGATGGACGAATGGACAGATGGATGGACAGATGAATAAATGGATGGATGGATAAATGGATGGATGGATGGATGGATGGATGGATGTACTCCAACAGTTAATGTCCAAGTTTTGAACAAAGCTGTTGCACTCAGTGCATGTGTTGTGAATGACTCTCAGCTACCACCAAGTCAGTTTTTTTTTTTAGATTAGCAGTGGCGGCCATCTTGACTGAATCTACAAACAGTGTTTTTATAGAAGAACATCCAAATATTACAATGAGATATTCAATCGATCCATCGCTGTTAATGAGATATTTTGCTAACGGTTCAAACAAAAACACTGTGGCCCTTTCACCTTCTACAACGTGCACTACGTTTCCTGAGCACGGTCCCCCTCAGGCCTCAGAGACCAGTACCATCCCATCATGTCACAGAACCAACGGTCCAACAGAGAGGTGGCGTCCTCACCAGACGGACGCGTCTTTTTTTTCACTTCAACACAAAACATTTCATCACAAATCCTGAGGCGGCGCCTCTCATCAAGCGTTTCCTGACAACTGTCAGTTTTCAGAGAACGTTCTGTGACGAACAGAACCTTCGGTCGGGTCCGATCAAACCTGCAGACTGAAACTGAGACGGGTGGACGTGAGCGAACGACAGGATGGAAAGCAGAGACGAGAGGACAGTCCTGAAGTAGGACGAAGCGCAGGGGAGGCCCGTCTGTCCCAGATCGCTGTTTGACTGCGAGGGGAACAAGGAGGAGGAAGAACTGAGAGGTCCAAAATCTGGAGCTCGGAACTCAGTCACCCCTCGAGCAGCAAAGACCCTTGAAATAAATATCTGACGAACACCAGCAACCAGTCCAGAACCAGTCCAGAACCTGCAGCCTGAATGGGTTTAATTAAAGCTTCTAGTCTTCAGCATGAACTCACGCTGAGAATCGAAGGAATTGTAGCCGATGACATCGTGCATGATGTGTCAGTGCTCAGAATGCGTGTTCAGGATGACTCTCAGCTACTACCACACTAGATCTGAGCTCAGTGGCTTCAAAACTGGCTGAGCTATAAGCCTAAGTTCAGCTGGCTGTGGCGTCCATCTTGAATTCAGTTGACTCCAGTTGTAGACGTTCATCTAATCATTACTTTCTGGGAGGAAAATTTAAATCCATGCTCCTGTTCATGAGATATTTTGCTAACACTGAAGACAAACATGACTGGCACTTTGCCTTCGGCGGCGGGCCATGTAAGTTTTTGTAGTGTGGCGTCAGGTCCGCTGGACCTCAGTCTCCTGATAAAGATGGGTCTTGGCTAAGCTAACTCGAGCTACTTCCTGCAAACATGAGCTGAATGCTAATTGAACTGTGCTGGCACAGAGTCCGGGCCGGACCTGGACTCTTTTTGTGCCAATTACGTTTGAGGCTGAAACGACCTGACAGGGGGCTCTCAGTGCAACTCAGCAGGTCCGTGGAACCAGGTCTGCTCGACGTCCGAGGGCCAAATTAACTCCAGAGGAATAAAAATGACAAGAAGAATGATCGGAGGGCACGACGGGAGGACTTCAGCCATAAATCTGCAGATTACCGTCATCCGAGACGCTCGTTACCGTTTGTTCGGTAAATAGACAAACAAGACTCCGCTGACACGAAGGGCTCTTGCATGAAAGATCTGGAAGTTGCTTTCAGTCCCGACACTCTTCCTCAGGGCTTGAACCTGCAGCCTCAGGATTCTGAGACCGTGGTGCTGACCACTGAGCTACCGTTTCCCCACTAACCGTGTGAAACAAACGCTGAAGACAAAGCTAAAAGCTAAAAGCTAGAAGTCCTTCATTTGCACACACACGGGTTCTGGGTGCACGAGAATCCTTGCATATTTTTTGGGCTGTAGATACTTCAGGGGTTCTTCAGCTCTTTCAGCCGTTCAAACATCAAATTATTCGGCTTGTTTCAAATTCTTTCATCTAAAATGAACAGAGAAATCTTCCCATCTTTGAAAAACTAAAGTGTTTGTTTTCTACATCCTACTTGCTTCATTTTAGCTGTTTTGCTTGTTTTAAGTTTTATCTGTCGTGCTATTATTAATTTAGCTACTATTGCGCAAACATTAGCTTTTAGCTTACAACATGCTAGTTTTTCTGATAGCAACATTTGAACCAACATAAGTTTTAAGATGGCATTGTGCTAATATTAGCTTTAAGTTATTTTTTGCTCGTCTTAACTTCCAGTTGTTCCATTGTTTTTATGCATTAGCTGCAATTTTGCCTTTTTTTGTTTTTTAATAATAATAATAATAACAATAATAACAATAACAATAATAATAATAATAATAATAATAATAATAAGTTATGTGTTGTCATCGTATGTTCCTATACAATGGCAAAAATTGGCTCTCTGCATTTAACCCATCCACCCCTGGGTAGTGCAGTGGGCAGCTATTGGGGGCGCCCGGGGAGCAACTGGGGATAGGGTGTGGTGCTCAGAGACACCATGAGATGTACAGTGACTGGGGATCGAGCAGAGGACTTTCAGGTCCCGAGTCGGCTGCCCTGCCTCTACCTCATCTCAGCCCCCAAGCTACAGTTTTGGTCATTGTAGCCTTTAGCTACAGATTTGATCATTCTAACCTTTAGCTACTGGTTTGCTGGTTGGTCTCAGCCTTTAACTGTTTGATAATTTTAGCCTTTAGCAACTGTTTGCTGGTCTCTTCCTTAAACTATTTGAACATTTTAGCCTTTAGCTACTGATTTGCTGGTCTCTGCCTTTAACTATTTGATCATATTAGCTTTAGCTACTGGTTTGCTGGTCTCAGCCTTTAACTATTTGATAATTTTAGCCTTTAGCTACTGGTTTGCTGGGTGGTCTCAGACTTTAACTTATAATTTTAGCCTTTAGCTACTGATTTGCTGGTCTCAATCTTTAACTATTTGATTATTTTAGTTCTGTTTATATTTTTTAAATGTGCTCTATAAATAAAGTTGACTTGACTATTTTAGCCTTTAGCTAGTCGTTTGCTGGTCTCAATCTTTAGCTACTTCTTTTGAAACTTTGGTAAAAGTGTCAAAAGGAGAATTAGCAGCTTGTTTTATTTTCTGAACATTAACTCCGTTTCAGCTTCTTCAGTTGTTGTTCAGCTGTTTTAAACTAATTTCTCTGGTTGGAACTGAACTTGGAGGCAGAAGATCCGACCGAGCTGCTCCTCTGATTGTCATCAGAACTTCTCCTCTCCAGAACCATCGGCACATCGCCGACTCTTTGAAGGTTCTAAAAGCTGAACTCAGGGCTGTGCTGTTGGAGACGCTCGCTCGTCGTCGTTCTGCTCACAGATCAGGGACGGCACGTGCGCGGTACCGTGACCGACGTGTGGGCGACAGCTGGACTCACACCAACGCCTCCAACAAGTTCAGGACCGTGAAAGTTCTGCTGCATCCAGTTCCTGGTTCTGTGCAACACTTTGCGTAACGAAACAGAAGCAGCTTGTGTGAAACGATCTGGACCTTATGTTCTCCAGAGACAAACGCTTCGAAAGACGCAGGACAGAAGACCCGGAGAGAACTGAACCATAACTGGACCTGTGCTCGCTGCAGAACCTTTAGAATCCATCAGTTTCTGTACTGAGACTTCTGCACCTGTCCTCAGCTGTTCTGGTCCACATGTCCTCAGCTGTTCTGGT
>NC_056512.1:41282541-41295791 GCF_014905685.2 Nematolebias whitei
TGGTCTGGTCCACCTGTCCTCAGCTGTTCTGGTCCACCTGTCCTCAGGTGATCTCGTCAAACAACTCCAGCTGTTTCAGGTTTGAATGTTCCTCCTCCAGATGTTTCAGCTCCTTCCTCAAGTGTTCAACAGGATTTGGATTAGGACTCACAAGGCCACCTCGGAACAGTCCAAGGTTTGGTTCTGATCCAGTCTCAGGTGCTGTTAGCTGTGTTTTGGGTCATTGTCCTGTTGGAGGACCATGACCTGCGACTGACACCGAACTTCCTGACACATTCAGCTCCAGAAGACGTTGATTGTCTTGAGATTTCATTGTACCCAGAACAGATTCTGGACACTCTGACCCAGATTCAGAACAGAACCGAGCCTCTTCCCCCGTTGTAGGAACAGGGTTCTATTCTTTCATTGTTGGGTCATTTTTGACTAATTCCAGTGTGTCTTTATGACCGGGTGTCCTCCTTGGTCGTCTTCCATCAGGTCCATTTTGTCTCAAAGACGGACGGTTCAATCAGACCCTGATGACCTTTGACCTTGAAGTTCACCTCTAATCTGTTTGGAAGTTGATCTGGACTCATTCTTATTATCTGTCTCTTTAGTTTCTCATCAGTTGTCCTCTTATGGACATGTCCAGGGAGGCCGTCTCCAGTCCTCTGGACCTTCTGAATGATCTGAGCAGCTGCAGAGGAACAGCTGCTTGGAGACGGTCTGGTGGTCTTCACCTTCAACAGGACGTCAATAAATGTCTTTCTGAGCCAACTCTGTCCTCGGCTTCCTGCGCTGCATGTTCAGTGTGTTACACACGTGACACCAAACAGCCCTGTGACTACCGCTCACCCTCTAAACAGGCAGACTGATTACAGACTGAAGACACCGGAGTTGGACATGTCCTTGAGGACAGATTAGTACGAATCTTTCCCTGATTTTTGATTATTTTAGTATTTCTGGTGGATTTTTTTTTTGTTGTCTTTTTATTACTTTTGTCAGTTTTCAGTTCTTTCAGTGACCGCTGTAGTTTTAGTTTTTATTTAAAGGAACACGCCTGTCCGTGTTGGACATGAAGCGTGTGGGAAACATTTAAAATCAAGTCCCTTCGTCTTCATGTCCTCGTCTGGACATCCTCTAACATCCCGAATGTCCCTCGCATCCAAACCTTCTCACTTTGACTCGTTTCATGCAGAGTCGTTGCCAGCCATGTGAGCTTCACATCAATGCAGTAAACTTGAACATGCAGCGCCTCCTCCCACCTCCTGCTGCACACACATCCCCCCTCCCCCCCTCCTCCTCCTCCTGACTCCAGCATCCCTTTAACAAACCCACGGTCCGCATGCAAGAGAAGAAAGCATTCTTACTGTGCGCTAACATCCCTGATGAAGGAGAGAAATCCCTCCTCTGGAACAAAACAAAAAGGAGGCGGTAAAAAGGAGAAGAGGGAGCAGCGAGGAGCAGAGTCAGCGGTTGCCAGATACAGGGGAAAATAAGAGATAATAGGAGGTTCCCTCCTTCACAGCGACCAGCAGATGAAGAAATTACAGTTGGTCCCGCGTGCTGCTGAAGAGCAGAGCATCGTCTTCATCGTCCTCAGCTCCCAGCCCGTCCTCCTTCTCCTCCTCCTCCTCCTCCTCCTGCAGCAGCAGATCTGTAGTAACACTTCTGTCTCTCTGGTCCGACACACTCCCCATCCTTCGCTCCACGTCTTCCCCCTCTCTCCTTCTATCTATGGTTCTTCCTCACCCCCCCTCTCGCCCCTCCTCCTCCTCTGTCATTACCCGGATACAGGGTATACCCCTCCCTCCTTCAGCACGTCTCTCCTCCTCCTAGTGTCTTTGATGTTCTGGAGTTTGACTCTTTCCTCTGAATATAAATATATATATAATATATATATATATATATATATATATATATATATATATATGTGTGTATATATATATTTATATTCAGAGCTGAAAACAGAACAGAGGAGGATCCACCCAGTACTGCAGGAACACACACACACACGTTCTTGTAAATGTACTTTTGGGGGTCTTTGCATCAACTTCCATTCATTTTCTAAACCCAACCATTACTAGTACATGCTTAACCCTAACCCATCCACAAATCACACCTTAGTCCTAAACCTAACCCCTCAACGAGACTTCTCCTTATGGGGACCTGGCTTTGGTCCCCATAAAGAGCGGTTGGTTTCCACAATGCATGAATTTTGTAAAATTGGTCCCCACAATGTAACCTGAAATAAAAACACTCACACACACACTTTGGAAGAATGCATATCACCCGCCACCTGTGATGCCAGAGTGTAGATTAAATTACAGATTTTAATTTGGGCGTTTGAGCTCCAAGTTAGAAACGAGTCTTTCCCCATTGACTCAGTCTGGTGAGGCTCAGATGTCCCAACTTTTCATCAGCCTTGAACGCAGCATCACCTTTGTGAATCTGGAGCAGTGAAAGTCTCAAAAGTCACAATCTGACCCGCGCGCTCGTGTTGACCGACACGAGCACCGCTGGTGATTGACAAATTGCTCATGCAGAATATTCCTACTTGTGCAAATGTAAACGTGCACGTTAGAAAAACGGTTTGAGTTTGTAAAACTTGTGTGAAGCATGCGGCGCTTATTGGACGAGAACAAATCTCCAACGCTCGAGTGACTTTTGAGAGCAGTCAACCTGATTCATGATGGCCACCTAAACAACCAGCTAAAGTCTAGTGTGGTAGTAGCCGAGTCATCCCGAACATGCACTCTGAGCGCTAGCAGCTCCTTTGAGGTCACGCAGGACGTCACAAAACGTCAGACGCAACACAAGAACGGCTCAAACTCAGTTTGCAGAGGCCGAGCTAAAACCTGGTGAGGTAGTAGCCGAGAGTGATCCTGAACTATTCAGCATAAAATGACGTTAGTTTTAGGCGTTTTAATTTATAATTTGTTTTTAAACGTGTGAATGTTGAAATCATCTCACTTTGGAGGTTTGTTTTTCTTCTGTACTCGTGATGCAGTTTTTGTATCAAAACGTTCGGCTCCTTCAGGACATTCCTGCTCCGACTTTGGTATTTGTGTAATTTTTACCTATTGAAGCAATTAGCTTTGTCGGCCATGTTTTTCTCAGAAAATAAATGGAGCTCTCTTCACGACCTTCAAAGCCTTTCGGCTGTTTAAAACCTTTTTCAGCTCATTTCAGCTTCTTACTTGTAATTCATTTCCTTTTTTTGGGCCAATTTCAGCTTTTTTTCTTCTTTCTCAGCAACATTTAACTTTTCCTTTCATGTCAATTTCAGCTTTTTGTCTACTTGTCATCTAATTTCAGCTTTTATTTGCTCTTTTCAGCTTCTATATTCCAGAGTTGCGCCGCTCAAGGTGCGTGTTTGAGCATCTGTTACATTCTGGGATGCTGCTTTTGAAAACTTGAATTCCTCTTTTCCATAAATCACTTTAATGATTATTTTCTCTTGTGTCGGATGCTGTGCAGCTGGAAGGATTTTACTGGAACATTTTTACTTTTGGACATTGGTTATAATGCGTAACCATGGCAACAAGTTTTTCTTTTATTCATTTTTTTAACCAGGAGCAGCTGATTAACATCTCGTAGCTCAAATACCTAAACTACAGGCCCAAATCAGAAATGAGTTGAAAAGGAGGTGCCGTGGATGCATCCCCGTCTACCAGGAGGAGGTGGTCGAGTACCTGACTGCTGAGATCCGGGAGCTGGAGGGAGACACGACTCCTGACAAGAAGACCAGGATCATCCCCCGACACCTGCAGCTGGCTGTCTGCAATGATGAGGAGCTCAACAAGCTGCTGGGAGGAGACCATCGCTCAGCGAGAAGGTCTGCCCAACATTCAGGTGGTCCTGCTGCCCAGGAGGACCGAGAGGGCCGCCAAGTCCAATAGACCAATTTCTTCAGATCCGCAGTGGGATGAACCGCTACAGGAGCTCCTTCCTGCCCACCGCCAGCAGCATCTAGAACTAATGAAACCAGGATTACAACATTTTGGGATTAATAGTTTATATTTATGGAATTTCTGCCCATTTCAGCTTTTCGTGTTTCTTTCAGCTGATTTATTTTTTTTGTTAATTTAAGCAGTTTGTGCTCCGTTAAGCTTTTTTCCTCCCTTTTAGCATTTTTCTGCTAATTCAGACTTCTTGAACTCAACTTGGTTTTTTTTTGTTTTGGTCAATTTCAGCACGTCTCTGCCACGTTTAGCTTCTTCCTGATAAGTTTTCCGTCCTTGTATTTCAGGCAAGCTTTAGCTTCTTCAGCAGCTTTCAGCTAAATCATTCAGCAACGAGCAGTTTTGCAGGAAATGACACTTCTGTGGTTACGCTCAACTTTGGTCGTTCCACAACAAATCCACCTCATGGCCGACTCCTCGGAACAGCCATCCATCCATCCATCCTTCCATCCTTCCATCCATCCATCCATCCAACATGCTAACATTATCACTCGGCTGCCATCTTTTAACCGAACCATCGTTTACTCTGCCTCCTCTCTCCCGTTGCGTCTTCACTGGGTGAGATCTGTTCCAGTTGGCAGCAGCAGGAGCTGTTCGGCTGCTGGAGGAGAGAAACGTGGCAGAAGTGGGTCAGATTCTGCCAGACGAGAAGAAACAGGTGGAGAACGGAACGATCGCCTCCAGCTTTGAAATCAAACAGCTGAATATTTCAGGGGAACAAACGCGAGGATTAGAAGCAGCTAAAACATCCGATTTATGACGACCGGATCAGAACCGGGCCCCCGCAGAACTGAGAGGAGTCCGTCTGGAAATGACATTTTCTACAAAAACACGACCACATGCTGAAGGAATCGTTAAAAAGCAGAACGGGAGCTAAAATCAGTAAAACGGTAGCTAAAAGCTAGATGTGGGGAGTGGTGGTGCAGAGGTTTGAAAAGGCGAGCCTCTGATCAGACGGTCGTTGGTTCAATCCCCTGGATGGATATATAAATGTGGACGGGAAAGGTGAAGCCTCCACCCTCATTTGCCCCACTCTGGGCCCTTGAGCAAGGCTCTTAACCCCCACCATCTGCTCCCCGAGGCGCCCTAGATGGCAGCTCTGCTCCACACAGAGGGCTGTGGTAGCTCGGTGGTCTGTCGTGTCAGGAAGGACATCCGGCGTAAAAACAATCGCCAAGTCTTCGTGAGTTGCTGTGGCGACACCGAGAAAGAGAGCAGCTGAAATAAGTAGCTGAAACATAGATGCAGCAAGCTAAATTTTAGCAGAAATGAGCTAAACTTTAGCGAAATGCCAAATGTAGCAAAACAGTAACTGCAATATAGAATTTGGAAAACAGCAGCTAAAAGCCAAATTAAGCAAGCTAAATGTAGCATAACCACAGCTAAATCAGAATTGGCTATTAAACCTTTATAATGCTAGCTAAAAGCTAAAATTAGTAGCTCGAATTTAAATGCAGCAAAATCATAGCTAAAAGTAGAAATTAACATTTGCAAATAAATTAGCTAAAAGCTAAATATAGCCAAAGAGTAGCTAAAAGCTAAGCTAAATGATTTAATTAGTAAAACAAATGTTAAAAAAAAGTAGCAGGTTAAATTAAAAAAAAAAAAAAGCCAAAAGCAAAAAAACAAGAGCTTAAAGCTAAAATTAGAAATATATTAACAAAAAGCTTAATGTAGCAACACTAGCTAAAAGCTTAAATTAGTAAAACAAATGTTAAGTGTCCGATAAAAACTTCACTCATGAGCAAAACGTTGAGCTCAGAGCTAAATGTAGCAAAACAGTTGCTAAAAAGGTAAATCAAGCAATCAAAATGTAACAAAGCTTAAAGCTAAATAAATTTGAATTAGCTAAAATCTAAATGAAACTAAATAGCTAAATGTTAAATGCAGCAAAACCATAGCTAAAATATAAAATGAGCAATACAGTAGCTAAAAGCTAAATGTATCAGCAATAATGTAAATGTATCAGATTCATTTTAGTAAAACCAGTTAACAAAATGGCAAAACATTGACTAAAAGATAAATGCTACAAAAACTTAGCTATAACCTAAATGTAGCAAAACAGTTGCTAAAATATAAATTAAGCAAGCTAAATGTAGCCAAGCTATAGTAAAAACATTAGAGAAGTGTTTTAAAACATTAGCTAAAAGCTAAATGTATCAGCAATAATGTAAATGTATCAGATTCATTTTAGTAAAACCAGTTAAAAACAAAATGGCAAAACATTGACTAAAAGATAAATGCTACAATATCTTAGCTATAACCTAAATGTAGCAAAACAGTTGCTAAAATATAAATTAAGCAAGCTAAATGTAGCCAAGCTATAGTAAAAACATTAGAGGTGTTTTAAAACATTAGCTACAAGCTAAATGAAACCAAACTATTAAATGTTTCTTGTAGCAAAACCATAGCTAAAAACTTAAAACCTTAGCTTAAAGCTACAAATAGCTATCAGTAGCCACAAGCTAAACTAGCAAAACCATAGCTAAAAGCTAAAACAAATGCTAAACATTAAAAGTAGCTAAAAAGGTAAGATTTATAGCTCATGTAGCCGTTGTTGAAGAAACCTCGAGTTACAGCTCAACTTCTTTATATTATTCTTTATTGTTTCACTTTTTAAAGTCCAGGGATAAAATATAAATGCATACATGTGAATTTATGTTAAATAACAGCATATTGTGGTAAAAATTGGAAATTTTGCAGCAAACTCCACTTGTGAGGAAGAAAAGGAGCAAAAATACAAAAAAAAAAAAAAGAATAGTCTTAAATGATCAAAGCTACATTTGTACATTTCTACAGCAGACTCAGTAAAACTAACAGCCAATTAGAAAAAGCGAGCTAATTTTATTTGCAACAATCAAAAATCTCATTAAAATTAAATACTTAACGTAAATATTTTGTCCCATTAAATATAAAAAAAAAAAAAAAACATTTATAGTTTGAACAATCAAAGTGAAATATAAATTACAATAAAAGCACCTTTTCAAGAGTGAGGATATTAAAATAAATAATTGGCCTTATGTGTTTAAGAGACAGTACGGAGGTGGGGGGGTGATGTAAGGCTGTGCAGTGAAACGCTCCCGCCATGTTTGACGGATGTGATGACACGAGGGAAACGTCCACGACCTCCACGACCAACAGCAGATAACCGTTTTCACAATATAACACCCGGAGCTGCTTCAACAGCTAAACATCCTTCTGTTCTCCCACTGGAACCAAAAGAACTGAACACAGAACCGAGTCGTCAGGAGAAGAGACAAAAAAAACAACAAACATCGTCTTAGTCTGACGGCTGAGAGAACTCAATTATTCCAACATTACTCTAAATGTGTGAAACACAAACGAGCTGAAAGTCAACGATTCTTTCTTCCTGGTCCATAAACCCGTCTCGCTCCAGAAAACACATTGTACGGGTCCAACAAATAAATTAACCGGTTTAATGTAGACTTCTCATGCACAAGCAGTTCATTTACAGTCCTGCAGAAAAAAACATTTGCTCTTCGGATTTCTTCAGTTTTTGCCTTTTAAAACGTTCAATTTTTATTTTATTTTTTTAAGGGTAAAAACAGACGAAGATCAAGAATCAGGGAGTCGCTCAAATCCAGACGTTATTCACGAACGGAGAAAAACCGAAACGGTGGCGAACCCTCCCAGCAGCGTTCGACCGATCGAAGACCCACCCAGGAGGTCCTGGAGGAACCAAGAACCTCTAAAACCAGGGGTTCCCAAAGCGTCCAGCTCGAGTCTTCAAACAGAAACAAGCGAGTCCATTTCCTGCCGATTAGAAACGTTTGCTACAAAAAGGTAAAAAAAAAAAAAAAAACACGACGAGAACAGCCTCAATAACCATTAGAACCTTGAAATTTATTTATATTTTTAATCTCAATTTTGGCATAAATGTGGTATTAGCAAAGGTCTTTAAAGTTTATTTGATTTCTGGACGTCAAGGCCCCTCCCTCTTTTCATGACCCACAATCGGACCCCCAACTTTGAGAAGTGCTGGTTTTAAGTTCTGCGGGTCGATGGTTCAACTGTAAAAAGACAAAGGGCAAAAAAAAAAAAAGAGGCCTATGGGAAAGTTCAAAGGTGAAAACCACTTCGAGTGAAAAGATCCGTCTAAATTTACCAAAGACCGTCCCGATGATGATCCCTGAGACTTTTGGGAAAATGTTCTGTAGATAGAAGTGGCAGCGTTCGGACCTCATGCACATGTGAAACTAACCGCATTTAAAAAAGATCAAGCATGGCGGTGGTAGTGTGATGATCCGGGGCTGCTTTTGGACCTTAAACTCCCATCGCAAACCCTTCACCGCACCAGGGTGGGACAACCCGCTACTGGGTTTGGGGTTGAAGTAGGGATGCACGAGATTATATTTTTGGCCAATATCTGATATGTTAAAACTTATTTGACCGGTAACCAATACCGATATATTTTACCTAGACCTACTTAACAGAGATTACACAGCTTTCTCTGCTGTGGAATTAAAATACTAGATTATTCTTCATGGTCTTTGTCAGTTTGGCCAAAGGCTGATCCCAAAAAGGAGCTGAAAATGATGCAACACTTCAATTTGGATCATGTTTAATGTCAAATTTATTCAAGACCTTTACTCTCTATCACAATGACAACACTCGACACGTGCAAATTCGTAAATTTTCACAAATCTAAACTCGACGGCGCGCGTAACATCGTAACGTTGTGCTGACTCGGGTTGTTTATTTCTGCACTACCCTTCGAACGGCTGTACGGAACGTAACTTCGCCAATAAAGCTGATTCTGATTGGAATATTAACATTTGTCTGACCTTTTGAAACGTATAAACGTGACCCAAAAAAAAAAAGGCAAAAAACGATTAAATCTTAAAGGAGGCAAACGTTTTCCGCAGCGGATGAACAATGACGTGAAAGCACCGTTTCGGTGACAACGCTCCCGCCGCGAGCACACGGATTGAGGCGAGAGCTCAGCGTCGCTATAAAAACCAGAGCAGACGTTTCATCAGGTGCATAAAAACATCACGAGGATAAAAACGGAGGCACAAAGCTGCCCGTTTCAACGCCACCAAAACAAGTACCAGCGAACGATGACGGTGGGTTCTGCCTCTACAACCACACGGTAGAAAAATCCATACGTCTATGTTACAGAAGAGGGATCCAAACTCCCCGTCACGATATTTAATGCTTTAAAATTTGGTACGATCAGTAAATTGTAGTGGATTTTTTTTTTTTTTCATCTTTTTGTTAAATCAGCAATTAAAACTTTGTTTACATAAAATTCTGTACAAACTGGTTTGTACATCAACAGTTCATCAAAATAATTCTTTAGAAAACGTTAATTCTTCTTGCTGGACTATGAACTAAAACGTTTACAAAAACAGATTCTGCAGAATTAACCTTTTGCACTAAACACCCAAACGTTTGAGGAGATCCGTTCAGTCGGAGTACTGGAGGTCCAAGTCCACTGTACCGTCCGTCACCACTAACCTCACCCTCTTGGGTTTCGTTGCACCCATGGAGTGAGACGACACGGGCCCGTAGTGCGGCGCCCCCTGGTGTTCCCCGGGTGGGCACTGCTGCTGCATGTCCTTCCTGCAGTGTTCGTCCGGACCCTTGAGTCCTGAATAAGAAGACGGGTTTTGCAGCTGGGGCCCGCAGGGCTCCAGAACCAGCCGCCCTTGGGTGCCCGAGGGCTCCATCAGGCAGTGGTAGGTGTAGTTTGTTGAGCTTAAACCTGGGTAGCCCTCAGTGCCATCCCTGAGACCCAGGGTCAACGAGTGGTCCCCGCTGAAGTTGAGCACGTAGGGAGGACCTTGATATCCGTACGGGAACGAAGCAGAGGAGGTGGACTGGCTCTTGTTGGCTGGTGTACCGGGGGGGGTGCTGTGGGCCATGTGTGGGCTGCCGTGCTGAGACATGGGCGACAGGGGGGAGCTGTAACTGAAATCGTACGCATCCTGCTGCGCGTAACATAGCTGGTGTTTGCCTGAGGAGGACGCAGCGCCTTTGTCCGGTTTCAGAGTCTTGTCCTGTGGCGACGAGTAACAGTCGGACCCTTTGCTGGAGAAGAAGAACGGTCTGGGCAGCTCGGAGAAGTTCTTGTACGCCACGTTGGTGTCACCGCTCTCCTGCTTGTCGGACGGCATCTTGTTTTTCTCGAACGGCTGCGAAGCGGAAGGAGGAGGTTTGTTCAGATGCAGGTTGGACTTGTTGGGGGAACCGAGCTGGTGGAGATCCTTTGCAAACCCATGGATGGAAGTGTTGCTTTTCTGAGAACGTTCTGGATAAACGCCAAACTTTGGAGCCTTTTCAGCGTCACCCGATTTTGAACCAAGTGTCCTTGAGGGGACAGTCGGGGTTCCAGCAGCCGTGGCGTCTTTACAAGGTGCGCTGTACAGATTCTGGGTCGGATTACCTCCCTGGAACTTGAGAACCCTGTGGATAACTGAGGATGTTTTTTCTTGGAAGTTGAACGGACTTTCAGGAGGATTTGGATTTTTAACTGAAAAGAGCTGAGGAGAGTATAATCTGTTGGACGTTTGGGAGGACGCTCCTCTGCCTGCGTTACTCGGGAAGGACGGGGACTTAGTTGGAATGGTCATACGATGAAATGGGCCTTGGGTTCTGAGGTTCAGGTGGGCTTTTGACTGGCTGGTGCTAGGCTTGATGTTGGTAGACGTCTGCGTAATGGAAACTGGATTTTGAGTTGGAAAAGAGGAAGAAGTTGTGCCAAAACAACGAGGCTTGCTGGCGATGGTCGAAGACTGCGTTTTGAGGTCTTCTTTAGAGAACCTCAGTCCTGCATTTCTGCTTCGATCCTTGGCCATCAAGTCAGAGTTCCCCAACGCCGAGAAACCACAAGCAAGGCTGGACGGGTTCTTGTCTTTAGACACATCCTTAGAGTCACACTCAAAAGGAACAGAGTCATTTTTGGAAGAAATTAAATTTGGAAAAAACTGTAAATCCTCACTGGTGAAGTTATTTTGAGGACTTGGGGGGCCCAGGTATGGCGTTTCGGTGGCCCAGGCATCAGGCGGGCTGTGAGAGAGCGGGCTGTTGAAAGGGTCAGTCGGTGGATCCAGCGAACACAGATCCGAAGGTGAAGACGGGAGAATATTCTGCGGCTCGAAGCTGAGGCACTGGAAGTCCAGGATGTCGTCGCAGCAGTTCGTGAAGCTGGGCTCCCCGGAGAGCATGTTGTCTGCGGCGGTGAAGGGAGGAGACTCGGACGGGGTCTGAATGACTGGATTAGAAGCAGCGGAACAGGCCGGGGGCTTTTCCAACGCCTGAGACAAGCACAGGCCTTCAGACAGCCTGGAGAGGCTGTTGTCGATTTGTTGAAGTGTGTGACTAAGACAAGTGGTGGGTGTTTCCACGGGCACACACTTGCGTGATCTGTCCACTTTGTGCCTTTGTTTCCTCTCCTCTTCGTTCATCTTGGACCTCTCAGCCACTCGGTCTCCAGCTGAGGGTGTAACTTCGGTTTTATCAGTCAGAGGCGAAGACAGCGACAGCGGTGAGAGAGACAATGAAAAAGGAGGTAGATCGGTCTTAGGAGGGGCTTCGTTGCAGTCAAGTCTCTGATAAGACGGGTTCTCGTCTTTGAGCACGCAGAAATCATTGCACCCTTTTGTTTTGCACAAGTTTTGACTCTTTGCTTCCCTTTTAAATTTGAGCTCTGTGGTTAGATCCGTCAGCAGGAGCCCCCTTTTGCTGTCCACTTCCCAAATGTCCTCCGCCTTTCTCCGTAGTTTTAGTACAGGTAACGGAAGACCATTTGCTCCCAGTTCTGGCTCCAGTTTTTGTTGCGACCCGCTTTCAAACAGGCAGCAGTTGTTTAAAAAAACATCTTCAATTTTGGGTTCTTGAACAAGCGTCGAGAAACTCTCACTCTTATTACGACTCTCCATTTTGTCTATTGCTGCTCCGTTCAGACGCTCCCCGTCAAACTTCTCCTTTACCTCCACCTTTTCGCAGATTAAGTCGCTCGGCCCGTCAAGAGTTTGTACATTTTTCAGGCCTTTGTTTGAGCTTTCGTGCCTCTGTTTCAGACGATCCGATCTGCTCTTCGGCTTCTTACTGGCCTGCACGTGAGCCTCCATCTCCATGTTTAAAATCGATACGGAGTCCATGATGGCTTTAAAGGGATCGCATGCCGTTAAATCCTCTTTCTTTTCTGGTTTTAATGCCAGATCTTCGTTTTGCATCTCCCAAACCCTCCCTCTTCTCCTCTTGAGGCGAAACTTAAAATCAAACGCGGGCTTCGTCTCCTCTGTGTCGCTCTGCTCAGGGCAGGTTTTCAGCTGATCTTTTGCCAAAGACTCGTGTGAAGTTAAACTTTTAGGTTTCTCCTCAGGGAGATCATCACTCTGCAACGTCTGATCCTCCGTGTTGTCCTCCCGTCTCCGAGATGCACACTTCCTAGCTTTCTTCAGCAGATGGCCTCGCTGAGCTTCGTTAGCTCGAGAGCGAAGCGTTCTGCTAAAGGAGGCTTGTTTTGCTGTCCTTTTAGAGGCCGTTTTGCCTTTATTGTCTCTTTTTACGTGATTCTCTCCTGAACATTGGGTAGAGTTCTGTTTTGGTGTTGAAGATGAACTCAGCTCAGTTTTTTTAAGAGCCTGACCTGAAACAGAGTTCAGACTCTGCTCAGAGTCTGTTTCCACCGAGCTGCGAAACGTTCGTTTCTTCAGAGGTATGTTGGACTGCGCGTGCAGCTGAGGGTTCGTGTCTGGGAACGGGCTGGCTTTAGCGGACAACTGCGCCCGATGAGGTAGTGCGTTGAGGCAGGGGGTCGGCGTTTCGTCGCGTCTCTGTTCAGGCTTAAGCTGAACGCCTTTCTCACCGGCGTCCATCTTTGCTGAAACGGGGATTTTGTCGTTCGGGGGTCCCTTAGCTCTTTGCTTGTCCTCCGCTTTTGTTTTCCCTTTCCTGCACCGCATCCGTCGACCTGAAGGACGGGACTTATTTACGTTTATTTCAACCTGTTCCGGTTCTTCAGAAGGCGCGCCGCACAACTCCATCCCTACACTTCCCTGCAGTTTTTTATTGATTAGAGATTTCTCTTTTTTTAGAACATCAGATAACAGAATCTTTGCCTGTTTTATGAGAACATCATCTTTTTTATCGGCTGGCTGTTCACTCGAGCTCCTTTTCATGTGTCCCGACTCTTTAATGGCTCCTCCTCTCTCGAGCACGTCCTGATTTTCATCACGCTGGATGTTATTCTGTCCGGCGTTTACTTCACGGGACACTTTAACTCCTTTCACAACTCTTTTACATCCTGCAGGTTTTGATGCAGGGACTTCTTTCTGC
>NC_056512.1:41295801-41306251 GCF_014905685.2 Nematolebias whitei
TGATGCAGGGACTTCTTTCTGCCCTTCACTCTTGTCCTTTAGCACCTCCTGTGCCTCCTTTTCCTTGTCCTCCTGCTCGCCCGACTCCGTCTGCGTTTCAGGAACCTTGTCAGCTCTGTTCTTCTCCTCTTCTTGTGATGAATCCTCCATGACCTCAGCTCTTTGCCTCCTCCTTAAATTCACTTTAGTTTTGGTCTTGAGTGGTTCCTTCACTCCTGTTTCATCACCCGGGCTGGTGTCGGACCTGGCAACTGGTTTGTCCGCTGGTTTAGGTCTGCTCCTTCGTGTCACTGGGACGCTCCCAGCGGCGCTGAGCTTTTCCACCTCTGAGCTCCGCGGCGCTGAGAGCCGTGTGAGACTGACCGTAATGTATTGCTTCAGACATTTTACTGGATTGTCCGCAGCTTTCTTCGATCCAGCTGCGACGCCCTGACAGGTTTCTTGGATAGTCTCTAGCTCGTTCTGCTCAACGCCGGGATTATGAGCCTCTGCGGTGACGCAGGGTTCGACGCCGCTGCAGTCGTTGCTTTGACTTCCTGCGATTGCTTTGTCTGCTTCCTCTTGTGTTGGTGCACCGTCGGTTCCGTCGTCCCCACCAGGCTCGCGCACGTTAGCCTTAGCGGAGCCCGTGCCCTCAGGCTCCGTCTGTTCCTGCTGCGATGTGCGCTTAGTTTTGGACGAGGTTCTCGTGCGAGCCGCCTGCCCGTGCCCGGTTTTGACAGGCTTCTTGTTAAACCCTGCGCCGTGCGCTGCAGGTCTGGGCTTCTGATTCACAGACATGGAGGAGTTTAGAGTAAAGGGCTTCAAATTGCCGGCGCTGCTGTCGTTTTCCTCTCCAGCTGGTTTCAGCTGCTTCACACAGTTCGTCTTCCCGTCTTCCAGCTGTTGCAGCAGGGCTCTCTCTTTGCTGTCGGGCTTCTTACAGCTGAGCAGAAAATCCAGCGTGTGCCGTCGCACCCTGACCTGAACGCCCCTCAGAGTGACCTGGGACAGAAGCTGAGCCGTCGTCCTGTGCCGTTTCACCGCGGAGGACTTCAGCGGGAGCTTCCCCGAGCGCCTCTGCTTCTCTCGTCTCCACTTCTTGGTTTCGTTCAGTTTCCTGTTCTTCAGGGCGTTTCTCCTCATCTGCTGCGTGAAGGAGTTCCTGAACGGGATGGCTGTGGACAAAAATAAATAAATAAATAAATGAGCAGCCGAATGAAAACTTCCTGTTGATATGAACACATCTAGTAGGAAATAAGGAGGCGAGTGCTTGAAGGAATGCACATCGCCCGCCGCCTTTCATGTCAAGATGAATTTAGAAACAAACCGAAGAATCGTCCAGATGAACCCTGTTGAAGAGTTGTAGCAGCTTGAAAACATTGTGTGACGATGTACCGAGGACGACTTTCACCTAATAAGTCACTAAATTTGAGCTCGGTGTCTGTAAAGCTGAGACTTTTTGCACCGGCTGACGTCAGCTCGCTGTGATTTCCATCAGCTGCAGATCTACGTTTAATTTCTGAACGATTCGTTAGAACCCATCCAGTGGCTGAAGACATATTTTGCTAACAAACAACAAATGTGGCACATTTTTGGCAACTGTTTGCAAACTCCTGCATCATGAAGAGTGTGACACAAGCAGGTAATTAAGTCTATATATTGTTAACATGTTTTAGACGCTCTGGATAAATAACCGTCTGCGCTCCATCATGCTGTAATCCCAGATAAAAGTTCTGAACTGAAATTATTTAATTTTAGGTTAAAATAACCAATTTATTTACTTTAAATCCTTCCTATTTGCTGTCATTGCTTTTAGTTGCAGTTAATCCTTATATTGGCTGATTTTAAAAACAATGTGCATAATCGGTTTTATTTGAACAAAGTAAAACAATTTCACCTCCTACACGTTGGAGGGTCAGTTGTAGAGGGGGGGAACGGTTACCTTTAAAAATCCCAGCGTGAATTCCCGGCGGTCTGGCCGTAAAATGACATTTCTCTTTGTGATGACGGAGGTATCGCTCCCTCAGGCGGTACTTTTGGCCCGCGGGGTCCTTCGTTTCCTCACATTCAGGTTGTTTCCCTCTGTGTTTAAAGTGACCCTCCCCATTCCTTAAAAAAAAAAAGATGTAAAAAAATTACATTAAAGTAATTATTGTGCCGATTTCTTATAAAAACAACAAAATATATATTTTGAGGCAACGCCAGCTGGGGTGGAGGACACACCTCTCGCAGGTGCAGCATTCACACATTTCATTGCCTTCGCCAAAAAAGCTGGCACCATAGTAACACGTGATCTCCTCCCCAGGCGAGATGGGTCGAATCACTTCCACGCAGGCGATATTTTTCTCTCCGGGGACGAACTGGGCAGGTGCAAGAAAGGAAAAAACAAACAGGATTGGATAAAAGCCCCGTGAGGTTTTAGAACACAGAAGGTGCAATCAGCCCTTTAAAAAAAGAGAAAACCTTTAAAACGCTACATTTGAACAGTTTAAACAAATAAATAAATATATTTATATGCTCTGCTGGCAGAACGTGTTTCTGTTGACTACCTTGCAGTTTGGTTTGCAGTCTTCCACCCAGCAGACGAAGAAAAGAGGAAGAAAGACAAAATATTTGATGTTATTAAATTAAATCACACAAGACATGAGACATTTCTTATATGAAATAAAATAAATAAAACATAATCGGATAGTTAGGTTAGTTTTATTTTAAGGAAAAACAAATTAAAGTCTGGATTCAGACTTGAAATAAATTCCCTCCTATATGGAAACATTTCTCTGAAAAGCGTTTAGTTTGTGCATAACAGCTGCTGACAAACGATAAAATAAAGTTGATCAAAAATAAATTATGTGCGAGAGTTAATTTGTCTGTTAGCAAAACATCATGAGCCGTTAATTCATTCAACCTTTATTTATAAAGGTTAGTCTCATTGAGCCTCGAGGACTCATTCACAAGAGAGACGTGATTTAAACAAAAACGAAAGTTACTGAACAGATCTCGACGAAGCTTCGACCCACGGTTGAAGGTCTACAACGGATTCAAGATGGCCTCCACAGTAAAATGGCTGCAGCGCAGTCATTTTTACAACTGCTGGGCTGAAATTTGGCTCGACAGTAGCTGAGAATCATTCGCAACACGGTGAAAAATAAAGAAACATTTATAGTCCAGGTGTGTTTTTGAAGAACTCAGGCGAGAAGTTGCAAAGAACTGATGGATTCGGAGTTACCGTATTTTCCTGAGTATAAGTCGCAGTAAAAAAAAAAGGCATCATGAAGAGGAAAAAACACACACACACGTCGCTTCAGCGTATAAGTCACATTTATGATGCGTCACCGCTGACACGTCGCGTTTATTTAATGGTCAAAACAGCTTCATTTCGCCTGGGCAGCGCCATCCATCCATCGCAGAGGGAGCCGCTAGCTCTCCAGCGTTCCTCCGCCTGTACCAGCTGAGTGAAGCGAGCGTGCACGGGAGGACTCGCTGTTGCAGTTCTTCGAAATTTAAAGCGTCAGTGAAAAATTGCATTATGAATATGGGGGGGGGACGACGACGTATAAAAGTCGTTTGGGTGTATAAGATGACAAATCTATGCAAAAAAACTGACTTATACGCCAGAAAATACGGTAATCACGGCACGATAACGAGGCAGTGGCTCGTTGTGTGTCTATAAGGGCAGACAAGCATGTGCTGTGTTTAAAAGCTGCTAAATAAAACTCTTTACCTGCACTGAGTGTTGATGTCAATAAGAGACAAACATCAACAATCAAATCTAACCACGTTTAGTTTTCTTATCATAAAAGATAAAAAAACCTGCCGCCTCGTTGTGAAAATTTAAAAAAAAACGCAGCTCAAAACTGATTAATCACAACAAACTCACCGTGATTGATGAAAGCGGCGGGCCCGAGCCAGAGCTGAGCGCAGCGTTTACGCGTGGAATACATGACGCTGAAGTCGTTGACCCCCGCCCGCAGCACGCTGCTGTTAGCCGGGCTCAGCTCTGCGATGCAGCCCAGTAAGACCTCCACGCGTTCCCCAACAAACCTGCGGAGCGTCACAGAGAAACCGCTCATGAACCCAAGTGAACGGAGCAGCCGACAGAAACACAGAGGAGCTCGTGAGGGAGATACCAGTGCCTCGTCGATGTTATCTTCGCTCCATTAGTCTCAGAGGAGTATCGGTCGCAGGACTCGATCTTGATGCCACTATCCAGCAGGAAGGCGCCGAGGTAATGATAAACCTGCACCCACAGCACGGACCAGCAGTTAGACTGGTTAAACGCTTCCAAACACAAATGTTTCGAGACTTTCTTCTAGTTTTGTGCCTACATGTTGTCTCAGCAGCTCCTTTCGATGACCTCCAAGAGCGCTAAAGTAGTCGCCGGCCAGCTCCCCGACCGTCAGGGCCTCAAACGTAGCGTCGAAGTCGTGCGTACGCTGAAACCGCAACAGGGTCTCCTTCAGGTTCCCCCAACGTCGGACCTCTGGTGGAGGACTAAAACAGATAACAAAAAATAAATAAATAAAAACACAATAAAGCGAAAACGCAGGTTGACTTCTTGAGGTCATCTTTAACAAGACTAGTCGTCGGCTTCCTTCAGAGGTCGCCACGACACCTGCCTCCATCTCACCATATCCCAGAATCCTCCTCTGTCACAAAAACCCTCTCCACTGCGACCAGATAATTCACACAAGTCCCCGTTGATAAACAGGAAATTAAACATGAATTTTCACCCACTAACTTTCTTGTCTTGAGTTTTACTCTAAGATCATCTAAAGTTGAAATACGTTAATAGTCATTCAGACCCTGAAAACAGCGTCACACTCAGAGTACATGTAGAGGATAACTCTCGGCTACTACCACGACTTTTTGCTATAAATGTGTTTGCTTATATTGATTAGCTATGGTGGCATATTTTAGCTACTAGGTTGACCTTAAAACATAATCAGCTGTGGAAGTCACCCAAAAATAATTTACTGAAAGTCTCATTAAAATCTGTCCAGCGGTTCATGAGATATTTTGCTAACAAACAGGATCACGTAGACAAAAATAACATTACTCGCCTTTCAGCAGCGGGCGATAATTCTAGTTGCTTTTCTCTATATGTCGTTGATGAAAAGAACGCATCATCATTCAGTTTTAATCACAGGTAAACTAAAATATTAAATTTTTTAAAACAAGCAATCATCTAGTCAACAAAACTATGACAATAACCATATTTATCTCCCACCACTGAAAGACGAATGTTGTTGCGTTTTTCTATTTGTCACCAAAACGTCTCATGAACCGCTGAAGAGAATTCACGGAAACGTTGGACGCACAGCTACGACTCTTAGAGCCGATCCAATAAAGATGGCCGCCGCAGCTCAACATACTGTTGTAGAAAGCAACAGACACGCTCTCTGACTGGTGCCTCACACGCTGCATTTACAAGTAGGAGAACAAGATATGTCAAATAAAACACACAGAATAATATAATTCATATCTTCATAGCACGAATGCATGTATAATAATTATGTCTGCAAAAACATAAATTTAAACCATATTTAGTGAAACAAATATAATGAAGACGGAGCACAGAGGCTAAAACCAACAGTGGATTCAGATAATGGCGCTGGTGTGGGGGCAACTGTCCGCCAGTAGTTCCAGTGAGGGGCAGACAACGATGCCATGTGCCGTGGTGGTGATCGTCTGCACCACACACCATTTCAGCGTTGGCCACATTAGCCAACACTAAACTGGAACCAACTCAGTCCATTCTACACATACGGAGCTAAAACGTGACGTGGTAGTAGCTGAGAGTCATTCACAACACACATCCTGAATGCAACATCTCACAACACCAGGAGATCGAAACAATGAACTTCAGCGCCGTCATTGCTCAGCCGTAGATGAACTTGGGTTAAAACTTTGTTGTGAAGGGCAGCGGGCGTTCCTTTAGGGAAACTTTACCTTAAATTTGACATTATTTTCTCATCAAATGTTGGAAATCTCTCCCCCAGTGATCGCCTTGTTGCAGCTGGCCTAAGTCTGGGCCGTTGCTCATATTACTTTCAAGCTGAACTGGACATTATTTTACAGTAAACAACTGAAAAATAGAGCGTGCATATTTACTGAGACAACAAATGGGAGTGCAGGAAAAAATCAATTCATTAATGACTCGTAGATTCGTAGTCCTGGCCATTCTGAATCGATTCGAACGGCCAATAAAATCGATTTTAAAATGCGTTTAAGTTTGATTTTTTTCCGCTCCTACTCGAGAGCATACTGTATATCACATTACGTGTCCCCTCGACCACCGTAGAATTTGGCCTTGTAGGCCACCGTACAACAAGCTAGTTAGCCAGCTCCCTTTATGTGAACGGAGTCTGCTAGTATGGAGCGGGAGGAAAGTGATTCAACCCGCTCCGTCGTTAAGTCGGTGTAAAGTCGTTTCAGATCCTACAATGTTCCGGTGAAGACAGAGCTTGAAAAGAGTACGGTTGTTTGCAAGAAGTGTAAAATAAAATTGCCGTACAGTATTTTGGAAATACGACAAATAGATGAAAAGCGAAAGCAGCAGATCAGCGAACTCTGGAGCAACGAACTTCCAGCTGATTCCCAAAGAGCTGTGAAGATTTCCCAGTCCATCGCTTGTGATATCTCAAAGGATTTACGAGCACAGCTCAGTCGGGTTTAGGTTTGTTTTTAATATGCTGGACCCAACATACGTTATTCCTTCGCGTAGCTTTTCTAGTGATAAAGCAGAGCCACATCTCCACCATGAAACGAGGAATAAAGTAGGAGAAGCTCTGATTAAAGCTACCAGCTGCAGCTGAAAGGGTAACTGTATTTTTCTCATGATATACAAAAACTTATAAAGTTATACAAAAAAACTTAATGTAATTTGTCATTTTAACAGGTTGAAGAGAGGCCAGATGAGACGCATTGCCTGGAGCCAGTTCTAAATGATGCAATTTATGGTTTATAAATTACAGTTCGGAAGAGTTTTTGTGCAAACGCACGTGTTTTGAAATTTTGTTAAAAGATTTACCAAATATGAATCAATATGGTCAAGACTGTGAAGTCTGTATATTTGATATTAGGTTAAGTTTTGAAAATAGAGCAAATGTTACTGCAATATGGTTAAAATCACTGTGACATCTGTATTTTACTTTGAGTTAAAGGTTAATGGACTATGGTAGGCTGAAGTCTTTGTTTACTTTTGTATTTATACATTTTGAATTATTTGTCTGTGATGGACTGGAGACCTGTCCAGGTGTCCCCTGCCTCTCACACAGTGATGGCTGGATATGGGCACCAGTGACCCCCGTGACATGAAAAGGAAGAAGTGGGTAAAGATAATGGACGGATGGATTATTTGTTCCTAGATTTTTTTTATTTTATACAAAGCCAGGCAGCTAAGCTAAACTATACTGGTAATTTAAGTTACGGAATTTTATTAACTTTACATTTGTTCCTATTTTTTGGTATAAATATGAAATGATGAAAAAAGATAGTTTACCTAAAATTATCGTTTTAAATAAATGTTCTAGTCGTTTACGCTGTTGTTTAATCTTTTCATCTCGTCAATTACGTCATGTAAACAAAATTTCTGACCATTTCAATGGAAAAATAGATTTTGAATCGAATAGCGACACCAAAAAAACTGAATTGGAAGACGCAGAGATTCGCACCCCTAACAAAAAAAACATAATCTGTCATTTTTGTTTACCAACAGGGCTCGACGTGGTTTCTGTGTACAAATGACAGTGTTTGACTTGTTTACCTGATGTTCATTTTATGGGTGCTGAAGCCCAGAAGAGGGTCCAGCACCAAGCTGGTGGCCAGGTCATCTGTCTCACACAGCTCCTTCACACTCATTCTAGTGTACCCGTCCATTGCCTCCCACCATCAGCATGCTGCAATCACAAGGGTCAAAGTAAAGCCGTGATAACAACATATAAAACAACCAATCTGCACACGCAGCCTGCAGAGAGCACATCCCTGCAGGTATGAGAGAGTTAGCACGTATCCCCGCCACGGTGGTGCGTTTCTCTTACATCACAGGAGCACCGGCATGGTGGTGTGTTTAATTAGCACATTAGCTCTGCAGCTTACTGGAAAAAGATGCTGCTATCAGCTGAGCAGGGAGCGGGCCTAGCTGCAGCTAACCCAACCGAACACACAGACAAGCCTCACGTCGAGCTGAAAAACACATTCTTGGGACAAATATTTAAGTAATATCCTCTTACGCAGGTGTAAAGTAGCGTAACGTACCTGGGAGTCTTTTGTAGTAAACGGAAGTACCGTGAGGCAGAGAAATTTCTAGCAAGCCGCTCGCCTGCTACGAGTTAGCTAACCGACTTAACCCCGCTCGCTTTTTCCGCCGTCCTGCCGAGTCCCGTCGTCACTTCGGACACTTGCTGCTTTCGTGACGATTATAAATCCTCGTCGGAGATCTCCAAACGGGTTAAAACGAAGCTGCGAGCGAGCGGGAAAGAGCCGAGAAGCGAAAATGTTTTGCTAAGTAGCCTCGGAAATATCGCAAAAGTTGACGAGCAGCAACATCCGGGACAACCGAACTAGCCTAGGCTCCGCCCACCTGCAGCGCTGTTGGCTAAAGTCAACGTCAATCATTTCAAACCGAACCCGGCGGAGGGTTTTCTGCTCTCTCAATGGTCAGATTAGTTAATGGGCGGGGCCACACTTTATGAGGAGAGGTGAACAACTCTAGGGCCTCAATTTGACTGCAGGTCAGTAATGGGGTAAACTGCTAAATTAAATGTTCAAGTTTGACATTGGTTGTAGTTATTATACTAAAGTAATATTCATCTGATTTATTCTGCTGGATCAGTATTCAAATAGGATAGCAGCTTAATTAAACGCAAGCGTCACTTTTTAAATGTAGAAGTTATTTCAGAGATATTGCAAAATATATCAAAAATAAAAAGGTTACAATGGCATAGTTTAAAAGAGTTTACTCATGTACCATAGTTTTCAGGAATACTAACATACATTTCTGAAATGCAGGTCTGGACTCAACGTAAACAAAGCACTTATTTTCTGCATATCTACAAATATGAGCATAAATATTCATTCAACCTTTATTAGCCTCATTGAGCACGGGGACTCATTTGCAAGATGGACCTGTACTAATACTTAAAATATTTGGACTTCTCCATCCCAACGGCTTTTCCACAGATGTTGCCATATTTTCAGTTATTTCGGCTGTTATGAATTCTGGCCTAAATTTTCTCCACATCAGCACTTCCTCCTGCACGCCTCATACTGGGTTTCCTGGTTGTTTTTGTATAATTTTTGCTTTTTATTTCTGCATACTTTGTACATTTTATTTGTTTGTATACACTATTTTAGCCATTCAAATATCAAAATGTTCAGCTCATCCAGGAGTTGGTTCATTCCATTTGGATTTAGCTTCAAAGCTACTTTTAGCTTCTAGCTACCATTTTGCTACTTTTAGCTAGCCTTTGCCTCTTTCAACAAATAAACAACTGCCAAGTTCATGGCAAAAACCAACGCAGATATGTTCCTGTTTTTAGTATTTTATATTGCTTTATCATGTAGCTGTTTTTGTTTCTTTTTTAATATACTTTTCTTCAATTTATTTTCAATGTATGCTTTCTTTTATAATTGTCCACTGTTGTCGTCACTCTGTTAAAATCAGGTCTCTCTTGTAAATGAGTCCTCGGGGCTCAATGAGACTAACCTGTATAAATAAAGGTTGAATGAACGAATGAATTTTATTCCCGTTAGCTAGTGTTTTGTTTAGTCAACATGTTGCCCCTTTAGGATAGCCTTTTGTTAAATGTAGCTAACATTTAGCTGCTTTCAGTAGTCCTGATGCATGCTCAATCATCCAGCCCCAACACCAGCAAACTGGTTTTGTCCACTATGGGAGTATGCCGTTTGTTTGGCGTCTCCTCAGATTGAAGAAGTCCTTTGGATGAAGGATGAAACGTCTCAGCAAAAAAAGAAACCGTTCAGACGACCTGACTGAACATTGCTGGATTGGCATGACCTTTGGTATCCAGGTAAGTAAATAAATAAAAGGAGCTGAGTCAGGTCATCTGGACAGATTCCTCTTGGTTGAAACGTTGTCTTTCATCTGAAAGACCATCAGTCATGTAACAAAACGCTGTCCCATAAATAGCACCGTCTCAAAGTGGACAAACTGCTGGGGGCATGCAGAACCGGCCCTTCTGATGAACCATCAGAAACCCAACAATAGATCGTTAGCGCCCGATGGCCGCTTGCCATTCACAGAAACAGCCTGAATGGCAAGCCAGCCTTTTGCTATTTTTAGTTAACGTTTTATTTTTAAGCTAGCCTTTTGTTAAAGGAGGCTTTTGCTGCTTTAAGTAGTGTTGTTATCCTTTTAGCTGGTCTTTTTGCTACTTTTAGCTCTTTTCCTATACTTTTTGTACTTTTAGTGAACATTTTGCTGCTTTAAGTAATGTTGTTATCCTTT
>NC_056512.1:41306261-41334995 GCF_014905685.2 Nematolebias whitei
TGTTGTTATCCTTTTAGCTGGTCTTTTTGCTACTTTTAGTGAACATTTTGTTGCTTTAAGTAATGTTATCCTTTTAGCTGGTCTTTTTGCTACTTTTAGCTCTTTTCCTATACTTTTTGCTACTTTTAGTGAACATTTTGCTGCTTTTAGCTAGCCTTTTGATAAATCTAGCCAACATTTAGCTACTTTGATCATTTTAGCTGCGACCACACGAATTCATTCAGAGGGTCGCAAGTGGCCCACGGGGCACACTTTGGACACCCCTGGTCTAATCTTATCAGAAGAAGACTTTAGTCCAAAACTCTGGTATGAAATCTTTTTTCTACGTTTATTTATTTTAACACAAGAGGATGTGTCGGACTTTTTTAAATCTGAAGGTAAAAGAAGACACAAACGCAGCGTTAAAAATTGTATATTTATTTCTAACTGGAAACGAGATCATGTGATTGACTCGAAAACAAAAACGTGCTTTTACCTCCTCGCTCAGCTGATCTTAACTGTAATATTCTAGTTAGAAATCTACCCAGCAACAGTGCAAGGTGCAAAGGATCCCTGATTGATTAAAGACCGTACGCTAAGTCTAAAATAACAAGTTCATTTTTACAGAAATAAATGTTTTAAAACGGCAAATATGATTTCCACACAGTCAGAAAATGATTAACGCCCAGGTTTGTACAGCCGTGAAAAGAACGTAAAAAGTGATGAATTCAAGAAACGCCAGATCTGCAGGTCTCCACGTGATTCTGTGCGACTGACGACAACTTTAACATTCTTCATGAGATCAACTCGTCTGTTTCGTGTCATCGTCTCATTCCGTTACACTTTTAAAACCACAAACTGCTGCAGACACAAACCACCTTTTGTACGAACGCAGACAAATTTATTTGTACTTTTAAATTAGGAAAAACTCACGGAAGTAACCGGAAACTGACAAAAGTTTAAAAATGAAAATTTACTAAAAGTCCAAGAACTAAAATCAGTTTTTGGTTTTAAATTTTGGTTCAACAGAATTAAAACCCGAGGACATAATTGTTCTGAAGTGTCCTTCTGGTCCAAATCCTGTTGAACATCTGAGGAAGGAGCTGAAACATCTGGAGAAGAACACGTCAAACCTGAGACAGCTGGAGCAGTTTGTTCATGAGGAGTGGACCTGAGGACAGGTGGACCAGAACACTTGAGGACAGGTGGACCAGAACACTTGAGGACAGGTGGACCTGAACACCTGAGGACAGGTGGACCTGAACACCTGAGGACAGGTGGACCAGAACACTTGACGACAGGTGGACCAGAACCCTTGAGGACAAGTGGACCAGAACACCTGAGGACAGGTGGACCAGAACCCTTGAGGACAGGTGGACCAGAACACCTGAGGACAGGTGGACCAGAACACCTGAGGACAGGTGGACCAGAACACTTGAGGACAGGTGGACCAAAACACCTGAGGACAGGTGGACCAGAACACCTGAGGACAGGTGGACCAGAACACTTGAGGACAGGTGGACCAGAACCCTTGAGGACAGGTGGACCAGAACACCTGAGGACAGGTGGACCAGAACACCTGAGGACAGGTGGACCAAACACCTGAGGACAGGTGGACCAGAACACTTGAGGACAGGTGGACCAGAACACTTGAGGACAGGTGGACCAGAACACTTGAGGACAGGTGGACCAAAACACCTGTAGACAAGTGGACCAGAACACCTGAGGACAGGTGGACCAGAACACCTGTTGACAGGTGGACCAGAACACCTGAGGACAGATGTACCAGAACAGCTGAGGACAGGTGTTAGAAACCACTGGACTGGGTCAAAGGCCGGTCTCGTTAGTTTAATTCAGTTGAACCTCAATTGTAACTGTGGCAGATTTTTTTAAGTTTTTATTTCTGTGCGTTTCAAGTTATCTCAGTGGCATTTTTCAGTTTTTCTTTAATAAAAAGGTCAAAACATGTTTATCTGCGTGTTTTATAACAAATCACTGTGAACATCTTGTTTCCATCTTGAAAACATGAACAGAACCCCCACGGTACCACGACCCGCAGCAGACGAGCACTCTGATGAATCTTTGTTCACGTGGACACAAAAGCTCTTAGAATCAAAAAGTTTCACTTCCTGAGCAGATTCTGGACGTGGACATCAAGTCCAACCGTTGCTTGTCCCACCAGGACCTCGGCGCCTCGCTCAGAGGTCGACCCGGTTAGAGAACCACAGAAAAACTGAAGAGAAACTCTTTGTTCAGGTGTGGAGGTCAAAAACTGCAGATTTGTTAAAAGTTAAGGGGGGGAGCAGAAATGGCTCAAAGACGACAGAAATAAAACCAAAGAGCTGAAACAGCTGAAACAGCCTGAGCTGAACTTTCACTCAGAGCACCCTGAACGTCCGCACGGAAAGATGAAATTAAAAAATTAAAAAGTGGAGCCGTCAGGATTTAAAGGTACTCAGCGCAAAGCCGCGAAGTCTGGACAAAAATGAATCAAACTAAATCAGGACGGGTTTAGCTCATATCGACAGTTAACGTGTCATTAAATCACTTTGTTTAGCTACGAAAACAGCCGAAGTGGCTGAAAATGGGCCCAAAATGTACAATGTCCCCCGAGGAGCCGATTGGGACGGAGAACATTTCTTCTTGCTCAGATTTGTTGCGTCTGCTTTGATTCAATCTTCTAAACGTTTTCAGATTCAGGCCGACACGTCGAAAAAGCCATTTTTACTAAATTCAAACGAACGATTACACGAAAGAAAAGTAATTTAGGTGAAATGCAAGTTTTAAATGTTTGTAGAACGTAAACGTACAGCCTCTCAAACATTTACCTTTTTTTAAGAAAAGCATTCAGCTCCATTTGATGTTTATTTAATTTTTTGCTTTGAAAGGACGTTTTAGTCATTTTTAGAAATAATTATAATAATAATTACTTCAGAAAGTCACGAACAAGGCGTCGTGGCTTGGCGGTAGAACGCGATATTTAAATTCTAATTGTAAGAATCCCGTTTAGTTTTTAATTTTTCTGGACCGCACGACTGTTTATCGCCCCAAAGTGCGGTCGAAGCTCTGAACGTGTTCAGCTGGACCAGATTCAGCTGAAACGGACGTGAGGTTTGCAGGGACGCTCGTCAAACTACGAACATCGTGTCCACTTCACGTTACAAACTCACATGTACCTCCACTGACGATTAAATCAACCCGTGTTTTAAACACTTGCTATATTTAGCAGTTTCACGACTAATGATCCAAAAATCTACTTTTTGGTCAACATCTGTAAAGGGTGGTGATCCTTTGTACCGCCACGTTGGACTAAAACAATAAACCTGCTTTATTGAAGGGGAAAAATTGTTTTACTTAATTTTGCACATTTAAAATTATTATTATTTTTCACCCGTTTCTCTGCTAAACCTAAAAATTATATATTTTTTAAGCTCGAGACAAAATCCTACTGTTCCGGTCACGGTAACAAATTTTGCTGGGCGATTTATCGTCTCAGAAATTATTGCAATAAACAAAAATATCGTTTGAAATTTGACAATTGTTATTAATTATTGTCAAATTTAAGAAGAAATGTTGGTAAATTTTCTAGTTTAGTACCTTTTTTGACCACCGGATGGCAGTATAAGACTGTTTGAACTGAAGGATGGATAGTGAGGAAGAAAAATGGGAGGGAGGCCCCTTGACAAGACGTGGGCTGTCTCTCCTTCCTTTTTCCGGTTCTCAAATTGGCAGACGCTCGGTGTGGTTTGAGCTCTTTAGCGTCACATTTTTCACACAAATCTTTTAATTTAAAAAAATCAGTAAACAAGCTCTCAGCTTCTTTTATCCACAGAAAAACAACTTTTTACATGAAGGCACGGCTTTCAACCGTGAATTTTGGAGCTTTGACAACACGGACGTGAAAAACTACCGGAGTGAACAGCATCACACTGCACCGTTTTAGCTCGGGATAAAACCGTTTTTACATTCGGTTTGCAATGAGTACCTTTATTAACGTATTTCAAGATAAAATAATTGAGTTGTTGCGTTTGAACAACAATAAAATCAAATTTAACCGTTTATGGCTGTTTTGTTTTGTTCCTACACAAGGAGGGGAAAGAGAATCACAAAACATCTCCAACGATAAGTTCAGTCAGAAGTTTACAGATCTGCAGATGGTTTACAGAAAAAAAACTTTATGATTTATAAATGGTGGGGCTGCAAACTAAATTAAACTTGAATAAAAACCAATTTATCTTCAATACATTCACATTGTATTAAACCAGAACTGTTATTCGCAGACGTCACCCACACGTTGAGAGGTTTAAAGGATTATTGCAACTATTTAAAAAGAGAATTGTCCTTCCTCGTGAGCACAGCAATTATTTTTTATTTTACTTTAAATTCAAATAAACTTTGTTTTGAGTCAATGAGACTAAAAGTTAAAAGTTGTGGGTCTGAATCAACTTATTGCTTTTAATGACAGCTAAATATTTACAAACCGTCTCCTTGAGTAAAATGAAAAAGATTTATTTGTTTAATGAGTTATTAATTGTATTAGTTTTTATATTTCGGTGCAGTAAAAGCAGCTAAACCTTAGATTAACTTCTTTAAATGTTACTTAGGCAACAAAACAGGTTCTTAGTTTCTCACGTTTTAAATCAGACTGAAACGTAAAATTTCATTTAGTTTATTTTGCGTATAATCTGGGTGAAAGTTACACCCGTCAGTATTTATTTACACGTTTTATTAAACTGAGCTGAACGTCACTGAAACAAAAGCCGCCCGCTACGGGACAAATATGACAGATGATGATCAGGGTGGAATATTTTAAATAAACTGTTTTTTTTTTATTATTCAGCATCAAGTGAACTAAAAATAAAAGCAAGAAGAAAAAAAGTATCTACAAAACAGAAAAGAGTGACTCTACAGAACATCCATGGCTATAATCTCATCGAGCTGATTTTTTAATTGAAAATGGAAAAAAAAAAAACAGAAAAGAAAGTTTTTATAGTGATTCTGTGTAGTTGAAGGATTAACGTGCACGTTTCCACGTGTGCACCCAGTGTGTGGCTATGTGCCGTTTACCCCACCCCGCCGGTCACACACACGTGGATTCATCGAACTTTACAAAAAAAAAACTCGTGTTTGAACAGGTACAGTGGAGGCTCCGCCCCCTCGTCCCGCGGCCGCACAATGAACGGGACAAACAAAAACAGACAGGAAAGAGAAAAACAAACAAACAGCGACTCCCTTTCTCGTTCTCATCGATCACACGACGTACAAAAACTAAAGAGCCTACCGACGCTCAGACTTTGTTTAAAAAAAAAAAAATAGAATTACGAAGCTGAACCTCCGGTTGTTGCCGTCGGCGACGTGAGAAAAACATGTTTGGGAGGAAAAGAGAACAGAAGTTGTGCCCACGGAGGGCGGCGGGGACTCGGCGGGTGTTATTTCTTGGCCTTGGCAGCCTTGGCTGAATTTCTCGGCGGGGTGACCGGTCGTCCTAACCCCACTCCTCCCCGGTCGCCGTAAGGATACAGTTTCTTATCTGCTGGCTTCAGAATCTGCAGGAGACAAAAACAAAAACATTTCTCCGTTAAACCGACACACACACACGTCTGGGTTAGAGGTGCTCGCTGCCAAGTGTGAAGTAAAACGGATTAATCCTGGACTTGAGCGAGCGGTGCCGTTTGAAAGTGTTTTCCAGAAGCTCGGGTCACGTGACCCACATCAGGCAGCTAAACGAGCTGAACCGGATCGGCGTCGAGCCGAGGAAAACTCGTTGGCGTCCGGTCGCAACTTTTATTGATGATTTTTTTTATTTAAGGACATCGGTACGAGAAGAGAATTGTCCATTTTTCTATTTTTTTTAGGTTCGCATTTATGACTTTGCAGTGAGTATTTAACACGTTTTATACGCCACGACGACTTCCTGCAGCGAGTTTATGTTGAACAAACAAAACGACAGTTTAAGCGTAACAAATAGTTTAAAAACCGTCGTGTGTAAATCAACTGAATGTTCAAACAGCACCTGGGTTTGAAAAAACTGAGCGCAGAAGGTGGACAGCACATTTGTTTGAGTTTATGGTCAGAAGATTTTATTATCCTGAGGGAAATCAAGTTGACGGCTGCTTCAAATCAGACAAAAATTATAAAAAAAAAAAAAAAAAAAAGTATAAAGAAAGAAAAAAAAACTAATAATACTGAAACCATGAATTAGCAAACAGCAGTTATTGCACTTTAAAATGTAATAATGAAGGAAAAACACTGAATTTTAAAGCAGCAGTTTTTGCACCACTCTGATAACTCCAGTGGTCTCTTCCATAGAAAACAGGTTTATTTCCTAAAACTGAATCAAATAAAGTCCTTTCAGAGTAAAACCAGGTTTTTCGTGCACCTGGGGGGACTGAGTGAGAAGCTGCATTCTGTCCATAATAAAACACAGTTAATAACCTGCAGCCGTGCGCATCGTTACAGTTGGTCTTAACGGACGTTAACGCGACCGTCTACAGACGCAACATAACGAGGGAACACGGACCTTTGAAAATTACGTTATTGCTCCGGGTGCAGCTAGTGAAGAAAGCTGTAAAGCTCAGCGAGACTTCATTTGTTTGAATTCTTAATCAGAATCTCAAAAACTAAAAGCTTTTCGTGGGAAAACGCTTAAATTTAAGGTTTGATGAAACAAACATAAAGTTAAATAAAACCTGAACTAAATAGAATCTTTTAGGACACGTGTTTGTAAACACAAATATTTCTCCAAGCTTTTTATAATTTCGTACCAAACCTAGACAAAATAAAAAGATGTCATGTTTAAAGTGTTGTGGTCCGCACCTGAAAGGAGCACATGAGCGTCTCGTCCACGCTCATCATGGCGCCAGCGTTGTCAAACTCGCCGCAGTAGTTTGGAGCCGAGAAAAGAGTGACGAGTTGCCTCTTCGCAAAAAACTCGTAGCCGTCCTCAACCACCTTGGAAGAGAAATTAAAGCGTCAACACAAAGTGTCGAAAACAATCCAATTATTTTATAGATTCTGTCTAATAACGTCAATGATATACGTTATTAAATATTAAAAATGTCCTGTCGAGTAGTTACTTTGGAAAACCTTCAGATTCTACGATGCAAAAGTGAGAATGACAGAAGTTCTGTTGAATTCAAGCTGCGTGCACGTTTTCTACTCAAGAGGAGGAAGAGGAAGGAGCCGAAGAGGACTGTTCAGAAAGGACCGAGCAGATTACCAAGTCCACCGCAGCTTTTATGGTGAAGGACTTCGTGCTCGGCCGCTGAAAACCACGGCTCGTGCTCTTGGTCTCGCACTTTGTGGAGCCATGACAGGACGAACGAACTGGACCAAAAACAAAGTGGAGTAAAGCGGGTCAGATAGTTCTAACCCATCACCGCAGAACCGTGCGTGGCCATGTTCAGCACGTAGACTTTTATTTTGATCGTTTAGTTCATTAAACCGATTCGACACGAGTTCAGTCTGTCCAGTGGGCGGTCCCACCTGCTTCAAGCTCCGTTCTGAAGACCCTCAGCAGTGAACCGTCTGCGCGCCACCGAAGGGCCAGATGACATGACAGCGCCTCTTTAACGATCAAACCAAGTACTTTGAAAACCTCGCAGCCTCAGTAGTTACTTTTTGTTACTTTACCGTATTTTTCTGCCTATAAGTTGCACGCTTTTCCATAACTTGCACGCCCTGCGACTTATACGTCAAAGTGACGTATTTATGGATTTTCCCACATTTATAAATCGACGTTTGGCTGAGATATGACCGTTTTCATTCATTCTGACTGAAAATATTGAACACTACCATTTTCTGCCACTAGATGGCACTCTAGCAGTATGGCATGCCGTTGTGTCATGTAATAGGTAAAACGTGGCTATTAATGACACAATCGGCTTGCCATAGCCTGCCACCGTCCAAATCAGCTTCGTTTCGCTGCACCGCCCCGACGAAATGCAGCCGATTTGACCAATGAAGTGCCTTTATTAAATAAAAGTTCAACCGAGACACACCTTTACTACAATGTCGAGCAAACAAATAATTGTTTTTAAGTGTTAATTTTGTTAAATTCTTTTTTAAAAGTCCTCCCGTGCACGCTCCTGCAACTGCCATTTGGCAGCCAGTCAAGTTTTGGCTCAGACCAGCCTCGACCGCAGCATTGTTGAAAACCACAGCGGAGGACGAGGTGCGTTTGGTGACTTTATTTCACTTTATTCACTCGCAATCAAGCTACGATACACCCCCCCCCCCTAAACGGCAGCACTCGTCTCAAAAACCACCGAGGCTGTGAGTCGAGGTGAGACTGGATGGAAAAACAGCTTTTGTTGTCAAACTCATTTGAATGAAAACCGTTGTATTCTGCAACGAGGAGCTAAATATTTAGCTTCTTCCAGGTCAGAGATTCTGCTCGGGGTTTAGTTTGAAGTTTGGCTGCGGCTCGATTAGATTTTATCGTCTCAGCCTTTTGAATCGTAATGGGATGGAAACGCCAGGTGGTTCCTCGACTACAAAACAAGAGGCAAAAAAAAAAAAAGACTCCAGTGGTCCAGATGTTGTTTGTGACATGATCCGTTTTATAAAATTAGTTTTTTTGTTTTTTTTTTTAAGTTTAATACATGTTAAAAAAATAAAAAGTAAAAGGTACAGAACTGACACTACCTGATGTGCCCTGCATATTAGGTCCATGTCGTGTTTGTGCAAAAATTTGGCCACCACGTCTGCCCCGAACGTGAAGGAGACCCCGCGGTCGTTCTCCCCCCAGCCCAGGACGTCTTTGTCCGGGTCGGCCCACAGCAGGTCGCACAGCAAACCCTGGTCGGGCACGTCTGTGGGTCGCATTACTCTGCGGATCTGCTCCATGGACTGGAGGTCCGGAGAGAGTCCTGGGGGGGACGACACACGTCAGTTTTACTTCAACTCCCAACTTTATTCTATTTGACGTAACCGGATCTACCTCCGTGACAACAGAAGATCTTCTCGTCTACGATGGCAGCCACAGGTAAACAGTTGAAGCAGTCGGTGAAGGTCTTCCACAACTTGATGTTGTACCGTCTCTTACCTGCCGACAACAAGAGGAAAATAAACGTGCAGCACGGCTGGAGCTGGTTCGGTCATTACTCACGGGCGACGTCGTTCACTTACACTCGTCATAAAAACCGTAGATTCGATTGATTGAAGCGCACTCGTGATTGCCACGCAACAGGAAGAAGTTTTCGGGGTATTTGATCTTGTAGGCGAGAAGCAGACAGATGGTCTCCAGAGACTGCTTCCCTCGGTCTACGTAGTCGCCCAGGAACAGGTAGTTGCTTTCTGGGGGGAAGCCTCCGTATTCAAAGAGCCGGAGGAGATCATAGTACTGACCGTGGACATCACCTGCAGGGAGCAGCACGGAAACACGATTACAACTTTTCATGTTTAACGTGTGAGCAATTAGGACGTTGATGGAATCCACAAAAATGAAATGAACACAAACCGCTGGGTTTAAAATGTGTGGTTTGGGCTTTTCTTGTATTTAAATGGAAGAATCTTGTATTTTAAGTTTAGCACAAGATAAATTAATAGAAGAAACAAGCAAATTTAGCACAAATTATCAGAGACGACGGCGCAGCATGCTCGGTGCTTGGACGCCCCCTCGACCCAGTGCAGGTGGTGGGAGACACTGAAATAACATCATCGCTGGACAACGTCCCCCGCCCCATGAAGCTGCTGCTGAACTGGAGCTCGTTCAGTGACAGACTTCATCCTAAATGCACAAAGGAGCGTTACGGCAGGTCCAGCAGCTGTTCGACTCTACAACCATCACTGCTCCCAACAAACTCAATAAGGATTAAATACACGCTGACCTCGGCTAAAACACGCGCTCTGCCTATAATAATGTACTGTAAATAGTCTGTCCTCATTGTTCCAATACATATTGAACATTATTATCAATATTGTTTATCTTAATTCTTTATATATTGTTTTTAACATTTAGGAACTTTTGTGTGAAATCTTTTTATCTGTTGCTGCTGCTACACTTGAACTTCCCATCCGTGGGACAATAAAGGCCGTTTCTATTCTACACCTGGACCTTTAAGCTAAAAATAAAAAAATAAGTTACGATGTCCACGTTACAGTGAGGATCCCACCACAGAGCAGGGAAACAAGTCAGAGGTGATTCACCTACAACACGAGAAGACGAGAATCAACCCGAGTTGCACAAAGAAGCCGCTCACACCTGGGCGCACCGTGCATCAGAAAACACAGTCAGATAAAACTATGGTTCTGGTTCAAAAAGCGTTCGATACAAAAGCAACTGGACTTTATTTGTACCGGAAGACGTTTCGCTCCTCATCCGAGGAGCTTTCTCAATTCAAAGAGCAGAGAGTGAGAGATTCAGGTTATAAGGCTGAGTGAGACAAGACACACGCACGTATGTAGATTTGACAAGTCACACCTCAACACCTCAACAGTTCGGGCTTCTTAAAGTTTTTGTTCCTCTAATTCACAGACGAGGCCCCTCTGTTCCCATCAGGTGTGAAAACCGGCTGGGAATCGGTCTTAAAGTTGCATTATAGGTTTTTGGAAGTGGAAATCTGAGGCCTCCTCCTCCGTTAAGAGACGGCTTTTCCCTTTTTACATAAATTTGTTGTTTTCGTATTGAACGTTCTTTTTTTTATTTATCATGTCCTGGATGACTGAGAATCTTCACCAGCATATGGTTCTGGTTCACTTTGTTGAAATCAGTTTAATCCTTGCGTCATCGTTAGATTGGATGGATTTAACAAAACCACAACAATAAACATGTTTAACCCCCCCCCCCATTTTGACTGTTGATGGAAATCCATTGTGGCAACGGAGCTCTTTAATCCCTGCTTTTATTATAGTCAGCAGAATAAATGTACATTTTTAATTGTTAATTAATCAGATGCAGATGTACGTGCAGGGATTGTCTCCTGAAAGACTCATTCAAATCTGTGCAGTGGCTCATGAGACATTTTGTCCCGTTTTCCCTCACAGCCTCAACGATGTGGACTTCGTTGCACCTGAACTCACCGCAGATTTTCAAGGGAGCCTCGAGTTCGAGCAGGATGGGCTGGCTCAGGAAAATTTCTCGAGACTTGAGGCAAAGGCCACGAATTTCATTCTCCGTTAGCTGAACGTTCTTCCCCGGCCGAGAGCCCTTCACTGAAACAGAGCGAGACAAAACATTTTAATGGGGTTAAAAAGAAAAAGGCATCAAAGAAAGAAGATTGACACAAAGCAAAGCTACGAGATGTGATGCTTGGATTTGGAACCAGACCACCAGACTGGGCAGTTCACACCTCCCACCAGCCAAATGTTGTCAAGATTCTGTTAGCGGTTCTGTCCAACAGCCATTTCAGCAGGTACCGCCATAACTCAGAGGTAATGTACGGTTTGAAAATCACAACTCATAAACCAAGATGAGCTTGGCAAGTGTGCACAGAAGAAAGGTGTGAAACCACTTCCTGCTGTTAGCGGACGCTGACGCAGCACAAACACACGACCAGAGCACTTTGAGTTTGTTTTTATACAAATAAAACAAGAGAACACTTCTTCAAATCAACACAAATAAGATGCAACGAACCTGAATTACATCTCCATTATTGATCATTTAAAAATGAAAACGACGTTCTGTTGTTGGAAATGAATTCGAGGCATCTGAAGAATTCAGCAGGTTTGTCTGCTCGTCGTGTTTTCACACTTCTCGCACACGACCGAAGGAAACGACTCACGACGGAGACTCAATCAAACCATCTTCCTGCTGAACAACTCGCCTCAGCCCCGCATCGGGTTAAACGCGTTCCGCGTTAGTCGAAAAATAAACACGTGATCCAAATCAAATCCGAGGAAAACGCTCAGTAAATGAATAGTTTGGAACCTGATTAGCAGCTTTAACCGACAGCTGAGACGAGTTTCCTTAATGACGCCTGAAATGAAACGACCGACTGCGGCAGCTCGTAAATCTGGTTCATCGTTCAGTTCGATCTTACTGCTCAGCACAAACTGAAAAAATATATTTTTAGGAAACACTTCCTGCAATCAAACAACGCAAAAAGAAAGTTTTCACTAACAGATTCCACATCAAATCCTAAACTGGACTTTTTTCTTTAAAAACCACAGTTTTACAACGTTTGACGGTTCCATTGGTGGTGGGGATTTAGTTTTAGATGCGTCGTGGAAAAGGACAATTTAAAACCCATTTTTATGCCAAACATCAGTTTTGGTCGCCTCGCTGTTTGCAAAGCAGCTGCTGCACCGTACCAATTGTCCCAGCAGAGTTGCCGTACTTGAAACATGTTGCAGTAAAGCCGAATGGTTTGAGAATATCAGTAAAAAAACAGCTAAACTTACTGTTAACATGACTGTGAAACATTTAATTTGTAATAAACACAATGCTAATCTCATTAGCTTTTCAATGGAGTTTTAATGTCAAGTTAGCATCTATGCTAACTGCTGATCAGCCACCCAGTTTTTTTATTTCCTCATCTGCCTTTAAAGGTTTATAGCGGGTATATATTCAGAAATTATCCTTTTCATTTCCTTAAAAATTGACTGTTTTCTCTCGGACGGACAGATGGATTTGCACACCAATGTCTCATAACTAAAACTACCGGTAGTTTGTTGCCAGGTGTTAAATCACCAAATTTCAACAAACTACGGATCATTTTAAAGGTTTTAAGGCAGATAATTAGAAAAAAGTAATTACTGATAATTCCTTGTTGCAACTCATTTTGCATCACTTGTTTCCGTTCTCCCCTTTAGACACGACAACATATAAATCAGTCTTATTCATATAAACTTCCCTCTTCATCAGTTTATCACCTGCCTCCTAGAGTTTATTCACAAACCAGATAATAAAGACGCATCAATATTAAGTTTATAATCACAATTATAACGGTTTTCCCTCCTACATCGTTTAGTAACAATTGTACCTCTAACACGGTAGAAATAGTGTAACTGATTATTTTATGATGTGATGGATGTAGGTTTAAAAAAATGCATTTATAATGGGTCAAATTTTCCACCAAGAAACACTAAAGTGTCTGAGTTTACATTTGAAAAGATTCTGACAAAGTTCATTTGATTTGTCAGGATCGGTTGTTTACAGACACCAAAACACAAAAATAAAATATGTGGCTGTTTTTTTGTCCTCACAAGACCCCCCCGAGTGTTGGAAGTGAACTATGTTCAACCAAAGAATCAGACGCCTGTACAGGCAGAGCAGCAAAGCTCCAAGTATGAATCACCAAACGGATGTCGGGGAGGGACAACAAAAGGCAGATATAAATACTGCGTGGCTGCTCGTTACTTTAAAACCTGGATTACTGAAGCTAAGCCCCGACAGAGCTCACTCCAAAGTTAGCCGTGCAGCCAGTGGGTGACGGAGGCTTCGCACAGCGCCGCTCAGGAGGCTGAAAACAAGACGGTCCAGGTGAAATCAACGCTTCGAACGGTTCCTGACTGCTCTGGATGGATTTATGCGACGACGCTCCCCGAGTTCGATTAACTTTAGAGCTAGTCGTTAAACTGTAGCTGCTAATTAACCCCTCTATTTATCCAAACACATTCAACTGGTTCAGACTCAAAACAGGAAGTAGGACCTTTATGTCCACGTAGTTTAAAAATGATCACAGCAGCTGCAGTGGGATATTTATACTTAAATTCTAATCGAAGAGACGTTTTACTGTAAAACTACAAATACCAGCAACAATTTAAAAAGTCCAAAGGGTTAGATAACAGGGTATAAATATGGCCACTATCAGGTTTGTTTGTTTTCCCGAGTGTTGGCAGAAGACCTTATCACTGTCCAAGTACAAAACATTCGAGTGTCCCACAGTCAAAGTCAAACTCCCAGCAGACGTTTACCTGTGCACAAACACACACACATGCGAGCGCGCGTGCACGTGTGTGATCCCAGCCACCTCCAACAGCTCAAGCTGACCGTGCAGGGCCTAGATTTAAGAAGGTAAACAAACTAAAAGGCTGAGAGGAGTTTCTTAATAATCCAGGTTCTGGATCGAACATTAAATTTGTTTGATCAAACAAGTTCTGATGTCGAGACTTAAAGGATCCAAAAAGATGATCTTTGAGCCAACATTACCTTTAAACCAGTTGCAGTTTACTTTGCTCATCTGTTAAGATTATCTGGGTACAACAACGTTAGCGCCTTTTATCACCGTGGGTTTTTTTATGAACTTGGGAAAAACATTATTATTATTATTATTATTATTATTAATGAAAGTTTCAACAGAGATCCTTGTGATGTCCCAAAAAATAAAAGTGAGCACAGAAATTAAAAACGGGCAAAAACCATTGTTTTTCTGACAAATGTGCGTTGTAGTTTTGAAGCTACATGTTAAAGCAACGTTAAAATATTCTGAAGGTTAAGAGTCAACAATGAACCTTTTCCCACAATGCAAAGCAAAAGTAGCGCAGATACATTTTTATCAAATGTTAGCAAAAGCATTAAAACTATTTTAACCACGAGGGTCGCCCGTCTAGTTTGCAGCGTTTTCAATAAATACATCACAACTCTGTACATAAACAACTACCGGTACATCTAAAGGTTAAGAGGACCGGACTTAACCTGGTCAGATTTTTCTACCTGGACTACTGAGCATCAGGACATAAACAACTGCAGTTTGTGGCTTACAGTTAAACACCTGTTACCTGTTACGTTAGATCAAAAAGCAAAAAGCAAAGTTTTATATAAGAAACATTTTGTATGTAGATCTCCTTTAATAAAATCTGAACAGTGAACTATGCAGGTCTACACAAATTTTCACATTTAATATAAGTATTCCACTTTGAAACAATAAAAAACTGAGTTGGTTCAACATTTAATTCATTTATTTAAAATTGCACTAAATATTTAATTTAAATGTTACGTCTAAGTCTTGGGCTAATCAAATCGTATCGTCTTTTACTTCTATCGTTTTCCCCACACATGGTTATAGATTGAAATATTCATAATTTTGATGTTCGTTTTGATGAAAGTGTCGCAGGTTGAAGATCCCAGGTGTCATCTATAGTTTGTTAGTAAAATATAAATAAATAAGAAAATTTCCCCTCGAAAAGTAAAAAGGACGTGGAGTTCTCGCTGCAGATAAAACTCAAGCTCTTAATGAATTTCTAGATGAATAATATCTAATAATTATCTAAATAATATTTTTATCACCTCTTTAAAGGTAAGACCTGCTTCAGATTGGGGCGACATAAAAAAACTTCACATGTTACAAAGTTATATTTGAGTTATATACAGTAAAAAAAAAAAAAAAGATTTGTTTATATTGCCAACGTGCATTAATTCATTAGCGATGTTTGTGTACTTCAACCTGCAGGGCGCTGATCTGGAGCAAAACATTTAGACTGGATTAAAATGGTTTTTACTCATTACATAAACTTTCCAGCTGGGTTTTAGGAAACGTTTGTGTCTATTTGTTGACCACGACGTTTTGTTTTGCAACTGTGATAAGATGAAACAACTCAAACAGATTACGATTTAAACTCTTCTGTGTAGAAACTGGTTACTGTAAATATACACCCACTGCCAAAATAATGTTCTAGACCAGTAAATACGTTCACAGCAGCTATTAATAACATTATTTCACACCAAAAGCACTCTTTGTTTTTACTCTGTAGATTCAAATTTTAAACAAATTCAACAAGAAAATGGCATTTAAACCACTAAGCAAAAAATAACTAAATCAGATTCATCGTCTTTAGGTGCGAATATCTCCAAAGAATACGATATTATTGGTCTAAGAAGGGTAAATGTTAAAGTTCAAATGACCAGAATCAACCATAAAACAAATTGTGCTTGAGATGTTTATTAATACAATTAAATATTAAAAGACTAAATGGGTCATGACTTTGTGCTGTGTAGTATATAGTTAAGAAATAAACATCGAATAATAGTTATTAACATTTTGCTTTTTTTTTTTTTTTTTTGGTTAAGGGCCATTTCAAACCAATTAAAACACAGTTTATGTTCAACATGGGGGGAAAAAAACATAATATTCCATCTTAAAAGCTGTAAAAGTACAATATAATTCATGCGTTACCATGTATTTGTCTTTACTGGGAGACAATAATCGATTAAAAAGATGAGACTGTAAAAAGATCAAATAACGTCAGCGTCAATAAAAATCCTATGATCCAAAAACAAAACTAACTATCCGGTAAACGTTAACACAGAATCAAATTTAAACTCTTATCATCGTGATGTTTGTCCTCACCTTCCAGGAGACGCTGAATTATCGAGTCGATGTTTAATTTGTCCGGCTCCGCCATTTTCTCTAATTTCTGGCGTTATCGGGAAGTCGAGATCGTGGTTTTTTTTCTGTGCGTTTCACCTTAGGATTCAAAAACAGGACAGAACAAGAGACATAAACCGGCTGTTGTCCATAAAACACGCCATCGTTCAGATCCTGAAAGGAACGGTCCGACTGAGAGAAATCGACCGGCGCCAGAATCAATGAGCTTATCCGAGCGACGAAGCTGCTAGCCAAGTAGCATTAGCAACACTTTTTTAAACAAACTTTATTGAATCCGGTCGACACAAGCGACAAAATTCAAATTAAAACCTCTCTACGACGAATAAAATGTTCCCAAACCTTGCCTTCACGTTTATGCCTTTCCTCCTGGTACGGAAGATGTGTGAAATACTAATTTTTAGTTTAAATTTGACTCTGTTCCCCTGCTTTGTCCTGGTTGTTCCACACTTCCCCCCCAGGGGAACTTTAAAAGAAGGCCGTCTAAGACCAGCGTCGAGCGATCAGCGTAACGTAAGAGGCCGACTCAACCCGAGTTACTCGAAAGGTGATTGGTCCGTCAACCATTCGAAAGTTTAGAATCTCACATCCTATTGGATGGAATCAGAGTCGGTCATGTTAGGCTCCGCCCATAGCAGTTTACAAATGGCTGGTTTTTAAACTGAATTGCGCCCCCTGGTGTTTACATTTGGACTTGTATTACGTTTTAAATCCTATTTAACGAGAGATCACAGCAAAACCATTAATTTATTAATTTATAGTACATTGAACTATAATGTGAAAAAGGTAAAAGTCTGCTTTTTGTTTTTTATATTACTGTTTAGGCTCAGAATAAGAAATATAGTAAACATAATGTAAAATTTTATTGAGTATTCATTTTTAGACTAATCAGTTCTACGTTTCGAGTGTTTTATAAAGAAGGGGCAAAGAAAGGCTTGTAAAAGTGACGTAAAATTGGTAAAAGTTTTTTGTTATTTCTAGTCAGCCATGTCGAAAATTATATGTGGCTCGATTTTTTTTTTAAATGTCACAAAATATCTGTTTTTTATCCAAAAAAAACAAAACAAAACACCTAAACCAATATTTTTAATCAAACACACACACAAAAAGCCTCAATGCGGGCGTAAAGAAGTTGTAAAATCAATTTGATTAATTCATGATGGATGAATCACCAGCTCAAACCGAAGGAGGCGATGTGTTTAATTAGCTGCTGGTCTGATGAGCTAAACAAAGAAGGGCTTTTCCACCAGTCTCTGGATGGACATCTCCCTTTGGAGTCAATCAAAGATGGCCGCCACAACAAAGTGACCGCAACCAACACAAAGTTGGCTTTAACACAGTCAGTTTTACAGATGTCATAAAATTTGGTGTGTGAACGAGAGGGAGGCCGGTGGAACAGTGAGGCCAGAAGGAGCAGAGGTCACAAAGGTGCAGGACGTCAAGGACTTGGCGTCCACTGTCCAGGAAAACAGAGAGTGTGATGAAGAGGTGAAAAAGAGAGTCCGGGCAGGATGGAGTGGATGGAGAAAAGCTTCAGGAGTGATTTGTGACAAAAAAGGTCAAAGGAAAAGTTTACAAGGCAGTGGTGAGACCAGCTGTGTTGTATGGTTTGGAGACGGAGACATGGACAAAAAGACAGGAGACAGAACTGGAAGTGGCAGAAATGAAGATGATGAGGTTCTCCTTAGGACTGACGAGGATGGAGAAGATTGGGAATGAGATCATCAGAGGTACAGCACAGGTTGAACGACTGGGAGATAAAGTTAGAGAGACCAGACTGAGATGTTTTGGACATGTCCTCAGGAGGGACAGTGGATATGTTGGAGATATGTGGATGCGGTTGGAGGACATGGTTCTTCAGGAAGGCCATCCGGCGTAAAAATAATAGCCACATATGTGAGTTTGCTCGGTCTGGTGACCCCTGAAGACGGGAGCAGTTGAAGGAAAAGAAAAAAGCTGCAGCTAGCTACATTTAGCTCGTAGCTAGAGTTTTTTCTGCTTCTGCCTTTTAACAAATGTTTAAACTTTTCAGCTTTTAGCTCGTCTTCTGCTTCTTTTACCTTTAACCGGATTCATCGGCAAACTGCAGCGAAGCCGTCCAGCTCTCAGCGTTTTCGCAGAAAGTTCAGCTTCTCTGCTTTGTTCAGCTGGTGGCTGCGGTTTAACCCTCCTGCTGCCCTTAGGTCACAACAACACCCAAGACCTCAATGGTCATTTTGACCCAAGGACAGCAGGCGGGTTAATCCATTCGAGGCCTAGAAGCATGATTTTTAAGTTCAACAAAACCGTTTTTGTGTCATTTCATGGACTTTTTTCAACAAAATAAACCAAATATTTGTCAGGTTTGATTATAACTCCACACCTGGTCCACTCCTTCGTGCCGTGGTGCCGCTAAAGTCCAACTGAGACCACGAGATTACTCAAACCAAAACCCCGAAGGTGAGCAAAGGCAGCATTCCTTTTGATTTCTTCATTTTTTCCTTGTGTCCCGTGATCCACCACACAAATCCCAACAGCGCGTCAGTCCCTAAAAATGGCCTCCCCGCGCTCGTCATCCCGGTTTCGACAGAAGCGGGCGTGGATGCGAGCGCACGGAGCTGCTGGGATGTTTGTTTGTATGTTGGATGCACGGACGAGCTTCCAGATGACTCATGCTTTGATTTTCCTGGAAACTTCTGATGAGCACAATCAGAACTCAGCATCAGCATCTTTACGCACATCTTAGCGTTTATCCACCAATAGGATTTTCTGAGGACTTCCCTGCTGTTCCTGGAATACTTCTTTATTTTAAGGGGGGAAAAGTGAGGGAACGCAGGTCCAGGTACAAGTCCACACTGGTTTGGGTCCATACCTCCTCCGCTGTTGGGCGTCGAGCTCCACCCTCACCTTACATTTCTTCATAAATATCTTGGTTTCTTCAGGCAGCGGCGGCTCAAACCTTCAGGAACCATCTCCTTCAACAAGAAGAAGCAAAAACACCAGAGACGTCCATCTTTAAGCAGAAGGTAGGACATGAACGTTTCTGTTCAACTTTCACCCTGAAGATAAAATAATATTCAGTTTTTACAGTTGAAGAGGAACAAATTCAGAAATGTTTCATCCGTTTGATGATTTTATTCAAAGTCACATTTAGACGAGCACAGCGAGATTATTTTAACAAGAAAAATCTCAAGTTCTTTCAGGATCAAATCGACACATTTCAGATTAGAATAAGTTACGGCTGTAATCCAGGGTGGGTCATGTCTGCTTTAAGTGCTTAAAATAAAATGTTTTTATATCAGTTTTAATCCAAACATATTTAATATTTACCTTTAAAGTGTAAAAAAAAGTGATTTTAATGACCATCAACATGGTTCAAATCTTTATTTCGATGCTGCTTTTTATTTTTAGGATGTTTTCTCTGAGGAGTTGATTTATTTTTTATTTTTTAAAGAAGTCAAATAAAAGAATAAAAGCTTTAGTTTAATCCTTTTTAAAACTATTTCTGATTTGCGAGCATAACGTGTTAAATTCATCTGAGTAGATTTTATATCTGTTATCCTGCTGCTGTTTTAATTTTAATTATTGAACAAGTGAAGCGCTGTGAAGATAAAACGAAAGGCCTTCGATCTGTTCATGTGAGGGAGTGGTGCAGACAGTCGTAGGTGGAGGCCCCGGAGGCCCGGACCTGTCTGAGCACGACCGAACGGAAAAATGTGGCCCCAAACCACAGATTCTGTGCAGACACGCACGATCTGATCTGTTTGTGTGAGCGCGTCTGTTCAGCTGCGCAACAACAACAAGTAAACATGTTGGTCCCATTTTATTAATGGAGCGTCTCTCAGAAACAAAATAAAATGTTAACATTTGTGTTTTTTTAAAAATGGTTCATGTGCAAAAAGCTAAAAGTAAAATGAGAAGTGTTTTCTGGAACGCAGACGAACAATTTTACTGAAACCTGCTGAAGAAGCGTAAGCTTTTCTTAAAGCTCAAATAAGCAAAACACTAGCTAAATGCTAACAAAAATGCTACCTAAAAGAAGCAATGCGCTACCTTAAAGCCAATTGTAGCATTACACAAGCTAAAAGCTGAAAGTCGCTAAGAATTGGCTAGATGTTAAAAGTAAAGAAGCAAAGAGCTAGTTAAAGAATAAAATCAACAACTAGCTGAAGTTATTAAAGGGCTAGCTAGAAGCTAAAAGAGTAAACAACTACTGAACAAAATTAAGTAAGAGAGCAGTAACGAAAAGCTAAAAGCAACAAAATGTGAGATTAAAAACTGGAAAGTAAGGCAAAGTATCACTCGTTTAAAACTAAATGTAGCAAAACATTATCTAAAAGCCAAAGGTATCAAAAACTTATTAGAAGCTAAAAGTAGCAAAATAGTAGCTAGACGCTAAAAGAGTAAACAACTATTGAAACAAAAATTAGGTAAGAGAACGGTAATGAAAAGCTAAAAGCAACGAAATGTGAGATAAGCTAAAAGTAATCAAAGTAAAAAGGAAAAGTATCAAATTACTTGTTTAAAACTAAATGTAGCACAACATTAACTAAAAGCTAAAAGTAGCAAAAACTTACTAGATGCTAAAAGTAGCAAAATAGTAGCTAGAAGCTAAAAGTAATAAAAGGAAAAAGGAAAAGTAGCAAATTGCTTAAAATTAAATGTAGCTAAACATCATCTAAAAGCTAAAAGTAGCAAAAACATTACATGATAAAAGTAGCAAAATAGTAGCTGAAAGCTAAAAGTAGCAAATGGCTAGCTAAAGGATAAAAGCAGCAAAAGGCTAGCTAAAATAAAAGTAACAGAAGGTTAATTAAAAATTAAGAGAAGCAAAATGCTAGATGTAGCTAGAAGCTGAAAGTATAAACAAGAGCTACAAGTTCAAATTGCAAAAGACTAGCTAGGCGCTAACAGTAGCAAAAGGTAAAATTAGTAGAATAGTAGCTGAAAACTAAAAGTTTTCTAAAGACAAACAGGCTGAAGCAGATTTCAAAGAAAATGTTGGAATAATTTGAGATTTTAATCTACTTAAATGGGGAAAATATTAGTTAAATATTTTTGAAACATCTAAAAGTTACAAAAACCAAAAGTCACAGCACCCATCTCCTGAACGAGCCGAATGTTTTGATACATGATCGGCTGAAATAGCACAAACTCTGCAGAGGTTGTTAAACTGCAGCAAAACGTCCAGAAAACTAATAAATAAGATTTCAAATAATTATTTTCCAAACACACAGTGTCGGTGCGTTTCCCTGAAGCTTTGAGAGGAAATAAACTTAAAGAAACAACTTTTTAATTATTTTTATTCCTTCTTGTGTGTTTTTCCAGAATGGGGTCCTCGGCGATTCATGTGGTGTGCGTGGCGCTCGGGGTCGTCGGGCTCGTCGGGGTCATCGTCTGCTGCACCGTCCCGCTCTGGAAGGTGTCGTCCTACGTTGGAAGCAACATTCTCACCGCTCAGGTAATAAAACCAACACCGACCGTCACGCCGTAAACAAGTTCAGCCATTTAACGTGTCGGCTAGTATGGGGTGCCGTTTGTAAAGTTACACAGTCAAAAATTAACAGCAATATTTTGGTTTATTTAGCCTTTCATAAGAAAAAACTTTTTTTTTTTCAAAATCAGATTTTCACCATGTTATTCATATATTTATAAATGTCATAGTTCCAAACTAAATATTTAATTTATAAGATAAATATTTAGTTTATTAACTTAATACTTAACTTGCAAGTTAAATATTTAGTTTGAAAGCTAAATATTTAGGTGTAAATAAAACATTTAATTTTCAAGCTAAATATTTATTTAAAAAACTAAACCTTTAATTTCTAAGCTAAACATTTAATTCCTAAACTAAATATTTAGCTCAGACCTAAACATTATTGTCCAAGCTAAACATTTAATTTCCAAAACAAATATTTAAATTGCTAACTAAATATTTAGCTCGGACCTAAATATTTAACTTGCTAGCTAAATATTTAATTTGCAGTTTGTAAACTAAATATTTAGCTTGTAAATTAAATATTTAGTTTGGAACTATGACATTTATAAATGTATGAATGACAGTGAAAATATGACTAATAAAACATATTTTTTTTCTTATGAAAGTCTAAATAAACCAAAATATTGCAGTTTATTTTTGACTGTAACTTTACAAACGGCACCCCATAGGCTAGCACTGATTAGCGTGGCAGCCATTTTGATTTAGGTTGCCTCCAAAAGTTAAAAAAGCCCAAAATGCTGATTTTGTCGTGACCAAATAAAAACTCATTGCTGCCTTTTGTCTGTCTTTGTGTGATCAGAACCAGCAGGAGGGCCTCTGGACTGAGTGCGTGGTGCAGAGCACCGGGCAGCAGCAGTGCAAGAACTACGACTCCCTGCTGGTTCTGGCCAACGAAATCCAGGCCTCGCGGGCCATGACCATCATCAGCTGCATGCTGTGCAGCCTCAGCCTCCTCGTCCTGTTCTGCGGGGCCGACTTCACCACCTGCGTGCAGAACGAAGACATCAAGCCCAAGATCAGCCTGGTGGCCGGAGTGGGCCTGCTGCTGGCCGGGCTCCTGGTCATCATCCCCGTCAGCTGGTCGGCCCACATCACGGTGAGGAACTTCAACGACCCCCTGGTACCGGCTTCGCAGAAGAGAGAGATGGGAGCGTGCATCTACATCGGCTGGGCCTCCGGCGTGCTGCTGCTTCTGTCAGGAGGTCTGATCTGCTGCTTCAGCAGACCCAAATCGGGAAGCTCAGGAGGAACCGCCAAGTACTACAGCAACAGCGCCTCGGCGCCAAACACCAACTACGTGTAGAAGCTCTCAGAACCGGACTGGTGTTTGACGGAAAGGAGGGGGGCCGAGATACGTGACGACTCGCACCAGTTGTTGATTAAACCAAAAATACCTGTAAATATTTAATACAGATTATAACTGGTTATTTTCCTGCTTTCATTTTGGGTGTTGGGGCTTAAGCTAGCTGTTTGTCGTGCGCACCAGAAGTGTCTGAGGCACATTAAATCATCAAGCTCAACAGAATACGAATTCTTGGTTTACAAACTGAAATGAGTTGTAATTTAGCTATTTTTTGATTTGACAATAAAGATATTGTAGCTGTGCTTGCCTGACGTTATCGTTACTCATTTAGCAGGTTTTTAAGAAGTTAGGTGTACAGAATATTCTTCTCGTGTCGCTCTCTACTGCAGAGGGCTTCAATCAGTCCACAATATATATCTTTAAATTACATTTTTTTAGGTTTCCACCTCTCCGTCAGTTTCTCTCTACAGAGAAAAGAGGAGAGAAACTGTGGGCCAGATGTGGAAATTACCGTAAATGCTAGAAAAGCTGTGTTGCGAAAAACGAGTTATTATAATGCCAAATAAGTCGTGTTGCCAATTACGAATTAAGAAAATGGCAGAAAAGTTGCGGAAGATGATTTACGGTAAACACGAGAAAGCCGCACCGCCTTCTAGAACGAGTTAACGTAAAAGAGCGGAAAGCTGCAACGTCACAAACTAAATACGTTAAATGTGGGAGCAGCTACGGTGCCTATAGAACGAACCGTCGTAAAGTTGCGCAAAATCAGTTGTAAAAGCTCGAAAAGTTGCGCCACTAAAAATGGATTACTGTAAAACATGGAAGAGATGTGCAGCTTTAATGAACACAGTAACAAGAAAAGAAGAGAGTATTTACCGTGCTCATTAGAAACATGCCAAAATACTTTACTTTTTAATTACTAAAGTCCCTTCAGGAGCTCCGTAGCCGTTTGGTTTACTGCATTTACAACATGAAACTTCAGCTATAAAATTAACTTTTTATTATTTTTGACCTCATAGTGGACTTTAAAAGGACATCATCATTCAGAAACATGAAAAATGTGTTTATAGACAGAAAAATGACACGACGGTGAGCTTTAAATACAATAATTAAAGAAAAAAGAACCATAATGTTTTGTTTTGCAGTTAGTTAATATTTTGAATCATTTCTCTGATCTTGATTTGTCTTTATTAAACTTGTTATTGTGTTTAAATAATCTTAAACCAAATGTATTTCAGCGAATCCCTCTCTCAGAATAAACGTCGTGTTTTATTTCTTCATTAAAAAATCTGTTTCTCATATTGTTTTGTTGTCGTTCATGTTTGATGTTCAGTAGAAATGCTTAATATCAGTCACAGACGTGCACGTCATCTAGTTTTACTGTAAAAAAAAAAAAAGAAAAAATAAAGCAATTTGAAAATACTGAAGACTTTATTTCAAACAAAATTTATATATTAAAATAGAAAATGTTCAATTTCAGGCAAGAAAACAAATTCAGGCTTCAAGCTAACGACGTTTTCTAACATCTGCTGCCGTAAAGTTGCTCTTTTTGTTCACAGCTAAAAGTTTACAGCAGCTGAATTCTTTGACTCGTCTGTTTTGGCTCCGCAGACCACTGCTCGGGTTTTATTGTTGTTTATTTGTTTACAGCCAAACGTTTATCCTTCAATGTTTGCTCTCCAGCTCTTTCACGCGCTTGGTCAGCTCCTCTACGGCTGCTTTCAGGCCCTTCAGCTCCTTCTTCAAAGACTGGACGTCCTGGAGGACAGAAAGAGACACGTCACACCGCCTGAAGACGTCATCCTAACGAGTGCAGCACGTTACAAGCTCAAGATGAAAAACAGCTAAAATTAAAACAGAAAAAACATCTTACTTGGATGGATGATAGATGGTTGGATGGATGAAAATTTTATTTCTACGGCAGCTCAGTTATTATTTTTGACTTTTAATTTAGATTTTTCTGTTTAGGTTGTAGCTAATGCTAATTTTAGCTTTTAGCTACTGTTTAGCTCAATCTAAATTAGCTATTAAATACAATTTAGCTCATTTTTAGCAAATATTAATCGTTATGCTACATTTAACCTTTAGCTGCTGTTTTGTTGTTTTTGCTTAACTATTGCTTTTATTAAAAAAAAAAAAAAGGATTTGGTATTTTTGTAGTCTTGCTAATGTTAGCTTCTAACTCATTTTTAGCTAGTTTTTGTACATTTACCTTTTAGCTACTGCTTTGATAATTTCAGCTTTTAGCTACAGTTTTGCTATTAACTTAATGGCAATTTAGCTTATTTGAGCATGCAGCTACTGTTTAGCTCATTTTAACTTTTACATATGGTTTTGAAAATTTTACCTTTTTTATTACTTTATTTGAATTTTAATTTTTTTTCTACTTAGGTTGTTGCTAATGCTAATTTTATCTTTTAGATACCATTTAGCTACTTCAATTTTAAGCTGTTGTTTTGCTAATTTAAGCTTTTATCTGCTGTTTTATTACCATTTATTATGATTTTGCTACTTATAGCTTGCTAATTTAGCTAATTTTAGCTATTTTTCTGTTAATAAATATTATTCTTAGTTATCCTGCGAGTCTCCTGTGCCTGCCTGCGTCTTGGGTTCACACACACCGACAGAATCGCAACAACTCCTGCTTTCCTTGGGTCAAAGTGACCCCTGAGGCTTCAGGTTTATGAGGGAGGGTCATTTTGACCCAAGGGCAGCAGGAGGGTTCTCACCTCGCTGCTGCTCGGATGACTCCCGGCAGAAGCCGTCGTGGTCTTCAGGAGACTCTTGTGAACTTTGAACTCTTTGGCTTTGGTGGTGGCCGTGAACCCGTCCTTCAGGGAAATCAGAACCGGCGGCGCTTCCTTCCCACCGAACCACTCGTCCGCCTCAACCGAGGGCTCAGGACCGATGGTGTCCGGGTACAGATCCTCCTGGAACAGGTCCGACTGCACGGACCGGGGTGGACAGAGTCAGCCGAAGACGTCTCAGCTCAGAAAAGCGCGTTTCTATAAACCTCACCTTGCGCGGCACCGTCATCACTATGGGCTCACACTTCCTCTCGTGGAGTTTGTAGAACCTGAAAGACGAAACATTTAAACAAATTACTTGTGTTTTATGTTGACGTGTGTTGGAGGAGACTTTCGAAACACAATCTAGAAGTCAAAAACTGAAAAATACAAGCTAAAATGTAAAAGTAGCACAAGGCTAAATAAAAAGCTAAGTGTTTCAATACGTTAGCTAAGAGTCAAATAAAGCAAAATGCTAGCTAATGGCGAAAAATGCAAACCCTAGCTAAAAGTAGCAAAATGATAGCTAAAACCTAAAAGTAGCACATCAATGAATAAAAGCTGAATGTAGCAAAATGCTAGATAAAAAAACAAAAGAAGCAAAAAAAATTTAAAAAGCCAAAAGAAGCAAAATGCTAGCTAACAGCTAAAAGTAAGTGTTTTGTAAAATGACGTAACATTCAGTAAACTAAAGTTAACATGAAAACTGCAAGCTAAGGGTCAAACGCTAGCTAAAAGCTAAAAGTAGCACAAAGTTGAATAAAAGATAAATGTTGCAAAATGCTAAAAAAAAAAGGGCCAAAATAAGCTAAATGTTAGCTAAAAATATAGAATTTATACAAGGCCAAATAAAAAACTAAAAGTTTCAATATGTTTGCTAAAAGCCAAATAAAGCAAAATGCTAGCCAACAGCAAAAAATGCAAAACACTAGCTAAATGTAGCAAAATGCTAGCTAAAATCTAAAAGTAGCACATTACTTAATAAAAGCTAAATGCAGCAACATGCTAGATAAAAGCCAAAAGAAGTAAAATGCTAGCTAACAGCTAAAAATGCTAGAAATAAGTGTGTTACAAAAGTAGACTTCCTTGTAGCATTCAGTAAGCTAAAGTTAACGTGGAAACTGCTAGCTTAAAGGGTCAAATGCTAACTAAAATCTAAAAGTAGCACGAAGCTGAATAAAAGCTAAACATTGCTAAATGCTACATAAAAACCTAGAAGTAATACTTTGTACAAGGCCAAATAAAATGCCGAGTGTTTCAATACATTAGCTAAATTCAAATAAAGCAAAATGCTAGCTAATAATGAAAAGCGCTAGCTTAATGTATGAAAATGCTAGCTAAAATCTAAAAGTAGCACAAAGCTAAATAAAAAGCTAAGTGTTTCAGTGTATTATCTAAAAGCCGTAAAGGAGAAGCAGGTAAAGAAAATGTTTGGTTTCTTTCAAATCCGTCCACTGGTTTATGAGATGTTTTGGTGCAGGACCCACCCTCGGGCCCTCGGACCCTGGGACCCTCGGACCCTGGGACCCCTTCAGTTTAAAGAACCAGTCAGTACCTGGCGATTTCACATTTGTTGACCTCCAGGCCCCTCTTGGGCATGTAGCCCATGCCCTTCTGGCTCTCCTTGCTGCTGTACATGGACAGGTAGTGGACGTACGGAGCTTCGTCTGTCACTTCGAAGTAACGGATGCTGCTGTCGCCCTGCGGAGGACGTCACAGAGCGTCAGACTGTTTGAGAGTGTCTGCATGGGTCACGACGACGGGTCGGTTCTGAATCTGACCTTGCCACAGAGGTAGACGATCCCGGTGTCTGGGTCAAAAAACGGCAGGAGGACGCCGCTGCTGGTGTCCAGCTCCTGCAGGGTCAGAGGCTCCGAAAAGTTGCTCTGGGAAAGAAGGAAATAGCTCCAGATAAGTCCAGAAGAGGTGTTTTTTTATTAGACTGCAGGTGAGAAAAGGTCTGGTTTCATCCAGACAGAGGTGGTTTACTGCAGAGGAAACACCCTGTAATCTGCCTGTGGAGAAACACGGCTGTTGTAACCAGATTAAGTTCCTCTTTGGTAACAAATACTTTTATTGCTTTAGGTTTGCATCATTCCACTGTGAAGCTCTTCAGACCGACGTGTTTGTGCTTCATAAATCACCTGAGCTGGACGCTCAGCAGTCCTTAAAGGATTTGTGGAAATAAATGTGATTTTATTTTATGGAGTTATTTCTGTGACTGATGGGTTTTACCACTCTGAGGTGTCGACACTCACCGGATCCCACAGCGCCACCTGCCGCTCGCTCATGCGACTGAAGCCGGTGCTCAGGATCTTCCCGTCGGACACGAACACGGCCCGGACGGGCCTGGAGCCCTCGTGAGGTTTCTCCTTCTCCTGCGACAGAGGAGGGTAAAAGAGTTCCTCAAAGTCCAGACAACTTTAAACAACTTTTACTGCCGAGATCCAAAGAAACTGATTCATTGTTAAAAAACAATTCAGTTTGTTCATAGCACCAAGTCACAACAGAAGTCATCTCAGGACACTGAACAGAAACATTCAAATATAAAAAGTAAGTTAATAAAGTTACTTATCTGAAGGAAGGCCCTGGGCCGAGATTTGACCTGGGGTTTTCAGAAGTGAAAGGTCACCGGATCAAATCCCAGCCGGGGACCTTTCTGGGTGGAGTTTACGTGTTTTCTCCTGGTTTCCTCCCACATGTCAAAAACATGCATGTTAGACTGATTGGTAACTAAACTGTCCCTTGGTGAGAGAGAGAGAGTGAATGGTTGTTTGTCTCGTTTGTCTCTATGTGTCCCTGTGATGGACCTGTCCAGGTGTCCCCCGCCTGTCACACGGTGATAGCTGGACATGGACACCAGTTACCCAAAAAGAAAGAAGTGGATAAAGATAATGAATGGATGGTAATAGTGATGAAATG
>NC_056512.1:41335395-41343256 GCF_014905685.2 Nematolebias whitei
GATAAACTGTATTAACAGTGATAATAGTGATAAACTGTATTAACAGTGATAATAGTGATGAACTGCGTTACAGAAACTGTGGTCTGATGAGGAGACTTACTAAGAGGACGGTGCCCTTGCGAGGGTCTAGCACCCGCAGGGTCTTGTCCTTACAGGAGGTGAGGATCCTGGACCCATCCTGGTTCCAGCAGGCGCTGTAGATGAGGTCTGTGTGCTCGCTGTCAAACCTCATCACCGCCTCCCCCCGAGCCACGTTCCACAGGATCAGCACGTTGTCGCAGCCTGCGGGGAACAGTGATGACAGCCGGTCTCAGGAGACTTCACAACAGCCAGACCTTTGGTGTCTTTCAGGGAGGCCTTCAGGTTTTACGTTTTATATGTTTTTCTAATAAACACTTGAGGGGAGATGGTTGTAGTAGTTGTTTTTGTGTGTTTTCAAAGGTTAAATGATCTTGAATGGAGTTGACTCCAAAGGTTCTAGATGTATTTACGATTTTATTCTTTAAGTTTTTATTAGAATCTGTCAAATGATTAATGAGATATTTTGCTAACAGACAAATAAAGACATTGACACAGGCAACAATGAGTGCTGATAAGAGTTCAGAGGGTGAGAACTTCCTGTTTGATAGAAGCTCCGACACAAAATACCCTCGCCTGGTTCCTGAAAACCAACGATACGCAGAAGTTCCCTGGCGAAACGTTTGTGGGTTGAACACCAGAGCTACCTGCGCTCATCAGCACGTTGTGGGCGGTGGGGTGCCAGCTCAGGATGCCGACTCGTTTCGAGTGTCCGTCCAGTTTGACAACAGGTTCTGTCAGCGACGAGGTCAGCCCGCCGTCCGGGATCTCCCAGATCTGTTCAACCAAAAACAAACATGGTGCTCACACACAGCACCTCCTGCTCTGAACTAAGGCCCAGAGAGTCGGTCCTACCATGACGCTGCAGTCCTCAGAACCACTGGCAATGATGTTGTCGTTGTGGGGGCAGAACTCAATGTCCAGGACTGGACCTGTGTGGCCGCAGACGGTGGGGTAGGACATGTCAATACGTCCGGTCTGGAGGAAGGAACATTAAAAAGGATTTTGAGGATTAAAAAAATAAATATATTTTTTATTTTATAGAGATTTCAGGTGGTGAGAACAAGAACAGAAAATAAAAAAACTGTAATAAATGAAGGTAAACAGTGAGAAAACTGTCACCTGAGAGAACCAGGTAAACAAGACTAAAACTGCAAGTTTTACACATAATGGACAGCTAAACCAACATTTACCAACTATAACATATAAATACTATCTGCTTTATTTAAAAAATGAACCTTAGTTATTAATGCCAGTTTTTTCCATAAAAATAATAAGTTATGTTTATTTTCTTTAGGATATAAACCATTAACACTATGATCTGCAGAATTTATCAACATAAAAAAAAAATCAGCAACAATACATGTGTACAAGTTACTTTTAGGTACGCACAAAGTAAGTACCAGGTACATACCAAGTAAGTACCAGATAGATGCCAAGAAAGTACCAGGTTGGTAGTTTGGTTTGAATTTAGTTTAGTTTTGGTACAAAGTAAGTACCAGGTATGTGCAAAGTACCAGGTGCATACCAAAAAAGTACCAGGTATGTACAAAGTAAAAACCAGGTATGCACAAAGTAAGAACCAGATAGGTACCAAGTACCAGGTAGGTACAAAGTAAGTACCAGGTTGGTAGTTTGGTTTTAGTTTAGTTTAGCTTTGGTACAAAGTATTAGGTAGGTACAAAAAAGTACCAGGTATGTGCAAAGTACCAGGTGCATACCTAGTACATATCAGGTATGTACAAAGTAAGTACCAGATAGGTACAAAGAAAGTACCAGGTAGATACCAAGTAATACCAGCTATGTACAAAGTAATACCAGGTATGCACAAAGTAAAAACCAGATAGGTACCAAGTACCAGGTATGTACAAAGTAAGTACCAGGTAGGTACAACATAAGTATCAGGTAGATACAAAGTAAGTGCCAGATATGTACAAAGTAAGTATCAGGCATGTACAAAGTATCAGATAGGTACAAGTAAGTACCAGGTAGGTACAAAGTAAGTACCAGGTATGTGCAAAGTAAGTACCTGATAGGTACCAAGCAAGTACCACATAGGTACCAAGTAAGTATCAGGTAGGTACAAAGCTAAGTACCAGGTATGCACAAAGTAAGTACTAGATAGGTACCAAGTAAGTGCCAGGTAGTTACAAAATAAGTACCAGGTAGGTACAAACTAAATACCAAGTAAGTACTAGGTACATAACAGGTAATTATCAGGTATGCACCAGGTAACTAACAGATTCATACCTGGTAAGTACCATGTAACTACTAGGTTTAAGTTCAAGTTCAAGAATCTTTTTTATCCCTGAGGGGCATTTTATTTCACAGTCAGTAGACACATCAAACATCCATACTAGACAAGACATAAAGACATTAAAATATCAGAGATCATCATTGTTTGTTGAGAAGCCTGATCTCTACAGGGATGAATGAGTTTTTCAGACTGTTCATCTGGGCAGCAGATACCTGTGTCCAGACCGGAGCAACCTGAACTCACCATGGAGTGGGTGATCAGGATCTGCCAGAATCATCCTAGCCTTGTTTAAGTCAGTGAGGTTCTGTAGGGCTATGCCAGCAGTTTTATACAATCCCAGAGAGTTTGTTCTTGTTCTTACATGTTAACAACCCAAACCAACACATGAAGGTAAAAGGGAAGAGACTCAGTAAAACATGAATAAAAGTCAAATCAACATTAAAACCTCAGAGCTTTCGATAAAAATACATTCTCTGGTCGGCCTTCGTACAAAGTGAGTTCACATGGGGGTCAAAGGTCAGATTGTCATCGAGAACAGTCCCCATATATTTATATCGACGGCCTCACCGTTAATAACCACAAGAGCAGCAACTGAAGAGTCGTTTCTAAAATCAATGGCCATCTCCTTTGTCTTAGAAACATTTAACTTTAAAAAGGACTCACACCATTCAGTGAAGTCGCCGACCACAGGCCCGGGGTCTGGGTCATCACTGCTGAGAAGGGACAGGATGACAGGGCCATCAGCAAACTTTAAAATGTGACGCTGTGGGAACTGGCTGTGACAATCATTTGTAAATAAATAAATAAAAGGGGCAAAAGAACACAGCCCTGAGGGGAACCGGTAGAGGACAAAAGGACATCGGAGAGAACCCAGGTGACCCTCACTCGCTGAGACCGAACAGTTAAAAAGTCCACAAGCCAACAGATGAGGCCAGTCCAGACATTAAAGCATCTTAATCTCTGTTAAAATGTGGGACTGAATACAATTAATAGCAGATGAAAAGTTTTAAAAAGCAATTTTACACATGTTTTTGTACCTTCAAGGTGTCCTAGAATCATATTTAAAAGAGTTCCTGTTGCGTCCTCCACTCCTCTACTTGTCCGGTAAGCAAACTGAAGTGGATCCAAATGTTTTTTTTTTTTTTTTTTAACTTTAGACAAGAGGCTCTCCAGAACAAGTTTTCAAATGACTTCTTTACGTATGAAGTCAGAGCAACAGGCCTGAAGTCGTTCAGGGACTGAGCAGGCTTGGTTTTAGGGATTGGAACAATAACGGAGTCTTTCCAGAGCTGTGGGACCCTAAAGGTTGGAGAGACATGTTGAGCATGTTGATGCTGCTAGCTGCAGGGCACAGTTCTTAAGAGTACGACCCCTTATACTGAAAGGACCTGGACTTTTCCTTTCTTTGCTCTTTTGAAAAATGTTAAAACTTCCATCATCAATATGCACCGTATCAACTGACAACACATTTTGTGTGTATCCATATTGTGTTTACCATGAGGTAAATATAAGATACATACCCACAAGTACTATGTCAGAACTAGTTATGTGTCTTGTAAATACCATACATGGTACTTATAGTTATGTATTTATTTTTAAAATTTTCTTTCAGCTACTGTTTGTCTTTGCTAAATTTAGTTTTGAGGCAGTTTTTTTAATCTCAACTTTTATATTTTGTTTTGCTCACTTTAGCTTTTAGCTACTGTTTTGCAAACTTTAGCATTTAGCTACTGTTTTGCTAACTTTAATTCAATTCAATTCAGTTTATTTATATAGTGCCAAGTCACAGCAGAAGTCATCTCTGGGTACTTTAGCTACTTTTTTGCCCAGTTTAAATTTGTTTTTGCTAATATTAGCCTTTGACCTGCTAGTTTTAAATTTAAGAATTCAGTTTCACCTTTTTGAACAAATTTCGGCGTTCACACTGCACGTTCAGAGAAGTAGCTAATTTCTCTTGTTCTATAAGCCGAGTAAAACTTCGGTGGCCGACCCGCTTTCAGCTGAGCCGCACTGTGAACTTATTTCTGGCTACGACGCTCAGATGGTCGGTTTTAAACGAGGTTCTGTAAAATCCAGTGACGAGTTAACAGGAGCACCTAAAAGTCTTCAAAGTGAGCGCAGAAGAAGCGGGTTGAGGCCACATCCTGTCCTCCTGCGTGACAACAAACTCCTAATATGGTGAAAACTCAAAAGCTGAGCGAGTGACGCGCAGAACGACTCGAAGGAGGCCTCAGACTTCCTTTTTCACTCCGATGTGCGACGGTTCAAACCGAACTGAGCGTGGACGGTAGATAAAAACAGAAGTGATGGACATGTTTGTTAATGGCGTTAGGAGAAGTCGGAGGCAGATGTTTGTCACGTTTCGGTGTCTCCTGCAGCCCACCTTGGTCAGGGGCAGAACCATGAAGGCCCCTCCACCGCTGGCGTCCACGATCATGGCCACGAACTTGGGGTTAACGGAGCAGAAGTTGCTGTCCCAGGTCATCTGGGAGATGCGGATGTCATCGTAGCACTGGTCGGCCTTCACGGCCTGACCGAAGACGTGGCGGAACTTGCTGGACCTCACAACCTTCCTGGACATGTTGAACTGAGGAAAAAGACCAAACAGTCAGAATCATCTCGTTCGAACAGGATCAAAGAGAAACAACGTTTCTGCTGAAATAAACTGACTGTAAAAAAAAAAAAAAAAGCAGGAAAGTTTAAAAAAAAAAGAGGAAGCAAAAAGGTTTCACAACAGCTTCCTCTCGTCTGACTGACGCCTCTTCTCTCTTTAATTTGCACTAAAATAATTGTGCGTGCTAAGACGAATCATTCAAGGCAACGAGATAAACACGAGCTGGTTTTTGTTCTCGCACAACGAGAACCTAAAAAGGTAAAGCAGTTAGCGGAGCGGCCGTTACACCACATCCTTCCATCAGACGAACAAAACCACAAACCTTAACTTTTGTCCAGCTTCTCCTTCAAACCAAGCGCTGTCATCAGTTTGATTCAAACCTTCAAAACGTCTCGTTTAACTTCATCCGAACCAGATGCTTCGTAAATTAAACCTCAAACGTACAGAAATCAACCGGAACCAGCTGCAGCATCAACAGCTCCCGCATCATTCGGTGGCAGCTCCTAAAAACACCCAAAACGTTCGTTTTTACCTCCATTTGTAGATTTGACTTCCTGAAACCTGCAGCCGCGCCTAAAACCTGCACGCAGAAGACAACTGCCTCTGCTGCACGAGCATCACAAGACATCAGAGGCCGTCCTGCACCTAATTTAATAACCCTGCTGTAAAATGAGCCCTAATTTCATCACGAGCCTCAGTGCACGTCAATAATCTACCTCCGTGGGATGGAGCAAGTTATAAAACAAGCACAGCAGGAAGGAAACAGGTTAATACAGATGTTCAGCAGGTGTGTGAGCTGCGAGGCTGCAGGCTTACCTGGGAGTCTCAGCGGCGTGGAGGGGGGGTTCAGCTCAAGAGGTTTCAGCAGCTGCAGGCACTCTGCCACCAGAGTGAGGGCTCGGAGGACACGAGAGGTTCAAGTGCATCACCGACTCGCATAAAGGAAGTGAAAATTTCAAACCAAGGTGGAAGTGGGAGGGGTCTCACTGACATGTCAGGGTTTAAAAAACGCTTTAAGAAGATAGATCCCTGCTGTGACGTCAGGAACGAGACTTGACCACAGAGGCAGGTTTAAAGTTCAACCGTCCTCGTGCAGTTGTTTAAATTAGGTGCAGAACCCGCCTGAAGCTTTGAACTTCAACTGAGTCAAAACGCAGAAGTGCTGCGTGAAGAGCAACGAGCTGACGATCGATAGCACCCAGGTGTGCTGGGACAACGCCAGAGCAGGAAGTCAATTCAATTCAAAAATACTTTATTAATCCCAAAGGGAGATTAAGTGTAGCTCATCATCCTGGTTTTATTCAGGAGTTGTTATAGATGCTGATAGCTGTGGAAGGATCTCCTGCAGCAAATCCGAAGAATCTGGCCACAGATACTGATCCGCCCACCTGAATCCGGCTGTCTGTCAGATCTGGCGGGCCTCTCGGTCCTCCTGGGCAGCAGGACTGACCGAATGCCAGACAGAATTTCTCCCTGAGAGATGGTCACTCCTCCCAGCAGCCTGCCGAGCTCCCGGTCCTCCCGTTGTCACGAACTGAGTTTCCCACCAGCTCCAGGATCCTGGCGGTCAGGTTGACGGGAATTCATCTACAGCGCCTCCTTTTCAACTCATTTGGGATTTGGGGCTGTAGTTGAGGTATTTGATCTTTTGAGATGTTAATCAGCTGCTCCTGGTTGTTAAAAAAAAAATCACCTTGTTGCCATGGTTACACATAGCAAATGCCTGAAAGTAAAAAGGTTTCTGTAAAAATCCTTCCAGCTGCACAGCATCTGAGGAAATAATCAGCCGAAAAAAGTGATTTACATCCAGAAAAAAGAGGAATGCAAGTTTTTAAAAGGACATCAGTGATGGCCTCAGGGGAGCAATCGGAGAGGAGTTCACAGACCAAGATCAGAAGAGTGACCTCTCCAGATGCGCTTTGTGGATTTGGAGAACAGTGTTTCTGAGGAACTCTGTAAGGGGGTCCGAGATCTTGGGGTGCCTTTAAAGAGCTGTCTGGTCCCTGTAAAGTCCAAGCAGAACCTCTGCCCACCTCTATGGTACAAAGACGGGGTTGTTCTCGGACCGCTGTCCCTGGTCTAAAGTTACGAACAGGATCTCAAGCTGCAGTCGGGGAGGAGGGTCCGGGAACCTCAGGGTCTCGTCTATGATTTGTTCGGATGATGTGGTTCTGTTGACTTCTGCCGTGCACTGGGGTGGGTCGCAGTGGAGTGTGAAGCGACGGCCGTGGTTCTCAACCTGAAAAAGGCGGAACGTTCTTTAAGGACCGGGGATGAGTCTCTGCCTCAAGTGGAGGTTGAGTCGTGTTCAGGACAGATCGGGGTCTCAGCCGCAGTAACGAGGGCATTGCTCCGGTCTGTTGCAGTAATAAAAGGCTGAGCTTTGAGATGGTTCAACCCCCGCCTGTGGTCATGAGGTTTGGATCATGATCAGAAGGATCACAAGCAGCTTAAATGAGCTCCCTTCACAGGACGGCCGGACCCGGCCTCTGAGGGCGAGCTGCTGATCCTCCTCGTTGAAATGGGTCACCTGAGGTGGTTCTGGCTCGTGATTTTAGCTACTTTAGGAAGTCTTTTGGCTACATATAGCCAGCCTTTTGCTACTTATAGCTACCTCTTCTAGTTACAATGTTGCTACTTTTAGCTTTTAGCTAACATTCTGCTTCTTTTAGTTTTAATAACTCTGTTTTAGCTCATTCAGTAAATTTTAGCACTCCACACTGCTTTGTCACAGAAAATTAAGTTTCTTCTGTTAAACTCTGATGAATTTAAGGAAAAACATCAAATGAGACCAATCAAACTTTTGTTGAGGAACCTGTGACCAAGAAAAAATGTTGGGTATCTGATTTGAGTTAATGTAGATTCTGAAATTGACCCTTAGTTTAAAAATGGGTTTAATTTTGCCCCCCCCC
>NC_056512.1:41343356-41347846 GCF_014905685.2 Nematolebias whitei
GTGAGTTTGACACGCCTGCTTGAAACGCTCTAAGAGCACAGAGAAAGAGAGCAGACAGACTGATGCTATGGTCACTGAACCAATCACAGAGGAGAACTGGCCTTCGGGAGCACCGGGACATTTCCTGGTGATCTGGCCCGCTAGGTGATTGCCGAGGGGCTGGACTGGGTCGCGCTTGATTATTTTGGATGGCCGGTCCATGCTGCTCACTCAGGTGTTCACCTCACTGGGACTCCCTGGGCAGTGGTGATGGGGGGACGGACCCCACCCCCGCCTTTCTCTTTGTGGGGCTGTCTGTCGTGGCGGAGCAGAGACACACAACAGGTTGTGCACCCATGGATTGTTTGTTTGAAGTGGTTGGGCGTGACCCGGGCTGAGCCTTTGGTCCGACTCATCGGCGATCGCTGGGCGGGCCAGGCCACCGGGAGGTGTCACGGTGCTCCCGATGGCCAGTCCACCCCTCAGCACAATGCTCCGGTCGGTCGCCTTCCATCAATCAGCCAATCACGTGTCGTGTCTTACGTTGAAAACCAGCGAAACAGTGAGTCCACGAAAGTTGAACCGCGAAGTAGCGAGGGACAACTGTGTAGCCAGATTTTGGAAATCCTGTCAGTCTTGAACTATTACAACAAAAATAATCTCACAGTAAACATTAGAAAAACTCCAGTTTTGAGAACTGACAGAGTTTAGAGCAAGGGTGTCAAACCCACTTACAAAAGGGGGTCAAAATTAAAACCGTTTTCAAGCTAAGGGACGTTTTCAGAATTTACATTAACTCGAGTCAGATACCCGACATCTTTTCTTGGTTGCAGGTTCCTCAACAAGAGTTGGATTGGTCTCATTTGATGTTCTCTGTTTCACTTTGGACATCATAATCAAAGATTACTGACAAAAATTAAAGTGATGAAAGTATTTTACATTTAAAAGAACATCTTGGGGGCCAGACAAGATGTCAACGAGGGCCACATTTGGCCCCCGGGCCTTGAGTTTGACACACATGGTTTAGAGGAAAAATCAACCAAAATGTAATCACTTGTGCAAACTGAGCCAGTAATTTGTTGGAGCGTAACCTACTGTTGATCATTTATGAAAAAAATAATAATAATAATCCCGAATGATCCCAAAGACACTTCTGTCTGTGCACTCAGAGCCTCTGAAAACAGCAAATGATGACAATCGAGTAACAAAATCCCCACATTTGCTCAAAACTTTACCATTTTAGGCTGCCCTGCTCACTTTCACAAATACTAACGAAACAAACATCCTCAAATATTAAATCACAAACAGGATTAAAAATATAAATCTCAGTTTATTGCACAATCGCTGCTGGAGACTGAGGAGCGTGAGAGCCTGTCTGTTACACTGATGCTGGACAGGAACCGGAACAAACGGTGTTGTTGTTCCCTTCAACACAGACTGGTGCACGAGGCGCTGACAGCGTCCAGTCGGCCCAACAGAACAACGTAAACTTCATGCTTTCAGGACAGCTCACACACACACATGTGCACGGAAACAGACAGCTGCAGAGCAGCTCTGGCGTGAGGTTCGGCTGTTTTTTTATGGCTTCAGTCACGCTGAGCTTCCACACGATGGAGCCGCAGTCGCTCCTCTGACACTCAGACATGGAGGGACAACAAACTGAAAGCTCCCGTGGCCGTGAGGTGTAAATGAACAACATATGAAAAAACAGAATTTACATTTGAAGAAAAAAAAAAACGGAATTACGTTAAACCCAAGCGGAAGTGGCCAAGCGGAAGCGGTCAAAGCGGAAGTAGCCGGAATCACATTTGAAAAAAATGAAATTACATTAAGCAAAATTGGAAGTGGTGGGGGGGTTGTGTTTTTTTATTTTTACTTTATTAACAACATAAACAGAACAACAAAACAACGTACAGCACACAAACGGAGGTACAGTTAGCAGGCTAGCCTTTAGCCTGTAGAAACGGAGAGCGTTTTGTTCAAGCTTAAAGAAGAAGCTAGAACGCTGGAAAAACTCAGCAGGATCCTCAAGGTAATTAAGATTTGTTGACGCACATTTTAGTTTTACTGGCGCGGCATTAGTAATATTGTTTACATGACAACGATCATTTAAACGATTAAACCAACACAGTGCGAGCCCCCATATTTTGCAAACTATAAATAAATAGATTTAAGCACAGAATCAACAGCATGTGCTAGTTAATGTGTGTACTGTACATTGTTATGTTTTGTTGTTAATAAAGTAAAAAGAAAACAAACTAAAACAAACCCCACCACTTCCAGTTTTGCTTAATGTAATTCTGTTTTTTCTAATGTCATTCTGGCCACTTCCGCTTTGGCCACTTCCGCTTTATCCACTTCCACTTTGGCCACTTCCGCTTTGGCTTAAAGTAATTCTTTTTTACACCTCAGGGCCACCGTATTTCCTGCACCTGAACACCAGCGTCGTCGTTACGATCCACAGAATTACAACCGAGTAACAATCAGTCCAGGCGAGCGTTTAAACTGGTTTGAACAGGCCGTTCGGCACCTGCGTCGTTAAAAGAAACAACAGAATTTAGTTTCTTAGTGACGTTTTGACACATTATTGTTTCATTAACAAACAGATAAAAGGACAAACTGGATTTTCTGATGAGATCCAACTTTTTTTTTGTGTTCCGTCTCTTGTTTTCGTCCGTTCCAGGGCCGCAGGTGGCGGTGCGGCTCACCGCCGTGTCTCAGGTCAGGACTTGTGTAATGCATAGATCGACCAGCCGAAAACCACGAGGCGGTCACAAACGTCTAAAAATACGCGGTCTGGTTTTGGGGAAAAGGGCCACGCAGAAACGTTGAAGCGTTTCCACGTCAGCGCTGAAACAGATTCAGGAACTTCTTTTCTGATGTTCACCTAAAAGCGAACGCAGCTGAGAACGTCGTTAACGTTTACAACCTCGGGACGTTGTGCAAAATATGAATAAACAACGAACGCAATGATTTGCTAATCTTATAAACCCAGATTTTATTAACAAAGAAATCTAATTTTAACAAAATAAAATGTTGAAACAAAGAAATTGTGCCAATTTCTTTAGAATAAAAATAAAGTATAATTTAGAATTTCATGGTGGCAACACTTCTCAGAAGGTTGCTCCAGGTCCAAGTTTCACTCTGTGAATCACCTCTAGATGTTTTAACAACAAGCTGACCCCCCAGGACCCGAGGAGACCAGTTTTTGGAGGGAATGTTTTCCCATTCTGGTCTGATGGAGGGTTTTTATGGAAGCAGATGTTCTTTTCTGCATCAATGGAGCCATTCCAGATGTGTAAGCTGCCCTTGTCAGAGGCACTAATGCACCCCTATACCATCAGAGAGGTAGGTTTTAGAATGGTGAGCTGATAACATGCTGGATGGTGTTCACATGTGGCTTCTTCTTTGTCTGATAGAGCTTTAAGCAGCATTAGCGGATGAACTGTGTTTACAGATGATCTGTGGAAGCGCCCGTGAAGTCATGTCCAGAACATTTAGTTTAATGCAGGGGCCCCTGAGGGCCTCAAGATCACGACCATAAAATACTGACTTTCAGCCTCATCCTTTCAGAGATTTTTACAGATTCTTCTAATCTGTTGATCAGATTATGAACTGGAGATGATGGAGATTAAAGTCTTTTCAATTTTCTGTTGAGGAACTTTACTCTGAAACTGTTCCTCTACTTATTAGACACAGTTTTTTTTAACAGACTAGTGAACCTCTGCCCATCTTTACTTCTAAAATGAATATTTTATACTCGGTCCTCCGACTGACCTGTTGATCATTAACCTAACTGGTTGTAAAATGCTCCTCAGCTGTGGCTGTCATCAAACTTAAAGTGACCTGATGTTCCTAAAAATGGACCAATTCCTTCGTTTTAACGTTTTATCTTTTTCCTCTGCTCCACTGTGAACAAAAATATGGGTTTCATTCTATTTGTGTTAATATTTTACACATCGTCCCAGCTCTTTAGAGGTTTGGTTGTGAACGTGAAGCAGAGATCACTTCCTGCTTCTCTCTCATGGTTTCAGAGCAACACGTGAACTCTTTTATCGTCCATTCCTCTTTTAACACGCTGTGAAATTATTATTTTTTTTAATCCCTGAACTGTTTGCATACATGTATGTACATTTTCTGAATGGGTCTAAAATATGTTTCACTCTGGAATCGAAGCCCTTTGAGGAACATCGCCTCACATTTCTGAACCCGTTCATGTCCAGGAGACCGAATGGACCGATGGAGGACGACGAGGCGTCGGTTCAGAGCTACTTTCATGCAACGCTCGTAGTTTCATTCAGTGGCCGAAGTGTGTTCATACATTAGCTTCTGCTTTTACATTACAGCAGGTAATGACTGACGTTGGGTGGGGGGGGCGGTGCTTGCAGACAGAAAGTGACTCGGTTTCGGAGAACAGTTTGGTGGCTGTTGCACGCTCGGGTTAGTGTACGTGATAGAACAGGAAGCAGAGGACGAGCTGCACTTCAAATGAAGCTGGGGGGGGGGGGGGG
>NC_056512.1:41347946-41354978 GCF_014905685.2 Nematolebias whitei
CAGTCAAAACAAGTGCAAATGTTGTGGATTAGTAAATTAAAGTCGACTGGACCGTTCTCAGGTGTTTGGAGTGGAGCAAAGCTGCTGAAACGACAGAGTTCAGAACCGGAGGGTGTCGGGTTCATTCCCGCTCGTGGGCTTTTCGACAATCTGAACATTAAAAAAAACAAACAACATCTGAACTTTTTAAAAGTGCAAGTCGTGTTCTTGTTTGTCGCAAAGCAAAAAATCGACCAGAATATAAACCACAACAACTAAATTAAACAACATGAACATCTAAAAACAGCAAAACAATAAAATTAAGTGTTTAAATAATAATAGGCAGAAGGTTCTTGGTTGTTTTTTTAATCAGCTGCCAGCGAAGCTGAAGGGATAATGTTTGTTAATGCGTTAGCAAAATATCTCATGACCCACAGACCGAATTTCAAAGAAACCCTCAGAAAACGATCATTACGTGGACAGCTGATGAACTTTTAGAGTCAACCCGACTGCAGATTAACGAGGTTTAGGTGGTCAGTTTTACAGAGAACGAGCTAAAACTTGCTGTGGTAGTAGCTGAAAGTCATACACGACTCAAACTCCAAGTGCTAACAGATCAAGCAAGAGATCACATGAGATGAAAACAGCTGCAGCGCCGTCATTCTCAACATGTGGACCTCAGTCTAAAAGTGGCGGGTGATGAGCTGATGCGAATACGTGGTTTGTTGCTGAGACGTCACAAACTGCAGGATAAAAAAAAACGATCAGAGGAGGAACAGTGGGGCTAATCCCAGTCATCAGGATTTGTGCTGTTTAGATAAAACAGAAGATTAGTCGTGACCTCCGGCTGATCCGTCTGCAGAGACTCTGCAGCCGACAGACGCGCACATTCACCTGCAAATAAAAACAACTGGAACCCGAAGAATAATAAATACAATCTGTCCCTAAAGGGAGATTAGTGTGTGCACGTTGTGTCCACAGCCAGCTGACGCTGTACAAACGTTTCAGTAGTTTTCGCTGTTTTTTTTTAAGTGGCAACATCTAGTTTTTTGGTGTTTCGTGCATGTGTAATTCACCTTAAAGCATCGAGTTCTTTGAGACTTTAAAAGAGAACGCCTGAACAGAAACGTTGTAAAAACTGACGTCTGAGTGCAAAAACAAGGAAACTCTACAAGAGAAAAGTGGTTTCAAACGATGCTCAAAAACATTAAACCATTAAAACTTTGCCTGACATGACCAGTCCAACTTAGCTGGAAAACTGGACGCAGTTTATCGTTAATAAAAGCTGCGCGGGTGAGCTGCGGGCGGTTAGCAGGAATGAACCCTTCATCCTTCACCTCCAACTCACAGAAAGAGGCAGAAAAACAACAAACAGTCCGGTCAGTGAGGAGATGACGCCTCACACAGCACCTCCATTATGTACATGTGGTATAAAAACAGAGGCGTTTGTGGGGTGGGGGGGTGGATGTGCTGCAGAGGTAGCAACAGAGACATCTGGGAGGATCTGATGACGACATCGATTAAAGCTCAACTTGGCCGTCTGTTAAACCGGAGAGGCTTTAAACTCTGGAACAACCAAAGCAGTGGTTCTCAAACGTCTCAGGCTGTGACCCCAACGTCAGTAATTAACAATAAATAAATAAATAAAACTAGTCACATGCTCTTTAAAGTTACGACAAGCTTCTCCTCTGCTTTAGAAAGCAGCCATTGGCCGTCCTAAAAGGCGCTAAATGATGTCATCGCCTAATTTGCATATTAGGACAAAGAGGAAAAACGTTCCAGGAGACAAAGAACTGCCTGAACAAAGTCAGAACAAAGAACTTGATGACGGTTCCTGCCGTCCGTCTTTATCCAGGCGTGGGAGCAGGAAAAAGTGACCGACTGAAACGGTTCTGCAGCTTCTCCTGGATTATTGAGCATGCATCGGGGTTCTGCGTCTTCCATCTGAAGCCGCGAAACCCGCGTCACGAACATCCTGTCGTTTTGTTCTCAGAGCGGCTTCGCCTGCCGCTTCTCCACACGACGCCGAACGTTTTCTCGCAGGAGCGTGCGACTGCTCAGGAGTTTGTGGTCGTTTGTCAAAGCAGCAAAGCGCTCGGACACTCAGCTGTACTTCAGGAGACACTAAAAGAGTCAAACGGCCCGAAACGCCTGGACGGAGACGGAGCAGACATCGTGCACGATCGCACGGACATCGTGCACGCAGGAGTCTGTCTGCTGAAAAGTGTGGCGCTCTCTTCGTGACAGATTTGTGGCCAAACAGCGGATGCAGGGATGGGGTGGACGCACCGGCGTGTACTGAAGAGGGAGGGGCTTCCCAGGAGCTCTGCGCCGTGTCTCGTGCACTATTAACAAATAACCACGTGACCGCGAGTCGACCGTTCGGCTGCAGATGGAGTATGAGGGGCTCTAAGCCAGCGGCGGATTGCACACCTCACTTTGCAGTCTGGACCAGACGGGCGACCATCTCCTAGGCTGGACCGCATGGAGGGAACCGGGCCGGCTGAAGGTGCCGTGGGCGGGTGAGACTCACAGCAGCACCTGCTGCTCGTTGAGAAGAACGAAACCCTGAAGTTCCCAAAACACAAAAACAGCCGTTGGATTCGTAGATGGTCAAGAAGAAGAAGGGCCAAAGTACCTGTCACGGCGGCACTGATCGCATCACGCGAAGCCCGAAGGGAGGAGCTGAGAGTGGGCGTGGCTTCACGCTCTGCACAGCCCAGCGCGCGGTCCTGTCCGTCAAGAACAAGACTGAGTGGAAACAGCAGCTAAACATTAGTTCCTGCTGCAAATTTTAGGGTTAAAAATTAAAATTAAAAAATGGGAGTGGTTGTACCCCCCCCCTCCCGGTAATAACCTCATGTCCCTCATAGGGGTTGTGCCCCACAGTTTGAGAACCACTGCGCCACTGAACCACAGAGCTTTTACCTCTGACTGGAGTATATCGACTCAGTTCACGGGTTGACGGTTTAAATATTCTACTTCACTGTGTGTGTGTGTGTGTGTGTGTGTGTGTGTGTGTGTGTGTGTGTGTCCAGTAACCGTGTGTGTGTGTGTGTGCGTGTCCAGTAACCGTGTGTGTAACTTGACATACTTCTGTCTGCAAAGTTTCAGGATGGATGATTTCGTTCTGAGTTTGAGAGCATGAGGTGAGCACATGCAGAGACCCCCAGCCCCCCCAGGGTCCTTCAGTTTCAGGGGGTGGGGGCTGTAGTGGGGGTCAGTTGGAGGGACAGTCGTAGCTGTTGATCCACAGGAGGTCGTCCAGGACCCCCCAGTGCAGGTAGAGGATGGACCCCACCACCAGGACGTGCATGATCTGGTGGCTGTTGCACCAGTAGTCGAAGAGTCCCGGCCGGAAGCGCTCCGGGATGCGCGTGATGTTGATGACCCCGCCCAGCACGGCCAACGCGTCCATCATGAGAAAGTGCCGGAGGGAGGTGGGGCTGCCGCAGCCCACGCCCACCCAGCGGAGCAGGAAGAAGGAGAAGCGGAACAGCGCCTGCCAGGCGAAGGAGCGCAGCCGCCGCACGCTGCTCCGAGCCGTGACGGCGCAGTAGACGGCGTGCGTGGACAGCAGGATGTAGATGAGCAGGGACACGGTCCGGACCCACGGGTAGCAGAAGAGCGTGATGTAGACGATGGGCAGCGCCCCTGAGAACGCAGGACACACGGGTCAGAACACAGAGGACGACGAGGTGCTGAAATTACACGATCGCCCGCCGCTGATTCTGTTCTGAGTCCAAAACATGTCATGAAGCACCGAATGGACTTAAATACAATTTACTTTATTTTTAACGTAACGTTTGGCTCTTTTTGAGTTATTTTATTATTTATAACTTTTATAATTTTTTTAACTATTTAACTTTGTTTACATTTTTCTCCATAAAAATGCATGAAAATCTCTTCAACCCTTGAAAACATTCGCTGAAATTTACTTTAATACTTTTAGCTCCTTTTTGGTGAAATTTTAGCTTTTACATATTTTTGTTTTCTAATTTCGGCTTCTAGCTACACTTTTGGTATATTTAGGTTTTAGATACATTTTTGCTAAATGTACATTTTAGCTGCCGTTCTGCTACTTTGAGCTTTGATGCTACATCCAGCTCAAGGCTGTTGTTTTGCTCATTTTAGCTTCTGTTTTGCATTATGCCATTTTTATTTACAGATTTTAGCATTTAGCAGTGATTTTGCTAATTTTAACTCCTAGCAAATGTTTTTCTCTCTTCACTACGTTTAGTTTGGGTCTGTTTGTTGCAACAATGTTGCTTTTAGCATCTGTTTTGCTACTTTTATCTTTTAGCTACAGTTTTAGCACACCCAGTTTTTGCCAGTTTCTATTGCATTAAGTTCAAAGCTAATGTCTTGCTATTTATAGCTTGTAGCTACAGTTTAGCAAGATGCTAATGTTTGCTGATTTTAGTAACTGTTTTTTTATTTGTAACTTTTTTTCAATATTTGCTACTTTTAGGTTTTAGCTATGATTTAGCCAATGTTTTAGCTAAATTTTAGCCTTTTATGGTTTTAGCATAGTTTTTGCACATTTTAATTTTTAGCATCTGCTTTGCTACTTTTAGCTTTTAACTACAGTTTTGCTAATTGAAACTTTAAACAAGTTTTATCACATTTACCGGTAGATTTCTGACATATGTTATGCTACATTTAGCTTTTAGCTCCTGTCTTGCTGTATATAAAAATAAGGCCCTTGTGATTCTTATTCCGACAGAATCGGACTGTGAGGAAGAGGTTCAGCTGTTGGTTTGTTGCTCCTGCAGAACCTCTGACTCTGAACTAAGAGCTGAAACGTGCCGGCAGACCAACGCAGCTGCAAGCTAAACAGCTGCATGCTAACTGTGACAGTCACTGAGGCAACATCAAATCCTTGAAAAGGTGCAACGATAGAAGAACCACGGCAGAATCTGGACCCAGAGCGAGTCGGGCCCTGAAGGCTCACCCAGAGTGTTGATCATGCAGATCCCACAGACGTCCAGCTTCAGGAGGGTGTGGTAGACCGGCTCCCCCCCCTCCAGGTTCATGAACAGGTGGTAGACCACAGAGCCCAGCTGGGGCGACAGGCAGGCCAGGAAGTGGACCACGCCCAGCCAGGTGACGCTGATCTGAGACCAGGGGATGTTGAGCGGCAGCAGCACCAGGAAGCAAACCAGCGGGATGCCTGGAGACAAAGAAACGTTTCACTTCACAATAAAACTGAAGTCCGTAAAGATAAAAGTTTTATCATTTCACGTAAGCTCCTTCCAGGTGTGCGTCCTGGCATGACCGAAAGAACGCAGCGACTCTGAAGGCGTCACGTTCAGAGTGATGGATTATCCGGGTCGGGACTTTGAGAACCTGCAGACGCTGTAAGAGTGAGAATCTGTGATGGCCGACCGAATAAATCTGCTGAGCGCGTGCAGACGACAGCAAGAAGAGCAGAGGGACGCTACGAGACGGCACACACACACACACACACACACACACACACACACACATGGCAGAAGTCTCGGCCTCCTTAAATCTGATCTGAGTACAGCTGTTATTGTGCAAACGCCAAACGAAGCTTTTCTTTTTCCTCTTTAGAGCTTTTTCCATTTGGACTCCAGCAAACTTTCAGCTATTTCAGCCATTCAGGTATCAGAACCTTTAGCTCATTCAGGAAATTCAGCCAGAAACTTTTAACTTGACTTTAACTTTTTGACTTTATTTGTATTTGTTCGTTGAAGATATTCAGATCTTTTCAAACCCTTAAAAAGCGTTGTGGTCTTTCAAATCTTAGAATACCAGCCAAGATTTTAGCTTTCGGCTACTGTTTTACTAGTTTTAGCTTTTAGTAAGTATTTAACTCATATAAGCTCTTAGGTATTGTTCTGCTTGTTTTACCTTTTTGATCATTTTGATAATTTTAGCTTTCAGCTATTATTTATCTCATTTTAGCTTTTATGTATTGTTCTGGTAGTTTTAGCTATTGCTTAGCTTTTATATATATATATATATATATATATATATATATATATATATATATATATATAGTTTTTCCTAATTGTATCCTTTCACTTTTGTTATGTTAATTTAACTTTTTAGGTACTTATTTGCTGGTCTTAGCTTTTAGCTTCTACATAAAATGTAAAGTATCAAAACTAGCTTAAAGATAAAATTAGTAAATCAGTATTTAAAATAATTTAAAAAAAAACATTAGGTAAATGCTAAAATTAGCAAAACAGTACATAAAAGCTAAAATTAGGAATTAAAATAGCTAAAACTAAAATAATCAAAATAGCAGCTAAAAGCTAAAGATTGCAAAACAGTATGTTAAAGATTAAAGTAACGTAACTAGTTTAAATTTAAAGTGAATAAACTTTAGCTAAAGACTACAGCTAGCCGAACAGTTGCTACAAGATAAAATGAGCAAAGCAACAGCTAAAAGCTACAATTGTTAAAACTGCTACTAAAGGCTAAAATGAGCAAAAGATATGTAAAACCTAAAAGTAGCTAAAAAAAATCTGAAAGTATCAACACATTAGTTAGGTTAGTGGAAGTATAGCTAAAAACTACAGTAAAACTAAAACTGTAGTTAAAACTTAAAAGAAGCAAAAGAGATAAAACATAAAAGGTCAAAGTGGCAAAATTAGCTAAAAGCAAAGCAAAAATTAGCCAAACATTAGCTAAAAGTGGCCTAAGAATACAAAAATGAAGTGAGTAGGCTGAAGAAGGCTTTTGAAAACAAGTTAGAAAAAATTTGAGCGATCTCAGAGTTTCTTCAGCGAAACTAATTAAATGAAAATATTTAGAAATTTATAAAAGTTACAAAAACTGAACGTCATCGGCTGAATGAGCCGAACATTTTGACATTTGGTGGCTAAAACAGCACAAAGTGTAGAAGTCCAGAAAACATTTCAAAGAAGATTCAAACAATAAAACGCCGTCTCAGCACGGATTAATTTCATTAAAGTAACTAAATTAGAGGATTATTAATGATTATATATATAATCATTTATTTAATGATTATATATATAAAGATTATTGATTTATTTAATGATCATTAATGATTTTATAAAG
>NC_056512.1:41354988-41355123 GCF_014905685.2 Nematolebias whitei
TAATGATCATTAATGATTTTATAAAGATGATTGATTTATTTAATGATTATTAATGATTTTATAAAGATGATTGATTTATTTAATGATTATTAATGATTTTATAAAGATGATTGATTTATTTAATGATCATTAATG
>NC_056512.1:41365123-41374425 GCF_014905685.2 Nematolebias whitei
CCAGCCATCCATCCATCCATCCATCCATCCATCCATCCATCCATCCATCCATCCATCCATCCATCACGGCCGGAGCCGCTAGCTCTCCAACGTTCCTCCGCCTGCATAAGCTGAGTGAAGCGAGCGTGCACGGGAGGACTCGCTGTTGCAGTTCTTCGAAATTTAAAGTGTCAGACAAAAATTGCATTATGAATATGGGAAAAAAAAACTTATATAAGTCGCAGGACTGACAAATCTCTGCAAAAATTTGCAACTTATACACCAGAAAATACGGTCGTGTAGTAGAATACAGCCTGCAATGGTTCATTGGTAGAAAAATTAGCAACCATTGCATCTTTTTATTTGAAAATATGATGAAAAAATACCTGCAGGTTCTTTGTCTGAAATCTAGTCCTGATGAATGTTTTGAGGCATTTACACATAAACGGTGATTTTGAACAGAAAAGCCTTAAATTTCCTCTAATTGCCAGATTTCCCACTATGCATGCTAGTGAATAGTGGGAAATCTTGATACCCAGTTTGGTTTGAGGTTTACTCTTTCAAATGGCATCAAGAAATCCTCATCAGGAAATGTTCAAAACAGGGTTCAAACTGATTTTTCAGGGTTTTTCCCGATTTGCAAGATAAGTCAAACTGTGTCTTCTGGACCGCTCGTGATATCAAGGTCAGATGCAAACTTTTAATTATTTTTGGAAACACGATCACCTCTGTTCAAAAAGGAGAGGAACCATCCAATCTGTTATCAGCACACAATTTAAAAGCCCCGCCTCTCTGCTGGTATGGGGGTGCATTAGTGTCTTTGAAATGTGTAGATGCCGTAAAACAAATTCCAAAAATGTGTACGATTTCAAAGTTTACATATGTGAATTGGTTATTGCGCTCCATTGTGAATTAAATATCAGTCCATCAGAACTGCAGGTGTTTGGACTCTGTTTTTATTTACATTTTGCCCAAAGGTCCATCTTTTTTAAAACTGAGGTCGTATCTTTCCACAGCTTTAAGATTCCAGTTCCATTTTGGTCCATCCATTAAGAGTTGATTTCTTTCAAAGGTTCATGGACATAAATGGAGGCCTCACCTCGGAGCCAGACCTTCTGTTTCCTGCTGACAAAAACCCATCAGCCTACAAAGAGTGGCTCAACACAATCCCACAGAACCCTAATGGGTTCACTGGACTCGCTTAATGGTTTGCTGCCCCGTTAATATTTTAACCTTTGAATAAAATTGACTGAAACCTTTAAGTCCATTGAGAATGTTTCATTTCTTTAAAAACTTTTAAAAGGCTTTTAAATCTGCTTCAGCAAAAGCAATAAATAAATACATTTGAAAAAAACTGGCTGTATTTATTATTTTTGTAACCGTCCAGCTGCTTTTGGGTCCAAATGAACAAGAGGCCTCAGTTAATATGACTTTGTGGGACATTTTGACCCAAGGGCAGCTGGAGGGTTAATTAACAGAGTCATAAGAAGTATTATTAATGACTGTGGTATTGTTCTTTAGGCATAACAATGTAAAAAATAATAATTTATTTTAGCAGTGTGCAAAAAGAAAATTCATCTGTGAAGCTTTTATAACTATAATCAGTCAGTTGACAATGATCGTGTGACACAAACCTTCCCCACATTTTCCATTCTAGTTTAACACTTCACAAAAGTTTCCATTTTCTCACCTTTGGTCACGAACAGACCTCAGGTGTGAAAAATATGCGGCCTGCGGCCCCTCCGATCAGCCAATCAGAAAGCTTCGTCATCCGGTTAAATGCTGCTGCTTTGTGTTTAAAAACTCTAAATCTATCACCGATGCTCTCAACCTGACTCATGCGTGCAGCAGAAAAACATCCCAGACGAAGGTGAGTCTCACTGCCCCTTCTGAAACATTTTAAAACCACCACTTTAAAAACTAAATATATCATGATATTGCGAAAGAGAGAGAATATAATTCAGAATTTTTGTTACAAAACGCACTCCCGTGTAGCAGGACGAGAAGCGGTACGTCCCAAGATTTTCTCCAGAAATCAAATAACTAAAAAAAATTATTGCTAACACCAGCACATGTCGTAAGAATAAGAAGCAGTGGCGTGCACAGGCATTTTGATGAGCAGGGGCTCAAGTAAATTAAAGGGCACCTTGAGCGGAGCATGGAACCGCTGGCTGCCTTAGTGTGAGATTCATTAAGGCACATCTTGTACGTCGTGCATATTTATCTATTTCAAATCAATAGTCAACCAATAATGGTGTCTGATGCTGATGTTTAATAATCAGCACTCAACCAGGTTGATTTTTGTAACAAACTGACAACAAAAGAATGTTAAATATGCAATTGTGCATATTTTAATGTCTACAAAATATTTTTTTTTGTCAAATTATCAAATTTATTTAAAAAGCACATTTAAAACAGCAGCTGTTACCAAAGTGCTTCCCAATAAGATCAAAAGGCATCAAAACATAAAAACACAAAAACGATGAAATATTAAATCAAACCGCACTGTGTTAAACGTGAAAACGGGTGTTTTGAGGAGACGTTTAAAATCAGGGACTGAAGTGGTCTATGGGGTGCCGTTTGTGAAGTTACACAGTCAAAAATTAACAGCAACATTTCGGTTTATTTAGCCTTTCATAAGAAAAAAAGAATAGTTTTTTTTCAAAGTCATATTATCACCGTGTTATTCATACATTTATAAATGTCATAGTTCCAAACTAAATATTTAATTTGCAAGCTAAATATATAGTTCACAAACTAAATATTTATGTCCATAATAAATGTTTAATTTACAAACTAAATATTTAACTTGCAAGTTAAATATTTAGCTAGCAAGTTAAATATTTATGTCCAAACTAAATATTTAGCTAGTAGATTAAATGTTTATTTTGGAAATTACATGTTTAGTTTGGAAAATAAATATTTAGGTCTGAGCAAAATATTTAGATATCAAATTAAATATTCATTTTGGAAATTAAATGTTTAGCCTGGAAAATAAATATTTAGGTCTGAGATAAATATTTAGTTAGTAAATTAAATAGTTAGTTTAGGAATTAAATATTTGGCTTTGAAATTAAATGTTTAGTTTGAAAATTAAATATTTAGCTTTGAAATTAAAGATTTAGTTAGAAAATTAAATGTTAGTTTTGAAAATAAATATTCAGCTTTGAAATTAAATATTAAATTTACACCTAAATATTAAGTTTTAAAATTAAACATTTATCTTGGACATAAACATTTAGTTTGTAAACTAAATATATTGTGTGGAGCTAAATATTTATTTATTTATTTAGTATTTACTTTGCTTTTCTATGGAGGAGGCTTCTTTCATCTCTCCCTAATTTTGATCATCAGAGAGCGCTGGTTCTGGATCTGCACGTTCTGGACTCTATGTTTCTGTAGCTGTCCGTGCTTGTTACGTTGTGCTGTTACGTTTGACACAAGCCTTGGTTTCTTGTGCTGATTTAAAATGTTGCGTTTTCAGTCCACGTCCATCTCAACAGCAACATGCACCTGGTACATGTCTGTGCCGGCCTTCTTCTGTTCTTCCCGCGGGGCACGTATCAGTCATGCAAAGACGGGACACCCAAACAGTGCCTGGACGCAACGTTTGCTCCAGGTTCCAATTTAGCCGGTGAAGGCTTCGACATCACCAAAATGGAGCGCAAAGGAGCGTTTGTGCTCAACATGAATCTGTGGAAACGCAAAGATAAAACCTGCACCCTGTGCAGCAACCCCTTCATGGAGAACACCTGGCAGAAGCTGCCTCTGTCTGTGGTGGACTGGAGGGCCAAGCAGTCCTGCAGCGCTTCAGTGTCCTCGAAACTCCACAAATCCAGCGAGTCTCTGGTCAGCTCCAGCTCCTCGTCTGTGGAGAACAACTGGAAATCAAGTTTGGAGTTTCAAATGTTAAAAACCGGCGCCTCACTGATGCTGGCAGGGACCAACTCCAAACTGGCCGAGTACTCCATGGAGAAGACAAAGAACGACAAGTTCAGCTTTGCAAGCCTCAGCATGTCCTGCGAGTACTACAGGTAAGAAGACAAGGCCTCGCAAACCGAACAAACACAAACCTCGTCTCATGATTTTAAAACTGAAGGTGTTTCCACAACTTCAGATTGTGGCGTTTGTCAGGGACAGCCTCTGCAGCTACGTGCTGAGAGGAAGAGCATCTGCCTCACACTTATTTCAGTAATTTGTCAACTTTGAAGTGGAGAAAATAAAGTTTGAACTTTTCATTAATTTCCCACTCTCCATTCAAACGTTTTATCACCAATTTATTCATCAGTGTGAGAAACATTTGGGATAAACTTAATAATATTTAACACACAAGAGTTATTTATTATCCAGATTTTCTTACTTTCTCTTTTAATTATGTTTCAATTTTCAATTAGCTAATTTTTTTTTTTAGCCTTATTAATGTTAAGTGTTTCATTGGAGACTATTAAACAAATATGATGAAAAGGAAGATGTAAATAATTAATAAAACACTTTTTTATTTAAAAGATTATAGTAAACTGTTTAAACTGATAAATAAGATAACCAAAGAAAAGTTAATTCCATGTAGAGTTATTAGAATAAGGCTGTCTGTAAAATGGGTTTTCGGCTGTTTTTGTTCATTTGTTCGAGTTTCCTGCAATTTGAAGAAAATCCTGAGAAATCAGCAAGGTTGGAGTTTTTGGCAAACGCCATTATTAAAAATTAAAAATATTCTAGATCTTGCCTCTTGTAATAAATGATGAGCTATATGCTCGTCAGTCATCACACCTCTAATAATGACGATACTGAACGTTTGTTATGGTGCATTATCTCTGACTTTTGTCTTTTTAAATCAGCTACCGAGTGTCCAGCTCTCCCAGGTTAAACAGAGAATTCAACAGAGCGGTGAAGCTTCTCCCTAAAGTTTACAGCCCAGAAACCAAGCAGCAGTTTTACAAACTGATAGACAACTTCGGCACCCATTACATCACCAAGGTGACACGCAACAAGATGACGGAACAAGGAGCGCTTCCATCCGTGGGGAGTAACACCGATCCTAAATGTGTTTAAATACATCCCTCTGTAGGTGAAGCTGGGGGGAGGCGTGCAGTCCGTCACCAGCATCCGTCAGTGCCAGGCCAACCTGCAGGGACTCAGCACGGACGAGGTGCAGATGTGCCTGGAAGTTGAGGCGTCCGCGAGCTTCAGAGCCACGATAACAGCTCAGTCCAAACACTGCAAGAAAGACGTTGAGAAGTCGGACAGCAAGTCAGCGTTCTCCAGCCTCTTCAATGACAGGTAACATATCTTTACCTGCGCTTTGGACCTCGAGGAAGCCAGAACTAACCTAAAAACTTAGCAGCACAACGACTTAACAACGCTGTTGAATCACAGCAAGAAGGTCCTGGGTTCAATCCCCGTTTTTTTTACCAGGGTTCTTCCTGTGTGGGTTTTGGTGCATGTTCTCCTTGTGTTTGTGTGGGTTTTCTCCAGGAACTCCAGATTTTTCTCTTGCAGTCCAAAAAACCTGCATGTTAGACCACCTTCAGGCCCAAGCCTTGCTCACAAAATAAATATTTGGTCTCACTGGGATTTACCTGTTAAATAAATGTTAATAAATTCCTTGAAGGAATGCATCTGGACTATTTTTAACTTAAAAGTCATCTCATGCTAACAAGGGATAAAATTTTAAGTTTTTGCTCAAACCATGTATACAAAGGTAAAACAAATGTCTTTATTTGCCACTTGTGCACAGACCAACAATCCAGGCACATTAATATTCTTGTGCGGAGCTCTCTCAGCCATAGTCAAAACACTGAAACACTAAATTAATCAAATAAAAACAAGAATAAAATTGTTTGTATCTACACTGTATAGAATGTCTACACCTTGCTATGTGACAAGTGGAGGTAGGTGGTGTTGGGTTATTATTGTACCAGATTCAGTGGTTTTGTTTTGCCACTTGTGGCAGGAAAAAAAAACTATTTAAAAAGACTTGCACGGGTTATGGGTGATGATGCTATCCACTCTACTGTCTCAGGTTATAAGATAAGATAAGATAAGATAAGACAGAACTTTATTGAGCCCACAGGACATTGTGAACAATTATGAACAATTTCATGTCTTATCTCAGATATTGTGAAATCCTGCAAGATTTGACAGCACTCAGAGCGTTACCACACCTTAATGTTAGCTCAATATCTGCAAAATTTAACAAGTTGTGGCCATTTTTTGTTGGCTAATGCTGATTGTTTTGGCCATCATCAGCCATTAGAGTCGTAGATGTACGTCCAATAATTACCTTCTGAGACGACTTCTGTTGTGATTTGGCTCTATGTAAATAAACTGAAATGAACTGAATTTATGTTTCAGTATCTCGTTTACAGCACCAAGTGGGTATTTATAGTACTGCCTCAAATTGGTTTAGGTCTTATCTGCCATATAGTCAGACAGAACCATGTGTGTCAGTGTTGTTGATTCTGAATCCTCCTCTGCTCCTCTGTCTTTTGAGGTTCCACATGGCTCAATGTTAGGTCTCCTATTTTTTTTGTTTCGTTTGTTTGTTTTTTAGTTAAGCCAATTTAGACGTTCCTTGAAGACATCAAAGCCTGGATTCCCTAAACTTTTTGAATTTTCTTGACAGGAAAATAGAAATGGTGTTTGGTCCCAGAGGCTCCTGTGTACCTCACACTATTGATCTGGGGCCCCTGGCGCTGCATGTAAAGCCAGCAGTTTCTAATTTGGGTTTTAAAATGGACAATGATTTTAAATTGGATTTCCAAATTCAATTCAACTTCATTTCTAAAATTCTTTAAAACTCTTCAGTGGAATAAAGTGCTGTACAATACAATAAAACATTAGCACAATTAATTGAATAACGCTAAAAATAAAGATAAAAAAAAACAAAAAAAACGTAAAAATCTTCACTTAACAGGTAGCGAAAAGCCAAAGAACAAAATTGAGTTTTAAGCAAGGATTTCCAAACAACTACGGAGGTTGCTGGTCTAATGTACACAGGCAATTTTTTCCACAGCTTTGGCCCAATCACTCCAAAATCCTGGTCCCCTCTGAACTTAGATCTAGCTTTTGGTTCAGTCAAGAGCAACTGATCAGCAGACAAGACAGACTGGGCAGGTAGTAAGAGTGTACTAGCTCAGAAAGGTAAGGACAGGCAAGACCACTTAAAGATTAAAAAAACAAATAAAATATATTTTTTAATGAATTCTAAAAAAAAAAAACAGGCAAAATGTGATTACACTTCTTTGTGCCACTTAAAAGATGTGCCGGTGCATTTAGCACCATCTGTAAACGGAAGACGTACGGAGCGTTGCAGTGGTCCAGCCGAGTCGTAACAAATGTGTGGATCACTGTTTCAAACAGGTGCTGGGAAAGAGCGGGCCATATCTTGCTCAACTGCCTCAAATTAAAGAAACTAGATTTTACAACTGATTTTATCTGATCTTCATATTTAAGATTTATGCTTTGGATGTTCTTGATTTTGCGCGTACAGCTTTTTGTTGCAGCTGTGGTTGTTGTAAAAGTGCTGCATAAATAAAGTAGTACAGTAGTAGCTCCAGATCCATCATCCTTTGTTCATGAGATTTTCTTGGGCAATAAACATGTATCAGACTCAAGATGTTTTAATTTTCTTTTTTTTTTGTGTGCAGAACTTTTAGATAAAGTTTCATTAGGACAGGCCTAGTCTGAACTCTGACTCAGCTGATTAAACGATTCGTCCTTCAACAGGTTTACAGAAATAAAGGGAGGCCACACCACAGAGCCAGACCTTCTCTTCTCTTCGGACAAAAACCCGTCTGCCTGTAAGGAATGGCTGAGCACGATACCCCACAATCCTGACATCCTCTCGTACTCCCTCGACTCTCTGCATGAATTACTGCCGGCTGAAACGACAACATGGCAGAACCTGCGCTCAGCCATAACTCATTACATCCTGGAAAAAGGGCTGCTGAGAAACTGCAGCAAGCGCTGTCCGACAGGGATCAGGAGCGATTCAAAGGATTCCTGTGTCTGCCAGTGCCACAATGACCCTGCTGTGAACCTGGACTGCTGCCCGGCCCGTAAAGGCATGGCCCGGGTCATCATTACAGTACAGAGAGCCTCGGGTCTGTGGGGAGACACATTCACTTCCACAGATGGCTATGTGAAGGTCTTCTTCAACAAGATTGAACGTCGTTCTCCAGTCATTACCAACAACAACAACCCACACTGGAACTTGGTCCTGGACCTGGGTCCCCAGGATCTGTCTTCAGTCAACTCTGTGAAATTTGAAGTTTGGGATCAGGACAGTGGCTGGGATGATGATAGGCTGGGAACCTGTAACCAGGTTTTAACTGCAGGTGTTAAGGAAGATCTTTGCAGTCTGAACCATGGTCAGCTGTTTTACAAGTGGGACGTGACGTGCGCTCCGAGTCTGAGCGGTGCCTCATGCATGGACTATAAACCGTCGCCTATGGACAAAAATCTTTGGAATCTGTACGTGTCTCGTCACGCCCATCCTATTCCAAAGGCCATGCTGCGTGAGATGGGTGTGTTTGTGAATGAATCCACTCCGTGGCAAAACCAGAGTCTTCCTGCTAAAGTACAAGATGCAAAAAATGTTTTATTAAATTAGACAACAGGCTGGTTCAGCTTTATCTGTCTACTGCCAAGAAACCCTGAATCCCCCAGTTTGGTTCTAAAGTGCAAATCTAAAGGAAAGCTCTTATGTTTTCAGTTATTATTTCAGTTTAAGGAAGGGATAGGAAGGAAAGGGAAGGGGAGGAATAGGAAGGAATGGAAAAATATAGGATAGAATAGGATGGGAAGAAAAGGGAATAGGAGACAGAATAGGGATAGAATAAGATAGGATAGGATGGGACAGGATAGTATCGGATAAGCTGGGATGGGATAGGGCAGGATAGGATAGGACAGGATAGGACAGGACAGGACAGGATAGGACAGGATAAAATAGGACAGGATAGAATAGGACAGGACAGGATAGGAAACTGATAGGACAGGATAGAATAGGGCAGGATAGGACATGATAGGACAGGATAGGGTAGGATAGGATAGGACAGGATAGGATAGGACAGGACAGGACAGGACAGGACAGGATAGGATAGGATAGGATATGATAGGACAGGATAGGATAGGGCAGGATAGGACAGGACAGGATAGGACAGGATAGGATAGGATAGGACAGGATAGGATAGGATAGGATAGGACAGGATACGACAGGACAGGATAGGATAGGATAGGATAGGATAGGACAGGATAGGATAGGATAGGATAGGATAGGATAGGACAGGATACGACAGGACAGGATAGGATAGGATAGGACAGGA
>NC_056512.1:41374525-41381342 GCF_014905685.2 Nematolebias whitei
AGGATAGGATAGGATAGGATAGGATAGGATAGGACAGGACAGGACAGGACAGGACAGGATAGGATTGGTTTGGCTAGGATAGGAAGGGAAAGGAGTGTAAGGGAAGACGTACAAGATGTGATGGGAAGGAATTGGAAGAGATTGGGTGGAATAGGAAACAAAGGGACTACAAAGTAGATGGGGAGAGAGAAATTGGAATAAGATGGAATAGGAAAGAGAGGGAGGTGAAGGAAACAATCGGAATAAGAAATAGAATGGAATATGGTGGGATGGGAACAATGGAAGAGAAATGTTATTAATAAAATTGTCACAAATCTAAACGTACAGAGGGAATCTGGCTCACGACAGTCTTGCAGCTTAGCACAGCTTTTATTTTTGAAAAATCTTTACAATAAAATACTTTTCTTTTCAACAGCCACATATAGACAGGACGTAGGGGTGGGTTTTCATATTTCTCTTTCTTGTTTGAAGTGGAATCCTTTCATATTTCTGCTTTTACTCAGGTGTGTTTAGAAATGAAGTGAGGAGACGCTGACGTACCTTTTCTAAATGCATTTTTCTGCTTCTATTTGTTTTTTTTTTTACTTTATAACTGTAATAGCTGAATCTCTATAGTAATATCTAAAAAATAAAATAAATAAATTTTGTTTTACTCCTTAAACTATTAGTATTTTTATGTTTTTGTTTTGTGAATGTTTCTTCAGTGCTTGTATTTTGTAATTGTTAGTAGTGCTGTTGAAGCATCACGTGACATTGTCTTCTGGAGGCCGACTCAGGCAGTCTCTAGTTATATCCCAGCCCACCGCAGTTTTAGAGATTATTAATTTTGGGGTCATGGCTGGTTTCTTTCTGACTGGAGGTTCAGCCTGATTTTCCTGCTGTCATCATCGGTTTGTATCGACCACTGCTCTAACTCAACATGCATGAAACCGTCACCTTTTTTTTTTCCAGTGCTCGCTCAAAGACCACTGTCACCTCACCCCCTCACCACCTCCTGCTCTGCTTTCCTGACTCTTGAACCCCCAGCATTTATATTTCTGCTCACAGCAGTCAGTTTCAGAACTGCAGAGTGAGCTGGAGAGAGATCGGTGAGTCCTTCCTGATGTGCTCGTAGATCATTTCTTTAAGATATACCTGACCACCCGTGGGTTACTTTATGCAACAATAAGCCGAAAGAGCTCTGTCACAGCCGAACGATGGCAGCATTTAGATCTTTAGTTACGACTGTTGTGATGTGCGTTTTAAAGTACATCTGAAAGCAAAAAAAAAGCTGATCAACCACAACAGTTGTCCTCTAGCAGGTTATAAGTTATTTTATGTTCTCTCTAAAACTAATTATTGTTTGAAATATTTAGTTTTCACATGTTGAAACAATCACTGGACAGTGTGTAAATGGTATACTGCATGTGAAACGTGTAGAAACACTTGTATTCCCATGAGTATTACACGTAATCCTTAAGATTTTTCAAGCAATTCTATAATCGTTTAAGTCTTATTAGGTTTCTTATGTAATCCTATAGTTTTTGTGTATGATCTTATAGGTTTCACATGTAACTTTATAGGTTTCAGATGTAATCCTAAAGGTTTCTTATAGGTTTCACACGTCATCTTAATGGTTTTACATGTAATTTGTAGGTTTTAAATGCAATCCTGTGGTTTACATGTAATATTAACTTAAGTAAACAGGTTTTTTTTTTTAAAGAGCATCATTTTAGGGCGTTTGCTTAAGATACAGTCAAATGTACCGCTGTCAAATGAAATATGTTATTACCCTGTTCGTCAGGTAGGCCAGTTGCAGAAGATAAACGGATCAGCGATCATCTATATCCTCTTTTATAATTTTGTCTCTTTACGGCGTTTGCTTCCACTTCTGAGTCGTGCAGTCATGTGACTTACAACGTAGTTCTGCGTTTTACAAACATATAAAACCATAAAAACTATAAAAGCAGGTTGTTAAACATCTGACATGCATCCAATGACTGTTTGGAACTATGCTGAAGACAAGCTGTGCTCTTTGAATAACTGTCACGGATCCATAGCAGTTTTACAAAAATACAAAGCTCTAAACAAATATAAGTATACAAGCAGAAGACATTCATCCAAAGTAATAACTCTACTAAATAAATACAAAAAAAACCCATTTTTTAGACACGATGACTCGTTGAGGGGTGTCTCAATATAAATTATGAGCTTCTGAAATGATCGAACAAGGTTGATTACTCCTACTAAAGATTCCTTTAAATCTTGCCATCCACAAAAAGATAAAGCATTTTGGTTTAAGTAGAATATTTATGACAACAAAAACACAATCCCGTCAGCAGGGATTGAACTCCAAATTGCCAGGTGAAAGGCAGGAAGACTTGTGATACGTTAAGAGGACGGACTCTTGACTTTGTTAGAGCGATTTTGTGTTTTTTAAGTTCAGTTGGCTGTGGCGGCCATCTTGAACTGCGTTGAGTCCAGGACTGAACCAGTTGTCGGTGCACACCCAGAGATTATTCCCTGAAAGTTTCAGTAAAATCTCTTCAACGATTCATCAGATATTTAGGCAAAATTGAAACGGAGATCTTTGGACGGTGGCGCTTAGATCACAGTCACATTTACACCAAATTTTAGGTCAATATCTGTAAAATTTGATTGATTTTATGTTTTAACTGCTGCTTTGGAGGCCATCTTAAAAAGGCTAGAAAAGACTCATTGTTGGAGTTTTTGTTTTTCAGTGTGCATCCTAATTATCATCAACATGTTCCAGTTCAGTTTGTTCATCTGCACTGGCCTCGTTTTGTCCTTGCCTCCGTGCACGTATCAGTCGTGCGCAGACGGGACACCCAAACAGTGCCTGGACGCAACGTTTGCTCCAGGTTCCAATTTAGCCGGTGAAGGCTTCGACATCACCAAAATGGAGCGCAAAGGAGCGTTTGTGCTCAACATGAATCTGTGGAAACGCAAAGATAAAACCTGCACCCTGTGCAGCAACCCCTACATGGAGAACACCTGGCAGAAGCTGCCTCTGTCTGTGGTGGACTGGAGGGCCAAGCAGTCCTGCAGCGCTTCAGTGTCCTCGAAACTCCACAAATCCAGCGAGTCTCTGGTCAGCTCCAGCTCCTCGTCTGTGGAGAACAACTGGAAGACTGATCTAAATGTTGAAATGAATGATAAGAGTGGATCAGTGATGCTGGCAGGGACCAACTCCAAACTGGCCGAGTACTCCATGGAGAAGACAAAGAACGACAAGTTCAGCTTTGCAAGTACCAGCATGTCCTGCGAGTACTACAGGTAAGATTTATACTAAACCTTCTAGTTTTTCACTAAAACTATATCAAATATCACAGGATTTTAAAAGAGGAACATTAAAATCCAAAAGAAATTGTTTCCTGTGACATGAATTTACCAAAGCTTTACGTTTAATTAAAGATCCACTTTCTGCAAAGGAATGCATTTCACCTGCAATGTTTAAAACTTAGCATGCATTCCCTTAAATAACAGTACCTTATACTTTAACATACCTGATTGTCTCCATCCATCCATCATCTCCTGCTGGTTCTAGTCTATGGGAGAGACCAGCTAACCTGCAGAGAAAACACTTGCATCAGTAATCTCATTGTCTCAGTCTCTACTCAGAGTTCGTGAGCATAGGTGATGGTAGGAACGTAGACCGACCGGTAAACAGGGAGCTTTTACTTACAGCTCAGCTCCCTCTTCACCACAACGGACCGGCACAGAGTCCACAATATTGCAAACACTGCACCAATCCGTCTGTCAATCTCACGCTCCATTCTTCCAACCTCACCCTCAACCCAGAGAGGGCAATACTGTACACTCTCGTTCTGACTGAGGACCATGGCCTCACATTTGGAGGTGCTGATCCTCATCGCAGCTGCTTCACATTTAGCTGAAAACTGCTCCAGTGAGCTGGAGCTCACGCCACAATGAAAACAGGACCACATCATCTGCAAATAGTAGAGAAGGAATCCCGAGGCCACCGAACCGGACTCCCTCCACCCGCTGGCTGCACCGAGAAATTCTGCCCATAAAAGTTAAAAATAGAATCGGTGACGTCAGGGTCATTTTTTATTAACCTTAGGGAAATAAATTATATTGTTATTAAAATGTTCTACATTAAAGTAAGTCTAAGCGTCTCTTGCATACCAATATGACAATCAAACATAATTCTAGATCAACAACAAAGTGCATGCTCAATAATTCTATTAATAATCTTCAATAATCAATAATTATAGATGTACACTTTTTAAAATTTTGAATAAAAACCGGGTTTATTTCTGATCTGTTTGTCTCTGCTGTCTTCCTGGAAACAGCTACAGAGTGACCGGCACGCCAAAGCTGCACAAAGAGTTCAAGAGCGCCTTGAAAAGACTTCCCAAAGTTTACTCTCCGGAGTTCAAGCCACGATTTTACAAACTGATTGAAAACTTCGGCACTCATTACGTCACTAAGGTGAGGTCCGATAACGTCGGAAGCACAGCAGAGAGGGACATTAGAGCTGAGCGTGTTTGTGATTCCAGGTGAAGCTGGGGGGAAGAATCAAATCTGTGACCAGCATCAGGCAGTGTGAAGCCAGCCTGCAGGGCCTCAGGACGGAGGAAATCCAGATGTGTCTGGAAGTCGAGGCGTCCGCGAGCGTCAAAGCGGCGGTAAAAACAGAAGCCAAGCACTGCGCGAAGGAAACGGACAAGATGGAGAACAAGAAGTCTTTCTCTGACCTCTTCAGTGACAGGTAAGAAGAAGATAAAACTGCACGTTGTGTTTAATGAACAGTCCCAAATCGTAAAAAGGGGGAGGAATTGTGTAAAACGTAAACAAAAACAGAATGCAATGATTTGGTTCGTGCATGCTCGGAACATGAGCACCTCGTCTGAATGTGCAGGCATGAAGACACACACACTCCATTTTTCATTTTTCCTCAGCCACAACTTCTCCAGACTCTTCCTACTCTGTTGGACCTGCGACCTGCTACAGCTAAAAAAAGAAACGGACAAAAAGGCAATTCTCTTGTTTAAGTTAATTTTATCTCCGCCGTTATTTCTGAAAACACACAACAAGCTCTATTATGCAAATAATATTCGTATGAGAGAACCATTTATATGAACCAAAACTCATTTAAATGGACTGAGGCAAAGTGTAAACTGCTCTGTGGTCAGATCAATCGAAAATTTAAATTATTTTAACTGAAACCAAAAACACTACATCCTTAAAAAGAGAGGGAGTGTTGGTTTATTATCAGCACACAGCTCAAAATTCTGCCTCTCTGATAGTATGGGGGTGCATTAGTGCCTTTAACACGTGCTCCTACCATAAAATTCAAAATGATTTTTCCAAAAATGATTCAAAGTATACATTTGTAAATCTTTGCATTCTGTTTATATTTTGCGCAACGTGACAACTTTTTCAGAACTGAGGTCGTATCTTTCCAAAACTTTAAGATTCCAGCTCCATGTTGGTCCAGCCGTTAAGAGTTGATTTCTTTCACAGGTTCACTGAAATAAAGGGAGGCCTCACCACGGAGCCAGACCTTCTGTTTTCTGCTAACAAAAACCCATCAGCCTACAAAGAGTGGCTCAACACAATCCCACAGAGACCGGACATCGTTTCATACTCGCTGGACTCGCTTCATGAGTTGCTGCCCGTCAGCGATCCTAACAGGAAGAACCTCCGCGCCGCCATCAGCCACTACATCCTGGAGAAAGGCCTGTGGAGGAACTGCAGCGAGCACTGCCAGGCTGGGATCAAGAGCGACTCCAAGGATTCCTGCGTCTGCCAATGCCACAACGAAGCCGCCGTGAATTCAGACTGCTGCCCGACCCGTAAGGGCATGGCTCGTGTCATCATCACTGTGCAGCGGGCCGAGGGTCTGTGGGGAGACCACACCACCGCCACAGACGGTTTCGTGAAGGTGATCCTCCCTGAGAAGGATGAGCATCGTACTCGTGTCATCAATAACAACAACGACCCACACTGGAACGAGGTCATCGACCTGGGCTCCAGGGACATCTCCTCCGGGAACACGGTCCGGTTCGAGGTTTGGGATCAGGACAGTGGCTGGGACGACGACCTGCTGGGAGAGTGTCAGAAAGTTCTGGTTTCCGGAGATAACACGGAGGTTTGCCCTCTGCAGAAAGGCCGACTTTTCATCAAATGGGAGGCCAAGTGTGCTCCGAGTCTGAGCGGAGCCTCGTGCACGGACTATAAACCCTCGCCCATGAGTCAAAGTCTGAAGGAGCAGTTTGTGTCCCGCCACGCGCATCCTATTCCAGAGGCCACGCTGGTAAAGATGGGAGTGTTCTTGGACGAAACAAGCTCACCGAGAAACCGGAGTGTGACTTATAAAACCCAGATTTAACGTCCCGACACAGCTGCTCACCCCGGCTTTGCTGTTAGTTACTCTTTAGCTAAATTAAGCTTGTAGCAACAATTGAGCTATTTTTAGTTGTATTCACTGATTATGATCTCTGTTCTGCTTGTTTTAACCATAACTGTTCATTAGGCACCCAATTCAAGCTGCCTTTTTGAATTTCGTTAGATTTTTGTAGGGAGCCAAGGTATCAGCCCTGAGGAACCACATATTCTAGTCTGTTTTAAATAATGTTTGTTACAGCTTTAACATAAACCAAGGGGACTGTCCATCAAAATGTGCAACTCTGACTTTTGGCTGCGTGTTGCCAAATGTCACTGTTGACAGATTTACAAAGATTATTGTTTTTATACTTTAGTTTTGGAGTCCATCCATCCATCTATTCATCCATCCGTCTATTCATCCATCCATCCATCCATCCATCCATCCATCCATCCATCCATCCAT
>NC_056512.1:41381352-41389263 GCF_014905685.2 Nematolebias whitei
ATCCATCCATCCATCCATCCATCCATCTATTCATCCATCCATCCATCCAGTAGTTACCATTACCGCTTTTTTCTTTTCGGGTTGTGTAGGTTACTGGTGCCCATATCCAGCAGTCGCTGTGCAAGAGGCAGGGGGCACCAGTCAGACCGTGTGGTCACCAGGAGCCCCACCCTGCCCTGTGCACATGGGCACCAACCACACTGTCCCAGAAAACACGCCCTCAATCAGCACACACAATTGTTTGGGTGAAAATATTATAATCGTTTTTCGTCTACAATGGCAACCCTGCTCAGTGTAGACAAAAACGGCAGGAAAACCAAACGATCAATGAGATTTTGTGGAAACGAGAGAAACTCGTCCTGTTGGAAGCTCTGGAGCGACTTTTTAGGTCTGGACATTTTTACAGTTTCTGTTTAAATTTGACAAAAAGCCCAGTTGTGTATGAGTTTAATGCGTTTATTTTTATCTCATTTGACCAAAATAAAAGCATTTTATTTCATCTGCGTGATCTCGTCACTTTTGTTTTTGGTCACAATGTGCTTTTGGCGTTTACAGGAAGCGTTGAGGCTTCCTGCGAACGGATGAGGTTTCATTATTTCTTTTAAAAAGAGCACACAAGAAGTCAGCTGTTTTGACTCAGAAGCTTTTATTGAACGTGACACGACGTGATAATTTATTGATTCAGAACACGTTTTTTTTGTTGTTGTTCAACACTTGTCACCGGTTTTGACAGAACACATTTCTCCATATCATGAGAACAAATCACAGAAAAATAAACGGGGTTAAGGAAAATAAAAATCAGACGACAAACTGAACACACCAAACAACAAAAGCATTAAAAAAAACATCCAAAATATTTAAAAATAAAACTGTGAAAAAGTTTTACACAGCAAATATTATGGAGACGATCCCCCCGAAGAGGCCCGGGTCATCCTGATTAACCTGGTGAAACACACAAACACGAAGGAAAGAGTTAGAACACAAGAGTGAAGGGAGGCCACGTTTTTACCCTTGTCTGTGTGTGCATAACTGTCTGTTAGCAAAATATCACATGAACCACAGAATGGATTTAAATTGAACTCTCAGAAAGTAATCGTTGGATGAGAATCTACAACTCAATGACTTTAGGAGTCAAGCCGCTTCAAGATGGCCGCCACAGCTACTTCAAAATGACTGTCAAACATACAGATAATGAGCTAAACTTTGGCGTGGTAGTAGCTGAGAGTCATCCTCAACCCATACTTTGAGCTGCAACGCATTTTATAAGAAATTACGACCAGAACAGATCAAACTTCTCGTCACGTGATGATACAGCTCTAGACCTCTGGCCTAAAAGGGGCGGCTGTGGCTCAGTGGTTAGAGCAGTTGTCCTCCAATGCAAGAGCTGGAGGTTCGAGTCCACCAGCAGTCACATGCCAAAGTGTCCCTGGGCAAGACACTGAACCCCCCATTGCCTCTGATGTGTCCCGTTGGTGTATGAATGTGACAAAGTGCTGATTAATCGTTGTATAGATCTAGTAGAGAGCTGTATGAATGTTACACGAGGGCACAGACTGTTGTAAAGAGCTTTGAGTATATTGATAAGATAGAAGAGCGATGCAGTGATCCAGACCCACAGAAGTGTCCTTCAACTGACCTTTGAACCCGTTACCAAGGGCAGCGTTCACTCCATCATATTTCCCACCAGTCTGCTCTCCTGCAAAAGTAAAAACGACTCAGTTTAGTGTTTTAAAGCTGATAAGAAGGAAACAAGCAAACAATGTTTCTGACTCGACGGACCACTTCAATAATTAATCCAGCTTTTAGCACGAGGTGCATGTTCAGAACAAATAAAACCTTTGGGTCAAGAGTTCAGTCTTTATGAAATAAAACTTGTCACGGCTTTGTTAAGAGTGGAACTGAAATGTTTGACCAGACACGACGTGACCTCCCCAGCCTCAGACACCGCGCCATAAATAGAAACGAAAGCCCAGGACAGAGCCGAGCTTTCGTAAGAAGACACGAGCGAATGAGCCGATCAGCAGCAGCTGGTCACGAAGGAGGAGGTGTCTGCTCGTCTGGCTTACCCAGGGCATCTTGAGTCGCTCCGAGCTGTGCACCAAAACCTGAAACAGACGCGATATTTAAGAACCAACCAGGAAATATATTTATGAGTTTTATTACCGTCATGATTTGGTACCTCCAAAGAATTCAGTATTTCAGCCTTCAGGTCCAAAATAAACTGTCAGTCACTGAAGGTGCTACTCTTGCTTTTAAAAACATGCTTTCTCCTTTAGCCTTTAGCTAACCTTTGGCTATTTTTAGCTGGAGCTTTGTTTGAGCTATTTTGCTGCTTTTAGCTACCATCCCACTACTTTCAGCTTTTATTAACCCTTTTACTTCTTTAGCTTTTCTCTAAGTTTTGCTGCTTTTATCAAGACTTTTGCTACTTTTACATTACAGTTATTTTCCTGATTTTCACTTTTAGCATTTTTTTTTGTATCTTTTAGATTTTAGTGAGCATTTGGCTAAATATTCCTAACATTTTAGTACATTTAGCTAACATTTTACAACTATTAGCTAGTATTATACTACTTTAAGCTAAAGTTTTGCTACTTTTAGCTTTAGCTAGCTATTTGCTACTTTTACTTAGCGTTTTGCTACATTAACTTTTAGCTACTGTTCTACTACTTTTAGAAACCATTTTCCTATTTTAGCTTTAAGCTAACCTTTCGCTGCTTTTAGCTAGGATTTTGCCATTTTTAACATTTAGCTATTTGCTACTTTTAACTTTTAGCAATTAGCTTTTAGCTAGCATTTTAGTCATTATTGCCAGCTTTTTATTACTTTTAGATAGAACTATTAATTTCAGCTGGCAATTTATAACTTTTTACCTATCCTTTTAATACGTTTAGCTAGCATTTTGCTACCTTTAGTAAACATTTACTATTTTTAGATTTTAGCCAGTGTTTTTCTATTTTTAGACTGAACAAGTCAGTTTCTCATGTTAGCTTTGGGACAACAAGCTAATTACTATTCAAGTAGATGACCTTTAATCCTTTTTTGTTGTTGTTTGTCTGCACTGTTAGCAAAATATCTTAATATCGTAATAACTGGACGAACGTCTACAACGGATTAACTTTTAGAGTCTACCCATTCAAGATGGCCGCCACAGCCAACAGAGAAATGGCTATAATTCAATCAAGTTCACAGATGTTGAACAAACATTTGGTGTGGTAGTAGCTGAGAGTCGTGTCCAACAAATGCTTTGAGCGCAACAAGTTGAGCAATATTTTTGCTTCAAATTGTGGCTGTAAAGGTCAATCCTGTTTGTGTGTTAGCAAAATATCTCATCGGTGCATTTTATCTTCACAGTTTGACCAAACCAGCTGCAGCTCTTTTATTGTGGACCATAAAATGATCTAAAACTTTTCATGAAAAGTGTTTATGCATTCCTTCAGGGAGTAGAGTGAATGAACGGACCTGTTGGAGCTCCATATCCCGCAGCAGCTCCTAAAACAAAAGGAAACAACGTTTAACACTAAAAGCGTCAAATGATAAAAAGACTTTGATCTACAGCACACGCCTTTGATAATAACTTCAAAATTAAATCTTAGTTTGGAAGAAGCTGATTCATCTGTGTTCAACTATCTTGTTTTTTTTATTTTTTTTTTAAATAACCGTTTTTAACACGGCTGTGATGTCATTTCATGTAGGAAAAATGGGCTAACACCTCACAATAACGGTTTGTTTTTTCCATCGCATACTTTTTGACACTTTAGCTCAGTCTCACCATATTTGCTGGCGGTTTTGGCACCTTCAGCACCGAGGCTGATCTGCTGAGCGCCGTACGGGTAGCCTCCGTTACCTGAAACATGCACACAGGACAGATTTATTTATCTCGCAGGGCAACTCAAAGTGATTTACGTAAACAACTCATAACACTACGGCGAGGTGCTAAAGAACAATAAAAGCGATGAACATTTTAAGATGCTCAAAGGAAAAAACGTTTAATGATTATCTAATATAAAATACAGCGTAAAATAATGTTAATCAGCAGCAAACAGGGATGTCTTCAACCTTGAATTTGCATGTTTGGTTCTGACGCTGGGCAGCAGAATCAAACCACACAACCTCAAAGGTCTCAGTGGTTCATAGCGCAGCATCAGAGATGTCTGATCAGAGATGCATTTTGGACCCTAAACTAAAAATTGAACTAGCAACAGCATTTTAAAATCCACTCTCTGAGCAACAGGAAGTCGGCGCAGAGACCGGATGACTCTGAGAGCCGTGAGGTTGTGACGAACTGACGGGAATTCACAACAACGAGGAGGGGCAGCCTGTTTGTCTCACATGGTGCAAACTACTGCGTCCAGCTGACTCAGCAACATTTCAGTTCACAAGCTGCTCTGAAATAACCTCATCTAACAGAAAAGGAACCGTTGTGGTCACGTTGGTTTTTCATGCACACACAGGCCTGTTTCACTCAGATTATGACGCTGCATGCTCTTGCAGCCCCTACCGTCCAGTCCTGCAGGAATCACAGGTGCGTTCCCATAAGGCACCTGTGCAGCACCGGCTCCTGCAAGAAAAACAAAGACTTGTATCTTTTCTTAACTTCTAACCTGCGTTTACAGCATAGTTTGATTCACTGTCAAGTGTTTTACTGGGAAAAGCCAAAAGAAGAAGACTACAGGTTTTTAAACATTAATACAATAACTCACAAAACATAGATATGAATAATAGATTAGTTTTGTTCTTTGTATATTATTATGTTTTCTGTCAGCCAACTTTGTCATGTCTCAAGGAATCATGCTAAAGCAAGTTGGTACAAAACAAAAACATGTTTTATTATATATAAATATATGTATATATTCAGTGGTTAGCTTAGTTTTTCATAGATTTGTGTTTCGTGCAGCCAGAGTAATCTCAATTTGGGAACCGAGAAGTTTTCATGGTGGGAGTCGAGCTAACAGCTAGCAGGCCTTGTTTTGGCTAACTGCTCAGTATGGGATATATTTCTGCCTTTTACAACTTATTTTGACAGGGTTTTTTTTGTTGTTATTATCAGTTAGAAGCTTCTGCTTTTAAGATAGCAGACAGAAAAATCTGATTTTTAGAAATGAAGGCGAAATATTCACAGTGGGAATCGAATAAACACCGAGCTAGCTAGCAAGCCCTAGCTGCTAACTAGCTGGCTCAAATTGATACTTAAAAAAAATGTTTGGTTGTTTATTTTATTTTTATTTTTTGCTTTTGCATTCACTCTGTTTTACTGCCTATAGTTGATCAGGCTGGAGGAACTCTGAGTCTTAGCAGCAGATTATGTTCAGCTGCTTCAATGCTAACAGCAAAAGACACATTCAGTTAAGAAAATATCTAGGATGAGAATGAAAAAGATGCTAGTTGTAAAAAATATGTGATGCAACAGTGGCTCAAACTGCTGGGGAATGTGTATTGTTTTAAAATGGCTCTGCGTTGAGCTACTAGCTAGTTGCTGGGTGTTAGCTTGATTTCTTCATGAGGTCTGTCTGTTGCCTGCTGCAGGTAAGATACTCACTGGTCAAATTACTCTACACAACTCTGCTTGAGAGAAAATCAGTCTACCCCATGAAGCTGAATTCTGTGTGTTTTCTTGTATTCATCTTATTATGTAGTTCTGAGCTGACCCACATGATTTTGCCAGTTCTTACCATACGCGCCCTGGACAGGTCCAAAGCCTCCTGTGCTCATTGCTGAAACATCAGAAACAAGAAAACATGCAAATCTGACACTGTTCAGCATGAAATTATTTTTGAATAAATTTAGAGAGACTGTTAAAGCATCTGCAGGAGGAGGAAATCAAACCACCTGATTAGCCAGGTCAGATTTTATGAATGGGACAAAAGAGCTACACCCAGTGGATGAGAGACCACGAAGGCCTTGAGGAGATTGTTTTGAATTCTTCAAGCTGTCACCTTTAACAAGTGAAACACTTTTACTGGTTACTGTTAGAGGATTTCAGCAGGTTATTAATGTCAGTCTTTCCTGCTTTGCTCTCAGCGTCATTAACTAACTCTGCAGGGTAAAAAATTTGGTCCAATAGAATCGTTGTTCTGCTTATTGGTTTTATATTGTTTTTATTTTATAGCTTTTATACTTTTCAAATTATTTAACTGTATTTACAAATATTTTCCCTATTGATAAGTCTATTCAGTCCCTTTAAAAACATTGTTTTATTTTAAATGTGCTTCAGCAACTGTCTGTTTTTGTCTGCTTTAGCTACTGTTCTGCTACTCTTAGCTTTTAAAAACACTTTTGCTCCTTTAGCTTTTAGCTAACCTTTTGCTGCTTTTACCAAGAGTTTTGTTTTAGCTATTTTGCTGCTTTTAGCTACCGTCCTACTACTTTCAGCTTTAATTAACGCTAACCTGTTGCTACTGTTACATTCTAGTTATTTTCCTGCTTTTCACTTTTAGCATTTTTTTGTATATTTTAGATTTTTTGAGCATTTGGCTAAATATTCTTAGCATTTTATTGCATTTAGTTAGCATTTAAAATTTTTTTAGCTAGCGTTATACTACTTTAAGCTAGAGTTTTGCTACTTTTGGTTTTAGCTAGCTATTTCCTACTTTAGAATTTTGCTACATTTAATGTTTAGCTACTGTTCTATTACTTTTAGAAACCCTTTTCATACTTTAACTTTAAGCTAACTTTTGGCTGCTTTTAGCTAGGATTTTGCCATTTTTAACTTTTAGCTATTTTGCTGCTTTTAACTTTTAGCAATTATCTTTTAGCTTTTAGCTAGCATTTTGCTCATTATTGCCAGCATTTTATTACTTTTACTGGGGCAGCAGCTTGAACAGGGGGGTCCACACATCTCTTTCCACAGCCTCCTCTTCCAGCTCTTCTGGGAGGACTCCAAGGAGTTCCCAGACCAACAGAGACATAATCTCTCTAGCACGTCCTGGGTCTTTCCCGGGTCTCCTTCCAGTTAGACATGCCCGAAACACCGGCACCCAGGGGGCATCCTTACCAGATGCCTGAACCACCTGAACTTTTAGATAGAACTTTATTCATTTTAGCTGGCATTTTATAACTTTTTATCTATCCTTTTACTACTTTTAGCTAGCATTTTGCTACCTTTAGTTAGCATTTGCCATTTTTCAAATTTAGGTAGTGTTTTTTTTTTTTTATCAAGTCAGTTTCTCATGTTAGCTTTGGGGCAGTAAGCTGATTCCTATTGAAGCAGATGTTAATCTTTTTATAATGCCACACTCACCAGCTCCGTAGCCGTCGTTGTATCCATTCCCGTAACCTGTTGAGAAAAGATACATCATGGTGAAACGTCTCGAAGACGAAAAGGTAAGAAAATATCGGAGTTCTGTGCAGGCATTTCAGAAAAAACCTTCAGCCAAGGCTCGAGCGCCAGCGTCTCCGCCTGCAGAGAGAATAGAACAAAGACCCTCAAAGCAAAGTCTGTGGGTTTGAATAGCAGTCGTGACAGAGATGTCTTCGAGTCTTTAGGCAGAAAACATCTTCTCTGTTATGTATCACATCTATTTAGATTTTTCTATAATACAAAGTAGGGATGCACAATATTAGATTTTTGGCCGATATCCGATATGCCAATATGTTAAAACTTAGTTGGCCGATAACCGATACCAATACCGATATTTCCCCCCCTAGAACTACTTACAGAGACTACATAGCTTTCTCTGCTGTGGAATTAAAATACTACATTATTCTGCATGGTCTTTGTCAATTTGGCCTGCTACCAAATGCAGATGCTGAAAAGGGGACTGAAAATGATGCCTTGGATTATGTTTAATGTCAAACTTATTCATTACATTTACTGGCTCTAACACAATGACAACACTCGAACAGTCATACAAAAACAGCGCTTTATATATATATATATATATATATATATATATATATATATATATATAT
>NC_056512.1:41389273-41406772 GCF_014905685.2 Nematolebias whitei
TATATATATATATATATATATATATATATATATATATATATATATATATATATATATATATGAGAACAGTGCCTTTTATATCATTGAGCTATTTTGATGTAATAGTCGATGTCCGATATTTAACTTTATCGCTAATATCGGCCGATACCAATACCATGTCAATAATATCGTGCATCCCCAATATAAAGTTTTATTCTTGTTTTTCAGAGTTACTTACCAAAGCCGTTACCTGCCATAGCACCAAGATATCCCGTTGCTCCATCACCATAACCTGCCAAGACATTAATTGAAATGTTTGTAAGGAATTCTGTTTAGTTTTGTTTCAGAAAAACAACATTTTGCTTTGTACAAATATGAGGATTGATTTCCTCCAATTTTAGAACTACAAAAATTATTTTCCAATCCCCACAAGTTAGAAAAGCAAAGGATTTTAGTTTGCACGAATTGTGCACTTGGTGTTTAAAACCATAGTTTTTTTACTGAAAGGGTTAAATCTTTGAAGAAAACATTGGACATTGGAGAAACTTGGACTCAGCTCGTTGCTCTGTAGGCAAATAATTAGTTTAAAAGGCAAATTAGAAGGAGCTTCTGAGTCTCTGTTGTCCTCACCTGAGTTCAAGATCTGAATAAAATTTACTCAGGTGCATCTAAGAGGTTTCTGACAGACACATGAATTTTCTTCTCATGGTTTCCCCAAAAGACCAATTTAAATCCAAAGTTTAAACAGAAATTTAGGCTTCGTCCCAGTTTGGAAGACGAGTAACAAAATAAGGTTAACAATAAACAATCTCACCAACTGGTTTCTCTGGAACCGCTTGGGGATACCCACCCTGTCCGAGTGCAGCGGCAGCTAAAGTATAGATTTAGAGAGAGAAGGTATGAAGCTAATAAATGCAATTAAAAAATGTGCACTCATCCTCGTGTTGAAAACAAAGAGAGGGAAAACCTAAAGACTTACCGCCCAGTTTACCAGCTACACCTCCCAGGTAGGCTCCCTGTCCAAGACCTGCGAGCAAAAATGGTAAATCTTTACTACGAGAGCTTTGAACCTACAATGATGCATCCATCAACTGAAAAATAAGATTAATTTTTAACGTGACACCAAACATCACCTGCTCCGTAGCCTCCAGCTCCCATGCTCGCTCCCAGGTAGTTTCCTGCCCCGCCCATATAACCTGTGGAAAAATCCAACCCAGACTGAGCAATTCACTGTTTTAACTGGAAAATCATGACAACATGTCTCCTCATTCACTAGGTTTTGTTCATGAAGATGCCATAGATGATGCAAATGTATCTGAGGCATGAAACTGTCTGTAGACGTGTCCATGAGGAGCTGGTTCCTATCTCCAGCTGTGACTGGGCCAGGGGCTTAGACAACCTGGGCAGGTTACCAGTCCATCACAGAACCACAGAAAGTCTAACAAGTCTCCCTCTACACGCCAGCACACTCCATCACCTTCTGGGGGATCCCAAGGCATTCCCAGACCAGAGAGGATATATACATATTCCCTCTGGTGAGTTCTGGGTCTCCTACCAGTGGGATGTACCTGGAAAACCTCCAAAGGGAGGTGCCCAGGAGGCATTCTAATCACCTCAGCTTACTCCTTTTGAAGCAGAGGTGGCTCTGTTCTGAGATACCCATGGATGATGGAGCTCTTCACCTTTCCCTGAAGGCTGAGCCCGGCCATCCTATGTAGGAAGCTCATTTCAGCTGCTTGAATTCAAGATCTCGTTTTTATTAGGTCATGAGCCATACCTTGTGACCAGGTGAGGGTTACATAAACAGATCAGTAAACTGAGAGTTTTGCCATTCATCTCAGCTCCCTCTTCACCACGACAAACTGGACCAATGACCTCATTACTAAGGCACAGATCCGTCGATCCATCTCCCACTCCAACTTGTCATCATCCATGAACAAGACACCCAGATAGTTGGACTGCTTCGTTTGCGTTAAAGACTCACTGCAACGCAGGGAGCATTCCACCTTTTTAAAGTTCTCAACTAGAACCCACAGATCTTCACACAGAAAGGAGTTTGCCCAACCAGGAGTCAAACCCTTTTGCTGTGAAGCAACAGAGCCAACCCTCTGTACCATCATGCGGCAACGGACAGTAACTTACATGAACAGTAGTTTTCCTAAAAATTCTCAAAATCAAACGTTCAACCAACTTAAATATGACACTTTGTGAGTCATATTTAACACACGTCACTGAATCATATTCATCCTAAGTTTATTTCCTTTAACTCTGTGGTTTGCGTTTTCTGGCCTCGGTAGCCTGATCAGTAATCAGGAGATCATAAGACGCTTCAAATTTAAACAAAGGATCTTTTTTTGCGATACAAAGAGCAATAATCCTACACAGCATATCATCCTAACATTTTGATCCCGTTATTCAGCCTGACAAGTGCAATCTACAACGAGGACAAACTTAACCGCAGGCAGGGTTTTTACATTTATATGGTATCGTGTGTAGACTTTGCTCTGAAACTAAAAGGGTCATAAAAAAACTGCAATGAAACAAACAAACAAAAGAAAAACACTGAGTGTGAAGAACGGATGAAAGTAAAAATGAGTAAAAAGTTCAAATAAAAAGTAAAACCATGAAGCATATTTAGGGGCTGAACTCAAGGTGCAATAACTAAAAAATAAAAAAGACAAACGTAGTACGTAAAAGATGTTTATGATCAATGAGGTGAAGTTTTTTCTCTTACTTGCGGCCTGTGTATTCCCCCCCACCTGCCCTGGGATATGGAGAGGTTTGGACGGTCTTGTCTTTGGTTCAGCTTGAGAAAAATATTTTGTTTCCTCTTCAGTAAAGTCTTTAGCTTCTTGGTTTTCAGCTATGGCAATGCCCAAGCTTTGGGTCGTGCTTGCACCACGGTTCACCGGATCAAAGTACCGGTCTCTGATTTTGGGTCTGAGTTTGTCTTTGGCTCCAGGTCTTTCCGCATCCTGCCTGTTTGCCAGACCAAATGAAGAATCCCTGGTTTCTTGCTGCTGTACCGTGGAGAAAAAATGACTTCCGGGGTCTTGACCTTGTGAAGGAGGATGGTAGGTTCTCTCCTGTGATGGTGGATTGGTGCGTCCGAGATATTTGCCCGTCTTGCCCATATGCAGCTGCGGTACTAAACCTTGAGTTCTTTGAGTTCCTGATCCCAAAAGCCCAAATCGATTGACGTCCAACGACTCTGGTTCAGCAGCAGACTCACAGTCTTCAGCATTTTGTTTTTCTGGGATGAATGGATTCCTGGGACCATAAACCTGAGGAGAACCCAGATATCTGACGTCTTTATCAACAGGAAGTTGTCTTCCTATACCTGCTGCTGCCAGCGTGGCGCCAAGACCCATTGTCCCCTTTACTTTAAAGCCATCATGCTTGTTATGCTTGCCCCCAGGTATTTGTGAAACACCATCTCCAAGTGGTTCATTCTGATTAATAAGGGGCATTGTGGGTCTCAGACTTGACCCCCGAAGGACTGGATTAAGGTTTCTGACCTCAATTCTTGCATGTATTTGAGGAACAGTGGGGCCGAGTACACTGGCTCTCCTCTCGATGGGCGTTTCCGGTCCAACCGTTCTGTCATGCATTCCGTACGCGTGACTTTCAGCTCTGCTCTTTTTTCTTTTAAGATCTTCAAGAGCTTGGCCCAGACCGGCCACCTCAGGTCCACCCAAATCTGCCGCAGACGCACCTGGCAGAGAAATATCATCATGCACTCTCAACTTCCTGCAGGCTCAGAGACAACAGTGTTTCTCAGTCGGCATTAGTGACGTGTGCAACAGAGCCCTTCACGCAAAGAATATCTGGGAGTCTATTAAAAACCAAACAAGTGACTCTCGTATGGTATACCAAACCCTTCAGGGTCTGACGTTAGTCCAGTTTAAAGGGGCAGAATTACAGCTCCAATTAAGAAACAAAAAACCGTGGAGCGCTTGCTCAGTCAGTACAAACAAACACAAAACGGCAGCATGAACTGTGCCAGTGCCATTAAACACAAACACGACAAAGACGGCACACTGGAAAAAGGCTTTTTTAGTCATGATGATTAAAATAAATGAGCACCGTTAATCGCAAAGTTCTTCTCTGGTTGTATCTTTTTGTTGAATACACACCTAACAAAGACCACAAGCAGCTCTCATCGTAATTTTAAATGCATCTTCCTTGGACTTGGAGCCAAAGGGATCATTTAATAAAATGAAATGAACAAAGACACGTTGATGATTTAAAACGTCAACTTACGAGCAATAAACCCAAGTTGCAAATAATCTATCCATGCAAACATTGGAGACAAAGATTAAAGAAAAGGTTTTGATTCCAGTGAGTTGGAATATAAGTTACATCCCAGCGTCCTGAGGTAAGACGTGGAGTTACACTCACCTGGTCGGACTGCAGGATACCCAACGCCTGCAAACGTCCCATAACCTGGTGAGGAGATAAAGAACTGTTTTAAAACAGACGAACGCTGTCCGAACAAGGATGGATAAGATTAGGAATTAGATCATCAGAGGTACAGCACAGGTTGAACCACTGGGAGATGAAGTTAGAGAGACCAGACTGAGATGGTTTGGACATGTCCAGAGGAGGGACAGTGGGTATACTGGTAGAAGAATATTAGAAATGCAGCTGCCAGGAAAAAGACAAAGTTGTATGAAAATAAATTAGTCTCAAAAGTAGTCACACAAGCATAAACAGTTTTTCTAATGTACAAATTTCAATACACACAAGTATTCTGCGCAGACTAATTGTCACATGCACATGTACAAACCACCTGCCGTGGAAGAATCCATCATCACGAGCACACGGACCAGCTTGCTTATGACTTTTGAATCTTTCTTACCGCTCCAAATTCACAAAGGTGATGCTGCGTTCAAGGCTGGTGAAAAGCTGGGACATCTGAGCCTTCCCAAACTTACTGGTATTGGGAAAAGACTAATTTCTAACTTGGCACAGGAGCTCACAACACCTATATTAAAACATGCATGCACACTTAGTTTTTTTTTTAATATCTCATTTCACGCTTGTGTGACTACTTTTGAGACTGTTTTATCTTCATAAGGAGGAGATATACAGATGTAGTCAGAGAGGACATGGAGGTAGTTGAAGTGAAAGAGTGAGATGGAATTGGAGGACTGTGGGGATCCTTGAAGAAGGAACAGCCAAAAGAAGAAGAAACAGACGGATTTGGGTAAATGATGGAAGAAGTTGTCCATTTTTATTTACCTGGAAGAGCGCCGAGACCAGCACCGTAAACTGCAAAATCACAGAGTGAACAGTTAATTTTTCTTTAAAAGGCGCATCACATGTATAAATGGGTCATTTTCAGTTTAATATCTGTGAGAAAACTTTAAAAAAGATCGTTCTGCTTGACCTAAGTTAGAAACTTCAAAGAGAAAATGGCTCTTGAATAAAGGTTCGGCTCAGGTTTCAGTGGCGTAATGCCTCCCATGAAACAGTTTTCTGACAAGCTTTGCACGCAGCTTTGACTGGCAATAATTTAATTAAAAAAGAAAGACACAATAGGCTGAGTGAGCGGCTGCTTTAAACACAAACTTGACCCAAATACCTTCGTATCAAGTTTTGTGTTGTAAAATGTAGTGGGTCTATGTGCCACTAATGGTTTGAAAGAAAACAAACCTAAACTCAACCTCTACAATTTCTGTTTTTATCTCTGCTTTGACAAATTTGCTCCACTTTGTGTTTATATAGGTTCATGTACAAAATTTAAATCTATATTTAACATCTTATCTTATTTCTTGGTCTTACCTCGTTTCCCTGCCTGGCCCAAGCCCATTCCCAGTCCATTTGTAAGTCCTGGTCCCAGTCCCATTCCTGTGCCCAGACTGGCACCTGAAACCACAAAAATGAGCTTTAAAATGTGTCCAAGAAGAAGACAAAAACAAAAAACCGAAGAGGCTCTGGAGGTAACGTTACCATAGGCTCCCTGGGCTCCATATCCGCCCTGCTTCAGGCCCCCTCTGGATCCCAAACCAAGAGATCTGTAGCCGCCTGGAAAAACAACAAAAACAAAACTACTTTTACACGACGGGTTCCAGATACTGTCAAGGGTTCAGTACATAAAACAGCCTGGTACTTACCAGGTACCTGGTCTCTAATGAGGACATACCAGGACCCAAAAAAGACTTACCATAAATTGTCCCTAACAGGGGTGTACATGGTCCCTATTGGGGACATACCTGGACCCAAAAATGACTTAAGTGGTCCCTAACAGGATGTACCAGTCTCTAATGGGGACATACTTTATTTTTACCAGGAGCGTATCAAGTAAGAACCAGACGTGTATTTGGTCCTTAACAGATACATCCCTGGTCTCTACTGGGGACATACCTAGACCCAAAAAAGACTTAAATGGTCTCTAACGGGGATGTACCTGGTCCTTAATTGGGACATACCTTGTTTTTACCAAGCACATACCAAGTTAGACCCTGGCATGTACTTGGGTTCCTAACAGGGACATACCTGGTCCCTAATGGGAACATACCCGTTTTTTTTTTTTTTTTACCAGGTCCAAACTCAGTATGCACCAGGTACAAACCTGTTTTTAAGGAGTGAGTTTCTGGTACTTATTGAGTATGCACTTGGTCTTTAAGAAGTATGTACTTGGTACTTACAGGATATGTATATGGTAGTTATCGGGTATGTGTCAAGTACAAATTATGGGTTTGTACTTGGTAGATAACAGGTATTTAGCTAGTCTTTAATGGGAAAGTACCTGCTACTCATCAGGGAATGTACTTGATTCTTAACAAAAATGTACAGGGTACTTACAGGGTACGTATATGGTAGTTATGGGTTATGTATCAAGTACAAACTATGGGTTTGTACTTGGTAGATAACGGGCACATATTTAGTTCTTAATGGGAAAGTGCCTCCTAGGGATAAGGGAATGTACTTGGTTTTTAACAAATATGTACCGGGTCTTTATCCGTTAGTACCTGGTACATACTGGTAATGTACCTGGACCTTAGCAGGTATAAACCTGATACTTAATGGGTAAATGTGCAATTGGTACTCGGTACATACTGGGTATGTATCGGGAATTTAGTGCATATGCACCAGGTACATCTTGGGTACATGTACATACCCAACATGTACCTGGTGTGTACCTTGTAAGTTTGTTTTTCACAATACGTCTCAGTTCCAGTAGGTACCAGTATCTAGCCAGTAAAAGTCTCTGGCTGTATTTTGTATTACAACTTATATTGCTAATGTTCTTTTGATCTTTATCACAGTAATGGTGAGACAACCGGCAAGAATTAATTTAGCTGAAGAGATTGTTTTTGTTTTGCTTCTGGCTTTAACACAGATTTTATCATATTTTATTGCAGATAATTTCGTGTTGCTTACCAACGCCGAGGTGAGCTGCAGGATACCGTCCCACTGAGGTAAAAAATGGAAAAAAGATTAAACTACAAACACGACTTTTTGTGTAATTATTAGTTCACGAGTTAAATAAAGTTTAACGTACTTCCAGTTTTCATGGCTTTTGTGTTATATCTGCTGCCCAGTGCTCCAAGGGCTCCAGTAACTGACGAAAAGTAAAGGATTTGGTTCACCAACATATTCAGCCGTGTTCTTAACATTTCAAATTAATTTAAAATAGACAAAAAAAGAAACAAAACTTCTCTTGTAACATTGAAGCAGTTTATGTGTCACTGCAGTGGTGCGTATCCATCTAATCTGATAGTTAATCTCAATCTGTGTACACACTTGCAGCATATTTTATGCCTAACTGATTAACAATCAAGTTTTTCAACATATAGATCTGTTGGAGAAAATAACTTAAAGTACGTTTGTGCATCAAGAATAAATTATTCAGTCGTACTCCCTAAATGTGACGTTAATTAAATGTTAGTAAAACTACAAGACAATCTGACCTCCAGGTTTTACTCCAACACCTAAAAAAGAACAGACTGAAATTAGCTCACGACCTTAAATCGTGACTTTTCATTAGGAGTTACATTTTCTCCTTGTTTTTAAAAACAAATATAAAATATATATAAAAAAGAAAGACAAACGGTAAAAACATAAATGACTTACTTTTAAGAGGCAGCGCTCGGCCGTAGGCCACGTTCTGTGGTGCAACGCCTGAAACAAAAAGAACATTTTTTAACGATTTGGAAATAAAACAGATTCATCAAAAGATTAAAAATATTTGGAGGAATTCAGATTCAGCATTTACACGTGTTTTCCTGATGTTGTCCGTAATTAAAATACTTCTGCGTACTTTACATCATTATACTTTTCATACATCAAAACCTTCGGCTCATCTTCAGGAGGCTTTTGTTTTTTGTAACTTTAGACTTTTTAAATATTTAACTTTTTATATTTAAATATTTCCCCCATTGAAAAACACAGAAATCTCAATTGTTACAAAAACATTCTTCTATTTGAAATTTGCTTCAGAGAGTTTCTTCCAATTGTTTCTTCTTATGCTACTTTTAGCCTCTAACTAGCCTTTAGCTACCTTAGCTTTCAGTCAGCATTTTTTACCTTTATCTAACATTTAGATAGTCTCAGCCATTTTCTTGCTACTTTTAGTTAATCTTTTACAGTTTTAGCAATTGTTTTACTACATTTAGCTAGCCTTATGCTACTTTTAGCTAGCCTTATGCTACTTTTAGCCTCTAACTAGCCTTTAGCTACCTTAGCTTTCAGTCAGCATTTTTTTTACCTTTATCTAACAGATAGTTTCAGCCATTTTCTTTCTACTTTTAGTAAATCTTTTACAGTTTTAGCAATTGTTTTACTACATTTAGCTAGCCTTATGCTACTTTTAGCTAGCCTTATGCTACGGTTAACTTGTCATTTGCTAGTATTTTACTAACTTACCTAGCATAATATTACTATTTTTTAAATAGCTTTTTGCTTGTTTTTGCTTTCAGCTAGATGTAAAAGTGTAAAAAATATGTAAAAGCTATGTTGCTTAGCATTTGGCTACTTTTTGCTAGCCTATTGGTATATTTAGCATTTAGCTATTTTTTTGCTACGTTAGCTTGTAGCTATTTTTTTCACATTTTAACTAGCATTTAGCTACTTTTGACTTTTAGCTGACTGGTACTTTAATCTTCTAGCTGTCATTTTGCTTTTAGCTAGTGTTCTGCCTTTTTTTTCAACTTTAACCACTTGGCTTCAACTTCTTCAGCAGTCATTCAGCTGTCAGCGTTGATGCAGAAATTTTAGTTTCTCTTCTTTTGTTTGAGTTAAATTCAATCAAAAGTTTATAAAATTAACATTTTGGGTGAAAAACATAAAAACTCATGTTTTGTTTCTTCGGTTGTTTTAAAAAAAAGTGTTTAAAATGTTTAACTCTCTAAATGTGCGAGATCTGGACGTCACATCGACCGACTTGTGTTTTTAGGAAACAGGAAGACAAAGCGGTCCTCTGATGGAGACGGAGGACAGACGCGTCCTCGCGCTCACGCGTCACATTTTAGCTGCTCCTGACACCTTTCGATGGCGTCCTTTGATTCGGCGAAATCAGAGAAAAAAACACAGAGACGCCCAAAGTCCAAATATTCGGTCTCACAGAGACGACATTTGACACGTGAGTGAGACCGACGATTCATCCGAGCCTCCACTTTACAATTTGGACAAACTTAAAGTTTTTATGGTTAATTTATCGTCATAAATGGGATAATTATCCTCAAAGTGATCCTATAAAAAAAACATTTTTCCACTTTAAATTTAGTTTATACCATAACTCCTTTTTAAAAACAATTATCCTAATTTAATATCAACTTTGATGTAGGTGCACTGATTTATACTTGCTTTGCATCTTTTGAGTCGTTACAAAATATACTAGAAAGAGTAAAACATAAAATTGATGCTAAAGCATGCTCAGCAGGTGCAGCAGGCCGTTAAACCAACAGCTATACGAGACATAAATACATAAAATATGCAAAGTTATTTTATTACCTATTACATGAGTAAATGCTAAAATAGAGAAGTCAACCTGAGAAATATGACAAACAGTAAAGAAGTTGAAATCTTGGTTTGTTTTCTGATCTTTATGGATAATTGGGGGTTTCTCACCTCCTTGCAGAGTTTGCTGAGCGAACCAGAGGAGCAGCGACGTCTGCAGCAGAGCTCGGAGCATCATGGCGGACAATCTGAAGGTCAGGAGCACGGAGAGACGAGAGGCTGGACCGAGTTGGACAAACAGAACCCTGGTGCTTAAAGCATCGTTGCTTCTGGGTCCTTTTATACGTTGGACGGTGTGGTTTTTTCCCTCTGACACACTCCCACCGACCAGTGAACGCACACGTCTGACTGAGCGGTGTTTCCATTAGCTGAGAATGTACATATCGCACACATATGTTCGTACAAACAGAGCGAGAGTCCGCATGTCCTTTGAAAGTTCACATCTTCTCCTAAACATACAAAAAACTGAACTTTTGTAGAACACTTCTGAGCTAATAGTTTGAAAATTTGCACATTTTGTTCAATTTCAGGAGCCAGAAACGTTCCTCACAATCCCCCCCAAGACCATTTAACAAGACACTTATATTTAAAATGTGCCAACAAATGAATGAATATAAATAAAACAATGTAAACGTACAAAAAGTTAAATTCGAACTATTCAAATCTCGTTGCTGAGGGATTTGAATGGTGAATGTAGTTTTGGAGATGAGTGTTTTTCTGGACAGGGAGGGAAGTAAACCTAAATGTTTTTGGTTTAAGATTTTCAAGTGGGTCGGAGTTACACTGCGGAGAAGAAGAGAGATGTTTATTTATTTATTGTGCTTGTCTGAGGCAGCACAGAGTGACGGGTCCTGGCGAGTGGACGGAGACATTTGATCCACCACCAGGAGCAGTGGTGGAGCCAGGGAGTGGTCAGTGGTGGCCTTGGCCCCCGTAGATTAATCTTTAGCCACCCAATCATTTGAGGAAACTATATTTTTAGGCAGTATAAAAACTAGAAAGCATAGTTTCCTCAAATGATCAAAGTAGCTGATGTACATACACAGTAAATGGCGGTGGCCATCTTGGATTTTGGCTTGGCCGCTCAATTTGTGAAAGAATACATCAAGATGCAGTCACACACCAAAATGGAGGTCGGCACGTTTGCTTATTCTTCAAGTTATCCAGCTCACAAGACGGGCAGATATATATGACGACAGCCGTCTTGGATTTTGACGAGGCAATCCAATTTTCTAAAGGAACCACGATGTAGCCACCGGGGTGGAAGCAACAAACTACAAATACTCACATTAATGTAATTAACTACTATATTTTTCACTGTATAAGTTGCATTTTTTGCATAATTTGAATGCCCTGCAACTTACAGGTCGAGGCAACATATTTATGGATTTTTCCACTTTATTAGACAAATATGGACTTGGTGCGACGTGTACGGCGGAAAATACGGTAGATTTTTTTGGGTACTTGTACTTTTATGAGTATTTCTTTCACGTGTGTAATTTCACTCATACTTAAGTACAATTTAGACCATGTAATCTACTTCGCTGCTTTTAAAATCAGAAGTCGCTACGGAGTACGGCCGCAGTTTGAATTAATATTCAAACCGTTCATCTGCATCTTTGTAGCCAATAAGGCTCTCAGATCGCGAAAGCGACAATTATGACGTAAGCAAAGGACAACTCCGTAGAGTAGAGTCATTTATGGACTGAAGATTTGAAGGAAAAGCCAAACTGTCAACAGAGAAAAGGACGAGGTAAAGGCTGAGGACGAGCGCACGTGGCCGTACCTTCAGCAAGTTTTCAGTACAATTTAAGCAGTGTAACAGTACTTGTACTTGAGTACAACTTTTCATTACTCTTTCCACCTCTGAAACCTAAAACAGAAGTCGATACCGCACTCATTCTTCAAGTTGTCGTGCTCGCAACATGGACTGAGAGACACTGTCCCGCCTTCGCTTCGCGACGAGGGACAATTAGAAAAGTGTTTGTAGTTTGTTCGAAGCGCATGTCAGTTTTTTGGTCGTGTGGAAAATTCAGATTTCCTGCTGGCCTTCTAAGACGTCCTCTTTAGGAGGCCACAGAACCGTCGCCTATCGTGCACGTCTGTTCACGCTTGGTCATGCTGACCTGTAAGTCACACTGCAGGCAAAACTGGCCCAAATCTGATTTTATTTTATTTTTTGCAAATATGCAACCCATATCAGAATTTTTGATGGGGGCTCTGACAAGTCCCACTTTCCCCAGATCTGATCCAGGTTACTTTGTTGGTTGGTCTGACGTAACAAAATGTTAAAACAGTCGCCTCTTAAGGTCTTTACATTCTCTGTACTCAACGCGTTTCTCTCCATTTTTGTTCGAAACCAACACAAAAGGCCATCACCACTCGCATTAGTGACATAGACCGGTATAAATATCTGCAGCGTGTTCCTACCATGGAACTGCAACCCAGATGCGGTTCCCTCTTTCTTCTACCTCGGACTACCTTTAGAAAAATAAAAATGGACACGGACACACTTCTTATGGATGAGCCAGATGCAGACAGACAAATGTTTAGAGGTGAACCATGGATGAAGGAGTCGTGAGTCAGACGGGGGTTGTGTTATTGTCTTCTGCTCTGTACCACCAGGGAAGACGATGTGGTGGTCCGCACATGTGACTGAAGTTTTCCTCAAGACAAGAGGCTTCTTTCACAGGTTTAATCATAATATGTGGTTTTCTGGTTTGCATTTAACGCCGCCATGCACGAGGTTAAGACATAAAGTTTGCATTAAGAAAACCCCACGAGGACATAAGAACAAAAGCCTTTCAATATGGTCTTGCACTATATACCGCCTGCACTAACTCCCTTTGTTGCCTTAAAGATCCTAACGAAAGACATTTTTCTAAATGGTTACTAAACGAAAATGCTTTAAAACGACATTTTAACTAAAGTGGCTGCCTCAATGGCTGTTTTTACACCGGTACAGTTGTTGTTCACATAAACTTTGTCTAATTGTGGAGAACCAGGCCTCACCCCAACAAACACATCCTCACACAAATATAATGATGTCATATTTACTTTGTAATTTCCTTTTTTTTCTTACCAGGATATTTGAACAGCACAAACAGATCCTTCTGAAGTGCTCTCATGTGTTTGTATAGTTTTTTTCCCCCTCCAAGATGTGAGGATTAACAAAAAGCAGTGAAACAGTTTGACAGTAAAGCTAATAAATTAGGGTTTTATGAGCAATACTCTGTTGTTTTTAAAAGTATTTTCTCCAAAATAAAGATTAAGGGATTATTTTTAGTACAAAGACCCATTATGTTCCTAATGCTTTTTCCATCCAGTGAGGAATTTTCATACAGATTATTATTTTAGCGTATTTAGTTCTTTGGATCTTTTTGGGGGGTTTTGTCGTATCTAATCTTGTGGCGTCATCTGTCGGGTATGGAACCAGTTTCCTGGACTACAGAACCCTAAAGAGACCTTTGTAAGACCCAAAATGTTAAGATTACGAAGCATCCTGATCAGCTGAGACCAGCTGCAGGTTCTGAGTTAAGAAAAGTTTCAGCAGAGCAAAGATTTCAGTGCAATTCAGACTTTTTTCTTTTGTGTTAAAACAAACTTGATCACTTGTTGTTTGAGCCTTGATGACGCAAACATGAGACGTCAGGAACCAAACGTTCTACCTTGTTAGGCTCGGGAACCCAGGAGTGGCTCTGCTAAATTTTCACCTCAGTTCAGGTGCAGAAGGGATCCCACCTCTGACACCAAATCATTAAAATAAATAAGTAAGGTAGGAAGACAAAGGTTGTTGATTTTTACCAATTTCTTACAAAGAAATGTCAGAGAAACATCCCAGGGATTAATTTCTTTTAGAATATCTAAAAAATAAAGTCACCTAATCATTTCAGTGTCTAGACATAAGGCCACCAGTCTCATCAGAACTGGAAGACCATATCACGAGGCCAGTTTATTGCGGAGATCCAATTTTTTGCATGATTGTTTAAATTACCGTATTTTTTGGACTATAAGGCGCACTTAAAATCCTTTAATTTGATCAAAAATCAACAGTGAGCCTTATGTATTAATAATTCTGGTTGTGCTTATTGACCTCAAACCAATTTTATGTGGTACAACTGAACAATGTTGCGAGTTATTGTGAATGAGTTGAATAAAGTTTGACTTATCTGACAGTTTTGTTTCAATTAATGCGCCTTATAGTCGTAAAAATATGGTATGACAGAAACATGACCTCCATCAGACTCCAGTGTGAACAGTCCATGACCTTGAAGTGACTCACAGAAGACCTGACGTCACGTGCAGAAGTAAATATGGATGCTACACATGTTAGCATGCGTGTATCGATTCTTAAGTTGTCGTGCAATCAGATTAAATAAATGATTGTCCTAAACGTTTGTTTTGTCCAGTTGAACTTTGATCAATGCACTTCTGGAATGGAAGCAACTTACTAAAAGTAGAAACCAACTGAATTATCGATCCCATCACGCTAGTATCAATACAGAGCAACATCAACGTTGGTATCTAAAGAAGATGCAACTGGACTTCTGGTCTGTAGCTGAAGACGTGTTGAGTTCTAAGTTTTAAACTGCTCAGTGTTGGTGTCAAAGTTATCAACATTTGGATCCAACCGCCTAACGCTACACCGCAGTCGTGCATTTGTTTGTGTTTACTTAAAAACCTCTATTAAAATGGCGACATGCAAACCAACGCCGTGGTCCTGTGAGAAGGTGCGGATGTGAGGATTCAGAGTTCAGATGGAGCTCGACCAAACGGACTCGACTTACGGGCTCCAACCGGCGGAGGGAGGATGGCCTCGACTCAGACACGGCGTTTTTGGAGAGCGTGGCAGAGGACGACGAGCGTTTTAGTGACTTCATTTCACTTATTTTACCCGTTGCTGTGATGTTTGCCTTGGACAGAAAATAACGCCGTGGAAGTTTAGGGCGAAAACCACCGAGACCGTGTAGACCCGAGTAGAGTTGAAGGGTTCTTGTTTACTTTTTGCCCCTTTGACACGAGGAAAATGCAAACAACAGAATGTCGTCGAGGCTTCTTGTTAACATAATCCGTTAGCAAAATGGTAACAAAAATGCATTTTGGTGCATTTATGATCACAACGGAGTATTTGCCAACAAAGTTGTTAGTGAACGTGTTTTAGCACAGGTTTGGCACAATGTGCTTTTATTAGTGTAGTTTTTATTCTGTTAGACAAGGGTTGTTAGCAAAAGTGCATTTTTGTTAGGATTCAAGGATTAAAGGTTCTTCGTTGCCAATTGCATCACACGTGGTACATAAGGTGGAACGAAACTGTGTGCACAGCGTCCCAGTTACATCCAACAACAGGAAGAATATAAAGTTTTAAAGAAACAGCAATAAGGATCTAAGATGTAAACCAAGAAATACATGAAACTAAGAATACAATAAAAAGAAACAATACGCCGAACGAGTCTGTGTGAGCAGGTGAGTAAAAATGAACACAGCAGCATGAAATAATCAGCAGCATGAAATAATCAGCAGCACATATCATCAATCAAAGTAGCATTAGAGTGTTTTTTTTGTGCATGGTTAGCATGGTTTTATGAACAAAAATGCTTGTTAACATGGCTTTCTTGGTAAACATGCACATTTGTCAGCATAGTTCGGTTATGAAAAGTTATGAAACTTTTGTTAGCATGGTTCTATACACAGAAGTGTTTTGTTAGCTTAGCTTTGTTAGCTACATTGGTTAAAAAGCAATGACATTTTTCTGAGACCTGGTCAATAGATACAGTTTGCGGTGACTAAATCTTTGCAATAATTTATTTATAATTGAACTAAACTTCTGAGCTTTAATAAATGTGTGTTACCTAACCACTTCAGTCCAGTAAAATGACCAGTTTACTCAACTTCAGCTGTGGTGAGGTTGGTTTTCTTAGCCTTTGGGGCTCGAACAGCAAAGTTTATCTGAGGTTTAACGCTCCTCTCCCTCCAGCTTGAAGAGCACGGTGGACCACCTCCAGGTGGTTCAGTATTTGGGTTCAGCTTCATGTAGCGTGAAGTCTAAGGAAAAAAACAGAGACCTGCTGAGTGACTGGTTTAAGGCAGGTGTTACAGATCTAAATCTGTTTGTAATGCTTCAACCCAACTGCACATTTTGTTGTCAAAACAGCCCAACAGAAAACTGTCTGTCCGCTCAGAGAAAGCCCCGGAGGTGATGCTTTGTAGGGAAACGCGTTTTAAAATGAAAGTAAATCAGCCACGAAAGGAGAAAAGTGTTTTGCATGACATCAATCTAGACTCACAAAGCCAGCAGTAGCGCCGAACATTTCCACAAGCTGGAAATAAAAATACGCCTTGGACAAGTGAACACTGTGAATCTTGGGCGGTGCACTTAAGTGCACTCTTTCTGTGCCAGACTGTGAATAAACATGCAGGAGATGATAGGCACTGCACTCGCTCTGTCTGCACGGGAGTCGCTCGTGCTGCAGACGGGGTTTGGAAGTTTCCACTCGACCTGGCCTGCAGTCAGGATGTTGCTGAAGGGTGGTTCAAGGACCTGCAGCCAGTTACCCCAAAGACGTCTGGAGACCTGAGGGTCCCAAACGACTCTGCTGTCCACCTACAAAATAAAAGTTGCAGACACTCATGATCCTGACGGTTGCTGAAGTTTACAGTTAAGGCTAAATAAGCCTATATATAAGTTTAAATTTAATTTATTTTCCGTAAATCTTCTGGACCCCAGCTTTGGGAACCACTGCCTCACTGAGTCCACATCAGGCTCAGTTTTAATATAATTATTTAATTTACGTTTTAAACGGTCAGATTTTAGGTGGTGGCAGTTATGACAGAAACAATTGCGTGGAGCTTTTTGAAATTATCTGCTCAGTGTCAGAACAAGAAAAAAAAATCACTATATACATAGTTTGAAATATTTAGTCACAAAAAAGCAATAAATACGTTTTTGTTTAACTTTTTCTCACGTTTAACTTTTTGCAAATGACTTCTCAGTTAAATTTTCGTTTCTGTACATCCAGATCGTAAACCCAGTTCAGTTCAAATCCAATTCCAGTCAATTCAATTCTCAATATAGAACAATGTTAGAATTGTTTATCTGAGGAAGCTAATGGATTGTGTCAAACCTTTTCATTACAACCCACATCCTGACCTGATCCTGTTCCTTTCACCAGGGAAAATAACCTCCAGCAGAACCAGAACCAGACCCAGAACCAGACCCAGAACCAGGACAGGACAGGTGACCATCTGCCCTAACAACCTGGGGTTTAAGAGAATGAGAATGAGGCGCAATCACACTATGGCTGGTCCAGGTTCCCATTGACCAGGTGTAGTTCCTATGGACGAGGTGTAGCTCCTATGGTCCAGGTGTAGCTCCTATGGACCAGGTGTAGCTCCTATGAACCAGGTGTAGCTCCTATGAACCAGGTGTGTTCCCAAGGTCCAAGTGTAGTTCCTGTGGTACAAGTATAGTTCCTATGGTCCATGTGTAGCTCCTATGGTCCAAGTGTAGTTCCTATGGTCCATTTGTAGTTCCTATGGTCCAAGTGTAGTTCCTAT
>NC_056512.1:41406782-41432330 GCF_014905685.2 Nematolebias whitei
GTGTAGTTCCTATGGTCCATTTGTAGTTCCTATGGTCCAAGTGTAGTTCCTGTTGTCCATGTGTAGTTCCTATGGTCCATGTGTAGTTCCTATGGTCCATGTGTAGTTCCTATGGTCCATGTGTAGTTCCTATGGTCTAGGTGTAGTTGTATGGTCCAGGTGCAGTTTCTATGGTCTAGGTGTAGTTTATATCACTCAAGTGTAGTTCCTATGGTCCTGGTATGATTTATATTACCCAGGTGTAGTTTCTTTGCTCCAGGTGTAGTTTTTATGGTCCACTTGTAGTTTCTGTGTTCCAGGGGTGGTTTCTATGATTCACATTTAGTTTTTTTTATGGTCCAGGGTGGTTTCTATGGTCCAGGTGTTGTTTCACTGAGAAGATAAACACAAATTAAAGGCAGCAATAATTGAATTGAAGTAATGTGGTCAATTTGTCCTCCTGCAGTCCAAGCTTGTAGCAACAGAACTAAAGAATAGCTCAGGAAACCCTAACTGTAGGATTTGTCAAAAAGGAAAGTTTTAATCCTAGTCGAAAAGTCGACATGACGTCAGCGTCAAGGACAGAATTTGGATGTTGGTTCCACAAGAGAAGAATCTGACAAGTGAAAGCTCTGCTTCTTCAGAAACTTAGGAACCACACGTAAACCTGCAGACTGAAAGTGGAGTACTGTGGAAAATATTAAACTACAAGATCTTTAATATAAGGTGGAGCTTCGTTGTTGAGATCTTTACACAAGTTAGATTTTAAATTTAACTTTCAAATTAGGATTTAAACCTCATCATGTGAATGTTTCTCTCCGTCTGGTTTGGATTCTCTTCCTGCTTCAAATGTCTCGAGTGTCGGCGTAACAAACAGAGACGTGGTCGTCATGGAGAAAACGAACTCAACAAACAGCTCGGATGAGAGCCGCTCGAATCAAAAGAGCCTCGGCTTCATGTGGGAGAGAAAACAGGACGTCTCCAGTGGACAGAGTCTTCTTCACCTCAGTCCAACATCACACTTACTGCGCAGCGGACAACCAACAGTTGTCTTCCTGCTGGCACCACACTCTGACAGACTGTGTGGGAGTGAAGGGACCTCATGGAGGGTGTTTACACATCCCTCTGTGTGTCTGTCTTTTGCACGTTTTTTTGTGTCGAGTCTGTGATGCAGCCTCAAACCGTGTTGGTGGAACCGCTGCTCCTTCAGTTCGAACAGAGAACCTGTTGATTTGTTCTGTCAATCTTCCTCCAAAGACTGATTTATTCTTCATCTTCTTAAATCAGCACCACTTGGGTCATTTAAGTGTTTTCAGCTACTGCAACAAAATTTAGCTCAGTGCGTCTAAAGACGACAAAGAGTATTAGCTGTGGCCGCCATCTTGAATTTTTGATTAACATTCAGCACGGGGTGGTAATGGCGTCTGGCTACCACCATATCAAGTTTTAGCACGTCTTACACTTTGCAACAATTTCTGTATTCTCTAGGGCAGCAAACAGTTCAGTAGTTTCAGAGATATTTTGCTAACAGACGTTTTCACTAATAGTTTAAGGCAAATTATTAAAGAATGAAAAAAGATCTTATAACAGCCGTCATCAGCTTTGAGGATCACCGACTCCTTTCAAACTTTTTTTTATCTCAGTATCACTAGAAGTGACTGAATTTAGTGTATTTTGTGTTTTCCAGGTTAGCTTTGGCAGCCATTTTGAATCAGGTGGACTTAAATGCTAATTGTAAAACAACTATCATTTTGTCAAGTCAAAGTCAAATTTATTTAAAAAGAACATTTAAAACTGCAGCTGTTACCAAAGTACTTAACAATAAGATCAAGGCGGTAATTAGAGGAGAAAAAAGCATCAAAAATAAAAACGTAAAAATAATGAGAAACAATGAAATACTAAATCAAATCACACTGTGTTAAGCGTCAGTGACAACAAGTGTTTTTAGGAGAGATTTAAAGGCAGGAAGTGAAGTGTCCTGTTTAATGTTGAGGGGAAGATTGTTCCAAAGTGGCCAATGACTGAAAAAGTCTGATCTCCTCTGAGCTTCAGCCTGGATTTTGGTACAACCAAAAGCAGCTGCTCAGATGATCTCAGCAACTGAGAAGGAACATATGGTTGAAGTCAGAAGTATGAGGGTGCAAGGACACGTACAGGGAGCCGGTGAAGGGAGGATAAAACTGGTGAAATGTGCTCAAACCTATGAGTTCCTGTAAAAAGCCGAGCTGCAGCAGTTTGGACGAGCTGGAGATGTGAAAGGGAGACCTGACTGACCCCAACTTAAAGAACATTACAGTAGTCCAGCCGGGTTGTAATGAAGGCATGGACTAATTTTTAAAGGTCAGATCTGGTCAGCATGGACTCAAGCTCAACTGTCTGCCTTAACTGGAAGAAGCCTTTTTGTAGAACAGAGTTAATCTGTTGATTAAACTTAAAGTCAGAATCTAAAACCATCTCGAGATTTGTAACAAAGGTAAGGCTCAAGAGAGTCCAGGTTTACAGGAACAGAGACAGCAGTAGAGTTAGGACTAAACACAGTGACTTCAGTTTTCTGATTGTTGAAACAAAAAGTTTGAAGCCATCCAAACCTTAATGTCATCAAGACATTTTAATAAAGGATGAATTGTGCATGCACTATTTGGTTTTAAGGACAGATAAATCTGACGGTCATCAGCATAGCAATGAAACAAAAGACCATGTTTCCTCAGGATAGGCCCCAAGGGGAGCAGATACAATGAAAACAGAAGGGGTCCGAGAATTGAGCCTTGTGGGACCTCGCAGGAAATAGGCACTGAAGGCGATAAACTATTAGCAACATTAACACAAAAAACTCCTGTTGTTCAGATATGAACGGAACCAATCTAATGCGGCACCAGTAATCCCAACCCAGTATTCTAACCGCGATATAAGGATACTGTGGTCCACAGTATCAAAAGCTGCGGTAAAGTATTTTGTGAAAGTTTTATGATTTTCTTTTAACTGGTTCATGAGATATTTTAAAACAAGTTCAGGTGTGACAGGATTTTGAAGCACTGTCCATTCATTCCTACGGGGCTCGTTTTTGGCAAATTGCGTTGCCGTGGTAACTGTAATTTGTGTGCGAGCAATCTTCCGTTTGGAACGCAATAAAGTTGACGGATAAAGTAAAACATAATAAAGTTTAAAAGTCAGTTTAGAGGTGGATAAGAATGGGAGCTGCCACAGAAAAATACTGGAAGCACTGCAGTGCATGAAGATTCTTGTCCCTTTTCTTATGGCAGGCCCCAAATAACCGGACAGCCAGAACCTGTTTGTCAGAGAGTCTGACAAATTCGGACTGAGACGACGATTCACGGCTCAGACGGCTGACATCACTGCTGGCTCTGCCGCTGTTTGTACTTCTGCCTGAAGCCGTCCAGACAGAAATGACAAAAACCTCTGCGAATTTTTAAAACCGACTCACAGGAGAGCGGGAGAGAAAAGATGAGGCACAGAGCAGCCTGGGAAAACCTTCAAACTCTGGAAATCTTTGTGTTTGAATTTGAAAGATTTAAAGATTTTACACCCAAACTACGCGCTGATAAATCTGACACAATCCTTTTTGTCCACACTGTAAAGTAATAAACACAAATGTAGGAGTGTAAAACTAAACTGGACACTCATTCATTACAGCATTCCTCCACCTGGTGGACAGTCTGCCATTGTTCCTTTAAAAAATCAGTTCATCCACATCCTGTTCTCCAGCTCTGGCCAGGGTCTGGTCCAGGGTCTGGTCCAGGTTCTGATGACTCCACCATAAAGAGTGTGCTCATGCATCAAGGCTGCTCAGTGACCGATGCATGATTTGCACGATTCTTCTCACATTTACAAACACTTTGGAGGTATCTAGTTTCTTCAGATCTGACCACCAGGAAATATCATTTTTTTAATGTGGAAACAACTTATGGAGTTTGTTTGTTTGTTGTTAACAAATTCAAACTGTTTTCAGCTTTGGTAAACTGTCAAATTATGCTACTTTTACTTTTTAGCTATAATTTGGTTAGTTTTAGCTTTAGTTTTTACTTAACATTTTACTACATTTAGCTACTATTCAGCTACTTTTAGCCTTAAGCTAAATATTTGCTATATTTAACAAGACTTTAATCCAAAATGCTGCTGCAGAGTTAATCTCATTTCATCAAAGGAAGTTTGTATTTGTAGTTATTTCTATATTAACATGGTCTTTCCTCCTATAGAAAGTTCACCTGGACCTGCCATTTTGTGTCTGTTTCTCTCAAACACAGGTGGTCGAAGCAGATGGCCGCTCATTCTGAGCCTGGTTCTGCTCGAGGTTTCTTCCTGTTAAAAGGGAGTTTTTCCTTTCCACTGTCTCCTTTGTGCTCGCTCAGGATGGGAGACTGCGACGAAATCAAGACTCAACACAATCTGCTGCTTCCTTAGATAAATAATGTTACTGAATTGAAATTAAACTACTTTTAGTTAACATCTTGCCGCTTTCAGCGAACACTTTGCTACTTTATATTAGCCTTTTGATAGTTTTAGCTCAGGCTTTTTGCTACTTTTAACTTTTTGCTAACCTTTAGCTACTCTTGGTACTTTAATCTGTAGCTACCATTTTGCTACTTTTAGCATTATAGTACATTTGGTTTTTAGCTAGACTTTTGCAACTTTTCGCTATTTTTAACTAGCCTTTATTTTTAGCTGACCTTTTGCTGCTTTTAAGTAGCATTCCACTCTTTTATGCTGCTAGCCTATTGATACTTTTAGCTAAGGTTTTGCTATTTTAGCTAGCGTTTATTACTTTTTGTGTTTAGCAAATGCTAAATAGGTCTTTAGCTAGCATTTTGCTGTTTTAAGATATAACTATTCTAGCTTAAAATTTTGGAGTTTTGCTACTAGTTACTTTGCGCTAAACTTTTGCTACTTTTTAAGCTTATTTGTTACTTAACATTTCTTGTTTTTAGCTAGCATTTTGCTTATGTTAGCTTAAGTTTCAGCTACTTCAGCACTCTGGATTAATTTATTATTTTTTTACTTAATTTGATCTTTTTTGAATGTGCATCATGTTTGCAGGAGGATGTTTGAGTTTTCTTTAATCCTTAAATTTTCCAAATTAAATATAAAATGCTTTTGTGTTGACATTTTGTTCAACATGTATATTTTTTTAAATTCTATTGAAACAGGATGGTATATTCACCAATAATAAATATTATTTGTGGCCATTTAATATAAACTCAAATGTCCTTCAGTTTAAGGGGGAACAAAGCTGGACTCTGTGTTTGACCTTTGACCCACAGCTGAACCTCGGTCAGTAAACAGCTCAGTGATCGTCCCGCTGCTGTTCAGCTCAAACCAGAACCGTTTGCATAAAAACAAGCCTCCAGCAGTAATGGGAGTTTAGTCTTTGTTTGACCTGGTCCTCCCTTCCTCGTCCCAGGTGTCACATGTCAACAGCCCCTTTCCAAATATAACCTTTCTTGGCCCAGTGACGGACTTCAAGAGGAGGAGTTTGTCTCAGTTCAGCTCAGGACGGACTGAAGGACAAAACAAGCAGACAGGAGCAAAACTAATAGGACAACAAAAACACCGAGCACCTGGAAAGGTGAGTTGTTTACAAACTTCGAGGTTTCTTTCTGCACAGCAGGCCTTCCTTTAGCTGATGGTTATTTGTAGGACAAATATCCAATCAGAAATATTTACTGTTTTTGAAATATTGGCTCATTTGAAAGGTTTTACATTCCTGTGGACCCATGAGCTCTGATCATTCAGCTGGAGCATTTTAAAGCTCGTTAATTGGTCCCGATCTTGTCCTGTAGATGTCTCCAGCTGCTTTAGCTGCTCGTCGGCTGCTCGCAGCTGCGTCAGAAGCGAGCCACGAGGGAGGAGGTCAGTGCGTCTTTACCTTCCAAACCAAACTGCATTGCCTGCAAAAATGCAGTGCGAATGCTTATTGCTGAAGAACTTGCTGAAAAACAGCTGAAATTAGCTAAAAACCATTCTGAAATGGAAGAGCAAGCCTAAGTTAGCAGAAGAAAGCATAAAGAGCACATGTGCTGAATTTGGTTTAAATAAACAGAAATGAGCGCAAAATTTGTAAATTAGCTAAAAAAAATGGAATTAGCAAAAAATAGCTGCAAAGGCAGAAAGAAGCTTAAATTACCAGAAGGATGTGAAGAGAGCACAATTGTGCCCATTTAGGCTTAAAGAAGCACAAAAAAGTGGAAATCTTCAGAAAAAAGTTGAGACTGGCAAAAAATAGCTGAATAGTAGCTAAAAAAGAGAAAGAAGCTGAAATTACAGGAAGGAAGTGGAGAGAGCAAATTTTTGCTGAATTAGGCTGAACAAAGTTTAAATGAGTGCAAAAATGTGGAATTAGCTGAAAAAGCTCAAATAAAAATTATAAACAGCCAAATAGTAGCTGAAATACCAGAAAAAGCTGAACTAGCAGAAATAAGCTGAAAGGAGCATAACAAGCTGAAATTAGCAGAAAGAAGTTAGAAGAACAAATAATGTAGTTAGCAGAAAGAATCTGAAAGGATCACAAAACAGCTGAAGGTAGCAGGAAAAATTTAAATTTGCACAAAGAAGCTGAAAGAAGCCGAACCAGCACAAAATGTGAAAGGAGCCGTAAAAGGTTGTAAACGGATCTAAAGATTTTTGAAGGAGGTAAAATGAGCTCAATTCATTTCCTGAGGGAAAAAAGTGGCAGCAAGAGCTAAATATTTCAAAAAGCTAAAGCTGCACCAATACCAAATTTTATAGTAGGATTGTCCTGAAAGAGCCGAACGTTTTGATTCACGATTTGTAGAAATAGCTGAAAAGTGCAGGATGAGAATCGTGCCAAAAACGTACGGAAGAAAAATGGATCACAGTTTTGAATGCTTCATAAACGTTCACACACAGAGGTTTCTGCTCGGAGGTCTGACTTGGTTTTGTTAAAGCCGGAGCTGGGCTGAAAGGCCGACAGTTTGAGGTTAAACGTGGACAGAACCGTGTTCTGCTGAGGTGTCAGCACTTTGTTGGTCTGTTTTCCGCAGCGAGGACCTGGAAGATCCTGACATTCGTCATGGCCTTGCCCGGCGTCGGGGTCTGCATGGCCAACGCCTACTTGAAGATGAAGGATCACTCGCACGACCAGCCGGAGTTCGTGCACTACTCTCACCTGCGTATCCGCACCAAAGTGAGTTCTCGGCACCTGCAGCCTCTCAGATTTACCACCGCGATTAAAACAAACTAACGTGTTCTTCCAGAGATTCCCGTGGGGCGACGGAAACCACACTCTGTTCCACAACTCCCACGCCAACGCTCTTCCCGGCGGCTACGAGGACTCTGGTCACCACTGAGACGACCCGTTTTCTCAGCCGGACCTGCTTATAATTTACACGCCGACCAGAATAAACGTTTGTACCTGATCCGAACGAGAGCAGCTTCTGTTTGTTTTAAAACTGGGGTCAAATCTGTACTCGGTTTTCCCTCGAGGCGTTTTACGAGTGAGGAAAAGCGAAAACGTCACAAATGAAGACTTGAACCGGCACCGAGCGCGCCGTTGTTGCTCCGACACACCTGATTTAAATTAACCAATTAATGGCTCAGCAGAAGGTAGATGATCTGAAACCTGCAGATCAGCGTTACAAAACTTAACGACTGTATAATCTACTATTTTTGCGTGGACAACTTATTGTGTAGCACCCTACAGTCCATGGTGAGTGTGGAAGACGATCCAAGGGTCAGAGGTCGGAGTCAAGGGAGCGCATCTTCATCTACAAGAGAGGGACAAAGAATTTGACGTTGCCGTTTCTAAACCGAAATGTAAAAAATTTCAGAGCAAGTTCCAACAAAGTTACCGCGAGTCAGGTCCTCTGGACGGTTTCTTTGTGTTGAGACGTTTCGTCTTTCATCCAAAGGACTTCGTCAGTCTGAGGAGCCACAACAAACTCAGTCCCACAAGCAGCACACTCACATAGTGGGCCAACCAGTTTGATGGTGATAAGATGGTTTCTGGAGCCCGCCCTCTCCCCCATCGACTCCTCTGAGGCAGCCATGGCCAAAGTGGTTCAAAACATCAAAGTTCATGCTCAATAATCCAGGTAATAATCCAACAAAGTCAGGTCCTCTGGACGGTTTCTTTGTGTTGAAACCAGGGCTTAATTTGTAACCAATCGATGCCAGAACGCAAACAGAGGGCGTCTGGGGGTCCTCCCACAGAAAATTTTTAATAAACGCAATTTCCTGCATTTTGGTGTATTTTAACGGGTTGTTCAACATCTACATTTGTAAACACACCCCTTCTGTCAAGCATCCTACCCCCCCCCCCCGCCCCCCGATCCACCTTGATGGTTCTGAGCCCAACACTTCCTGCTTCTTGTTGTCCGACTCCACATGTAAAACCTCCAGGCGGCTGCCCACGTACGACTGCCTGGTTAGCTCGGCCCTCACCCCCACCACTCTTTCAGGAGCGGAGATTTTTTTAAGGGTAGAAGCGGAGAGGTTTTTTTTTTTTTTTGCTCGTGATTGTTGTGTTTAAAATTAGTGTTTATAAAATTATTTTCAGTTTACATATCCATTAGAAGGTTTATTCGTTCAAGGCCGTCATATTTGTTCTCAGCTTTATTATCAGTAAGCCTGGGAGTTACCGGATCCAAGCAAACAGTTACCGGAACGCACCCTATCAAAATAAGAGTTCCCAGATCCTGTTCCGGCAGAATCCAGCTCAAATTAAGCCCTGCTTGAAACGTTCATCTTTCATCCAAAAGACTTCATCAGTCCGAGGAGCCCCATCAAACTCGAGTCTTACACCTTCAGTCCACCCTCTCCCCCGTCGACTCCTCTGAGGCAGCCATGGCCAAAGTGGTTCAAAACAACAAAGTTCATGCTCAGTAATCCAGGTAATAATCCTACAAAGATCAGTCAGGTCCTCTGGACGGTTTCTTTGTGTTGAACAAAATAAAACCGTCCAGATGACCTGAACTTTGTTGGATTATTACCTGGATTATTGCGCATGAACTTTGATGTTTTGAACAAGTTCTTTAAAAAACTTCCATGAGAATTATTCGATTTGTCATTTTAGTCCTCAGAAGAGAAAATCTCTCTCTCTCTCTGGGTAATCTCGTATTCTTGATGCACAAACGACAAAACCAGTGAAGTGATGTTCGAACAATATATTTAGTGGCATAAATTTAAACAGGACAGTCTGCCGTTTTAAATCATCTCTATGTACAAAATAAACAACTAAAGACAACCGATGGATCCAGCTACGGCACGTTTTCCCATTCGCTTTAACGCTTTCCAAATAAAATTACAAATTTAAAAAAAAGAAAATCAACGTTTTAATCAAAGTTTTCCATCAAAACTTTAAAGTGTTTCGAAACGGTGAAAATAAATTTGCGTTAAATAAATTTATACGTGTTTTTTTCAGGCAAATGAGTAAAAATAAAGACGATGGCAGCTGCAGGAGCTCAGCGTAGCTCTGCCGTTTGATTCAGTCAACGAGTAGTTCAGGGGCGTCCAGTCCCGGTCCTCGAGGACTGGACCAGGACTGGAGGCCCCCGGGTTTAAAGTCTTGATTCAGCTTAGAGCCCCAGAGACCAGGCTCAGCAGATCCTGCTTCAGGGTCTCCCTACAGTCCGCCTCTCGGGCCAGCCTGCGAAGGCAATCTGCAGCCACGGAGGACGAAAACGCCCGAGGACGGTCCTGACGTCCCAGCAGCAGAGACAGGCAGGCCCGGCCCAGGGACGGGTAGCTGTAACGCTGGGAGAACCAGTACAACTGGGGCAGCAGCGCGGCCAGGACTTCGCTCCCAGCTGCGGTTTCTGAGGAGGAAGCGAATCTCGTCAAGTTCTTGGGTCCTGGAGGTTTCTCTCTGTTCACGGACGCGAGGACCGGTTTGGAATCAGAAATCACTTTTCTGATCGTGTTCTCGTCCAAACCCGAGTTCAGTCCGGTGATGACTTCCTGGATCGTTCCGGCTAAAGACGCGGTTTTGCTCTCCGTTTGCTGCAGGAGCGTTTTGAGTTTTCTCGCCCGTCCGCTCAGCTCCGACAGCGTCTCCAGGCCCTCCTCTGCGGGTTCTCTGCGCTCTTGGTCCATTTTGGACTCGGATCTTTCGGCGCCGTCTCCTGTGGACGCCGGTTCGCGGCGGTCCGAGGCCGTGAGGAACGACACGACGACGTCCTCCAGCTCCCTCTGCAGCTCGTTTACCAAGAACCTGCAGGCGCCGATCATCGCTTCACCCAAAGGTGCTTTCTGGAAGTCCTCAGCGGAGCGCGCCGTGGTTCTGTTCTGGCAGGCAACCGGTCCATTCCGGACCAGAGAGTCCAACGTGTGGCACCGTGGGGCTCCGCCGAGGCGACATCCGTGCAGGTAATGCAGCACAGGAAGTAACGCACCTGCGCTGACATCTTTGATGCAGATGGCTTCTTCTGCGCCGCCCCGAGCTTCTCCGAACCCGCCCCTCAGCAGAGCTCGGAAGTATTCAGAACCAGAACCGGCCGCGCCCTCCGCTCCAGCCACAGCCTCCCTGTTGGCTCGGACCTGGGTCCCATCGTCAAGCAGCAGAACCAGGTCCAAGTCAGAGTCTTCGTAGGGACACGTGTCAGTGAGGCGGGGCTTTTTTACTGGTGGGGGGGAATCTCCGTCGGTCTCACTGACTGCGACTGGGTCGGAGTTCTGCTTGACCCGGTCCGTTTTAACGGTACTCATCAGAGCAGACAGGCATTCGGTCAGGAGGGAGAAATATAAAGAATGTAGCGGAGTTGTCACACCTGGACGAGGAGGATTAAACAAGTCAGAAAGGAGCCCTCCACAGTGGGCGTCGCCCTCTTCATCCTCCTCTTCATCATCATCATCGTCATCATCACAGCCAAGAGGCTGAAGAGCCAAACGCAGACCGCCGCTATCCAGAAGCAGCTTCCTCAACAGGGACTTGTTGCTGCGGAGAAAAAAAAAAAGACTTTACACGACTTATATGAGATCACGTCAAATCATATGGAGCCATTTCATTCAAAATAAAATAAATAAAAATGATTAATAAATATTCCAAATGTTCCCATTGAAACGTAAATAGTGTAAATGTAAACAGAAATGTTTAGTTCCCCCGCCCAAGATTGATTTTTTATTTATTTCAAGATTTATTTATTTTTATTTCAAATTTATTTATTTTGTCATTTATTAATGGAGTTTCATTTTGTGACTTTTATTTTGTAAAGCTACTTTACATATTTCAGGGGCTTTTGTTTTTTAACCCCGTTTTTCACCTTAAGCTCTTTTTATTTCATGTTCTTATATTCAAATGAGGGGGCGGGGTTTTCTCTATCTTTTTTGACCAATCACAGCAGAGTATTCTCCTCCCTGCTGTGAGACTGACAGCTGTCAGAGCTTGAGGAAGTGGGAGGGGCTTACAGCGCTACCAAACGTGCTTTTGTCAACAAAGTCTCCAGTAACAGAAAAAAGTCTAGAGATTTGTCACTAGTCGCAAACCCCATTAATAAATAAATAAATAAATAAATAAATAAAAAATAAATCTTGAAATAAATAAATAAATCTTGGAGGATGGTGGTGTAGAGGCAGGGCAGCCGGCTTGGGACCCAAAAGTCCCAGGTTCGATCCCCAGTCACTGCACATCACGTGGTGTTTCTGGGCAGCACACCTCATCCCCAAAATGCCCCCCAGGCGCTTTCAATAGCTGCCCACTGCACCACCTGGTGGTGGATGGGTTAAATGCAGAGACTAATTTCGCCATTGTATGGAAACATACAGTGCTGACATTGTGATGACATTATTATTATTATTATTATTTCATGGGAACATTTATTTATTTAATGGAATGTATTAATAATTTTAAATAACACTATTTATTTAATTTTGAATGAAATGGTTTTCCATACAATCAGCCATCGAGTCTGATTTGATCAAAACAAATAAAACTCGTTTTCAGATTTCTGACTTTTCTTCATCTTCATCATCCTGAGGAGGTTCCAGAGATACGGTTTGATTTGTCCCGGTAAACCAAATAACTCATGGAAAATACGCCTGAAAGCTATTTTTAGCATATTTTCAGGATAATCTGAAACGGGAAACCTCAAAATATGTTTGGAGATCAGGATTTTCCAACTGGCATGGAAAATATTTTCGGGCAAAGAGAAAATTTCATTTTTTTTTTTTTGCTCAAAATCATCGTTAGTCGTCTGTACAGCTCAGAAAGTGCTTCACAACATTCTGTGGGATGTTTCCTTCAAGAAACCCATAGGCCTGTCATGATTACAAATGTTGCTGGGCGATTGTCTCAGAAATTATGGTGATAAACGATAATATTGTTTAAAATTTGACAATAATTAGTAATTATTGTCAAAATTAAAAAGAAATGTTGGTTAATTTGTTTTGAATGTAGTACCTTTTTTGACCACTGGATGGCAGTATAAGACGGTTTGAACCGAAGGATGGCTAGTGAGGGAGCGAGCAGCGTGTCTCTTTAAGAAAAATGGGAGGGAGGCCCCTTGATGTGACATGGGCTGTCTACCCCCCCCCCCCCCCCCCCCAGGTCGGCCTGTTAGCTTAGCTGCTTTTAACGATCCACAAACGCAATTTTTAATCGTTACAAGGGATTTTAAAGAGAAAAGAGCGAAGAGCACCGGAGTTGAGCCTTTTCTCATCCAGTGTCTTCAATAGAAAGAGAGAGACATGAAGAAACGATAAAGCCGATAAATGAAAGTGAGGTTGATAATTTTCATTTACCATTAATTGCTTTTTTGTTTATCACGACAGGCCTAAGTATTTATTCATTTTATTTGTTTTACTTAAACGTTGGAGCTGTTTACGTCTCTCTACACCACCTCACGACTCGATCCCCGGTTCGACGTGACGGGTCACGCGTGTTCATCTTTTTAATCATCAACTGATCCAAATACAACTTCAGTTTCAAATCCATGAGGCGTTGTGTAAAAAATAAATAAAAACAGAACGCGGTGATTTAGAGATGCCACGGGTCCATATTTTATCAACAGAAAATGGTGAACAAACCAAGAACCCCTGCCCATCTTTACTTCTAAAAGAAAACGCGGGCTGGTGAGATTTGCGAGTGATAAATTTATCATCGTCTGTGACTCACCTGCTGATGAGCGGCAACGACAGCGAGCAGTTCATCTTGTCGGACTCTGAACCCGACAGCATCACGTGCGCAAGAACGCCAGAACCGAACCCAGACTCGCACTGGACACGCAGATTAGTCAGCAGAGTGTCGCCTGCGGAGAGAACGAGCAGAAACTGTTACCGAGTGCTTTTATCAACTTTACATGAAACTCAAACCAGCTGCTGCTGCGTCCATCTCACCCAGCTGTTTAACTTTAGCTTTCACTCTGGCCGTCTGCCTCCCCGGGCCCTCGGACCGGTCGTCTCTCAGGCAGAGGTGGTGGCGAATCAGCGACACAGACCCCGTTCGAACCAGCGGCTGCAGACAGTTTGGGTTGCAGCTCAAACGGCCGAGCAGACGGAAGCACCTGCTGCTGGGGTCGTGATGCTGAGTGAGGTAGAAGAGCAGGCCGGACACAACACCAGAGCTGATCAGAGCGGCGCTGGGGTCGCTGGCGTGGGAGAACCGGGACAGCAGCAGCAGGATGGGGGACTCGGACGTCCAGGGTTCAGGGTGGTACGGGTGCTGATAGGCAGCCGGGCGAGGAGCAGGAGGAGGACTTTCAAGAGTGACTTGAGTCGTGGAAGCTGCCGACTGAGCTCTTCTCCTCTTCTGTGGGGAGGAGAACTTCGTTGGCGGAACAGGCGTTTGGGTTAGATCATCAGGAGAGGAGCAGGAGGAGGAACCGTGTCGGGTTGGAGGTGGATCTGTGATGCTCCCTGAGGAGGAGGAAGAGGAGGAGGACACAGCTGCCTTTTTAGAAGGAACTGAAGAGCTGGACGAAGACGAGTTTTTAAGAGCAGAACTGGAGTACGGGTTTGGGGAGGAGGTTTGAGGGGACGAAGCCGCTGGGGCCTGAGGACTGCCCCAGTCTGCGTCCACACCGGAACAATCCAGCAGCTCCCCCTCAGAAGAGATCAAGCCCTCTGACAGCAACCAGGACCTGCAGAGAGCCACCATGTGGGACATGAATACCTCGATTCTGAAACGGTTGCAGTGATTTACAAATTCACAACAGATCAAATGTTGAAACGAAGAAAATGTAACAGAAAAAAAAAAGGTCATTTGAATTTTACGGCAGCAACAGAGCTCAGAAAAGTTGTTCCGGTCCATGTTTCGTGCTGTGAAATGTCCAGGACCGGAGGAGAACCAAGTATTCCAGCTGTCCATCAGTCCTGGATGGGGGCAGATGTTCTAAAACCTGTAGACACTTTTCTGCTTTGAAGGCGTCTTTCCAGATGTGTAAGCTGTACATGCCAGAGGCACTAATGCATCCCCATACCATTAGAGAGGCAGGCTGGTTCCTCTCCTTTTTTAGTATGGAACATACGAGGGTCTGTGATTTCCAAAAATAATTTCAAACTTGGATCTGTCTGACCCCAGAACAGTTCTGGACTTTGTCTCAGTCCATTTGAAACAAACTCTGGCCCAGAGAAGACGGCTGCGGTTCTGGATGTTCACATCTGGTTTCTTCTTTGAGAGCTTTAAGCAGCATGAACGTTTTTTTTTTTTTCCTAGAATTGCGCCGCTCAGGGTGGCTGCACGTTGGAGCAGCTGTTACTTTCATTCTGTTGTTGCTTTTGAAAACTTTAATTTCTATTTTTTCTGGATGTAAATCACTTTTCTCAGATGATTACCTTCTCTGGTATCAGATGCTGTGCAGCTGGAAAGATTTTTCCTGGAACCTTTTTATTTTTGGGCATTTGTTATGATGCATAACCATGGCAACAAGGTTTTTTTAACAACCAGGAGCAGCTGATTAACATCTCAAAAGCTCAAAATACCTCAACTACAGCCCCAAATCCCAAATGAGTTGAGAAAGGAGGCGCCGTGGACGAATTCCCGTCAACCTGGTGGTGATGCTCAAGTACCTGACCGCCGAGATTATGAAGCTGGTGGGAAACTCAGCTCATGATAAAAGGAGGACCGGGATCATCCCCAAACACCTTCAGCTGTCTGTGGGGACGAGGAGCTTTCGGACAGTTCTGCTGCCCAGGTGGACTGAGAGGCCCGCTGGATCTGATAGCAAGCAGGATTTGGGTGGATAGATCGGTATCTATGGCCAGATTCTTGGGATTCGCTGCAGGAGATCCTTCCTGCCCACAGCTATCAGCATCTATAACAACTCCTGAATGAAACCAGGATGATGAGCTATGACACTTAATTTCCCTTTGGGATTAATAAAGTATTTTTGAATTGAATTTACAGTGTGGAAGTGTTCCTGAGCCCAGAACAGAACCAGACCTGTTCTAATGCAGTGGTCCCCGAGGGCCCGGAGATCACGACCATCCAAAACTGACTTTCAGCCTCGTCAGACACAGTTGTTCACACAGAGTGGTGAACCTCTGCCCATCTTTACCTCCAAACTGCTCTTTATACCCCGGCCTCTTACTGACCTGCTGACAATTAACCCAATTAGTTACAAAATTCTCTTTTCGGCCTTTTATCACCCCCGTCCCGACTGTTACGAAATGTGTTGCTGCCATCAAGTTCAAAATTTCCTCATTTTGTTCCCAAAATGTACGATTTCTCAGTTTGAACATTTTATTTGTCTGCCATGTCCCACTGTGAATAAAAGATGGATTTATGGTTTAGGTGTGCGTCGACTTTTCCTTACCTGAGACTTAAAAAGCTCGATGAACCCTGCTCCCTCTTGAATCCCTCCGGAGGGGGAAAATCAAACGACTCCAACCCCGAGGAGGGCAGGAGCTCACTAGGAGACATGTTGGAGGGGACGCTGGCGTCCACCCTGTCCTCCCCTCTGGTGAGTTTGACGAGCCGTGCTACAAGAAGAGGAACCAGCCCGAACTCCTGCAGCTGTTCCATGGCGGACTCGTCAAAAACAAAGTCCACGCAGGCCAGAATGGCCAGCCTGGACAGTGGATGACTCTGATGAGAGGACAAAAATTTGATGAGCACCTCCAGCCCACCGCTCTCTTTCACCTTGGCCCGGTTCACCGCCTCCTTACAGCACAAACACAGAGCCTTAAAAAAGACTCCGGACTTCAGCAAATCCTTTTTCACCTCCTCTGTGAATTTCTGAATGACGCCCAGGGATCCGACGAGAGGCCGCATGCAGCCCTGAGAGCACACGTTAGCCATCGTTTTCAGCGCCAGCTCTTCCAGAGGTTCATCAGACTCCCCCAACGCCATGGCACCGAGCTGAGCCAGGACGCCGGAGCGGGACAGCTCCTTGGCGCATTCGATGCCGCAACCCCGGGTCAGCTCATGGAGGGCCCTGAGCGCTGCCCGCCGCAGCCCGTGGGGATATTCAGGGGCGATGAGGGGAGCCAGGGAGGATAAGGTGCCTTGGGTGAGCAGCGAGAGGCGGTTCGAGGGCGAGTCTGAGAGGTAGAGGAGGGCCCGAGCAGCCGACTGAGCACACTCCAGTTTGGGACAGGGGACAGAGGACGAAGCCGTGGGGGACGACGGGGCGGACAGCAGGGACACACACAGAAGGAGAAGAGGAACTCCACCTGTACACAAACACACACAAAACCATAAAATAAAAAGAGCTAATTAAAGATAAAAACATTTACAGATGTTTATGAGCCGAGTCATGAATGCAAAACACTTTATTTTACTTTTGTTTTGTTTGCAGTTCATAAACTTTGTGGTGGTTTTTTTTTTAAACTGGTTTAAGTTCTTGAGGAGAAGGACCAACATGGTCTAATCATGATCACAGAGAAGAACAGGGATGCACCACTACCTCAGTATCGTGTAAGCACTAATAAAAGTGTACTAATACCACAGTACTGATACCACTTTCTGGCAGAGTGACGTTCACCGCTCAGCTGAGCAGACAGGTGGTGGAAGTGGAGCGATATCAGCTGTTTGGACGTAGTGATATTGTTATTTTGTTGTCTCTCCTGATGGCAGTAATACACCTTGTGGTGTAAGCCGAGCCGCCTCCATCAATGTTCACTCTGAAGGGAGGGCGGATACGGCCAAATACTGGTAATTAATTAGTAGACATGGTATCTAACCCAGCGCTGAGCCAGAGGTGTCTAATCGTGGTTCTGAGGAGCCACAATCCTGCATGTTTTAGATGTTTCCATGCTCCAACGCGCCTGGATTGAATTAGGTGATTAACAGACTTCTGCAGAACACGAAGAGATAATTTAACCACGAGTCATTTGTGTTGGAGCAGAGAAACAAGTAGAACATGCAGGATGGTGGCCCTCGAGGGTCAGGATTAGATGTTAAACCACTTGTCGCCTCTGCACTCGTGCTGCTGCGAGCTCGACGTCTCTTCAGGAGAAAAATGAACAAAACTTTGTCCACTGCCTTGTTGTTTTAATAACGTTTATATTTAAGGTTTTAGCAACGTTACTCAAGTACTTAGATGTAAGTACTAGTACTTGGTTGAAAAAAATGTGGTATCAGTGCATCATTAGATATAAATAGCATAATAATATGCGCTAGTGAGTAACTTAGTAATTCTGTTTTGGTCACTTCACGTATGTCCCATAACTGTCCAGATATTTCCCAGCATGCATTTGATCAATTTACGCTCTGAGGTTAAGATTAATGTGCAACATACTAAAATGATTACAGTTTCATAAACGTAATGAGACAAAGCAACATGTGATCATTACCTGCAGCGTGAATGAGTGCAGAGCTTTCTGGATCCATGGCCAGGTTCCCCAGAGCCCGAGCTGCCCGGTTCTGGACCGACTCCACAGCTACGTTTCTCTTCATGATGTCCACTGAGGGAGTCAACAAAAACATGTTTACATGCAGGCTGTACAAAATACAAACAAGACTGAACTTCTTAAAGAGATGTGATCATTACATACCTACAACGTTTACTCCTTGAAGCTTACGGACCTTTAGAGGGGAAAAAAAACAACTTTAAATTGCAATTTTAAAGATCGATTTATCCTACGAATGTAAAACATGAATGTGTAAGTGATTTTTCTGACCTCTATGCGAGTCTGCAGCTCCGTGCAGCAGTTGGCCAGGATGCTGAGAGCCAGGTCCAGAGTTTTCCTGGAGCAATCGGGTTGTTTGAGCAGGTCCAGCAGGGGACGGAGACCACCTTGACCTCTGAACCTGGCGATGCCAGCCTTGTCCCCCTTGATGTGTTGTGTCCTGATGGCAACCAGAGCTCGCCACTGAGACATTTTGGACCTCTTGTCGGTTTCTCTGCAGTTTACAGACCCTGCCTGATGTTCAGGTTCTGCTCCAGGTTTGTGGAGGTGAGCCAGGCACCAGGTCAAAGAGGACTCTGGAAGTGCTGGGGGACCTTCTTTGGAGTGTATTCTTTGGGGTTTCCGATCACCTTTCCCTGGTGATGAAGCCATGGTCCACTGGAAAGTCACGTGTAAACTTATTCTCTTTTTATGCTCTGATAAATATTACAGACTGCATGACGCATCACTGCACACTTCTAGTGAATTTATGAGAAATAAAAATACATATTTCTGCTATAAATCACCACTAATTCAAGTGGTGGACGTGTGCTTCTTCCATTTCTCTATTTTCTTTGAAATATCCATTAAAATTCCACTCGCTGTGCTTTAAAAAAATACAACGCAAAGCTGTACCACCTGACGCCGCAATCGCTAATGGGAAATTGAGTCTCCCGCTTCAGGTCTACTCCCTTTTAAAAAGGCCTACAGATTGAAGGCCGAGCGAGCGTTATTCTACGTATCTGCTCGATGTAACATTATTTGCAAATCAAATTACAAATAAGGTTCTATTTTGTCAAAGTTATGTTACCAATGCCCGAAAAAAAATTGTAAAAAAACAAAATGCAATCGCCTGTGTTAGCCGCTAACGCCATCTTTAGCCAAACAACAAAAGAGGGGCGGTCTCGAGATTAAGCAGAAATGAAGGGGTGTGTCGTTTACAAGTTTCTGGGATTTGTAGTTCAAATTACGTCGCGTTTTACTTCCATTAAAGTCTTCTGTGCTTTTTTAAAACTACGTTTCCCAAAGCAAGAAAGGAACACTGTCACGCGAACCTAGCCAAAACGATTAGGTTTCATTTCAGAGTCCGAGATACGTAAACGGACTACAACTCCCAAACTACAAAAGCGTCGTTGTAAAAGTCATCGTTAAGACAGAGCATCGGCGCAATCGGTACGGTTGTTAAATTCCGCGCTAGGCACACCGCTGACAAAAATCGAATGCATTTGCTGGTTGTGGTTCAGCGTTAATATGGAGGAGACGAACACTATCGTGATATCAAACACGGATGCGGAAGGAAAGGAAATGTCCAACACGGACAGCGATAAAATTAAAGCAGGTAATTTTTTACGTGATTTTTTAGCTCCCTAAAGGCCGCGCTAGCGATGTATATAGCCTCGCACGATCACGTGACCGCGTGACGTGAACGTAGCTGAACTAAAGGGATAATCCGGTCTTTTTTTTTTTTTTTTTTAAGTAACGTTACTGTTTTATACGGAACCCCGGAAGGGACGTGGGGGATTTATTATTATTTTATTTTTTTAACTTTTGCGTTCCCTCGCATTACTGTACTGTATGTAGTAGTGTTACCTCACAGACAACAAACGTTCCTCCCTCAAAGAAACTGGTCCAGATGACATGATTTAATGGAGTTTTGTTTTGAAATCCGCCTTAAATATAAGGATATCCAGTGTGTGCTGCGGTGGTAAAATTGGTTTTACTTTGGATATTTCACGTTCATGCTCCGTGGGTTCAGGGCTTCCTCGTTCAAACCGGCAGGCAGCCTGATTTCAATCAGCTGTTCAGTCCATCACTGGAGGAGCATGGTTCTCTTAGGGACCGTCAACAAATTACCAAGCTAATGAGCTTGGCCTGAACACCGTTATAATGTTTTATTTCCAGAGTATTTGTCAAAGCAGCACCATGTATCACAAGTTTTCTCAGTATATGTCTGCATGTTTATAAATCGTGAATTTTCTCGCGGTTTAAAATCCAAAAGAACAAGGTGGCAGTTGTGTTTCAAAAGTTTTAAAAGTTAACTTTCTTTTAAAGCGTCAAAGTTCGTTCAAGGATTCAAGATTCTTTGTCATTCGCACCACATGTGGTGCATGTGGTGGAACGAAATTGTGTACACAGGGTCCCAGTTAAATCCAACAAAGGTATTAAAATGTGTGTAAAAGAAAAACGGTAATAAGACCTAAGAAAGCGTTAACTAAAAACACAATAAGCGCACACTTCCGGAGGGCTTCATCAGTCTGAGGAGTACCAAGTAAACTGTTTTCCCCACTAAGCAGTACACTCCTTTAGTGGACCAACCAGTTTGCTGGTGACTGATGAAGCCCTCTGGATAGAGGGCGAAACGTCTTTCCACAAAAAAGAAACTGTCCAGATGACCTGACTGACCATTACTGTATTTTGTACCTGGATGACTGAGCATGAACTTTGATGCTTTAAAAGAAAGTTACAGTACTTTTGAAATGCAAGTGCCACCTTGTTTTGTATTTTAAATGGTGAGAAAAGTCATGATTTATTACCATGCAGAAATATACCGAGAAAACTTCAGTTTTGATGCGTAGTGCTGCTTTGACAAATACTCTGAAAATACAGTAATTTGTTGACGGTCCCTCTCCGAGTGACGGAGCATGAACGTGAAATATCCAACGTAAAACTAATTTTAACCCCTGCCGCACACACTGGATATCTTTATATTTAAGGCTGATTTTCAAAATTCAATGCAGTTTATTTATATAGCGCCAAGTCGCAAACTCCATGAACCTCAAATACGGGCGTCTGCTCCATTGTTGCTGTTGTCTGTGAGGTGACACTACATACAGCGCAGCGTTGCAAGGGAACGCAAAACAAAAAAATGAGACACTTGGATGAAGTAATGGGGAAAAAAATGAGACACATTTATTTTTGTGTTTTTATTTGCTGGGTGCTTTCAATAAACACAACCACAATATAGTGTAGTCTGAGTAATAGTAGTAGTAATTGTAACTTATGTTACAATAGTCGTATTGAAATTGCAGTACATTTCTGGTCTCATTCTTATGATGTCACCAATGCTGCATTCCTTTCAGTAGTTTTCTGTATTTTTAAGTGCCTTGCCTTTATTGTCATCTTCAGAGTTTATTTGGACGCTGCAGGCTACATGGCACCTCGTCAGTACCCGGCTGGACATGGATCAGGCTTTTGACCAGCCCGTGTGCAAGAAGAAGAAACTTTGGGAGCAGGTGGCCGAGAAAGTGAACGTAAAACTGAGGGAGTCGGGGGTCACGGACGTCACCGTGAGGGCGTATGAGTGCGACCTCAAGTGGAGGAACATGCTGGCCACGTACAGGAAGAACGCAGAGAGGTCCAAACGGCTGGGGACGGCCAGCGTCCACTGGGAGTTCTTCAGAACCATTCACGAGGTTCTGGGTCGGAGCAGGGAGGAGATGGAAGCGGAGCGCCAGGCCAAGCTCAGCGGAACCAGAGTGGGAAAGGCCATAGCCAGCAAAAGGTTCACCCCGATCCTCCCCACGCCTCCCGCCACAGGCGCCGCCGCTCCCGCCAGGCCCCCGCAGGACGTCCTGCAGCTGTACATGGAGCTGCAGGAGAGGAAGCTGAGCATGTGGGCCCAGCAGAAAGCTCTGGAGGAGAGGAAGATCGAGGCCATCAACAACCTGGCTCAGGCCATCTCCAGCCTGGCCCAGACGAGCAGCACGGACGTCAGGCCGGAGAACACTTCTGGTTTTACCAAGAAGGTTAACGACTAATGAACTGTAACTTTTCATTTTATTCATCTCTTTACTGTTACAGTTTGTGGAGCCGGTTAGAACGGACTCGTTTTATTCGTCCTTGTTTTAAAGGATTTTTTAAAATAACCAATCCGAAGAGATTCCTGAAGCTAAGCAAAGGCTCCAACAACAACGAAGTAAGATTTATTTTTATACGACATGCATTACACAATCAGATGGATTATTTATATAAATATTTTATTTGTCGTGTTTCGTCACTCTCGTCTCAACAGTTTTATATTTAAAAAACACTTTCCATCAGTCGACACACACTGATGTGACTGCTAAGAATGAAATCATTAATATTTAACTGCTCTTACGTTACTTGTAATCTACAAGTTTCATTTTCTGAAATAATTGACAAAAAATGTAACTTTTTCCACGTTATTGTATTTTTTTTAGATGTATTATCTTGATGAAAATTATATAATTATTGCAATAAAACTTTTGATTTTCGTGCAGCAAAAGATGCACTCCCATTTTATTTACGTTTTATTATGTAGTTTGTTAAAGCACCTTAGACTGTAGCTGTTCTGTGAAGTTTTTCCGTCTCGTCATACAACTTTAAAATAAAACGTGCAAATTATAACTCAAAATATGCGGCTAAATTTTGAATCCTGCTGAATCCGGTAGAAGCAGACGGACGCTTGTCCTGAGCCTGGATCTGCTAAAAGTTTCTTCCTCACGAGGGAGTTTTTCTTTCCACTGTCGCCTTCATGCTCGCTCAAGATGAGAGTTCTGCGATGGAGTTAAACTCAAAGCTGCTCCTCACATAAATAAAGTTAAATTATTATTTTTATATATATGAATTTCTGTTCAGTGCCCTGAGACGACTTCTGTTGTGACTTGGGGCTTTATAAATAAACCGAATTGAACTTTTCGTACAAGGTGGGCAACATTAGTCAAAAAGCAAAATGATGAACCTCGACGAGGTTTTGTCAAACCGAGTCCCGTTTGCAGCTTCACAGCACGAACACGGTTCAAAGTTTAAACGGGTCTCGGAAAATTGGACTTTACGAGTCTGAAATGGCTTTTTGAAACCTTTTAACGTTTTTTACAGAATCTCAGTTTAAGTTTTTGGATTTGTGGAGATTTCTGGCCCAGAATGTCCAACTGCAGGGTGACGATGTCACTTCACGTTAGAGCTGTCGCAGATGAACAAATCTTTAAATATAAATTACAAATTAAACTAATTATTTGTGTCTACTCGGTGCGTCTCACCGCTGCAGGACTCGAGACTTTCTGTCAACGGTTCAAGAATTTGCTCAATCCATATTGTTATTCCTCCAGTTTCTGTTTGTCTCATTAACTTGGCAGTCAGGGAGTGACAGGCGCAGGTGTGTGGTTGCCATGGTGACCCTAATAAATCACATCTTTTGATGCTGGTCTTCTACAGTTTCTCCATCAAATGTACTTTTTTTGTTGTTGTTATTACAAAATTGATGGAGTTAGAAAATATTTAAATTTTCTCCGTTCCAGTTACCGTAATTTCCGGACTATTCGAGTGCGCCTGAATATAAGCCACGCCCACTAAGAACACATGAATATAAGCCACGCCCACACACAAAAAATTGTACATATATAGGCCGCACTTGTGTATAAGCCGCAGGTATCCACGTTGTAACATGAGATATTTACACAGAAATATATTTTAAACTTCTAATTAAATAACATACACAGATACACACAGTAAATGTTTTTTTCTAAACGGTGCCGGTAACAAGGCCAGTTAAAAAAAAATGCAGTAGCCTACCAGGAAGTCAATGATCGCTTCATCTTCCTCTTGTGCACCACAGACATATATACGCTGTGCACTGCGTGCTTGAGCTTGTGCCGTCCTCTTCATCACGTCTCCCCCCTCCCTGGGGGCACAAAGGGGAGGGGAGAATGGACCCTCCCTTGGTTTCATTGGTCCACTGTGAACTGTTTCGTAATTTCACTGGTCAGATTTATTTTATTTTTTTACCTTTATTTATACAGGTAGTCTCATTGAGTCACGAGGACCCACCCCCCAAGAGAGACATGCATTGGGCAGGCATGAGGGCGCCCGGGTGTGAAGAGGCTAAATGTTTTGGTGGCATGAAGCTCGTTAGCATGAAGCTCATTAGCATGAAGCTCGTTAGCATGAAGCTCGTTAGCCTGTCCCCAAAAAAAACACAAGTTAGCCGCAGCATTTATTGATGTTCAAAGCGTGTGAAAAGAGTAGTGTCTTATAATCCAGAAATTACGGTACATCTGTTCAAATAAAAAATACTTTTAGTTTTCAATTCTTTTACAGGTCTGAAGTAAAGTTGTAGTTTGTAGTTGGAAAAACTACAGTAAATATCAAATGAAGGTGGAGCTGGACTCAGACGTCAACAGTAAATATATTTTTAAGGTTTTATTGGCTGATAAAAAACTTCATAAGTTTCCAGGTTGAACATTTTTCAGCAGCAAATCTGCGACAGCGTCCCGCCTCCGAACGCCCTCTTCCTCCTCCTCTTCCTCCTCCTCGGTCGGAGCGCTCTCTCTCCCAGGCTGTCCTCGAACGTCTCGGCCCGTGCTCACGAACACGTTGTGCAGAACACACGCCGTCAGAACCACGGCTCTGGCTCGGTCGTGGTTTCCCACGTCCAGAGACGTGAGCCGTTTGAACCTGGCTTTCAGGCCGGCCACGGCCCGGTCCAGGATCTGACAGAGCTCCTCCAGGGTTCTGTTAAAAAGTTCCTCTTTTGGTCCACGGCTTCCTGCGTACGGGGTTAAAACATGTGCAGTTAGTGGGTAACCGGATCGGGCTACGAGGCAGGACCTTGAAGGCATCAGTTCTGGGTGCCGTCTGAGCCGGTCCCTCAGAGTTCTGCCTCTGTCCCGGTCCGAGCCCCTGCTGATTCTGCAGTGAAGGAACCGGCCTCTTCGACAGCACACAAGCTCGAGGTTCAACCACGAGTCGGGATGGGCCTCCCGCTTCGCCATCTTCTCCAGCGTTGCTCCGCTCTCTGGGTCCAGTTTACCTGCAGGCAAACGGACAGGAACCAGCGTGTGTCCCAACACTCCCAGGACCAGAGGGACGCCGTCCTCCTGCTCGTCTCGTTCAAGCAGACTGGAAAATGGGAAAAGTGTCTCCTCAGCCTCTCTGCCTGGAGAGCAGAAAAAACAGAACGTTAATTATTTTTGTTCGGGTTCGTTCGGACATCTTGAGCCCGGTCCACCCACCGAGCGGCCATCTGATCAGCTTCTCCTCCAGCGCGTTGATGCGCTCGCAGAACGAGGAGAAGATCCGGTGGATGTTTCCTTTCTCCAGCTGGAAGCGCCGGGACACGGAGCGGTAGCTGATCCGCTCAGACAGCAGGGACAGAGACAGGAGGACGGTGTGGGACGGAGACAAGCGCGCCCGTCCAGCCATCCGAGTCCTGGACGTGGAGCTCTGAAGCAGCTCTGAGATGTACTGCAGACACGAGGAACAACACAGAACCAGTCATCCAGTCTGAATAACACAGAACTGGTCACACAGAACCAGTCATCCAGTCTGAATCACACAGAACCAGTCATCCAGACTGAATAACACAGAACCAGTCATCCAGTCTGAATAACAGAACCGGTCATTCAGTCTGAATCACACAGAACCAGTCATCCAGTCAGAATAACAGAACCGGTCATCCAATCTGAATAACACAGAACCAGTCAAACAGTCTGAATAACACAGAACCAGTCATCCAGTCTGAATAACACAAAGAACCGGTCATTCAGTATGAAAAACAAAGAACCAGTCATACAGTCTGAATAACAGAACCGGTCA
>NC_056512.1:41432340-41443999 GCF_014905685.2 Nematolebias whitei
AATAACAGAACCGGTCATCCAGTCTGAACAACACAGAACCAGTCATCTAGTCTGAATAACAGAACCAGTCATCCAGTCTGAACAAAACAGAACTGGTCATCTAGTCTGAATAACAGAACCGGTCATTCAGTCTGAATAACAGAACCAGTCATCCAGTCTGAATAACACAGAACTGGTCACACAGAACCAGTCATCCAGTCTGAATAACAGAACCAGTCATCCAGTCTGAATAACACAGAACCGGTCACACAGAACCAGTCATCCAGTCTGAATAACAGAACCAGTCATCCAGTCTAAATAACGGAACCAGTCATCTAGTCTTAATAACAGAACCAGTCATCCAGTCTGAATAACACAGAACCAGTCAGCCAGTCTGAATAACACAGAACCGGTCATCCAGTTGGGCAGCACGGTGTCGCAACTGGTAGAGCTGCTGCCTCTCAGCGAACAGGTCCCTGGTTCAAACCCCGGTCCAGGGGCCTTCTGGGTGGAGTTTGCATGTTCTCTCCGTGCATGCGTGGGTTTTCTCCGGGTGCTCCGGTTTCCTCCCACAGTCCAAAAACATGCATGTTAGGCTGATTGGTAACTCTAAATTGTCCCTAGGTGTGAGTGAGAGAGTGAATGATTGTTTGTCTCTATGTGGCCCTGTGATGGACTTGCGACCCGTCCAGGGTGTACCCTGCCCCTTGCACAGTGATTGCTGGACATGGGCACCAGCGACCCCCGTGACCCAAAATGGAATAAACGGGTAAAGATAATGGATGGATGGATTGATGGATGGATGGATGGATGGACGGACGGACGGACGGACGGTCATCCAGTCTGAATAACAGAACCAGTCACCCAGTCTGAATAGCACAGAACCGGTCACACAGAACCAGTCATCCAGTCTGAATAACAGAACCGGTCATTCAGTCTGAATCACACAGAACCGGGCATTCAGTCTAAATAACAGAACCAGTCATTCAGTCTGAATAACACAGAACCAGTCATCCAGTCAGAATAACAGAACCGGTCATCCAGTCTGAATAACACAGAACCAGTCAAACAGTCTGAATAACACAGAACCAGTCATCCAGTCTGAATAACACAAAGAACCGGTCATTCAGTCTGAACAACACAGAACCAGTCATACAGTCTGAATAACAGAACCGGTCATTCAGTCTGAATAACAGAACCAATCATCCAGTCTGAATAACAGAACCGGTCATTTAGTCTGAATCACACAGAACCGGTCATTCAGTCTGAATAGCACAGAACCAGTCATTCAGTCTGAATAACAGAACCAGTCAAACAGTCTGAATAACACAGAAACAGTCATTCAGTCTGAATAACAGAACCAGTCAGTCTGAATAACACTGAACCAGTCATTCAGTCTTATCTTTCAGTGGTTCCCAAACCTTTCAGGTTCTGACCACTAAAATACCAACGATGGATTTGTAACCCCAAAGATCCTTGGTTGAACTTCAAAACATTTTCTAAAAAGTAGATTAGAGTGTAAGAAGAACCCAAACAGATTAAACTTATCTGTTTACTGATGTTTGTAACAATCATAGGTAAAATATATTTTTAAGAATATTTAATTTATTCAATTTATGGAAAACAACTCAAGACCCCTGTCTTGAGGAGGAACAATGCAGGTTCTGTCCCCACCATGGAACACAGGACCAGCTCTTTACCCTCACTAGGGTCCTCGAGTGTTTATGGGTTTGCTCATCCAGTCTTCATGTGTTTTGTAGACTTGGAGAAGGCGTTAGACCGTGTTCCCCGAGGTACACTGTGAGGATGCTCTGTGAGGGATTAGGGGCCTGTTGTTACGGGCTGTTCGGTCCCTATACAAGTGGAGCGAGAGTTTGGTTCGCATTGATGGTAGTAAGTCGGACTCCTTCAGGGTGGGAGTTGGACTCCACCAGGGCTGCCAGTTGTCACAGATTCTGTTCATAACTTTTATGGACAGAATTTCTCGATGCAGCCAGAGGGTGGAGGGAGTCCGGTTCGGTGGCCTCAGGATTCCATCTCTATTTGCAGATGATGTGGTCCTGTTGGCGTCATCGTGCCGTGATCTTCAGCTCTCACTGGAGCGGTTCACAGCAGAGTGTGAAGTGACTGGGATGAGAATCAGCACCTCCAAATCTGAGGCCGTGGTCCTCAGTCACAGGATGGACTGTATTCTCCAGGTCGAGGGTGAGGTTCTGCCTCAAGTGGAAGAATTCAAGTACCTCAGGGTTTTGTTCATGAGTGAGGGAAGAATGGAGCGTGAGACCGAGAGATGGATCAGTGCAGCTTCTGCAGTATTGTGGACTCTGTGCCGGTCCGTTGTGATGAAGGGAGCTGAGCTGTAGGGTGAAGCTCTGTTTACCGATTGGTCTACGTTCCTCCCCTCACCTATGGTCATCAACTCCGAGCAGTGACCAAACGAATGAGAGATCGTGGATACAGGAGGTTGAAATGAGTTTCCTCTGCAGGGTAGCTGGACTCTCCCTTAGAGAGAGGGTGAGAAGTTCAGTTATCAGGAGAGACTCAGTAGAACTGCTGCTCCTCCACATCGAGAGGAGCCAGTTGAGTTGGTTCGGGCAGCTAAGGGGTATGGATGCTCCCTGGACAGAGGTTTTCTGGACATGTCCAACTGGGAGGAGACCCAGGCCAGCAGAGAGACGGAGTCCTCCCAGAAGAGCTGGAAGAGGAGGCTGTGGAGAGAGATGCCTGGACCTTCTTGCTCAAGCTGATGGACTCGGAGGAGAATTAGTTCTGTATGTCAAACTTTTACTTTTATATTTAAACTGCAGACAAAGCAAAATATCTCAACATCTCACCGTTTTTATCTTTTTGAATTTCTACATCTACTTCCTCTTACTCGAGTAATTTACGGATAAAACCACAAACCTTTAATCCAAAGTTCCCGGTCCATGTGTTCCAACTATCATCGTGTTTAAGGTGATAAAACCTGCAGAAAAGGGTTTAATGCGTCTAAATTTTTAATTTTAAAAGAGATGTTTTAGATGCATAGTTTGTAGAGTACCCCACTGATTTAAACAGATCGACATCAGACTCGTTTAAAACCATAAATAGTCTGATATTCTTGCAGTTTTAACAGATTTATTCACCCGGACAGCTGCAGGCTCCACCGCCGTCTCCTGCTCTCCGTCAGCCGCCGCTGCTCCTCCTTCAGCTGGGTTACCTTTAACATCTGCTGGAGGTGAAACCTGAGCACCTGCGGTGGGTTTACTTTGCAGCAGCTGCACGTACACAGTCCGAGGAGTCTGCGTTTCGAGTTTTGTTACCAGATCTGCCTCCAGGATCTCCTCCACCGCCTGGTCCAGCCGATGCTCCAACTCGCCCGCTGACAGAGGCTGCCATTCCCGCTCCATCATGTCCAAAACGGCTTTACCCGCCGATAACACATGCTCCCTGACGTCCATTCGTACTAAACGTTAACAAAATTAACCCGTTTCTGCCGTGAGACGTACAAAAGCCCAACAATTCATCTTTAAAAGTGGCTAGCTTTAACGCTTTAGTTAGCAGCGCGATGCTAACCTGAGCTAATGTTTGCTGCATTCACGGACTGTTGGATAGTTCAAAGATGTCGTGCGACATTCACGAACCGTGAGAATCTGAATACTACAGCGTTTTAGCTGATTAATAAGCTAAGTTACCATTTGCAAAACCGATTATGTAGACGGGAAAAAAAAAAAGATTTTTAGCAGTATCACTCAGGAGTGAATCAACAAACTTGATAAAACATAAATGTCGAACGCAACTCTTTTTGCCATTGTTCTTCAAACTACCCTTTTACTTTGAACTTGCCGTATGCTAACTTTAGCTAGGTTTTTGCTACATAGCTCGTTTTTCCTTTTTTACGGCTTTGACAGCTTTCCTTTTGCTTATTTAAGCTAACATTTGGCTACTTTTACCTAGCTTTATGCTTCTACTTTTGACTTAGCTTTTTGCTGCTTTGTTTTGCCTTTTTTTTTCAAAACCTAATTTAAATTTAATCAGTTCATTTTAGCAATCATTCAGTTCTCAGCATTAACAGGAGATAATTTCTCTAGGTTTTTAAAGTTGGAACTGTAGCTGATGAAATTAAAATTAGGTTTTGAAAGCTTAAAAAAAACCGCCAAAAACTAGCAAAACAAAGCAGCAAAAAGCTAGCCGAAAGTCAAAAGTAGCCGCAAGCTAGCTAAAAGTAGCCAAATGTTAGCTTAAATTTAAATGTAGCAAATAGTTAAGTGCCAAAAAGGTATTAGCTAAAAGCAGCAAAAAGGTAGCTAAGAGTAGCAAAAAGCTAGGTAGAAGAAGCAAAAGGCTAGGTAGAAAAGAGCCAAACGTAAGAAAATGTTGCTTAAAATTATGGAAAATTACCTAAACTTTTAGCAAAAAGCAAGTTTTAAGTAAAAAATAAAAAGCTTGTTAAAGTAGCAAGGCATTTCACAAAATGAATAACGTTTTTAGATTTTTGTGCACATTATTACTTACAATAATAATGTTTTAAATTTATTATTTTTGTCTTGCATCATGTTTAGTAGGTGATGCATCTCAAAAGCATAAAAAAATAAAGTTTAAGAGCATCACTCACTTAAAAACACAAAACTTTAAATCATTGCTGATGCATTAGAACAAAAACATTCTTAAATAAAATAATTTATTCTCCATCAGGAAAGAAACAGGAAACCTAACTTTAAAATCACGTTTCAAACATGAACTTCCTGTTAACGTCATCAATCATGCACTACAGTGCAAAAAGGTTAAAAACAATCGTTTTAGTTTTAAATCCGTTACAAGTTTAGCTGTTCATGTTCCAGAGTTTACCAGCTTCAATCTGAAAACGCGTTTTAAAGAAGCTCAAACAGTTTTATTAGAATCCACGAGCTCGGGATTTACTCCTGGTGGTAAATCTTCAGGACGAAGCTCCAAAGTGACCCCGCGTTAACGCCTCAAACTGGATCTTTGACGTTTGTTGCAGTTTAAACTGCACGAAACCGACAGAAACGAGTTTTGCAGGGCGACGAGTCGAGGAGAAAACGTGTGAAAACATGGAAGAGAGTCACTTAAAAACCGTTTAAAGCTCTTTATGCAGTTTGGGCTCCTAATTAGTCACTTTCTCCAAAATGTTATGTTTTACATCAGAGTTCCAGTAACCGGCGTGTCGCTCCGGCACGCGGACAATAACTACGTATCGTAGGAGTAACAAAAACAAGTAAATCTATTTTTATTTGAGCATTGTTCAAAAGTTTTTGAAATACAGATAATTTAGAAATTCACAAACTCTCACTTATAGTTGCAACACATATCCAGGCCAAAGGAAAAAACAAACAAACTAGTTATAGAAACACAAAACAGCCTAAAAATGTCACACTTTGTCAACTTTACCTTTTAAGCCAGCAAAATAAAGACCCACGAGCAAGGCAGCGCCAACCTTGCTTCAAATAAAGATGAGATTTTATTAAATACGAGGTACGATTCTTACCCATCGGATGGACGACTGACAGTTCTGACAAGTCCATCGGGTTCTGAAGGGTCTGGTGTGAAAATATTCATTTTTCTAGCATGCGCTCACTAATTTCAAGACGAATTAATCTCTTTGGAGCCCCGTGAATTTAAAGGGAATCCATATTTGTAATCAGTTATGCCGCACTTGAGCTGCGCTGGCGTTGGAAACCTTAATGCGCCGAGGCATCGCTTCCCAAAAACTCAACCCCCTTCCTCCCCCGCCGTGGTTCTGGTCTCCTGAACGCCATCCGTCACTGGACCGCCTGCTCGTTGGCTGTGCTGCCAGAATCCTGGGGCTTCATGACGTCGGGAAGCTCCGGGGGAGTGGAGAAGGACTCGATCCTCAACTGCTCGAACGAATCGTCTGGAGGGGGGAAACAAAACACGGGAGCGTCTCAGAAAAGCTGAAAACCGTTAAACGTCAGGTCCGAGCAGAGAACGAAAACCTCACCGCTCAGACGAAACGCTAATCCCACCATGGCCGGGGCCTGAGGTCGAGCCGTTTGGTTCGTGAAGCCGCAGTTTCCAAGAGTTTGACTGTCGTTTAGCAGCACGTCCTCCTGGACAGATCAAAGCAGGAAACACACTGAGATCAAGCTGCCAAACGTTTATCTTTTAATTTAAATATATAAAATACAGCGCTACAAAAACTGTGAGGCCAAAACCGTTTTGTCGGTTTAATAATTTTGTTGTTCTATTAATTCACGAACAGTTTAGATTAGAACGTGCGTGCACTTAAAAGTTCTCCTGACGACGTCTAACGGAGCAGTTTGAAGTTTGTTCAGATATGTCGGTATAAAATTCTGAAACGCAGGTACGCGCTCAACGTAAACAAAGCAATCGGCTGAATCAGCCAAAGGCCGAGGAGGAAGCTCGAGTCGCGTGATCGACCTCCGTTAGGCTGGTTGGAGTACGTGGAGATGAATGTGACGGAATCGAACGAGAGTAGAAACGTGAGGAAATAGAAGTATAAATATAAATCATCTAAGGGGGCGCCTTGCTCACATTAACTCAATTCTTTGTGCCGTTGAGCCCCCGCCACCAAGAACAGAAACTTCTCTGAAAAGAGCAGCGGAAGTTCGAGTCCGACCACCGTCAGGATCTTGGTTCAAGCAGCGCGACAAAAACCAGCGCGGTTTTTCTGAAACATCTGACCCGCTTTCGTTCACTTCGGCTGTTTCTGCAGGTAAACAAATGTAGGTGGTAGTTCCCGTCACAAACGTCTTAATTTAACGACACACTGACCGTCGCCGTGAGAAGAAGATTGTGCGGATTAAGTTGAAATGTGTTTTTGTCTGGTTTTCGTGAGCATTCAGTAAAATGCTGTTGAGTTCTTGATGCAGTCCTCCGTGTGTGAACGGCCATCTTGTTAATTCTACAAACTTCTAGATTTGTTGTAAGCTCCGAGTCGAGCCGGGTTTATTGTTTTTACGTCACACTAAAGGTTCCTCATTTTAGCTGCCTTTTTTTTTTCTCCAAGTGTTTTAAACGTCACATGGTTTCTATTTTTAGTTTGAGCTTTCCTGTAAGTTCAGAACAGGAGTCACGTTGCCAGATGTCTTCTTTTTTTTTTTTTTTATAATTATTTAAACACTTGTTGCTGAGCTCATGTCCTCCTCCACCTCATCGCGTTAGCATAAAACTGGAAAAGCAGCTGAACACAACACAAGAACGCTTCAAACTTTATTTAAAAAAAGCACCAAAACTAGAATAAATGTGAATAAAATTCTTGTGGCAACACAAGTTTACAAGAGAAACGCGTCTTATTATCTAAACATCTTTTGTGCTGATGAGTTTAAACAACCTGATTTTTCAAAGGAAGATGGTAAATCCTCAAAATTCAAAAGATGAAATCAAAGAAATTGTACGTAATTCAGCTGATAGTTAAAAATCTGATGTTTTCTTTTTATTACTGAGGAAGAATATGCAAAAGACAAAGGAAATGAAAGGTTTGTATGCGTCTTAATAATCCTTTCTTTAAATCATCATAAACCTTCCTTCTGACGTTTCACATAAAAAAACCTGGAAAAAAATGCAAAGTACCAACTTAACGACTTTTTGCCGCTTACATTTTTTCTTTTTAAAACAAATATACACAATGTAAGTAATTCTTGCCAGTTTAAGAGGAAAAGACATTCTGATACAATTTGACATCAGGAAAATAAAACTGTTCTCTGTTTCAGGATAAACCAACATTTCATAAAACAACAGTTCTCTTTTAAGCACCAGACCCACAAAATAACAGCAGCTGAAACTTGGGATGCACGACAATGGATTTTTGGCCGATATATTAAAACTTATTTGGCAGATAACCGATATTTTATATACGCTCTTTTGTCAGAACATAGCCCTCCTCTCTTATTTAGGCTTATTTGCTACAAAAATTGTGTAACAGCTGTAAGAGCTGGTGACACATATTCAGTAACAGCCATATACTTTAACTTATATTAAATGAAAAGTGTTAAATGTTATTTATTAGCATTGGTCACCTCAGATGCTGTCTTACTTGTGGAGGCTTGTTCCAGGTTCAGCTGCAGTGTGGGATCCTCTGCACTCATGTGCATGAAGGACAGACGTTTTAAGTTCAAAGTTTTTGTCTATCCATTGTGGCGTAAGACTAATCGTGCTAACGGGGCTAACACAACGTCCAAATGTCTGTGGTAAAACTCACCCAGGTGCTATCGGCTATTAGCTTCTCAATGACGTCGGAAATGACGGCTTGTAACTCGGGTTAGGTTACGTCGGAAAAATCTCTCTGACTGGGGACGATGTAGCGAGGCTCAACGTGGTCCAAAAATATTCGGAATCCAACACCAACAACAACAAAAAAACTTCCACACCGCCGTCATTTTGACTTCTTCATCTCCGCTGTGATCAGATCAGGTAGGCGCGCGTGACATCATCGCATTATGCTGATGCTGCAGGCATCCTTGTCACTGGGTTGTCATATAAAAACAGCGTCTTTTATATCGGTGAGTTATTTTGATGGAATGTCCGATAGTTAATTTTAACGCTAATACTGGCCTATAATATTGAGCATCCCTAGCTGGTTTAAGAACGCAAAAACTGCAACCAAGCCAAATAAACAAGTGCACTAGGGATGGGATTTGTGATCTGAAGGGAGCCAGATCTTATGGATCTGTTCCTTTTAACAAGTCATTCAGTGTCGAACTGCTAGTCACGTAGCACAGCTCTTTGTTTCAGCAAAAAGAAAAGGAGGAGCCTGTTTGTGTCGACATCTGAAGAGGAAAACAAAAGGAAGCCTCTCAGCTGTCTGCGACTTGGTTCCCATCATTCGTTTAAAAGAGTCGTTCAAAAGACTCGGAGCGTTTGTTAACATCACATCTCTAAAGGACACTGATGACCACATCTAAAAGGTTAAGTCGGGTCCTCTGGACGGGTTAAAAAAAACAAAAACATTGTAGCAACGTTTCTCACTGATGACCACAATTAAGACGATTCTTATTTACTTAAACGTGTTTAATCTCTCATAACAGTTAGGGCAGAAAAATGCTATTAACAGTCTTTTTCTTCTTCTTATTAAACTAAATAAAATACCAAACTTGAGTGTTTTTCAATCCTAACTTTAAAATCTGCTGTAATCTGCTGTCTAACGTGAAGGTTTACCTCCATGAAACGACTGCGAAGGCAAACGGTGAAAGTTTATTTCATGTCCACAGGTGGCTGTAAACAAACCAAGAGTAAATCTCCAGATCACGGTCGTCCTAACTTACCTTATAAAGCCTCTGGTCCTCCGGTGGCCTCTTTAAAATCCCTTCAACTATGCGCTTCAGTTCGTAAACTGTGGTGGACTCTTTGGCATCTGTGAAGATGGTCGTCTTGTGACGTCGAATCATTAAAAACACGTCCTGAAGCGAGATGACAATAAATATGAAACCCTGTTACGTCATAAAAATCATCTGTACACAACTTCTTCACCTTTGGGACACAGATTGAGAGGCATCAGATTTTTATTTTTAACCAAAATGACATCAATTAAACTGAAGTTAAGCTTGTATTTTTTATTAACTTGGTAAAGACTGAATGTGCTTTTTGCTTAGAAGACCTGGTGATTTAGTTACCACAAAAACATTAAATACAAAGAGCAGAAGTTACAGTGACAGCTCGTCCTCAGGCTCTTTAAAGAGACATGTTTTACGTCATCACGGAATAGTTCAGCTGAGCCCGTTAGCCTAAGCTAAGCTAAATTTAGCTTTATAATAATCGTTTTAAACATGGCTTCGCAAACAGGTAGGACTCCCATACTAACAAGTAATACATACATCCTGTGTTGGAGTCACTCGGGTGTTAAAGCAGAACTTTCCGCAGCTTTAGTCGAGTATTTTCCGATTCGTTGTTGTTACATTAGCCATGCTAACTACTTAGCGTTGTTGCTAACTGTTAGCGTCGCTGGGGTAAAAATAGTTGTTAAGTTGAACGCTAAGTTTGCTGGTTTAGCCGTCACAATGTGGAATCACCTGACCTTTTTCTGGGCTCATTTTTGTCGAGCTTGTTGTGAACTAGAGCACTTTGCACGACAAAAAGCTACCGTGAGCTAGCTGCTGTGCGCTAACCGAAGCTAGCTCCCGTTAGCACGGTTTAGCTGAACAAAGACAGCTGCTTCTGAGCGATGTCTCGACACCGAACCTGGTTCAGCTGATAGTTTAGCGCTTTGGGGGGGGGTTGGTTGCTGCTCGGGGACAGTTTGGTCGGTATAAAAGACGGTACACTGCGAGCCGCGTCTGTTTGCCTCACTCACCATTTCTTGCGGTTTGCTGCACTGAAAAAAAAAAAAAAAAAAACTGCAAAACGAACACTGAAAAACATTTAGTTCCACAGTCAACCAGGAGATGGCGCCACAGACCAAATAAATCTGCTCATGAATGAAACTTTTAAACTGCAGCCTAGTCCCTGCAGGTACCAGATACCAGGCTGGTACCTAGTTCGTACTCCGTAAGTACCAGCTACTTATCTTGTGTAGATGTTAATTACCAGGTACACACCTTGTGGGTACCGCCCATCACGTACTTACCCTTAAGTTATTATTTATAAGTTTGTTCATTTTTTAAAAACAAAACAATATACGATAAATACAACAGAGGCAGCAGAAAGACGAAAAAAAAACAACTTATATCTGCCCCTTTATACCAAAAAATTAATTCAAACAATAATAATCTTCAAATAACAACAAAATAAACAACTCCTTGTCGAGCGTCAGTTCATACAATACACATGAAGCTATTTCTTTTTTTTTTTTTTTTTTTAACAAACCAACTTTGATTCGTTCTCTTAAACATAAACATCGATCTGGCATTTTTCACATCACTTTCCAGATTATTCCATAATCTAATTCCCTGGATTGAGGTAGGACCGTTCCTTCAGACTAGTTCGAAATTTAGGTTTCACAAAGATTTCCATCCCCTTAAGATTAGAACAGCTCTCTCTTTTAACAAAATTCAATTGGATATTTAAAGGTGATGTCTTACTATGAGCCCTATACATAACTGATAAAATATTATAATCTACCAAATCATGGAACTTCAGTTGATAAAATAAAGTACTTGATGGGTGACTGAAATGCTAATGACTGAAACAAAAATAGGATTTATAAATGTTTTGCACGCTTTCGCCCAGACATCAATACAATAAATTAAGTGTGAAACAATGATTGCGTTATAAAACATGTACAGAGCTTTATCATTCAGTAAGTCCCTTACTTTGTACAGTACTGCAATAGACTTGGCACATACCCTTAAGTACCCAAGTACTTGGTAAGTATTGGTACATACGCAGTAGGTATTAGGTATGCACCCTATAGATACCCAATACTTAGTAAGTACATGTATATATCTAGTCGGTACTCTGTAAGTATCAGGTGTGTACCCCGTAGGCACCCAGTAAGTACTCTGCAAGTACCCAGTAGCAATCCTATAAGTACCAGCTATGCATCTTGTAGATACTTATTAATAACACTTGTACATACACTGTACGTGCTCTGGACGAACAACCCCTCCAGTACATATTACACTGCTACATTTCAAACAAGAAAATACAGATTAGACTGCACAACAGCTGAACACTTGTTCAAAACTTTGCAAAATGTTATGCAACACCCCCCACCACCACACACACACACACACACACACACACACACACACACACACACACACAC
>NC_056512.1:41444009-41448574 GCF_014905685.2 Nematolebias whitei
CACACACACACACACACACACACACACACACACACACACACACACACCTGAACACACACCTGAAGATTCCTGCTGGGGGGCGGTAGAGGCAAATGGCTCTTCATCCTCCAGGATCAGTGTGGAGACACATCTGTTCCTCTTCCTGAGGCTCCACAACAGTAGTTATTTAGGTTATAAAACGTATCCTAATGTAAAACTGAGTAATTATAACTTTACCAAGTAATGTGAAGGAAGAAGCAGGTAAAATATACTGCAATGGATTGATGTACGGTCATACTGACAACGGCTAATGACTAAGACAACACAAACGTGTCCAGTTTGTAAAATGTTCAGGAGACAAATCAGCACCTCTTCCTCTTAATGGATATTTAACACAGTTCAAGTGCATCACAAGATCATTGCCTTTAGTCATTATTTATAGATTATAGATATTTAGATTATATATTATTTAGTCATTTAGCCTGCTATAGTGACAGCTAATATGTTTATTGCTGCTGTATCGTGTATGATACAGCATCTACCATACCATCATAATTCAAAATCAATAACCTGTCACACAACCTCTGTAGTACTAGTATACGAGTTATGTGCAATATATACCATGTGCATTTTAGCTTATATTACCACCGTGAAATACAAATTCATCCTGCTGTACTGTTAAAATGCTACCATGCAGTAGTCCCAAGAGCTGACGCAGCTGCACACCTTTATCTTTTGGTCGTTTCTCCTCCTCTTCTTCTTCTTTTCTTTTTTTCAACCGATGGCTTTGACCTGACCTGGTCCATCTTCCATGTGCCCCCCCCCCCCCATAAACATGAGTCAAATCTTGGGCCTAAACTAACTCGCCTTCCTTGGTGTGCAGATTCTTTTTTGTATTATTTTCTCAGTGATTTCAAACAAATAAGCTGTGAACTATTAGTTATATTCTCAATATTATGAATATGATGTACTTTGTGTGGGAGCAATCAATGGTGTGATTTACTTAGTGGTTAGATGAATCCCTGCCCGGCAAGGGACACGAGATAATCCCCCTCCCTGTTCGTGACGCCCTGGGCAGCTGCACCACTGGAGGTATGTACTCTGAGATACTGTACAATGTACATAACCAGTAGATACTGGGTTTGTACCTGATACACAGCAAGTACTCAATAAATAAGAATTTACCCTATAGGTACCCAGTAAATACTTAGTAAGTAGTTGCCTGTCTGTGCCTGGTACAGAGTACATTGCTGGGTACGTACTGATACTATGTAACCTATGCATACCTTGTAGGTACAATGAGTAATGCAAGTACTGGTTACCAGGTCATTACCATGTGGGTACACGTTGTATACCCAGGTGTATATACACGGTGTTGCATCCTTATTAGATCAAGACTAATGTGTTTTATACTGAAGTATAAAGTATGTTTATTAAATACGTACACGTTTTACATTCTGTGGACCAGAGTTTTATTCATGAACTGATTTTCACTGTACACAGTAACTCGAACACAAGAAGTATTTATTGAGTACTGCAGGTGGAGTGTGACTCCACAAATAACAAATAATAATGGTGAGACACAAAACATAAAGTAAAAAAAACACAAATCTGAAATGGTAACGAGTGAAAATCTTCGATAACAAGTTCAGAACACATTTTCAACACGTTCAGCTCCTCTGGATGACGGTTTAATCCGCAGGTTCTGTTCAGTAAATCACAGCGTCGACAAGAAAAAATCCTCGTCTGGTTCTGAACGGGTCCAGTTTGGTCCGATTCAAAACACCTGGAGATAGCAATGTGTACTTACTGTAAAGTACTTCAATAAAGGACTTCAACGGTGCTGAACATATATATAAAAAACAACAACAAAAAAACTTTTCTCGTGAAGGTTTATCTAATGACCAAAGCGCTCTCTTGGATCTTGGCGTTGGCAGACTGAAAAACAGAAAAGTGAAAATAAAACAAATGTATGAACAAACTGAGAGTACAAAGTAAAAGTAAAACTTACGCTCAGCTCTCTGGGGGACCAAACCGTCTCCCGGCCCGAACACCACAGCACCGAAAAAGGCCTCTCCTTCGTCTCCGGATGCTCCTTGAAGCACAAACTGAAGACTTTGGCAGGAAGGTAGACGTCCCAGTCCGCAGCGTGCTCCTCGGACAAACCACTGACCATCCTGTTGGAGAACATTCAGCTCTGAACTGGAGAAATCCCTGAGAAAATGCAGTGTGAACGCTTACTGCTGAAGAACAGCTGAAATGAGCTAAAAACATGCTGATTTTTAGCTGAAAAGAAAGAACAAGCCTAAATTAGCAGAATAAAGCAGAAAGAACACATATCTGGTGAAATGGGTTTAAATAAGCAGAAATTAGCACAAAAATTATGAAATTAGCTTAAAAAAAGGAGCTAAAATTAGCAAAATAAATAGCTGAAAATGCAGAAAGAAGCTTAAACTACCAGAAGGAAGTGGAAAGAGCTGAAGTTAGCTTAAAAATGTGGAATTAGCTGAAAAAGCTAAAAATAGCATAAAACAGCTAAATAGTAGCTGAAATAACAAACCAGCAGAAATAAACTGAAAGGAGCATAACATGGTGAAATTTGAAGACATAAGTTAATTAAGCTGAAAGCAGCAGAAATGACCACAAAACATTGAATTTATCTGAAAACAGCTGAAATTAGCTAAAAAATGCTACAAATGTAGCTGAACAGGTAGAGCAAGCTCAGATTAGCAGAAGAAGGAACGTGTTTGTCCAGTTAGTCTTAAAGAAGCAGAAATGAGCACAAAAAAGTGAAAATGATCTGGAAAAAGCTGAAATTAGCAAACAGCTGAAAAGTAGCTATAAAACCAGAAAGAAGCTTAAATTGCCAGAGCGAAGCACTTTTTTGCTGAATTAGACTGAAAAAAGTTTAAATGAGTGCAACAAATGTGGAATTAGCTGAAAAAGCTAAAATTAGCATAAAAACTGAAGGAAAAAGCTGAAACTTTCAGAAATAAGCTAAACGGAGCATAACAAGCTGAAACGAGCAGAAAGAAGTTAGAAGAAGCACAAAAATGTTGTAGTTCTCAGAAAAAATCTGAAAGGAGCACAAAACAGCTGAAAAAAATAGCTGAAAGTAGCTGAAAAAAGTTTAAACTTGCACATGGGAGCCGAAAGAAGCTGAAGCAGAACAAAACGTGAAAGGAGCAGTAAAAGGTTGTAAACACATCTAAAGATCTGAAGGATGGAAAATGAGCTCAGTTCATTTTTTTATGAGACAAAAGGCTAAATATTTCAAAAAGCTAAAGCTGCACCAATACCAAGAGTCGGAGCAGGATTGTCCTGAAAGAGCCGAATGTTTTGATGTTTGAGTTGTTGAAATAGCTTCAAAACTGCCGGACCAGAAAGACGCTGAAAAACGTACGGGGAGAAAAAAGGATCGCGATAGAGTGAAAGCTTCATAAACGTTCAGACAACAACGTAAATCCAGCGACTGACAACCAAAAGTCTGGAATCACTGTAATCTGCAGGTCTAAAACAAACATCTGCATCGGATTAAATCAGCTAAACGGCTTCAGGTAAAAAGAGCGGACGGACGTGAACCACGGCTCAACACTGAAACGAAGGAGAGGGTGATGAAACCGCTTCAAGGTCAAATGTCAGAGCGCTGTAAGACGGTGGCTGTTCGCCGTCAGCCGGGCCTAAAATCTGCACCAAAACAAACAAAAGGCTGTAAAGAAGCTTAAAATGTACAAATGTCTTAAAAACAGGAAATGGGTGTGGATGAGGTGGACGCTCATAAGACGACGACGCTAAACGACACAAAGACGTGTCAGTGACACGGTGGACAACTGGTCCGGACTGAAAACCTCTGGTGGAAACTGCTCAAGTCCTGCACAGCTGATCTGAGAACAGCAAAAGAGCCAGACTGATGGTGAAGATGAAGAAGAAGGTTGTCGTTAGCTTCAGCTGTGGTTTTAAGCGTTATAAAGGTGCAACAAAGAATTCTTTAACAGTTGCATTCATTTCTTTTTGTTTTGTTTCCCAACACCAGCAGGTTGGGATGTTTAAACACCGACGGCTGCGTGGATCCGATTTAACGTTCGGCTCGTTCAGGACATAGGTGCAGCTTTAGCTTTTTGAAATATTTAGCCTTTTCTGCTGTTTTTTTTTTTTTCTAATAGAAAATGAATTGAGCTCATTCTACATCCTTCAGCTCTTTAGATGTGTTTACAACCTTTTACTGCTCCGTTCACATTTTGTTCTGCTTCAGCTGCTTTGTGTAAAATTTAAACTTTTTTCAGCTACTTTCAGCTGTTTAGTGCTGCTTTCAGATTCTACAACTACAAAAACTACATTTTTGTACCGCTAACTTCTTTCTGCTCCTTTCAGCTTATTCATGCAAGTTTCAACTTTTTCTGCTATTTTAGCTACTATTTAGCTGTTTATATGCTAATTATATCTTTTTCAACTAAGTCCACATTTATTTGTAACAATTTTAACGTTTTTCAGCCTAATTGAGCATAAATGTGTTCTCTTCATTTCCTTCTGGTAATTTAAGCTTCTTTCTGCCTTTTTAGCTACTTTTCAGCTGTTTTTTTTTTTTT
>NC_056512.1:41448674-41474315 GCF_014905685.2 Nematolebias whitei
ACGTGTGTTTCTGCTTTCTTCTGCTAGTTTAAGCTTATTTTACCTTTTCAGCTACTTTGTTTTAGCATTTTTAGCTAATTTCAGCGGTTTTCAGATAAATTCAAGTTTTTCATGGTAATTCTTGCTACTTTCAGCCTAATTTACTTTTTTGATACTGTCAAGTTTTTCTGCTATTTCAGCTACACTATTTAGCTGTCTTTGTGCTATTTTTAGATTTTTCAGCCAATTCCACTTTTCTTTTTTTTATTTTTAGCTCTTTTCAGCTCTTTCCACTTCCTTCTGGTAGTTTAAGCTTCTTTCAGCCTTTTCAGATAAATTTAGCTTTTAGCTAATTTCCTAATTTTTGTGCTTATTTCTGCTTATTTAAAACTAATTCAGCAAATATGTGTTCTTTCTGCTTTCTTCTGCTAACTTAAGCTTCTTCTTTTGTTTCAGCTAAATTTCAGCTGTTTTTCAACAAGTTCTAAAGCAATAAGCATTCACACTGTTTCTCTCGTTTATTTTAACACAAACTAAAGTGAAAGCGGACGAACATCCTCAGAGAGCGGCGGCGATTCCATCATTTTTACACGTATTAAAAAAAAAAAAAAAAAAAAGCACCGTTCTGTTTCGGCCTCTGGATACAGACCTGTCGATCAGTTGTGATGTCATCAAATCTGCAGTTCCAGTCTGCGGATGATAAACCACCAGGGCGACGCGAACCTTCAGCTGATCCTTCAGCTCTCGGTTGATCTAGCAGAGACAAGACAAGTTGACGGTGACGCTGCTGCCAGGAGAAGTTCTGCAGAACGTCGAGCTGGCAGGACTCACGTTGTGGACCACGTCTGGAGGCAGCCTGGACAGGATCCGGACCGGGTACCCCAAGTGGGAGACGACATCCGCCACATTCTTTGCCACCTGAGGAGGAAGGCACGACAGCATGGGCGCGGCCTCCACCCACCTGGAGTAGTAATCCGTCACCGTTAAGACGTATCTGTGTCCGCTCAGCGTTGGAGGCAGCGGTCCTCGGACGTCCAGCCCCACCCACTGCCACGGCTCCGTCACCTGCAGCCACCGTGCCACGTCGGCCGGGTTAGTTCTCTTTGTACGGTGCTTAAACGGTTCTGAACTTACCTCGATGACGTTTTCAGAGACTTTACCGCTGGTCTGAAAAACAGGCGGGGCGAGTCGTTAATCGAAGACATCACGCACTCCGTACGAACGGTTTTATTTGAAACGATCAGAATAACTCACACTGGAGTCGTCGTCTGGAGCCCACTGGATGTTCTGCAGGCGAGAGCGAAGCGAACAGTTTGTAAATAAATTTAAATAAAAGAAAATTACATTTCTGCGAAACAAACAGGCAGCGTGAACGATGAGCGCTGAACGGGTTCGCTCAGTTTAAAGAAACTGAAGTGCTGAAGCTAAACACGACACAAAACTAGCTAAAAGAAGTTTTCAAGAGAAGCTCAAAAAGCTAAATGTAACCTAAAAGCAGCAAAAGATAAGCCTAAAGTGGCAAAAGGTGGCTAAAAGATGATAAATGCTATGTAAGGCAGCAAAAGTAAGCTAAAAAAAAGTTAAATGTCATTTAAAAACAGAAAAAGATAAGCTAACAAAAGCTAAATGTTACCTTAAAGCAGCAGAGTTAACAAAAAGTGGCAAAAGATTTGCTAAAAGTAGCCAAAGGTAGCCAAAAAAAGGAAAATGTTACCAAAAAGTTAACAAAAGGGCGTAAGGAAGAAGCAAATGCCACCTAAAAGTAGCAAAAGATAGGCAAAAATGGCAATACGCTTTCTAAAAGTAGCAAAAGGTAGATAAGATACAAAATGCAGCAAAATGTTAAGTAAAATTGGCAAAAGGCAAGCTACAAGTATAAAAAGATAGGTAAAAGTAGCAAAATGCTAACTAACAGTGTCAGAGTTAACTAAAAGTGGCAAAACGTTAGCTAAAAGTAGCAAAAGGTGTGCTAAGAGAAGCTAAATGCTACCAAAAAGCAGCAACATGTTAGCTAAAAGTGGCAAAAGGCTTGCTAAAGGCAGAAAAGGATAGGTAAAAGAAGCAAAATGCTAATTAAAAGCATCAAAAAGTTAACTAAAAGTGGCAAAACGTTAGCTAAAATTAAAAGTCTAACTAACAGTTTACAAAGGCTAGCAAGAAGCAAATAGCAGCTAAAGGCTAGCTCAAAGCTAAAAATAAAATGCCAGTTAAAGTTTCAAAAAGCTGGCTGAAAACTATCAAGTCTTCAAGAAGCTAAAAGTTTAAACTATCAGAACAGTAGCTAAAAACTAAAAGTAGCAAAAAGTAGCATAAAAAAAAGAAAAAGCAAGTTTGTTGATGATTTTAAAGAGAACAATGTTTTTAAAGAAAGGGAGGAGATTGTAATGTTTTTTATAGGGATAACATTTTTAAATAGAGTTAAATATTTTCAAAAGTATAAAAATTAAATATATAAAAAATTATAGTTCTTATCTTCTGTATGAGCTGAAGGTTTGGATGTATGAACAGCTAAAATAACAGGATCACAGAGTAAACAACAAATTAATACAAACACAAACGTGACGATGACGAGTTGCGTCACGAAGAGTCGAGCGGCGTTCACCGCGCCACCAAATGAACGGCTGAATAACCGGCCCGTCGCGCTCCGCCACCCACCTGCGGTGCGCAGTAGTCTCCATGAAAGAAGTGTGGAAACGACTCGATCTTCAGCAGCCTCTCGTCTACGATGACTCTCCATTTCTCCGTCGTCTTCGGCTCGTTGTCTCTGAAGACAGACGCAGAAATTTTGACACTTTCAGGACGTCCAAGTGTCCCCTGGAGAATCTGACCAGGAGACGACTTCTCGTGACCGTGCGGTCTCCCAGAGTTTGAAGCAAACAGTCACGGCTGGTTCGGTGCGACAAACGCAACATTAAAACGTTCAGCTCGATTACAAAAGGTGCGCCGACTTTTGTTCTGTGTAACTTTTATACTTTTCAAAATATTTACCTCTATTTAAAATAAAATTACCCATAGAAATACATTGAGATTTATTCAGTTCTTTAAAAAAAAACGTTCTCTTTTAAATCTGCTTCTTTTGATACTCTTAGCATTCAGCTAATGTTTTATTGCTTTTAGAGCTCATTTACAAATTGTTATTTAAAATTAACGTTTAGCTGATTTGGCTTTAGCTTCTAATTTGCTACTTTACTTACAGTTTGGTTGTTTTTCTCCTTTGTGTCTGTTTAGCTACCTTAAGCTAGAGCTTTGTTAATATTAGCATCAATTTTACTACATTTTGCTACCTTTTTGCTACTTTTAGCTTCTACTTTGCTAATATTAGCATACAATTTTCTACTTTTAGCTACTTTTAGCTTCTCCTTTGCTAATATTAGCATCAATTACTTAATTTTGCTACTGTTTAGCTACTTTTACCTTCTGCTTTGCTAATATAAGCATCTATTTTGCTACATTTAGCTACTGTTTAGCTACCTTTAGCTTCTGCTTAGCCAATATTAGCATACATTTTCCTACATTTAGCTACTGTTTTACAACTTTTAGCTTCTGCTTTGCTAATATTAGCATCTATTTTGGTCATTTACTTACGGTTTAGTTGGGTTTTGCTTTAGTGTCTGTTTAGTTATTTTAAGTTACAGCTTTGCTAATAATGGTATCAATTTTACTACATTTAGCTACTGTTTTGCTACTTTTTAGCTTCTGTTTTGCTAATATTAGCATCTTTTGTGGTTCTTTAACCTAATGTTATGCTAATATTAGCTTCTGTTTTGCTATTTTAGCTGCATTTTTGTCAACATTAGCTTCTATTGTGCTTTTTAGTTGACAGTTTTATTCAATTTAGCTTCAGCATCTGTTAATGTTCTGCTCCTTTCAGCTTCCCAGCTGCTATTTTTAGCTCGTATTCTGGTACTTTTAGCTCCAACTGCCCAGTTTAGCTTCTTCAGCACTCAGCAAATGTGCTGCGTTTTAACAGAAACGCACAATTTCTCTCATTTTAACGTTTGAATTAACTTTAGACTGGTTCTGAAAACGGAGTGTGCCACAAATTAAAAATTTTTTTGTGGTCTGTAACATTTATACACCACTTTTTATTTAATAAAAATGTTTATATTTCATTCGACTGTATCAAGTTTACAAACAATAGTACAAAAAAGTATGTTCTAGACACAAATTTGCAATATAAATTTAGATTTTTTAAATCTTTATATCTAATAATTAACAACAGCTCATTAAAGGACATTAAATGAAAGCTTGCGTACCCCAGGGCTTCTTCCTCGGTCTGTTCACTTTCTTTATTCTCTGCTGTGACCAGAAGGCTTGTTGAGGTTTGAGTTGATTCTTTCTCCGAGGCTTTAGCACCGGAAGTCTAAATTTCACCACAGAGGAAAAAAAAAAAACAACACAACTGTAAGACATGTGAGGCCAACAAGAGGGAACATCACCCAATTAAAGCTAAATATGTAAAAATGTGGCACAAAACAGAATTTGGTCATCTTGAGTAAAAGTCATGCCTTCACCTTTTGCCTCTTACGTCTTGGGATGACAGAAGCCTAGAGTAGGAAGTAAGATTAACATTTTATTCAGTTAAAAAAAAAACAAATGAAAAAGGTCAAAGCAAACATTTCACAGAGTTACTGTCAAACCAGGATGAATTTTTCAGTTCAGTAAATACAAACCGTTTTTCTCTGCGTGTCGCCGGAGGATGTGAAGATGGTGGGAACGGCGTCTTCTCGGAGAGTCGCCGACTTCCCCGATCTGTCGATGTACTGTTCCTCGAAGTGATCCATGCACAGCACGGAGAAGCGGTTCGGAGTCCAGTCCTTCCACTTCATGTTGGACAGCCATTTTTTCAGCTTCCTGGGATTGTACAGGGGGAACCTGCAAGATGTCAAAACCTATGAAACTGCACGGACACAAACCTCCTCAGAAAACACAAAAGTTCTATTTGTCACTATTTATAGTATCGATCCATCAAACTGGTTTTAAACAGTTTTAAAACGGTCATGAATCGTGTTTTAAGCCACTCTTCGGGAGTCTTTGCCTCAGACGGAGGAGTTCAGGTATCTAGGAGTGTTGTTCGTGAATGGTAGGACGGATCGGGGCCTCGTCTCAGTAATGAGGGCGTTGCTTTGGTCAGTCGTGGTGAAGAAAGAGTTGAAAAGAAAAGCTCTAGACTGTCCGGCCTGTCTACGTTCCAACCCCCACCTGTGGTCATGAGGCCTGATCATGACAGAAAGGATGAGGTTCCTACGTAGGGTGGACAGGCTCGGATAGTGGGAGGAGCTCCATCATCTGGGCGGAGCTTGGTGCAGAGCCACTGCTCCTCCGCATGGAAAGAGTCGGTTGAGGTGGTTCAGACGTCTGATTAGGATGCCTCCTAGACGACTCCCTTTAGGAGGTTTTCAGGGCATATCCCACTGGAAAGAGACCTGGGCAGAACCAGAACTTGCTGGAGGGATTATATATCCTCTATGCCTTGGGAACATCTTGGGATCCCCCAGGAGGAGCTGGAGAGGGAGGTCTGGGTTTCTCTCCTGGACCTGTTGACTCTGTGACCCGATTACAGCTAAGAGCTAAGTGGTGGAAAATTGATATTATATTTATTATTATGATTATTACAAAGTGTCCAAAGGTTTCTAATTAAATTTGTTATTTGTTGTTGTATTAGTGTGCAAACTTAACACTGGTTCATACTTTAAGTTTGGTTGTTTTATGCCTATGACTTAAATAAAAACATTATTCTTAAAATGATCAAGTAGGAAGACTAAAAATGGGAGAGAAAAGTTATTAAAAATAAAACTTTCAGAAAACAAAAACTCTGGATCAGTACTTCTAAAATTTCATCAGAACCTGTTTTTATTCATGGAAGCAAAACATTTAATAAACAAAGGCTTTTTCACAATGCCGTTATAAATTACAGTAATTATTCTAAATTTACGTTTATTTTACATTTTTTGATGCAGAAATCTGAACCCTAAAGGAAAGAGTTGCCAAACGTCAAGATAATAATCTGCCAGCTAACTACCCGTTTGTTATTTATGAGCAACTAATTTTTAAAAATATTTTAACTGAGAACTTACTTGAAGAATTTAACATCTGAATCGCTCGAGTTCTCGCAATTATAGGCACACTTATATCTTCCCATTTATTTATCTTTAATAAAACTAAGAGCAAACAAAAATATTCAGCTAATGCTAACACCGCTACACGATAGCTTTCACATCCGGGTAAGATTTTTCACAATAAAAGCGACACGCCTACTATCGCGAAATTAATGACAACAATGTCAAAATGTACGTTTTGTTCTGCTAGATTTGCAATTCTTATCGTATTAAATTTAAGTACAAATACAATGCATACGTCAGCTTAATTACTAAGGTTTTATTTTGACAACCATTATTTTGACACCCGGAAGTTGTTCCCTCCTCCTAATTTTTGTTTACAATGCAAGTTTTGTTGGGAGGAAAATATTATATTAGTTGCCACAATTGTACATTCATGATTCAATGTATTTATTTGTTTTAAAAAAGCAAAACAAACTGACATTTGGACAAATATATTTTAATTTCCCTAGTCTGAACCAAAGGCGTTAGTTTGATCAAACACTTAAAAATAGTTATTTTAGGAACAAATTAAAAAAGTGTTGAAGCTGCTCAGCTCCTTTTTGTTTTCCACTCGACTCTCCACTCATCCCAGTCCAGCAGAGTTCGTTTTACGTCCCATCCTGCAGCTTCGACGCCTAAAGAGTAAAAACCAGCATAAATCACATAATGATACAAAACTGAATATATTTAATTAAGCTGTAGGTTTAAACTAGTTTGAGTGAGGTCACCTTTCAGAAATGGCTTGAAATTTGCCTCCATCACCTTGTGACTCTCAAACACAATTGCCCAGAAACCTTAAATTTGTAAAAAAAAAAAAAAAAAAGAAATATGACTAATGAAACATTAAATAAAAAAAATAAAAAAAATTAGAGAAACTGTGACAACTTAATGTGAATGCTGAGAGCTGATAAAACTGCTGAAATTTACTGAAGAAGCTGAAATTAAGCTGTTAAAGCTAAAGGAACACTAGCTAAAATAAAAGGAAGAAAATGGACAAACAAAAGTAGCAAAACAATAGCTGAAAGCAGCAAAAACCTAGCTAAAATTAAAAGTAGACAAAGTGTAGCAACAAGTACCTAAAGGCTAACTAAAATACAGCTAAAATTACCAAAGGACAAATTAAAAACAACAAAAGCTTCATTACAAACTACATGTAAAAAAATTATAGTAACAAAAAGTAGCAATAAAAGCTAAAAGTAGTAGAAGACTAGCAATAAGCTAAACTAACAAAAGCACACCTAAAAGCCAAAAATAGCTTCTCACAAGTTATAGGAAACAAAAACTTCATTAAAAAACTAAAAGTAGAAAAATTGAAGCTAATTATAGCAAAAGAATAGCTAAATTAACAAAAGGGTGTCAAAGGTATCAAAAGTAACAGAACTAGCTAAATGCTAAAGAAACAAAAAGGTGATCTAAAGCCTAAAAACAGCAAAAGGCAAGTTAAAAGCTAAAAGTAGCATAAGGTTAAACTCATGGCTATTACTTTAGCTATTATAGCAAGCTAAAAGTAGCAGCAGATGACAAACTAAGAACCAGTAGCTGAGGCAGATTTTAAAGAGAACAAGGTTTGCATTTCTATGAAGAAAATATTTCTAAATAAAAAGGTCATGATTTTAAAAAGTATAAAGGCTACACAAAACAAAAGCTACATCACCCATCTACCGAATGAGCTGAAGGTTTTAATTCATTAATGACTAAAATAGAACAATGCAGGATCATACAGGAAAATAATAAACGATGCGAGCGCTGACTCGGCATTCACAAAATAAAAAAAGACTCACTCTGCTGCTTCGCTGCGGCGCACGGAGGGTTTCTGGATGTTGGACAGCTCAGCTTGTCGCTGAGCCACACGGCCTGGCACGTTGCTCTGATTTTATCACAAACCGATGCTTCTGGTCCCAAACACACACAAACACAGCCTGCCAGAGAGATAACAGGGTTTAAAATAAAGCCCAGATCAATGTATGTAAATCAAACAGCTGTTTCATGGACCAAGGTGGGATACCGTTTGTGACTCCTAACAGGAAGGGCCGGCTGTTCTCCTTCGAAGCCAGACTCAGTTCTTCAGAGCTGCAGAACAAGCGGCGAGACTCAAAACGGAGCTAAACGTTAAACGTGTAAAGCTTAAATGTAATTACCTCTGTACCACATCCTGCAGCCTCACTCCCAGTTTGATTGGAGCCGCTGTCCTAAACTCTGAAAACATTTCATTAACATAAACAGACTGAACGTCAGAGGTTTCGTTTGTGCCGTTTAAGTTAAAAAAGCTCCAAATATCCGCGTTCTTACGTACGCAGGAGAACCGGTTCTCTCCGATTAGCCTCCAGCGGGCTCAGGATCCGTTTGTCCTTCAGGTACTGCCGCAGAACTATCGAAAGCCGCGCTTCGTTGAAGGTTTCCATGACGACCGAGCGCACAGCTTTGTAGTTGGCGAACAGATGGAGGACGGTGAACAGGAAGAAGAGGCTGAGCGTCAGTCTGAGGGGAGGGAAACGCTGCATTTAAACACAGCAGAGCTAAATGTTAAATGTTCGGGTTGTTCACAGAACCTACACGGGATTATCAGTGACGAGAGGAATGAGCATCAAGCTGACCAGAAGTCCAGCCAGGTTCACCAAAGTCTCCTGCAGAAAACAAAACAAATATTAGAAAGTCTGGATCATTCCACGTCTCAGTAGACAAAGTGGAAGCTGATAAACGCCTACGGCACTAAAAAAAAAAAGATTTTACTGTTTATTTTTTACAGCGTGCAGGTGGTAGTTATACCTGACTCCCGTCTTTGGCGGAGATGTCGGCCATGTTGTCCCTGCGAGCCTGATGGACCGTCAGAGCGGCTCTGGTGGCGCCGCCGGCCACACCAACGACCGACTAAAGAGAACGAGCACAAACAGATCAGAGCAGAAGTTCACTTTTCCTTCCATGATGCTAAACCCGAGCTCTCGTCTCCATTTTGAATCAGACACTTCAGTTTTTCAGAACCGGGACTCAACATGTGACATCAGTCCAAGCTGGCTCCAGCAGAGGTGCACGTTTTAGTCCTTTTTATGACAAGATACTGCAGCTCTACTAATCAGTCCTTACCTGCTGTGCTCAGCTTTATAAACAACAAGACTAGGCCTGTCAAGATAACACATTTTTCTGGGCGATTGTCTCAGAAATTATTGCGATAAACGATAATATTGTTTGAAATTTGACAATAATTAGTCATTATTGTCAAATATAAAAATAAATGTTGGTTAATTTGTTTTGCGTGTACCTTTTTGACCACCAGATGACAGTATAAGACTGTTTGAACTGAAGGATGGATAGTGAGGGAGTGAGCAGCGTGTCTCTTTAAGAAAAATGGGAGGGAGGCCCCTTGACGTGACACGGGCTGTCTCTCCTTCCTTTTTTTCGGTTCTCAAAATGGTGGACGCTCGGTGTGGTTTGAGCTCTTTAGCATAGCGTTTTTCACACAAAGTTTTTAATTAAAAAAAATCAGTAAACAAGTTCTCGGCTTGTTTTTGCAGAGAAAAACAACTTTTTACGCGAAGGCACGGGTTTCAACTGTGAATTATGGAGCTTTGACAAGACGGAGGATTTTTCCCCAAGGTCGGCCTGTTAGCTTAGCTCGTAGCTTAGCTTCTCAACTTAGCTGCTTTTAATGATCCAACAACACAATTTTGGACGGTTAAAACAGATTTTAAAGAGAAAAGAGAAAGGGGGGGGGGGTCAGTGAAGAGCACCTTTTGTCATCCAGTGTCTTCAGTAGAAAGAGAGACACGAAGAAACGATCAAGCCGATAAATGAAAACGAGGTTGATAATTTTCATTAATCATGCGATTAATTGATTTATTGTTAATTGTGACAGGACTAAACGAGACACAATTTATCCTTTAGCCAATGGAATCCAATCACATGTTATATAACAAATATTTTTGTTTAGCCACTTTAGGATTTTAGCTACTTTTAACAACCGCTTTGCTACTTTTGGCTTCTAGAAAGGCTTTTGAAGCGAGTCTTTGGAAGGGCACTTCCTGTGTAGTTCTGGTGCCGGTCCAGATGAATGGTGAGAGTTGCAACAGGAAGGGCAACGTTAAGTAAAAATTGTAAACAAACATGTAGATCTACGACTGCTTCACCGGATCGGTCTGGGGTCACAACGACCCGGTTAACCAGCAGGCGCCGGTGATAAACGGACCTGTTGGCTGATGATGTGCCGTGACGACGTCTGATAAGAGACTGACAGAAAAAGAAGCAGCAGCTAACCTTTTGATATTTTTAGCTTTTAGTTAGAGGTTTGCTACTTTTAGCTAGCATTATGCTGCTTTTGGCTTTTAGCTAACGTTCTGCTTTTTTAAGCTTTAACGACCCAATTTCAGTTTCTTCAGCAAATTTCAATGAAGTCATTAAACACGAAGGATCCAAACTTTTGAATTTTCTCTTATTTTGCTTTCCAGGGCGAAACAGAATCTCTGACGCAACGTTCCATTAAGCTTCTTTTTCAGGTTTTTAAGTTTGTATTTTCCAACTTGGAAAACTCCAGAGCATTTATTTAGAAGTGAACAAATGATCAAAATAAACCTGACGTAAAGTAAGTCGCTAACTTTAAGACTAATGGAGCTCCTGCATGTTTAGCTCCCAAAACAGCTGATTACCATGTGATCTGAGAGTAGGTGGAGTTAGTTTTACCTTGAATATTCCTGCAGTGCACACAATCAGAGTGAAGCAGGCAGGAAAGTGCGGAGCCAAGATTTCCATGAACATCGCCACGTCGTTGAGAACGTCGGCAAAAAGTCTAGTGAGGAGCCAAAAACAAACGAAAGCGGAAAATAAGTCACAAAACCAGCAGGAGTCCGAGCGTGGCAGCGTTTGGATTCTTAATGCAAACCTCCACTTTTTGGCTTCAGAGTCCAGCTTACTCCTAGAACACAGAGAACGTCATCTTTAAAAGTAATTTATGTTTAAAAAATAAACTCAAGTTCCACAAAACTCTGCAGGACTCAAACCCACCCTTTTCTCCAGGCGAAGAGAATCCTTCCCAACATGCCGGTTCCATCTGCAAACAGGTATTTTTTAAACAGCTCAAAGGATAATTTGTTGTTTTTTTATTTGTTGCATGACACTAAAGACAAATGGGCGATAATGTTTTTTCCCTGTTGACAGATTTAATTGAAAGTAATCGTTGGATTCTTTGACAAAGTACTTCAAGCTGGGACTTGGATGTCTTCTGGCCGCCGCGCTGGGATTTCTGAAGGGGCCGAGGCAGTGAGGGGGTCGAAGCCAACCCACCCCTGATGTGCCTTCGTCCCACGAAGCGAGGCAGTACCAGAGGCAAAATGGTCGACTAGTGAAAAGTTAAAAGCAGCCGAGTTCTGCTCCACACCTCTTTTGGTCCCCCCCGTTTCTTCAGAGTAACTCAAGAGTTGTCTCTGAACAAAAACAAGTCTGCACAAAAAAAAAAACTTGAGACGGAAATGGTTCCCTTCTCAAAGAGTTTCGTTAGCCTTCTTGCTCCTCCGCTGTCAGGATAAGAGCAACAGGATTAAACAAATTTAAGTTAAAAATATTTTATTTTTATCTATAGGTGTAGATTCTTCAAGGGAAAAGACGTTCTCTGCTTTTTAAGACCCTAGATGATGAGTGTTTTTACTCCGTAAGTTACGTTAAAATGCTAAAACAAAACCCTTGTCCACGTCTTCATAGTCTGGGGCTGCAGTTCTCTAGATTTGGTCTTTGAATGGGCACCGGTGACCCCCACGACCCAGAAAGGAGGAAGCAGGTGGATGGACAATCATCTCCACATCGCCTGCAGTTGGTCCAGTTTTAGCAGATTTACGCTCAGAGATCTTCCACCCAGATGTTCTCAGTGCAGCTGAGGGTTTTAAATTACAGCTCAGAGGGGACTGGGCCCACGGACTCTGGACCAACCTGAACCCAAACTGCAGAGTCTATACCAGTGAAGTCTAATCGTGGACCTCAACGGCCACTCTCCCACGTTTTAGTTGTTTTTCTGCTTTTCAACAGGTCTTCAAATTCTACAAAAGCCTGTTAATCATTCATTCAAATCAGGTGTCAAAGCAAAGAAACATCTAAAAAATGCAGAATATTGGCCCTCGAGGGCCAGGACTGGGTTTGGATGTTCCCTCGTTTCACTTTGTTTTGGGGCCCATTTTATTGTACATGTTGCTTTTTCCTGTTTGTTTTTAACCACTTTGGTTAACCACATGAATAAAATCGGCGCTGGTAATCGACAGGGAACCCTAGACCTGGAACTACTGAAGAGTTTTACCTCGCAGCAGCCAGGTAACTGTGGCTGCAGCTACAGTCGCCTCTTGGTTTCCAACACCAACACCTTTTAAAGAAGCCTGAGTGGCCAGAGTCCCTGACAGCGAGCTGGAGAAGGCCTGACACACACAGAGAGGAGAAATATAAACTTTACACTGACCAGAATCATCTCAGTGGGCTTACTGTCTCCTACCTGCACTGTGTCCCAAAACTGGTACTGCAGGTAATCGTCGCTGACACTTTCTGGGAAGCCTTGAGGCAGAAAAACGCTCTGAAATAAATTTAAACTTCTTAGACAATGTATGAAAAGCCAGCTCAGTCAGAAACTAAACCGCTCCTTACTTTAAAAAATCCAACCACAGAGTTGCCTCTTGATCCTCCTTCACCCCCATCCCTCCTTCTCTCCATCCCTCCATCCTTCACTAAATACTTCCAGGACTGAGCGCTGCCATATCTCTCTGTAGCTAAAACCAAACCCGCGTTTTCCTCCATTTCTTTGGTTCTTACTCATTTAAACATAAAAAAAAAAAAATTACGACACTGAAGTCTATAATTCATTTAAGCTCGTGTCTACGTGTTTTTGTTCGCAGCCGACGTGTCATTCTTTACGGCTTTGTTTATATTTGTGGCATTTCCGGGTTTACTTCCGCGCTCGCCGTTTCTCGAGTTCTCATTGGTGGGTTGGGAGTTGAAGGCGGGGCTTAAAGAAGCACTGCTGACTTTTTAATACGCTTAAATTTTCATCAAACTTTGAACTTCATGTGCCACGAAAATGATAAAAATACTGGTAGAAATATAACCGAACTACAAACATTTTATTTTACTTGGATTATTACGTTTTTTTTTCGAGTAAATTATTAATTCAGATCCATAAAAATACAAATATCCTTTTAGCATGCCACTTTATTTATAAAGCACTTAAACGAACAACAAGGCAAGCCAAAGTGCTGTACTTTACAGCACAAACAAAACAAGCAAAGGACACAGGATAAAATATACAGGTCCAATCCTTTAGCAAATATCTGTATTTAATAATGTTTCATAACTTTATAGTCAAAAGTTCCTTTTGACCAATGTCAATTTGTTCCAAAGTTAAATCTTCCTTTTTGTTTAATTGCTTCAGTTTTTCAATACTTACTTTTTCTTCAAAATCCCCATCATTAAACTCACTTTTAATCTTCCTAAAACTCAAAGGCTCTGTTGCTGATGAGTGAGAGAATGGTTTGCAAAACAACTATTGAATAATATTTTTTCCACTTGTTTTTTTTTATTGTTATCATTTGTTATAATGCTACTTTAGGACTTCTTATCTATAGAGTTACTACACAGACTTGTTATGTTGTTTATTTGTCATATGCAGATTAACACAGGGTCAACAGTGCAATGAAACGTTCAGGATGAGAAGAACTGATTTGACTCGTTAATAAACAATACAACAACAAACAAACAAACAAAAAAATACTAAAGCATGCAATGTGGATTTGAAATAAAAGTACCAAAAAGTGAAAAAGAAATACAATATTTACAAGTCCAAAATAAATATAGTAAATATAGAATTGTTGGATGTAACTGGGACCCTGTGTACATAATTTCGTTCCACCACATGTACTACATGAGGTGCGAATGACAAATAAAGAACCTTGAATCCCTTGAAACAACAACATGACATTGTTGGCATTATATACTTGGTTATTTCTATAGCAAATAAATAAATGGTGAGAATTAAAATAAAATTGATGCTTGTATGAGTCGGGTCAAAAATGTTTTCTCATAACTCCTGTGGAGTTTAGAGCGTCACGTGTTTTGTGTGTTAGCAGAAACATGTTTCCGTGACAACGTTGGTGTCGTTCACCGAACTTTAAAAATAAACCGTATCCTCCTCTGGGACGTCTTTCCTTCTTAGTTACAGCTAAAGGTGAAAAAAAAAAAAACTTGTTTAAAAAAAAAAAAACACAAACAGTTTGAGTTTGATTTATCATTATTTACATGGTGTCTGTGTAGATTTATATCTTACTTAAAAGCACAAATACAATGATATATATATATACATAATTTTATAAGATATTTCTTGTAAAAGTTTAGTTAAATATTTGACATATGCATCTGAGCCACCACTGAAAACAGAGTTAATTTAGCAATCAACACATTTTGGAGGGAGTTCCTTTAATTCATCACCAGATTCTCGTGAGCACAATATTTACAGCAAACAACAGCCGAGTCATCTGGACGGGTCGTTTGAAGTCTCGATCGAGGCTGCTGTCGGACAGAATGCCAATCTGGGGCACACGCTCCAGAATCAACAGCTCTGGCAACAGGAACGTGCATATTCCTCAGATCTTTTGAGCAGAGGTGAACCCAGGAGACACTACAGGACGATTTATAATCTGCAAGACGCGACGAAATCTGTTCTCACGGTCGCGTTTGCGTGACGAAAATTGCGCGCCATTTCTGTGCACAAGCTCCTGGTAGAATTTTTTTTTTTTTTTCAGCAAAGGTATGTGCCAGGTGTTGCGTGATTGGTCAGAACTTTGTATGTGTGTTTTTGTGGACAAGTTGCTGAAGTACACTTCTCTCATTTCTACTCTGCTGAGGAGCAGCTGGCCAAGGCTGTTAGAAAATATGGACATATTTACAACTGGTGCAGCAAAACTTATAAAGATAATCAAGGAAAAATACATGAGAGACACTCAAAGAACTCGTGGAATGAGATAGCGTTGAGACACAGGCGGTTCTCTGTGAGTGGGGTGTCTGAGATGGGGTACGCTTTGGCCGGACAGCGTAGACACGTTCCCGCACTGCGTTCTCTTTGCAGCAGATTTTCATAAAAGCCGTCCTCGGTTAACAACAGAAATACCAGATCTTCCTCCTGCTGTCGCCGCTGCCGCTGTGACGTTTCCTTTTCTGCGTGACGTCTGCAGCAGTAGGAAGTTCTCGCTACAGTTTCCTCTTCAGAGCATAAAATATCCACGGGGAAAAGAACGTCTCTTAACCACGTCAGCGAGAAAAGAAGTCTCACGACTTGTCCTAATTGCGATCGAGTGAGAAAATCTGGTTCGTCCAGCTACAATCAAGTAAAATACATGGTTCCTCCCAAGTTTGTGTTTACAGAGCTGAAGCAGGCCGTCTTCTGTGGTAAGAGACGTATTCAACTTGTCTGAGTCAAAGGGAGTTTCTTTTCTCTGGGTCAGAAAGAAGAAAAACACAAACTGGACAAGTTCGGGTGAAATAAGTTGCTGTGATTGTGACGTTTACCTGCTGGTAAAAATGTAAAAAAAAAAAAAAAAACTGTGTATTCTGTACATGTAAACCAGTTAGTCTGTATGCTTCAGCCTCGGGCGCTGCAAGTGCAGACACACCCTTTACCTTCCTCTCTGGAATGTGGTTTGGAAAACAAAAAATAATAAAAGAGGGTTGTAACTCCTCAGGGTTTATCACTGACAAGTTAAAGAGGAAGTCTTCGCTGAGAACAGAAGACTGAAGGAACGAGTGCAGCAGAGTGGACGTGAGGGAGGACAAGAGTAAAAAAAAAAAGAAAGAAGGCAGAATTCAGCCTCAGTGAATGGGCGTGGAGGTTTCACAAAGAGTTTCAGTCCAGATCGTCCTTCCTGTCATTCTGCAACTTTTATGACATCAAGTTTTCACACAGAGGCCGGCCACCGTCAGAGGACTCGTTTCACTTCAACGGGATCAGGTTTGGATGTTCAGGAGGGAGAATTTCCTGACTTTTTTTTTTAAAGAAAGCGCGCTCGTCTCCTGTGAGAGGAATCTTTAGGGAGGAACACAGATAATAAGCCTTACTCCTTTATTTATCTCTTGAAACTGGACAAACTCGGCTTCACAGAAGCTCAGCCTGAGGAGTGGATCCAAGACACGGCAGAATTTGACCAGGTTTGTGCTTTCAATAAGTCATTAAACAAGATTTAATTTGATTACACACCAACACCAACGCACTTACTACACACTACAATCTGCTGGTCTCAAAACAACCCAACACTGGATCAAATTTGGGCTTTACCTCAGCAGTGTGGGGTCATCGTGTTGACATATGGTTTGCCAGCTGTCTTGTGCCGCATTTGAAACTAAAAAGACACGTTCCTTATTAAGTTGATAAGGAACGCACTTTGTTCCTTTATTTTTAGAACCTGCACTACCCAGTTTACAGGTAATATACGAAACAGGCGAAACAGTGATCTGACCAGGGCTGAAAAATCTGTTTGATTTTCAGTAAGTGGTAAAAACAGAAAAATACTTTGGCTAATTACAGCTGCTCGGCAAATTTCAAGCACAAACGAGATAAATTGTGTTTCAAGTGAAAGGGAAACTTCTGAACATCTTTGCTGGACTTCGTGAAAGGAGCTGAAAACGCTGAACGAATCAGAGCGCTCGTTAACCGCCTAAAGCAGCGAAACACAAGCTAATACTAGCAAAAGATTAGCTAAATGCTAAAAGTAGCAAAAAGGTAGTTATTTAAGTAGAAACATGGAAATAACGTCTCTCTCGTGATTATTTTCTGGATGTTAGGGAAATTAGGTGATGATGTGATTCAGCAACTTTTATGACAGGTAATAGCAGTTTTCTCTACTGAACCCTTAGCAAAAAGTAGTTTATTTAAGTGTACTACAAGTATACTTATTTTACAGTAAAAATGAGGAAGTGTACTTAAAGTTTACTTTTTATAAACTTGATATACTTAAAAATAATACAAAAATGTCCCAATTTAGTCCTAACAAGTATTAAATCAGTATACTTTTAGTACACTACAAGTTTGGTGTGCAGTATACTTGATATACTTATAGTTAACTTAAAGTATACTTGCAAAAATAAACTTCAAATGTACTACTTTTTGTTAAGGGAAGAGTTGGCGACATTGATTCCCAGTCGATCAGCTTATATGTGACGCTGGTAGATGTTCAGTTGATGGCATTACTTTTACTAGAAACACATTTTATCGTGAAACTTGGACGATGACGGGATCTAGCAATAGGACAACAACAACTACTCTTCTAGTGGGGCGTTAGCAACATTGCTATCCAGTCAGTGGTCCTTAGTTTACCTAGTTTTCTGGAGTTTAAAAAAAGAATGATTTGTTGAATTAAAATTAGACATTTAAAAGTTAATTTTAAAAGAGCAGCACAAAATCTGGGTTATTAGATAATTAAAACTTGTGATGGTGCTAGCTAGATGGAGCTAAACACTATTAGCTTCAGTTAGCTAGCGCCAATGGATGTTATTTTAGGAAACCAAACTCTTCTGGCTTAAAACGGTGGGTACACGGATAGGGTCAAACGTTTTGACCCAGTACTTGGTCTGGTCTAACCCAGTTTATGACCCAGCGGCTCTAACCCAGCAGTTCTTAGTGTGTAGAACAGCTTCACATATAACCACGTGGTTTAATCAGTCATCTCCTGTTGGTAACCTACGACGTTCACACTCCTCAGATGATTTACGCATGGTTTAATATTACACAACAAATTCATTGCAACACCGCTGTTGCATTTTCTTAAGGAAAAAAAAAAATATATGTGCCAAATCTTCCCATATGTTGTTCTTTGATCAAAGCAGAGATTAGATAAAGAAGTTTTCTAGTTGCCACGACGACCAATCAGCCAGGCGAGCCAGCAAGTTTTTCAGCTTCTGTCTTTTGTAAAAAGGGAACGATCGTCTTGTGACACCATCCAGAAGTTTCTGTTTCAAAAACTGTGACCTCAAAAACTCACAGGATTATGACGTTCGGTCTGGATGTTTTGAGGAACAGGCAGGGGAGACGTTTATTTTCAACTCAGATCAGTAAATTACAGATATGCGACACCGTTTTGTTAACCTTGAATATTAGTGTAAAGTTTTTGCACCATAAAAACGTAAAAATGGCTTAAATTTAATCAGTTTTGAAGGAACGTTACGGAAGGATGTCCTTCAAGGAATGCCAGGTCTTTTAATACTTTTCTGTCACAGCTGTATGGAGGTCTTGCACCAACACGAGGAGCTACAAAAATAAAACTAAACTTTATTGTAAAACAAAACAAACAGCTGGCGTGGCAGAACTTACAACTGAAACTGCAGACTGGTCACGAGGAGGCACGAGTAGAACCGAGTGCTCCACGGATGATGGAGACCGAGAGGTCGAACGACGAGAGAAGAAACACCTGGTACGATGACACGGGGACCAGGTGAGGAGTTCCCTGGAGCAAGGAGCAGAGACAAACTGGGCAAGGAAAAAAAACCAGTGAGGGTGACTGAAGACATGGTGGAAGAGCCCAAACCACGTGAAATATAATCAGAAAACAGAAAAAACAAAACAAAAAGGGAAATCTAGTTGATAAACAGCAACATACCATCTGAAAATAACCATGTAGATACCAACACTTTCTCCATAATAAATAAAGTTACTTTTAAATTTATTTAGGACAAAGCAGAATTTTAGTTAAAATCTGAGTCAAAATGTTTAACCAAGCTTCCTAAACTCGTCTTTTGCAGAAATGTCCTCCCAGCACTTACCAATGGACACATTGGGAGCAAATGGCGCCCTGATAACCCACGGGTCGGCTGATGGACCAGGTGACGAAGAGCGCGGGAACGCGGGGCCCCCGGTGCTGTTCTGCAACCACAAGCACCACAGGAGACTGGCCGTGTGCAGCGTCATCTGTGGCCTCTCCTGCATCGGAATCCACGCGCTGAAATATTCATTCATGGTGTTGAATCTTCTCTTTATATATTCAGTAAAGACTCGGAACTAAACCGAGGTCCAGCAATGAAAAGGATTTGAGTTCCAGATGTAATGTGTGTAAATCCTTTATTTGGATACTGCTGTTTAAAGGAAATAAAAACAGTCTTAAAAAAGATAAAAAGGTCACATGATAAAGAGAACCATCAACCTAACGACCAATCATTAGTGCCCTGATGGCCGCTTGTTATTCGCAGAGGGCTGAGTGATACTGGCAAGAACAGCATTGTACGATGGGGACAGCTGGACACAGAAAAGAGCAACATCATCAGGCCGGGACTCTGCAGTTTACTCATCTGCAGACCAGAGGTCACTCAGGGATGAAGATGTTCACATCCTTCATGGAGAGGAACGTTTATTTGAGAGGAGTGAAGGAAGCCATCTTTGTGAAGAGAACCCGCCCACCATTAAACAGGGGCGGAGCCTCTGTGTTCAACTGTCCCCCTCTTACAATGCTGTTATTGCTAGTACCATATTTTTTGCCGTACACGTCACATCAGTCCAAATACGTCTAATAAAGTGGAAAAATCCATAAATACGGTACTTCGCCGTATAAGTCGCATCTGTTACACGTCACCGCTGACTACCCGGAAATGTGGGCCGATGCGCCAAAAATCGATTGGCTGCCAAATGGCGGCCACGGGAGCGTGCACGGGAGGACTTTAACAAGATTAACACTTAAAAACAATTATTTGTTTGCTCAAAATTATAGCAAAGGTGTGTCTCAGTCTAACTTACTTATAAACGCACTTTAAAGGTCACATCAGCTGCATTTAACCGTGGCGGCGCAGCGAAATTAAGCTGATTTTGACGGTTGCTCCAGGCATGATCCCGGAGCTGGACAAAAGTGGCAATATATGGCAAGCCGATTTTGTCATTAATAGCCTTTTTTTTTTTTTTTTACCTATTACGTGATACAACGGCATGCCATACTACTCGAGTGCCAGCTAGCGGCTGAAAATGATAGTGTTCAATATTTTCAGTCAGAATGAATGAAAACGTCATATCTCAGCCAAAAATCGGTTTATTAATATGAGAAAAATCTATAAATGAGTCAATTTGGCGTAAAAGTCACAGGGCATGCAAATTATGCACAAAAATAACTCCATGACTTATAGGCCGAAAAATACATGATCACTCAGCCCTCTGTGAATAACGAGCGGCCATCAGGAAACTAACGCTCGGTCGTTAGGCTGACGGTCCTCCTTTATCATGTGAAGAGCAAGTTCTGGATGTCAACAGAGAAGTGGTTGATCCACTATGAGAAGGTGCCGTTTATAAGACTGAGTTTAGTGCAGCTCCTCAGACTGAACAAGTCTTTGGGATAAAAGACGAAACGTTTCAAGAAGAATCCGTCCAGAGGACCCGACTTAAACTTTTGTAGATTTTTCTACCTGGATTATTGAGCAAGCATCAAAATAGCATTAGATCGTTTTAGTAGTTATTCACCAAAGTACACTTTTAGATGTTTTTGTTTTAACTCGAAGCAAAAGCTTCTTATGTGAAAATAATCCATCAAGAGGTGAAATGTGAGATCAGCGCAGGTTTCTCCGTGGAGTCTGGAGGACAAACAGCTCAGTCTTTCGTAAATAAATAAAGCTGCTGACAAACGATGGGCGCGGCTGGTTTACAATTAAAAAAATGTTTAAATAGGTTTCGTGTTTCAAAGTAATCTCACTTCAGGTTGAATACTACCAGAAGAGCTCACAATGTATTTTTCTGTGCGGATGTAAACACTGATCTAATCCTAAAAAGCACATTTGTTCGTTCTGTTTCAGGCTGAACATGCACGGGGTACAGAAAAAGCTAAAAATCTCTCTCGGCGAGCAAAGAAATGGAGCGTCATCTCCATTGTGACGTGGGTCTCCATCATCGTCTCCATCCCCATTCTGATGGCACTTTTCTCGTATCTCGCCACCTTAAAGGACTGATGAACCCAAACGGGGGGAACGATCCTGTGAAATATCGTTTGGGTTCTGTGAAAAGGACTGAGCTAACACAAAACTAAAAAACAAAATAAAGACTGCGCCGTCTTCATCCTGCTGATGGAAAAACTGGTTTTATACAAACAACCCGCCTTCAGCTGAAATAACTTCACAACTTTTACATGTATTATATTTATTTAACATCTTTAAATGACCATATAAAATCCGGTATTGCCTATAATTTAAAACATGACACAAACAGGTGCATTCGAAAGGTTTTCTGCATGCTTTGACCACAGAAATCCTAAAAAAAAAAAACAATTTCTTTGTCTTTGAGGAGACTATGAATGAAAATAATCCAGATTAACAAAAGAAATGTGGAAAAAATAAACTAAAGAGGCTGAAACCTTTCCAAACGCACTTACACGTGTCAGATTAGAGCAGTCATGCACCAGTTTTGGCTCGATTCTTGACGTATTTTGTCATTAAGAGTAAAATGCTCATCTTTACTACACAAATACAAAGTACTACGATGTACACACCAAGTACTGGGCGTCCACTGGAGACAGAATGGCATGGTGAATATGGCAGCGCTTTAAAACGCGAGTCTTTCTGTGCCAACGTTAAACTGGCATTATTGCATTGTTACGATTGTTAAATGTATACATTTATTGTACTTTTATACAAAGTTTTTTTTTATAATAAAACTGGGTATTTGGTGCTCTGAGTTTTTACATTTAAGGCAATATCTTTACTACAAAAACACACTTTTGAGACAAAAATATGAGCTACTGAGTAAAATAAAAACACCACAGCAACGTACTTGGCTTGATCATGTCTGTGGCGCGCCAAGAGGTCGAAGCTTTTATAACGGACGCCCCCACAAACTAAACTATCAGCCTCCGTCCTGCGCGGAGTCAAAGGTTTAAACAGTCCAGAGTCTGTTGGAAACTCTTCTGATTGTAAACACAAACCTCTTGCTGGCACGTTTTAGTTAGAATTACTGTTAAAAAAAAAAAAATAGCTGCCATTATTATAAACGACTCCATACTGCTGCAGAAAGAGCAGCCGGTGACGATGAAGCTGATCAGGAAACTACATCCCGACTCTTCGTTTTAGGGACCGGCGCAGAGTGGAAAGTAAAAACCTTAAACCACGTAATACAAAATATTTAAGATAACGAGTTTTGTTTTCCTTCAGTTTCATTAAAACATCCACGATGGACAGCAGAGGTTTGTAAATAAGAACAAACGTACGGTGCATGTCATTATCTTTATATACGGGTTCTTGTGGCGTAACGTCCGTGAACTTTCAGGCTACAGACGCTACGAGAGAAAACCTGAATTATTTACTTGGAGCTTGCCTTCAGGACGAGACGAAAGAGCTGGTCCGGTCTTTTACAGTGAACTTCCTTCAGCCGTCCCTCTGATCGTGGATCAGCCACAGACTCAACTCGTCCAGTTTGGTGCAGAGCAGCGAGTCCACGTCCTGGACGGTGAGGGACGGCTCGTCTTTAGGGACGCCGCTGCGTCTCGTCCTGGAGGAGGAGACGCCCGCTTTCCCGGCTCCGACAGGAACTTTCTTTAGTTTCCTGACCGTGCCGGCCTCCAGGAACTCCAGGAAACGTTTGCGCCTCGGACCGCACCAGGACTCGGAGCCGTTCTTGCGATTGAGAGGCACCTCGAATATGGTTTCCAGACGGCTGGAGAAAAAAAAAAGACCAAAGTAGAAGCAGGTGGAAGAGTTAGGACTGTAGACAAACGTCCAAACAAAAGGTTTTTAAACTTCTGTTCAAAACGTCACGTTTTACTGATTTATTTACTCTGCTGCCACCGTCTGGTTGTTCTTGGATTCTCCTCACGTTTTTCCGTTTTATTTTATAAACGTGTTATAAGGAGAGCATTTTGTACAGAATGAACTTTTTTAGATGTAGAGATGGGCAGAGGCTCAGCAGTCTGTGACAATCTGAGTCTAAAAACAGAAATAACGACTGAAGAATAATGCTCTTCATAAATCCACCAAAAGATTAAAACAATCTGGAGAGCTGAACAACACAGTCAACACTGCATGGTTGTGATCTTTGGGCCCTCAGGGGCCACTGCATCAAAAACAGGTCTGGTTCTGTTCTGGGTTCATGAACATAGTTCACTATGCCATCCACAAATGATTCTTAAAGCTCTATCAGGCAAAGAAGAAGCCAGATTCATGCAGTGTTTTTATTTATAAACTGCAGATGCGGTGTTCTCTGTGCTAAAAAGGAGAGGGACCATCCAGTCTGTTATTAGTGCACGGTTTAAAAGCCTGCCTCTCTGATGGTATGGGGGTGCATCAGTGTCTCTGACACGAGCTGTTTACACGTCTGGAAAGGCTCAGTCGATGCAGAGGACGCTAAACCACGAGCCGTTTCTGTCACAGCAGCAAGGCCTCATGGTCCAAGAGTCCGGGTGCTGAACGGGCCTGCCTGCAGTCCACACCTCTCGTAAATATTAAAAGAATTGGAGCACCATTAAAAAAAATCTACTTTGAAAAATGAGCCAGGATTAAGGCTTCAGACTCATTTGAGCTTATTTATGTAAGTACGTCTGTGATGAACTTACCTTTCAGGGGGTTTGTTGAAATTCTTATTTGTGTAAATTTCCTCTAAACTAAACTCCTTCTTTTTCAACCTGCGGAGTGACAGAACAGAAGAATGCAGCAATGAACAAATAAACATCTGGATAATGTAACGTGTTGTTAATCTCAGTGTGACCCAGCAGGATTTGATCATTTTTCCACACGATGACCAGGTTCAAGGGCGAGTTTTGTTACAGTTTAAATTATCTTCAAGGTTTGTCTCCACTTGAGTATCTGAAGTCTTAAAGCTCGGAACGCTGAGCATGTACAGCACCTGTACCTTTCCCACACTCTTGCAATATTCTAAATGTTTCTAAACAAAAAACATTCTAAAAGCACAAAAATGTCAGGATTTCAGCTCTCTGTCTTCGGCTGCTCTCTGTCTTCGGCTGCTCTCGGCCACGCCCACTTCTCCGCTGCAGACACACGCTGCAGGTGTGGGCTGCACATGTGCACCTCTGCAGCAGGTGCTAAATAATTTAAAATAAAAACTCCATGCCGATCGTGCCGCTCATCCATCCATCAGCCAATTGTGCGTCATGTCCAATCTGACTTTGAAAAACCGTGACAGAGCGAGTCTGAGAAAAACGAACCGCGAAGTAACGAGGGACTACTGTGTATTTGTACAGTCCAATACTGCACTGTTCATACTTGCATTATAGACATTATTTTATTTGCTGCTGTGATAATACGTCTGCATATTTCACTTTTAGACGCTCCATATACTGGGCATATAAATGCATACATCTGTATTCTCCATACTCATTCCCTGCGTTTATCTGTAAATAACTGGTAGTAATACTTTATTGTGTACTGTCGGTTGTACTGCAGTTTATTGGCTCTGTACCTGTATGCTGCACAATGACAATAAAGTTGAATCTAATCTAATCTAATCTAATCTAATGTGGTGTTTAGAGAAACAAAAAGTAAAGTTTAGTTACCTTTGAAAAGATTTTTATTTTATTTTTTTACTTTAACACCACATACAGCCGACGGTGTCGTTTTTAAAGTGCTTTATAAATAAAGTGGTGTTGTAAGTTTAAAAATTATTTTGACATTAATTTGCCAAGGAGCAGATGATGGGGGTTAAGGGCCTTGCTCAAGGGCCCTTGAGCAAGAAGGCAAATGAAGGTGGAGACAGGTGTGGGTGCTTCACTTTTCCCACACACATTTTGATGTCGTCGGTACCAGGAGCTGAACCAGCGAGCTTCTGATCACAAGCCCACCTTCTCTAACCTCTGCACCACCACTCCCTAATCCAGGGGTGTCAAACTCCAGGTCTCGAGGGTCCGAGTGCTGCAACTTTTAGAAGCGTCTCTGATGCCACACAGCTGAATCATATGACTGAATTAGCTTCTCGGTGCAGTCAAGTTCTCCAAAGTCCTGCTAATGACCTCCTCATTTGATTCAGCTGCGTGGCATCAGAGACATCTAAAAGTTGCAGGACTCCGGCCCTCGAGGCCCGGAGTTTGACATCTGTGCCTTAATCTGTTATAATCCGACATATCTAAAGTACCTGATGGGTTTGGGCAGACCCATGGGTGTCAGGTTGGCCTGAGGTTTGGGTAAAGTTCTACGGATCTTGATGGAGGACACCTTTCCTCGTTCCTCACGTTTCTTCACAACCTGCGATAAAGAACGAGGAACTTTACCATTTATGAAACTCAAAGATGTAAACGTCGCTGTCAACAAAAGATCTTCATTAAAATTTATTTTCAGAGGTATTTTAGTCTTTACGTGGCCTCCTGCAGATTAGCATTTTAACATTAAACAACAGCTGCATCTATGAAATGCTCGTTTCAGTTCTGAAGTTAAAATAACTAATGTAAATTTATTATTATTATTGTTACAATAGCTAATGTACAGTTATTATTGTTAGTTACAGTAACCAGTGTACAGTTATTATTATTATTGTTGTTGTTGTTACAATAGCTAATGTACAGTTATTATTGTTAGTTACAGTAACCAGTGTACAGTTATTATTATTATTGTTACAATAGCTAATGTACAGTTATTATTATTGTTATTAGTTACA